>NC_140222.1:22878058-23503058 GCF_951802725.1 Rutilus rutilus | reverse complement strand
CATGATTGTTGTTGTATTTTTGTTTGTTAGTTTGAATGCTTAGATGTGATACAAAAATTGTGTTTATTACTATTAATCTTTGTTGTTGTTGTTGTTGTTGTTGTTGTTGTTGTTTGTTTGAATGCTAAATGGGACATCATAATTATGTTCTTGTATTTGTTTGTTTGTTTGTTTGTTTGTTTGTTTGTTTGTTTGTTTGAATGTTTAGATGTGACACCACAATTGTTTATTATTATTATTATTAACATTTGTTGATTGTTTGAGTGTTGTTGTTGTTATTATTAACATTCTTTGTTGTTTGTTGATTATTTGTTATTTATTAGTATTATTAACAAGTTTATTTGTTTGTTTGTACAGGTAGGACACCATGATCATATATTTGTTTATATATATATATATATATATATACTTTTTCTTTTTTTTCTTTTTTTTTTAGCACATGGTACCACAATGGTCATCATTTTTATTGTTGTGTGTATTTAAGAGTAAATATTTTTCTTCTAAGCTAGAGTGATTGACTGATGACTGCAGGTGAGTACTAACATTTAGTTTCTCTATCATTATCCGAGGCAATATAAACTCTGTGACATCAACTTTGAGAGTGCCCTTATAAACATTGTATAGTGTACTCTTCTTCTTGCTCCTGTTGTCACTTCACATGAACGATTCACCTGTCAGGAAGAGAAAGGCAGAGATTTCAGCCAGATCACCCCAGCGACCTTTTCGCTCAGGCGCTTTCACTGCGGTCAAACTCATCAAACACGGCCAGGATGACGGACTCGGCAGGTCATCGGAAGTGGAGAGGTCAGAAGCACACACAGTCATGTAAACACACTTTAAAACTCATTTCAAGTCATGAAATCAGAATTTACCTGATTTACTTTTTTTCCTGATTCCATTCTACATCTTTTTCCATATTTGCAGATATATCAGACATGTCACATTACGGGAATAAAATGGGTTGCGAATGTCGTTTCATGTTGATTTTGATGCACACAATCTCATATACCAAATGCGTACCCAGCAGGTGTGCGACGAAAAAGTGTCATCGCTTGACTTCATTGATCCATTATCTCTCTTTCTCTCTCTCTCTCTCTCTCTCTCTCTCTCTCCTCAAACCCGAGATGCACCTTCACACAGGAGGGGGGCAGTGAGGGGGGGACCCCAGGGTACACCTGGAGGTTTATCTCTTCTTTCATAAATCCACCGACTGCCTCAACTCTGACCTGTCTCTGTCTGATGATAGCGCACCTGTAAGGCAACACTGGGTGCAGGACTTGCATTTGTTATCGATCAACTCTTGCCCCGCAGGTTAGTACTGCCCTCATGTTAACCTGACATCTTTAGGAGAACTGGGTTTAATGGATAGGGAGAACTGAAATGTGAGGAATCTCAATGTCAGGTCCACTTTTCACACAAAATAAAAAAAGGGTAATAAACTGCAACAGTTTACTTACAATTTATCTATAATACACACTTCAACTTTTCTGAAAAATAAGCTTATTTTTGGGACCAATTTTGTAATATAATATATATTTCTATATGTAAATATACATATTCATATTTATAGTAAATATATATATATATATTTTTTATATCATATTTTTAATTATGTTTTTTTTTATAAAATATAAATAAATTGTATCATGTATTAAACATTGTAGTATTTGTTGAAATACTGAAATATTTGTTATTCTCAACACCAGATATATACAGACGTGCTCAAATTTGTTGGTACCCCTCCACAAAAAACGAAGAATGCACAATTTTCTTTGAAATAATTTGAAACTGACAAAAGTAATTGGCATCCACCATTGTTTATTCCATATTTAATAGAAATCAGACTTTGCTTTTGATTTTTTTATTCAACATAATATTGTAAATAATAAAACAAATGAAAATGGCATGGATAAAAATGATGGGACCGCTAACCTAATATTTTGGGGATCATGCCTATGTTCCCACAGCCCTATGTTCCCACAAATGGCCTACCCCTAACTGGGGTTTAGACAAATAAAAAAATAAAAATAAAAAAATCTTATAAATGTGGGAACATAGGGCTGTGGGAACATAGGACTGACCCCATATTTTGTTGCACAACCTTTAGGCTACGTTTACACGGAAACGATCTGAAGAGAAAACGCAAAAGTGATCACTTTTTATTCTGCGTTTAGACGAGCGTTATGGGGGGGGAAATCTGCGTGCATATGGTGACGCAAAAGTGTGTGAAATTCAATGTAGTATGCACTCCAGGCGGCTAGGTGGCAATGTGAAGCACTGATCGTTGCCTTCACTGTCTAGTAGACTTTTGCGCTTTTACCGTTTAGACGGAAACGCAACGGTTTTTATGATTTCCACTCTGGAGGGTGGTTTCACTTTTTTGCGTTTTTAAGCCCCAAAAACGCCGTCGCCGTCTAAACGAAAGGCACATCTGATAAAATATTTGTACGTTTTCACCCGCGAGCGTTCTCGTGTAAACAGGGCCTAAGAGGCAATCACTGCAATCAAACGTTTTCTGTAGCTCTCAATGAGACTTCTGCACCTGTTCACAGGTAGTTTGGCCCCCTCTTCCTGAGCAAACTGCTCCAGCTGTCTCAGGTTTGATGGGTGCCTTCTCCAGACTGCAAGTTTCAGCTCTTTCCATAAATGTTTGATAGGATTCAGATCAGGACTCATAGAAGGCCACTTCAGAATAGTCCAATGTTTTGTTCTTATCCATTCTTGGGTGCTTTTAGCTGTGTGTTTTGGGTCATTATCCTGTTGGAGGACCCATGACCTGCGACGGAGACAGAGCTTTCTGACACTGGGCAGTACGTTTCGCTCCAGAATGCTTTGATAGTCTAGAGATTTCATTGTGCCCTGCACAGATTCAAGGCAGGGTGGGCCAGGTGCAGCAAAGCAGCCCCAAACATAACCAAGCCTCCTCCATGTTTCACTGTAGGTATGGTGTTCTTTTCTTTGAAAGCTTCATTTTTTCATCTGTGAACATAGAGCTGATGTGACTTGCCAAAAAGCTCCAGTTTTGACTCATCTGTCCAAAGGACATTCTCCCAGAAGGATTGTGGCTTGTCAATATGCATTTTAGCAAATTCCAGTCTGGCTTTTTTATGTTTTTCTTTCAAAAGTGGAGTCCTCCTGGGTCTTCTTCCATGGAGCCCACTTTCGCTCAAAAAGCGACGGATGGTGCGATCAGAAACTGACGTACCTTCACCTTGGAGTTCAGCTTGGATCTCTTTGGCAGTTATCCTTGGTTCTTTTTCTACCATTCGCACTATCCTACTTTTCAATCTTGGGTCGATTTTCCTCTTGCGCCCGCGCCCAGGGAGGTTGGCTACAGTTCATGGACCTTAAACTTCTTAATAATATTTGCAACTGTTGTCACAGGAACATCAAGCTGCTTGGAGATGGTCTTGTAACCTTTACCTTTACCATGCTTGTCCATTATTTTCTTTCTGATCTCCTCAGACAACTCTCTCCTTTGTTTTCTCTGGTCCATGTTCAGTGTAGTGCACACAATTATACCAAACAGCACAGTGACTACTTTTCTCCATTAATAGGCTGAATGGCTGATTACAAGATTGGAGACATGTGTGATACTAATTAAAGAAACGAATTAGTTTGAAATATCACTATAATCCAATTATTTGTTATCTTTTCTAAGGGGTACCAACAAATGTGTCCAGGCCATTTTAGAATATCTTTGTAGAATAAGCAATAATTCATCTCTGTTCACAGCTTCTTTGCTTTATTCTATGACATACCAAAGGCATGCAAGTATACATGATAAAATAGCTTTTATTTTCATTACTTTTCAGGAGGAATGGAGCAGTATTTCAATGAGCTGTTAGGGTACCAACAAATTTGAGCACGTCTGTATGTGTATGTGTGTATGGTATATGGTATGTATATATATATATATATATATATATAATGCCAGACTGAAAAAAGAATTAATACTCCAAACACAGGCCTTATTTTCTTTAATATAACTTCTTTTTTTAACCTTACTGATTTTAAGATGAAATGTGACTTTGGACATGTTTCTGTGAGACTTACTCAATAAAATAGTGTAAGAAATAAAAAGAAATAAAAAAACTCAGAAAAAGTGTAACCTACTAGGGTCACGGCACCAGCCGCTGGGTGTCAGTTCTTGTAGCTGCTTGAAAATAGTCCGTAGTCAAAGGTTCAGTCTCCACCAACACACGCAGGAGAGTTTCTAGCTGAGGAACATTTTGGTTTCCAGCTTGATAAATGATGATTACAGGTACGAAACCCAGTCACCTGCACTTGTCTAAGAGGTTGTTTTGTCAAACCCCCCAGAGTGGAAAGGAAAAGTTGTGCGCTTTGTTTTGGTAAGGTTAAGGTTAATGTGGGCTCCTGCTTTCCTCGGTGAGGACAAAATGAACCCGTAAATATTAAGGACCCTCACGGTACACAAACACACACAAGTTCTGCCAAGACCAAACAGACTTTATTCATTTTAATTAACAGAGTTGACAATGCATGCAACAGCCTTGGATACCCTATCATGGGTAATATATTAAATTAGATAAGTCCAAATAACAACGCAAATATATATATATACATGGACAAACTATTATTTTCAACCCTCATTCTGACCCTGTGTCTGAAATGATCCGTTTTTAAGGGGCGGCTCCTTTAAGGCTTGACAGTAAATGACCACTGTTATGATTGGCTAACGCCATTGCATAGGAAATCGTATCAACACCCACTCGCTACTGCACACGAGTGAGTGTTTTGAAAACATTATCCATATAAAACCCCAATTTACACAAAAGTTTCTTTGCAAACTCTCCATTAAACTGTGCCTCACTGACAAAAACAAAATGCTCCAAACAAACATATAATCATCTGACGCGATCCGGGGCGCCATACAAAATAAACCATCCACAATTGTTCCTGATGCTGGGATCCTTCTGAAGTCTCTAATGAAATGAGCTGTTCATTACATCATGTTCAAATAGCAGTTGTAAATGGAAATGATCACAAATCGAATTTGATTAAAAGGGTTCTTCATTCCCAACCATACTGGATGAATAAACAAAAGGGAAAATGCAATGCCAACTTCTCGCAGCAATGCCAAGATCTGCATTATTTGTTATTGATGTTTAGTACAAGAATATTTTATACAGGTTTTGTGAAAATATACTTTCATTTCAGATATATCCTAAGGTAAAACAAGAGAAAAATATTAAAGGAAAGACTTAGGGTCAAGTGCTTGTTACTGGATGAGTTTTTAATTTAAAAGGCTTTGTTGCAAAATAATACAGCACAGAATCATGGGGAAAGTATCAGGAGGATAATTAAGCACATGTTTTGATTGTTTAAGCATAAGTGATTTTAATTCATGAACATTAGTTTGTTTATTTCTGTAACAAGGTTTTGCAGCCTCATTAGCATGTGTGTGTGTTGCTTGATTCGCACACATTCAGTGTCTCTTACCACAGAGAGTAGCAAAGCAATCAACATTTATAGGAAAACTTTTTTGTTCCAAAATTAAATGTTAATGTTAATTAAATGTTCATATTTTGCATAAACAAAATGAAGCCTATTTTGGAGGGATTTTTTTTTTTTTTTTTTGCATGAAAATGCTCCCAAAAAGTCAAGTATTGTTTATTGTTAATATTATAAATTAATGATCATTACTGAAATAGAGTTTTTCTGTTTTATGGAAAAACTGTAATAGAATGATTTTTAAAGGTGATCTAAGTAGTCATTGGAATGGTTATATTACTTATTTCGGGTTGAATGGTGGTCGTTTCGCACCCCCCTGGTGCCCGCGAGCGGAAAATCCGCACTTGCAACTTTGAGCCGGCGGGCCGCCGCGTCAGGAAGTATCGCGTGATATCAGGTCTCGCGATGTAAACAATTGCTTTACGGCCAAAAGAAATCTGCTAAAATGCTATCATTATTGCGCTCCCTCACGCTGTTCGAACCCGAATGAAAAAGACGTTTTAAAGAATGTCCCATTTGCTTTGATGTCGCTGATCTACTAGCCTCTGGTGTCTGAGAATCGCCAACGAGTTTTTACAACAGTGTTGTCAAATATCTATTCCGAAGCTGTGGGGGGAGCTCTAGAGAGAAACCTGCCAGCAAAAAGCGAGAATACAGCGAAGAAATCCCGAAATTGAGCCCCGCTTTAATTCATAAATACGGAGCTGCAGTCCGTAGTTCTTCCTCTTTGTCGCCACCTCTGTTCGAAATCTGCAACTGCAGTTATTCGCGGAATTATCAACTTTACGTGGGTTGTGCCTCGGCACGGCACAGCGCGGATGAATCCAATGTTTTGAGGAGAATGTGCGGTTGTCAGTCACCGCTCCAGTGTGGAAACTGTCATTCGGAATCACAGATTCTACTATTTGGAAGTATGACCAACATAAGAATTTTCACCGGAAAATGTCACTGGAAAAAAAGCATTGTAGTAAATCGCTGATTAAATTTAACGATCGCTTATGATATCACGTCAAACCGTGCAAATGATACTTTGTTCTCAAATTGTTAATGTTAACAACATCAGCATTGTGTGAATACATTTAATGCCCTTCCAATATTTATCCTTGTTTTCGCATGGGCCCGGTTGCAGTCTCTTTTTTTCCGTAGTCACTCCGAAGTCCGAAGTCTTTTGCATTTTACAACGGGTGAATCTCCAGCTGTCACTGGTGATTGTCGTTTGAACTTTTCTGGATCCGCCATCAAATTGATAAGTTTAATTATATCAAGTGCAGTGAGAAAAGGCTATAAATCTCCACCTCCAACATCCTCACACTCATACTAGCCGAGACTCCTCCTTTATGTGTACAGATGTGACGTAATGACGCAAAGACATGCTCGAATTTCCCGCGGAAATCCACCAGTACCACTGGAATTTAAAATATTATTACAAGCTTACCGTTTTGAATCGAGCTAAGGCAAGCAGATCGTTTTGAACACTGGCTGCATGGTTATGTACAATAAAATATATATTTTTTATTTTGGATCATTTTTAACCCATAAAAATTACGGACTGCAGCTTTAAATAAGGCAGTGCAACATACTATCAATGTAATATACTATAATAATATAGGCTAATATAATATAATATAATATAATATAATTGAAATTGCATTATATCAATGTACAATTTTCAATAAATTTACGGGAACAAATAGAATGATTTTATTTTTTATTTATTTTTTATTCATCCTAATTAAAGAATATTATAATATAACATAATATAACATAATTACATTTGAATTACATATATTTACAATTTACAATCAATTTACGGAACAAAATTTTGAATAGAATGATTTTTTCAGCATAATTAAAGGCAGTACAACCTACTACAAATAATATAATATAATATAAATAATTTTTATAGTGTTAGAGTAATAAGAATGAAATTCGCAAATGATCGATTTCATTCAAATAATTTCACAAAAAAAAAAAAATAATAATAATAAAAACAGGCTCCATTGTCTTAGGAGCCTGTGGATATATACTTTCTTGCTTTTGGTTAGTTTTTTTTACCCAAACTTTTTTTTGACATTTCTTTTTTTTTTCAATTAAATGTGGCTGTGACACATTTACAATGTTATAGAGGGTCAGAATATGCCTCTTCCATGTTGAGTTATTACACACACACACACACACACACACACACACATCCATTTGGCCCGTTGGCTTGGATCACATCTTCATTCCCCTGCAGGTGTGCGTTCGTTCCCAATGGAGGGCCCATGGTGTGAAGCCTCTCTTAACGCCTGACTGGATCCATCAAAAACACTGACACCTTCTCTTTCAACCAGCTCAGCTTGCATTTCTCCAGTTTTCTCCTCCTGTTTAAGAGGAACAGCTTTGGCATTTGCAGCGGCCCGACCTCTGGGGCTCAACCACGCAAACATGGGCTTCTATCCCACTGCTGTTAGCCTTTCCAGCAGCCTTTGTGGGTTGCTGTTCCTCTCTTTTCGGTATCCCATTGGTTCGCCCGTGTGAGAAAGCGAGCAACAGATGGAAAGATGTGCGCGCCGGTGTCAGAGGATGAGAGTCGCTGATAAGACCCCTGTCGATTCCACAGGTGGTCACTGATCATGACTGAGAGCTGCTCTAGTTATAGTCTCCTCATTATATCCCACTGACAGGCGGCTCGGAGAGAGTAAAACAAGAAAAACACCCAAGGAAGAGGAGAGGAGGAACATCAGGAGGACAGCGAGAGAGAGAGAGAGAGAGAGAGAATCACCTTCATCCATTCATTATTGGCCCGGTGTGTCCTCCTACCATTGCCTTGTGAGAAGACTCAGCTTAGGTTTCTCATTATATATCATGGTTATATTTTACCTTAGTGTCTCACCAGAGACCAAAAGCTGCCTTAAAGCCATGTCCGAATTATTGCATTTACATTTGCAAGAACTCGCATGAACCCCAATGCAATTACCAGAGGGAAACTTTTCATTCCCAGGGGTTCCGAGTTTGAGGGTTTCAGGTAATGAAATCGTGGTTTAAATTGGCATTGGTCTAATTTTGTATTTAACTGTTAATGCTAATGTAAGTTTTTGCCTAAACTAGCTTTAAACTAGAGGAGACACATTTGAGATCAAGTGTCTAACTTGACATTATCTTTGTCTCGTATTTTCCCAAAAGATTTTTAGAGAAACATCTAAGTGAGAGACAAATGAATGAGGCCTTTGAATGAGTGAGAATTAGAAATATTTGAGGCTATATTTACACTTTTTTTTTTTTTTACTTCAGTGTATTGACAAATCTGAGCAAAATTTGAGTCATCTTTGAGAACTTTTGAAACTCGTGTCAGGAAACGAATGTGAAATTGCTAAATCTGAGATGCTGGATATGTAAGCAAAAGTATCAATTTGATCTCCATTAAATCTCTTTACTTGAGATTTCTTGAGAAACAAATGAGACTGAGATATCCTTAGCATACTATTTCCTTGTTTATTTTACATAAAATTGTAATAAAATCGCATGCAGTAAACAGTATTTATACACAAGTATGCTGTTCTGTACATGTCCCACATCTTATCTGCAAGAAACTATTGAGAATTGTGAATATTGATGGTACAATTTCATCCGTATGCATTTGTAACCCATAACTACGACTTTAAATCTTCCCAGTGCGACTTTAAACCAGCAAAAATACAACTGCACTTTAGCTACTGTATAGCCATCAGCTAAAAGTGCTAATGCTACAAAAAGCCAATGCTGCCAATTATAGCTTGACATCATTAGCATAACAGCTAAAGGTAATGTTTTGTGGGTTATAAAGGTCATGCAAATCTAAGCGGATATGCATGCTGTTTAAAATTTCGAATTTGTGAAAAAAGAAGGCTTCTTGAGGGTGAAGTTCTAAACTCATTTGCATTCACCATCAAAGAAACCGTTCATCTTTCTTCCTTTTTTTCCCCTCATATCTTTGATATTCGGATGGTGGAGCTGTGAGAAATGCATCTTTATATTTGTTTGGAACTTATAGAGCAAGTGAGCTGGATGGAAATGTCAGCGGCGTAACTACCAGCATTTGTTCTCCTCCTTGCGATCAATAGAGAATATCATTATACTCCCTGTATCCCTCCACAGAGCTCAGGCATGCAAAGTTTCCAGAACTTCCCTTTGATAGTTCTCGCTCCTTTCAGATTCCTCTGTGTGTTTTTGTGCAGGAAAATTAAGAATCATCCAGAGAAGTGGAGACAAAATGAGATGAAAAGAGAACAAGCGAGATGTATTTCTTCTGTAATTTCAGTCGTAACCATGTTAACCTATTTCCTTGTAATCGGAAGATGAAGAGACGAGAGAAACCAAAGGTGATCCTTTATATGAAGAAAAGAGATAAGGTGAGGTGAAAAGAGAGGAAAACTGTGAGACAAACCTTTAACAGTGAGCTAAAGAGACTAGATGAAATGAGAACAGCTGAGAACTCTTTTGTGTTATAGTCATAATTCTGCGTTCTCTTCTTTCTTAGCAGAGATATGAAAGACAAGAGAAGCCATATGGTTATCATTTCTATGAAGAGATGAGACGAGATGAGATGAGACAAGACGAGATGAGACATGAAAAGAGAAGAAAATTGTAAGATAAACCTCTTCTATAAGAGAATAAAGAGACAAGATGAGATGAAGTGAGAACAACTGACAGGTTAACTTCTTCTATTAGCAGAGAGATGATGAGACAGAAATGAGACAAGTTGAGAACAACGTGACATTTATGTTGTGTAAATATGTTGTCCATTATCCCATGTGCTCTTCTTTTGGTTGTCCTTTCTGTGATGAATATCCTGATGAATCTTTCCTGAGAAGATGAGACAATATGAGACGTGAAAAGAGAGGACAACTGAGAGGTTAACCTTTTCTATTAGCAGACAGATGAGGCAAAATGAGAAATCTTTCAGTCAGAGAATCCATACGGTTATCCCTCTCTTCTATAAAGACACGAGACAAGATGAGACAAGATGAGACATGAAAACGTACTCGGTTACTAACGTAACCTCTGTTCTCTCTAGAGAGGGAACGAGTATTGCGTAAGCTAGCTTACGCTGCGGGAAAGTCTCCTTTCACGAGATACTGAAGCCAAAAATTATCCTAATTTTTTAAACTTTGTCAACGCAGTGCGGCAGCCTGCAGACCTAGGGCAAGCGAGTCGCGTGCCCATTGGCTGCTCTGCGGCAACTGCAGCAGCCTATGGCTGAGCCTTGCGCGTGACGTCACGTCCAATGAGCGCGCTTGGCGCGCTTAGTGCGTCACAGCCCGTCATTAGGGGTGTGGCTTAGAGTATATAGGCAAGGAACAGAGGCTGCTTCGCTGGTTTCTGTCGCATGAAGCGAAAATGAGCTCGTGGCGAGAGCACGGCGGGTTACGCAATACTCGTTCCCTCTCTAGAGAGAACAGAGGTTACGTTAGTAACCGAGTACGTTCTCTTACGAGAGGTTCTCTCGTATTGCGTAAGCTAGCTTACGCTGCGGGAACACCTTTGTCAACGCCGTGCGCGCGCCCAGCATCCTGAATGAATCCCGTGGGAAGCCCAGGGAACGCGAAACGGAGCTGGGCGGCCAGATACCACAGTACACAAGCACATAATATGGGGCAGGGAGCGGCACAGCCGGTCCAACTAACACTTCCATACAGTGTAGCTCAACCAGTAGAGCTAAATCAGCAGCGTAGCCCGCGCACAGACAGTGGGCTGGCTTACGCGAGACTTAGACTGATAGCACTTTGGCCTGCAAAGCGGGAACATCCAGGTTGTAAAACCTAACAAATGTGGAGGGGGAGGCCCAGCCCGCCGCTGCACAAATGTCATGAATGGGAATCCCACTGGACCACGCCCACGATGAGGCCATGCCTCTGGTGGAGTGTGCCCGAATGCCCAAGGGGCACTGCAGGTTTTTAGATGCGTAAGCAGCTGCGATAGCATCGACTATCCATCTGGACAGAGTGTGCTTCGAGGCGGCGAGACCCTTGGTGCGCCCACCAAACGAAACAAAAAGCTGCTCTGAACGCCTGAAGGCGGCGGAGCGCGAAATATAGCTTCTCAGCGCCCTAACTGGGCAGAGGAGGTGACTATCTGCCTCGCAGCCAGTAATCGGCAGGGCTGAAAGGGAAATGACCTGCGCTCTGAAGGGAGTGCCCAAAATTTTTGGGACGTACCCATGCCTCGGTCTGAGAATAACTTTAGAGTCATTAGGTCCGAACTCGAGGCACGCAGCGTTAGTGGATAACGCGTGAAGGTCTCCCACACGTTTTACTGAAGACAGTGCTATCAGAAAAACGGTTTTGAGCGTGAGGTATTTCATATCCACAGTTTCTAAGGGTTCAAAGGGATGTGCTTTCAGTGCGTCTAAGACCAGTGAAAGATCCCACATAGGAACCGAAGGGGGTCGCGGGGGGTTCATCCTCCTCGCTCCTCTAAGGAAGCGGATGACCAACTCGTTCCTTCCTAATGCGCGGCCCGGCTCTGACACAGAGAGCGCTGAAATGGCCGCGACATAGACTTTGAGCGTGGAGGGGGACCTGCCCGCGTCCAGTAGCTCTTGAAGGAAACACAATACTTGTGAGACCCCACATGTCTGTGGATTGAGCCCTTTGGTAGTGCACCATTTGTTAAACACAGACCATTTAGACGTGTAGAGCCGCCTCGTGGAGGGGGCTCTAGATTGTATGATCGTGTTCATCACCCCTTCTGGTAGATCAGCATGTAGTTGTTGAGGCTCCACGCATGCAGAGACCAGTGCTCTGGGTGGGGATGCCAAATCGAGCCGCGGGCTTGAGAGAGAAGGTCTCTCCGCACCGGAATCGGCCAGGGGGCTGAGTCTGCCAATTGTATGAGTTCCGGGAACCAAGCTTGGTTCTCCCAGAACGGGGCTATGAGGAGCACTGTGTGGCGCGCTTTCCTGACTCTCTCGATGACCTGAGGCAGCAGAGAGACTGGCGGAAACGCATATAGCGGGCCGCTGGGCCAAGACTGGGCCAGCGCGTCCTCGCTCTTTGAAAAGAACGCTGGGCAGTGTGCGTTGTCTATTGACGCAAAGAGGTCGACTTTCGCTCTGCCAAAGCGGCGCCACAGCGACTGGACTGTTTGAGGGTGTAGAGACCACTCCCCAGGGGGAACGTTGTCCCTGGACAGTCTGTCGGGGCCCTCGTTCAGATGGCCAGGCACATGCGATGCTCTCAGAGAGCGCAGAGAGTGCTGAGCCCATACGAGGAGGCGTTCCGTCAGGGCGCAGAGTTGCTTTGATCTGACACCGCCCTGGCGGTTCACATAGGCCACTACTGAAGTGTTGTCCGTGCGGACTAGAACATGGTGACCACGGAGGAAAGGGAGGAAGTGCATGAGCGCTTTCTCGACCGCGAGCATCTCTAGACAGTTTATGTGTAGGAGATTCTCCTGGTCTGACCAGTGGCCAAAGACCGGTCTGCCTTCGAAGAGCGCTCCCCAACCTAGGTTGGACGCATCTGTAGAGACAACTTTCCGGTGTGAGACCACTCCCATATTCACTCCCGTGTGATACCATTCGGCTGCTAGCCAGGGCTGCAGGGCTGAGACACAGACCTGAGTCACTCTGATTAGCGAGCCGCCGGTCGCCCAGGCTCGATGGGATACGCGCGTTCTCAGCCAGCGTTGAAGCGGGCGCATGCGCAGTAAACCCAACTGAAGCACTGCTGCAGCTGAGGCCATATGCCCCAGAATGCGCTGAAATGCCTTCAGGGGAACCCGGTTGCCTTCTTTGAAGGATGCAGCGAGGCGCTGGATGCGGCGCGCGCGCTGCTCCGTCAATCTGGCCGTCATCGCCACCGAGTCCAGTTCTATTCCGAGAAAGGAAATCGACTGCCGGGGCGAGAGCGAGCTCTTTGTCCAGTTGACCGCTAGACCCAAAACCTCCAGGTGGTCGAGTAGCGCTGTTCTGTGAGACACAAGTTCTGTCTCTGACTGCGCTAGAACGAGCCAATCGTCCAAGTAGTTCAGAATTCGCATTCCCTGACTCCTCAGGGGAGCGAGAGCCGTGTCCATGCATTTCGTAAATGTACGGGGTGCTAAAGACAGGCCGAACGGCAGGACTGTGTATTGATAAGCTCGACCGTCGAAGGCGAATCTCAAAAATGGCCTGTGACGGGGAGTTATCTGGATCTGGAAATAAGCGTCCTTCAGATCGAGAGAGATAAACCAGTCTCCTGGGCGAATTTGCGCGAGGATCTGTCTGGTTGTAATCATCCTGAACGGCCGTCTCATGAGGGCTTTGTTCAGATGTCTCAGATCTAAAATAGGTCTTAATGCTCCGTCCTTCTTGGGAACGAGGAAGTAACGGCTGTAAAAGCCTGACTCGCTCAGAGAAGGATGCACCTGTTCTATGGCCCCTTTTTCGCAGCAGCTTTGTTATCTCTGCTTGAAGCAGATGTGCTGTTTCCAAACTCACTTTCGTTTCCGTCTGCGCTAGAAAGCGCGGAGGGCGACGAGCAAATTGGAGCGAATAACCGTGTCTTATGGTGTTGAGCACCCATTCTGACGCGCCCTGAATAGCCTCCCATGCTTTTGCATGCATAGCTAGGGGTCGAATGGTCTCTGGGTTCAGATCGCCGCGTTGCGCGGGATGGGGAACCTGTATCAGAGAAGACGGGGCGGCGCGCGCGCCGCCGATGCTCGGACACGAGGGCAGAAGAACAGGGCTGGCCGACTGTGCAGAATTTAGTAGCTCGATCTTGGACGATGGAGCGTGAACTGCTGTCAAACAACCCAGGCGCGAGGGCGGCGTGGGGATTATGGTGTCTGAAAGTGGGCGCGCGTGCTCGTGAGCTGGCGCGGGATATGCACTTATGACACGGCCAGTGTTTGGGGGCTTTATGAGGTTTGCAACCTGTCTGGCAGAGCGGGCAGTGGGCAGGTGTGAGCACAGGGCTGTGGGCACATTTCCTACACTTGATGCTCGAGCGGAAAGTTTCCGCTTTAAGAGATAGCGCTCTGGACGCGTTGCCATGGGAACCTGGTCTGTGTGAGGCAGTGAGCACACGGGAGTGGGCACTTTTTCTACACTTAAAACCCCTGCGGCTTGAGCCGTAGCAATTTGAGGTAACTGAGTGACAGAGCGAGCAGCGAGTAGTTGTGAGCACGGAAGTGTGGGCACTTTTACTACATTTAGTGCTCGAGCGGTGTGAGGCCGCTTTATGAGAGAGCGCTCTGGGCGCGTTACCATGGGGATTGCACTTGTGTGAAGCAGTGAGCACATGGGTGTGGGCACATTTTCTACACTTAAAGCACTTATACTCTTTTTGAGATTTATCTGGGTCGCCGTGAAAACGGCGTTTGTGTGCAGGCGAGCGAGTGTAATTACTGGCTCGTTGGCTGCGGTGTGTGCTGCTGCAGTAGCCTGAACATAGGGGACTGACAGAGCTGTGCGTTTTGATGGCGGTCCGGCCGTAGCGGGACTCAACCATCTTTTCCTCCTTGCGGATGCTAGGAGGACTTCGCGGGCTCGGGCTTCAACGCGATCTTGGACCGCGGGCCCCGTGGGGGCGGCGGTCTGTGACGGCTGGTCGAGCGCGACCTGGGGCGATTGCCCTGGCGCCGCTGCGAAGCGTTGGGGGGCCTGGAAGAGCGCTGGTTAGAGCTGCGCACAGGAGGCTGAGTTTGAGGGCGGCCTGTGGCTGAGCTCGAACGGCGGGGCAGGAAGAGGTCCATCGCCTGCGACGCCTTCTGTACCTCAGAGAACCGATCCACAATTCCGCTGACCGCAGGGCCAAAGAGGCCGGTGGGCGAGAGTGGTGCGTTCAGAAACACAGCGCGCTCTGACTCACTCATGTCCGCGAGCGTCAACCATAGATGTCTGTCGATGACGGTGAGCGCGGCCATGGATCTGCCGATGGCTTGAGCAGCGGTCTTGGTAGCGCGCAGCGCGAGATCCGTAGCGCTGCGGAGATCGGTAAAGGCAGACTGATCCGAGCCCTTCTCGTCCAGTTCACGGAGGAGGTCGGCTTGAAGGATCTGAAGAATAGCCATTGAGTGCAGGGCGGAAGCAGCCTGGCCGGAGGCGGCGAAAGCGCGGCCGGCGAGAGCTGAGGTGGTCCTGCAGGCTTTAGACGGCAGGGCAGACTTTGAGCGCCATCTAGCAGACGGCGGGCAAAGGTGCGTTGCCACAGCATCCTCAACGGCGGGGATGCCGTTATAGCCGTTCTCGGCGGCTCCGTCCACCTGGGAGAGAGCCGAGGAGACTGGCGAGCGGAGTCTGGTGGAGAACGGAGCGTTCCAGGACTTAGAGAGCTCGGCGTGGAGCTCAGGCAGGAAGGGTGCTGACCTAGAGGCAGGCGCAGGGCGGCGGCTAGGCAGAAAAAACCCGTCAAGGCGATTGGGCTCCGGCTCCTTAGGTGGAGACCAATCCAGTCCCATTCTCTCGACCGCTAAAGTGAGGAGGCGGAGAAGCTCTGCGTCAACACTAGCGCGGGTTCGAGAAGACTCCATAGTAGAGGGGGCGGAGCGGTGAGAGCCCGACCACTCCTCGCTGTCAGACGCGAGCAGAGAGCAGCTGTCAGCGGCATCATCTGCATCATCCCCCAGGGCGACGGCAGTGCGGGCAGTGGCCGGCCGCTGCGCGTCGGAGAAGGGTGGGGGGGAAGGAGAGAGCGAGGCTCGCGGGAGAGGTTCCGGCGAGCGCTCAGCTGTAGCGTCCAGTTCCGGCGGCCTTTGAGAGCGACGTTTTTTCTTTCGTGGCCCGGAAGAAGCGGCCGGAGAAGATGGAGTGTCTTCGAATTTAGCGAGTCGAGCCCGTAGGGTCGACATCGGTAAATCTTCACACTGTTCGCAGCCGCCCTCGGAGAGAGCGCGAACAGCGTGGTCAAAACCCAGGCAGAGAGCGCACAGCACGTGGCGGTCTCCGTCGCTGAGCGAGGCTCTGCACGAGCCACAGGATGTGCGAGGCATTTGAAACAACGCCTCGCGCTCTTTTAGATGCAAGTGTGTCGCGGCGGACACACACACACACACAAAACAGAGCAGAAAAGGATATAAGGCCGGATGGCGCAGCAGGCAGGGAAGGCTGAAGGCGGCGAGCGGCCGGCGTCCTCAGGCTGAGATCCTCGGCGTGCTGGTCGCTGGATTCAACGGCGGCTTCCTCGGAGATCAGCGATGCGAAGAGCTTCGCTGAAGAGACAGAAATCAGCGAAGCAGCCTCTGTTCCTTGCCTATATACTCTAAGCCACACCCCTAATGACGGGCTGTGACGCACTAAGCGCGCCAAGCGCGCTCATTGGACGTGACGTCACGCGCAAGGCTCAGCCATAGGCTGCTGCAGTTGCCGCAGAGCAGCCAATGGGCACGCGACTCGCTTGCCCTAGGTCTGCAGGCTGCCGCACTGCGTTGACAAAGTTTAAAAAATTAGGATAATTTTTGGCTTCAGTATCTCGTGAAAGGAGACTTTCCCGCAGCGTAAGCTAGCTTACGCAATACGAGAGAACCTCTCGTAAGAGAACAGAGGACGACTGTGAGACAAACCCTAAGAGCTGAAGATACGAGATGAGAACAACTGAGATGTTAATTTTAGCTATTAGCAGAGAGATGAAGATTTGAGAATAGACTAAATGAGACAACAGGATAATAACCATGACATTTATATTGTGTAATTTCAATCATAATCCAGTGTTCTCTCCTCCTCCCTTGTGGCAGAGAGATAAAGAGACAATAAAACCATGAGGTTATCCTTTCTTTGAAGAGGCGAGATGATGTGAGGTGAAAAAGAGAGTTTATCTTGTGTAATTTCAATCATAAACTTGAGGGTAGATGACACAAGAACAACCATGAGGTTCTCCTTTTGTATGAAGAGAGAAAAAGACTAAACCTATTTTATTATCCTTTATATCCTTTCTTATTAGCAGAGAGATGAGTCGAGATGAGAATAATTGAGGTTACCTGTTCCTTTCAGCACAGGGGTGAAAAGATGAGATAATGTGAGACGAGAAAAGATGTTAATTGTGAGGTTAACTTTTTTTTCCCCAGGGATGAAGATAAGTAAATAATTCTGAGGCTAACCTTTCCTATTAGTAGAGGCACGAAGAGAAGCAAACAGACAGAGATGAAAAGAGAACAACAGAGAGATCAGGTGATATGAGTTGAGAATAACTGATGTTTCAGAAGAAAATGGAAATGAGATGAGAAAACAACAAAACAACTTTGAGTTTAACTTTGCATTTGAGAAGAGACAAGATGAGGTGAGAATAACTGAGAAATTTCCTATTAGCAGAGAACTTGACAGAGAAGAGATTAGACAAGGTGAGATAAAAATAACTGAGGTGTCAGCTTTGTCTATAAGAAGAGGGATGAAGAAAAGCCAAGAGACAAGACGAGGAAAGAAAAGAACAACTGAAGAACTGAACTTTCCATTTAACAGAGACTAAATGAGACAAGGTAAGATGAGAATAACTGAGGTTTACCCTTACTTTAAAGGGATAGTTCGGCCAAAAAATGATATTTAACCCATGATTTACTCACCCTCAAGCCGTTCGAGATGCATATGTCAATCTTTTTTTCAGACGAACACATTTTCAGTTATTTTAGAAAATGTCTTAGATCTTTCAGTGGTTATAGTGTGAAGCTATGGGGTCCACCTCCTCCAAGTCCCAAAATGTGCATGCATCCTTCACAAAAGTAATCTATCCGGCTCCAGGGGGATAAACGAAGGCCTTCTGAGGGTAATCCGTGCGGTTTTGTCGAAAAAATATACATATTTAAAACTTTATAAATGAAAATAACTGGCTTCCGGTAGCGGTCGACGCGCGTTCACGGAGATGGATGCTGGCGTATGACGTAGGACGTAGGAAGCGTCGTGACGTAGAACGAACGTAGAGTTTTGTTTTGCTCTGCTCTCTTGCTCTCTCTCTATCACGTTCGTTCTACGTCACAACGCTTCCTACGCTACGTCCTACGTCCTACCCTCAGAAGGCCTTCGTTTATCCCCCTGGAGCCGGATGGATTACTTTTGTGAAGGATGCATGCACATTTTGGGACTTGGAGGAGGTGGACCCCATAGCTTCACACTATAACCACTGAAAGATCTAAGACATTTTCTAAAATAACTGAAAACGTGTTCGTCTGAAAAAAGATTGACATATGCATCTCGAACGGCTTGAGGGTGAGTAAATCATGGGTTAAATATCATTTTTGGCCGAACTATCCCTTTAAGAAGAAAGCAGAAGAGATGAGACAACTTGAGAAGGGAGGCAAGAAGAGAACCGAACAACTGCGAGTTTTCCTATTAGAAGAGATGAGATGAGACAAGCCGAGACGGGATCAACCGTGAGGTTTTACTCTCCCATTACAGCAGGGAGCTGAATAGAGAGAAATAGACAGCAGGACCTAGTAACCAAGATTTATTACAGTAGAAGAGCTTTGATGGACAGAACAAAAGGAATGCGTCTCCAAATTCAGGTCGTTCTCTCCCAAAACTGTTGTATTCTAGCCACTCCTGTCTGTCCTCATAATTCTCCTCTCTGCATCCTCCATAAACGCATCGTCCATCATAAGGGGGAGCCCCTGTGGTTAGAAAAAGGGACTGTAAATTCGAGGAGAGAGTGAATGAGAGGAAAGGGTGTGGTGATTCATGTCTGTTTTAACCTGGAGACTTCATCTGTCTGCTGAGATATCAACAGCACCACCTACTGGAGGCTTTGGTCGTTTTGTTTTGACATACTTTGTACTTTTTCCTTCCTTTGCATGCAATCCGAGCCTTTCCTTTTAAAACCCGACTTACGCAATCCCCTTTTATCTGGAGAAGAAAAATATTTATCCAGCGTGCAACAACAACGGTTTAAAAACAACGATTGGTTTAAATTTCACACTTCAGAGGCGAACCCAAGCTTCCGTTTAATTAAACCCGCGCCACAGTCCTCATCGGAGTGATCAAAGAAGGGAAAAACTCTGCATGTTTGGATCTGTAAAAATCCTCTGGGTTGACCCCGCAGCCGTTGAGTTTTGGCCCACTGTGTGGGAGAGAGATAATTGGCTCACTGTTCGTTAGCTAATTGCGGTTTCCTCATAATTGTCCTTTTTCATCATTAATTTGGGCCATTCGGGATGCGGTAACGAGCAGTCAGAAGTCACATGAAGAGGCAGTGGGTGGTGGAAGACACAGCAAATGAATTATATCACAAATAAAAGGATTTTCACAAGCGAGGTGTGTGTGGTTTGGCATGAACTGGAATGGCTCTCCGATGATTTTTAGTTGCATTTATGATGTGGGTCAGATGTGGACACGCACTCGTTCTGCTCATAAACACACACACAGATAGAGAAATATGAGCTGTGGCAATGCAGCATGTGTGTCCAAACCAGAGGAAACTCTCTGATCTCAAGAGAATTGCATTCCTGGTTCTGTTTCAACAAACTTCTCCTAAAATTCCTTGTGAAGAGAAAATTTTGAGGCAAGTGATACAATTGTTGACATAGAGTAAGAGTTTTAATTTAAGTGTTGATGGCATAGATCTGATCACTTGTTTTTTTAATTTGAGAAATATTTGATTTTATATTGAGATCTCTGATATCTCAGGTTTAAGATCTGAGAACAGTTTAAGACTTCTTGACTAATTTAAGAGGAAACTTACTATTTCATGTTTTACTTATCCTAAGTATTATCTTTGTCTCAGATGTTTCTCCAAATATTCTCACTAGCAGAGCTCAACTCATTTGGTCTCTAAATTCCATCAACAGTAGTTGTGCTCATATTGAGATCTCGTGGCTTTTTATTCACCAATCTGAGCATAATTAGAGACTCTTTTGAGATATCTTCTAAACTTTTATATCAGACACCTGTGAGATTACCAGATTCTTTTAATAAGTAAAAAAAAAAAAAGATTCTCAATTTTCTCTCAATTTAATCTCATTGCTGTCTGGGAGAAACAATTTAGATGTACGAGATTTTGTTCGTGTTTTTCAGATATTGCTCCTGAAATTCCTTGTGAAGAGAAACAAATAAATGTGAATGGCATAGATAAGATCATGTGTTATTTGAATTTGAGAAATGTTTGAGCTCATATTGAGATCTGACTTCCGATTACAGACTTTTGATTCAGAACGGAGCACAGATTAATACTTTGTTGAGATCTCTTCTGAAACTCTAAATGAGGCGAGTTTGAGATTACTGGGGTCATTTCTTCAAGAGAAACATCTGAGCAACATGAGACTAAAGCAAAGGTCTCCATTTAATCTTATTGCAGACAATGAGAAACAAGTGAGATATAAAAAAGATCTTGTGAACTTTCATCAGAACAGTATCATCCCTAAGGTTTAGGCTTATTTGGGTTATGTTTCCTTTTTATCACTAGAAAAAAGTCTCAATTTGCTCTCAATTTAATCTCATTGATTTCTGGGAGAAACAATTGAGAAATGAAAGAGATTTTGTCTGTGTTTTTTACTTTCCTTCAGGAGCTCTTTCAAGTCAGCGTAGTTTATTCCCATGGTTTCTTTTTACTTTCTTTTGTTCTACTACTGTTTCTCTTGGCCTCTATCTGTCTTTCTTTCTTTTCCTTCTGCCTTCAGGATTGCATTTCAGTATGTAGGGCTCACAAATTCGGAACGAGCATCTGCCTCGTTAAATGTCGTCACATGTCTTCTCCATCTTCCCTTCCCTCCCTTCTTCATTCCCTCTGCATACTCGGAAGGCTTCGGACAGTCACGTCAGACACACACACGCTGAATATCAGTGTAAATTATGGCAAAAAATGTGTAGAGTATAGATGACAGAGTGTGAGACAGAGAGAGGTTATCATCAGAGGCTTTCCCAGTTATTTCTCTGACTGAGTGAAGCAGGATTCATTTTCCAATGCCAATTTTTGACACTATTTTGGTATTTAAGACCATTTTTGGGGATCAAAAAAGACTTTTATCTTTGATCTGCCAAATACAGAGCCCCTAAAGGGACATGGTGATGAGGAATAAATATATTTCAGTGCTTTTGCATTCGGTCGTAGACGTTTTGCGTTCCGCCGAGAAACTTTGCGTTCGCTTACAAAACCCTTGTGTTCCCTTGCAAAACTTTTGTGTTTGCTCTTTTGAGATTAATGGGGTCTTTTCTTCAGGAGAAACATCTGAGCAACATGAGACTAAAGCAAGGGTCTCCAATTAATCTTATTGCAGACAATGAGAAACAAGTGAGATCATGTGAATTTTCATATAGACGTGGGCTACTAAAGTATCATCCCTGAGAAATTTTGTCTCAGATATTTCTCCTCAAAACTCTTTAGTAAAGATTCAATTTGGAATGCATGAGATAAAAAAAACATATTTCAATGCTTTTGCATTCGCTCGAAAACGTTTTGCGTTTCGCTGAGAAACTTTGCGTTCACTTACAAAACCTTTGCATTCACTCGCAACACTTTTGCATTCTTTGCGTGGGAACTCAAAGGTTTTGCGAGCCAAAGCTAAATTTCTTAGGGGAATGCAAACATTTTGCGAGCGAACCCAAAAGCACTGATAACATATTTTTCCTCCCATCTCAAATTTTTCTCCTTTACCATGTCCCTTTATAGGGGCTCTGTAGCCAAATGATTACTTCCGCGATGAATCTTAGCCTATGGCGACTATACTCGATTTTCATTTATTGTATCGGCCGATATTGGATGTTAATTTGTGCATGCTTATTTTCCCTAATTTTTACATTTAGATTGCATTTACAGTCATCTGATGCTCACAATTATTTAGACAAAATAGTCTACAATTATAAAATTGGCCAGTATCAGTAATCCGCCATAATATAAAAATAATTTTCTGCTTATCGGTATCGACCAGAATTTCAAATCTGTCAGGGGTGACCACAATCTTAGCTAATACACGTCATATATTCTGACATATTGTTGATGTCGCACAATCCATGGATTTTACCCTGGATCACATTGTACAATCCTAAACAACAATCATAAAGGACATAAAAAATTGCACTGTGCACCAGAGTTAAACGACTGACGTTGCTACTAGAGTATCTGCACATTTTGAGAAGATCTGATTCTCCTTATTGATTTAACTCTCTTTTTACGCTAAGTGAGATGCCAGCAGTACTTGAACCAACTGTTATTTTAGTCGGAAAGTTGGCATAATGGTCCAAATCCATAATGAAGGTCCAATGACAAATTTAGCTGTAGTTACGGTATTCGAAGGAAGGTCAGAATAAATTAAGAGAAGCACTGTGAAAAAGATAACATACTGGAGACATTTCTATCCAGACTGTGTTGGATTTCTCAGAGGATGCCTGAGTTAGGCAAAAACATTTTGCTAAATTACTCTTTTACAGACATTGTATGAGAAAAACATGATTAAAATCTCTAAATATGTCAGTGAAACATGAATTTACCTGTCAATATAATCCTCTTCTGAGCCGTGCAAAATCTATATTGTATTCAGACTAAGCACATTTTCCCTCCTTGATATTTCACTGAACATCATATACAAATTGATGAGGCTTGTCCGCAACATTTAAATGCCAAGTACTTTATAGGTCATATTATATATATTTTTAGTCATTTTTAATGTTTTGTAATGTAGTTTTTCATTTTTTCAGAACTTTTCCTTTTGTGTCCCAGAGAAGACAGAACATCATACCGATTTGGAATGACATGAAGGTGAGTAAATAACAACAGTATTTCCACTTTCGACTGAAGTGTTCGTTAACATTATCAGTGTAGAGTCGGCCATCTTAACATTGATTAACTGCTGCACTAAGAAACGCACACACACGCTAATTAATTTCCTTGCTAATACGTTTGTTTGAAAACACAATTAGCGAAGTCTGCACTAAACATTAGGCAGTCATAAATAATGTAACGAGTCACTACGATCATTGTTTTTCTTTTCGTTAGTCACACAGAATACAGCAGGTCAGTGCATGTGTCTTCTCAGTAATTAATATCCTCGCCCATATGATCCAGCTGTAGCTGGCGGGGGGAGGGGGGGGGGGGGGGGGTGTCTCGGTGACAGCCTGCATCAGTTCATTTCTGAGCAGAAAATGGCTGTAATTAAAAAGCCATTCCGGATCCCTTAACGCCTTCCGCCTCTCGCCCCAAGAGCTTCCCCCCTGGATGAATGCCGTGAACAGAAAGTTGATGTCTCCTCTCCGTCATTTGTAGTATATATCATTAGAATATACAACTTTAATATACTTAAAGTTAGTGTTGGACTAGTCTCAGCCTCAGACGAACCACTGGCTAAACGTCTGATGCATATAGCACACTTAACTAGAAACACTTCAGGATTTTCGAAGTCGTCATCTGATTGGTTGAATTCTACAGGATGTCCGGGTGTCGCATTCTTTAACGGTCCGCCCTGGAAACAAAGATGCCGTGACGCCAAACCCCCTCATGGAAGAAGAACGACGTCATGTTTACAACTGTGACAATGACGTGCTTATCTGGATCAACTAAATGCTGGATTTTCATAAGTATAAGAAATCTGTAAAGTTTAAGTCCAAGAGTTTTACACACCGCGGACCAAAACAAACTGTGATTGGTTGCTTTACATGTCAGTCAGAAGGCCTCATGACGGTCATTGGCCAATGAAAGCTGCTATGGAGTCCAGACCTTCTGCTGTCATTCTCAAGGTCTGGCTACGCGAGACTAGGGTTGGCCCATTTAACAAACATCCACAACACCTTGCGTCATAGCCAGAGCTCACCACAATGACGCATCACTGATTACGCCCCACCGACAGTTAGGTTTAGGGGCGGACTTTCATGTATACTTTTTTCTTCCTAAAAATATGTTTCCGCATGAATCATATCGTTGGAATTCATGTGAAATCATCACCTCGTAAAATAGTTTTCTCATGAGATCAGTTTGCTTGTAGTATAATACACTGTTTTTTTTGTCATATTACACTGATGGATGTTTTATGAAAAAAATTAAAGTGCAGTAAGACAAAACACATTTATATTTAAAATACAATACATTAAATCATGCCTTAATATCTTATACAGTGTTGTTAAGTCAATTTATCTCATTTTGAGGATTATTAGATATTTTTTCTTGTAAACAAGTCACAAAAACACTAACAAAGAACTTGAGAAGTATTCTTTTGCAATGTGTAAACGTTTGATGATTGGGAGTCGTTTGTTTGAACTTTAGGGGTGTTTTGGGAATGATCAGTGAATAAATAACTGAGAAGATTGTGTAACTGTACATTGGGGTCTTATTTTAACTCCAGAGATTATTGAGGTCTCACACTTTCTGTTTTATGCAGTAATATATTCTGTTCCTCGCCATTTTTGGAGCAATTTCACTACACATCAACCCATTTATATCGAGCGTGTTACTTCGTGGGCGAGTAGGTGCTGAATTTCTTTTCCACCGCAGTGCAGATAGAACTGGATAAGATTTGTATTACTTTTGTGTGAAATGACAAATTTAACTTTGTACAGCCAAGTGTTTTGACAGGAACAGAGGGATTGTAAAAGAAGAACAATTGATGAAAACTTGATCCAAAAAATCAGGCCTTGAGAAAGTGTGAATATATGCAGTATGAAGTGCAGGTTTTTGAAGGATATGACCAAATATGATGATTTTGGAGATGGCAATAAAAGCAGATGAGTTTTAAATTACCATTACTTCCATTAAATTGTCAAGCTTAAAAGTTTTATAACCTACAATCCAGTTTAATGCACCAAGACTAAGTTATCCAGAGGTTGCAACCCACTTCTGCAATCAAATTTTTTCTGGGAAGGGAACTGGATATTCAATGAGAAAATGTAATTCTGTCCATTGGGAATTGACTGGATAATGAAAAGTGGGTGTTGCGAAGCAGAATGGAGGCAGATGGTTGAAGGAAAAGGGTTGAAAAGAGTGCGTGATTTCAGAAAAAAAGAAAAGTTGTTCCTTTTGTTTTAAGATTAGGTTAAAGATTTGTTTCATTTTCTTTTGGAATTCAATCAGGCACAATAAGAGCAGAACCATGTTTTTGAAAAGTATAGTAAATGGGACTATTTTGACTATTTTGATTCACGGCCCTAACATCTGCGTGCTGACTTCACCAGTTTCTCCACAGCCAACTTCCTCCAAACACACGTGTTTATGGGTGTGGGTCTTTCTCTCCAGAGCCCCTCTTCATATCTGGTCCAGGGAGCAACTGCAGCTTGTTTGAATTCAAAGGGTGGGGCTACAAGTTCAGATAACCAACATGAGAAAATATGAGGTTCATATCTGAAAAACACCAGAGAGAGACATTCCAACAGACAGACAGATAAAGAGGTGAGACGTTCAGCACATGGCCCTTTAGCTGCATACACTATCAAACTCGAGACTAAGTTCCAGTCAGTGGACGTCAATTGGTGAAACGAGGCAAGACAACCTGCTGCAGTTGGCCTGGTAAGTTTCAGCTCTGTCATTCACTCCACTTTGTTTTGTTTTTTTTGCTGTCGTGAGACCCTCGTGTAGCTTCGTAAGGACACGCTGCCCTTTCGCTGTGACAGAAGGTGGGGACATTAGATCCATGCTGCAAGGCAACACCTGCAATGTAACTAATTGTCGGTCTCATTCTGTCAGCGGCGACGCTTTCGAATTTGACAAATAAGACTCATCACAGGCGCCTGGTCCTTCGTGTCATTTCTGCATTTTCCTGGGAAAAGTTTGAAATAATCCACACCACCTTAATTAGCTTCCCAACGCACGTATTCCTCCTCAATGTGACATTATGCTGAATTTAGGACAAAAACTGGCTGTTCGCTGACTGATTTGGAATGTTAAACATAGTTGGCAAACTCTTCACTGATTCCACTTGAATTTAGGATTAGCATGTTGCTAAGCTAACACTGCAAAAAAAGTATAAGCATAAAAAGTAAATAGCACTCTTAAATGTTAGGTAAAATATTTTTTGTTAGACTAGACTTTCATTATTGAATGATAAGTGAATATCTAGCAGCTTCAGGATCAAAGTCAGGTGGATTCTGATTGGCTGTCTATGTTTTTATCGTTCATCAGCTGGGGAAAAAAATCTTTCTAAAAAGTGATTTCAGCTATATTGTTCCTCTGTGTCATTGTTAGGACTCCGCTATTCTCATAGAATGATTATTAAAACTTTATAATTATTGTTATAGGTATTGTCCTTAGAACGGGCCTAAAGAGCACAAATTGAGTAAGATTCCAGTAGTTGATGTTAGCATGTTGCTAAGCTAACAACATTATACTCTAATAAAAAGTACATATGACTAAAACTATTGATTAAAATAGTATTTATAGTAGATTACATTTTTTATTCATGTTTTTCAGTATTGAATTAAGTGAATTTCTAGTCGACACATCTGCCATATTACATTTGTTTACACGTAGGCTAGCTTCTTAAAGAAGCGTAAGTACAGAACACACAAATATTGAGTAAAATTGTGATTAAAAAAACAAACAAATCTACAATAGGCTAGTATTTAAACTACACTTTTCAAGGTTTAACATATTATAAGTGTAGCATTTCTCTGGACTTATCTGCCATTTTATTACAAAGAATTGTCTCGTATTGATTCCAGTAAAATTTTGTTAGCTTGTTGCTAAGCTAACAACCTCATAATACGCATACAAATTCTATAGCACCCATTAAATTGAATAAAATAAATTTTATAAGAATGTTTTTAATATTTTGTGAAGTGAATGAGAAGTACTTTACATACAAATATGTATTGTACCAAAAATGTATTGTAGAAGGAATGGAATTACTTCGAGCATGTTTATATTGCCTTAAAATGCTGTCTAAGTAGATTGAGGTAACACAATTTACCTCAGCATCATTTATCTTTAAACACAGTTGATATGTCTTTAATTAGCTGTATATGTGCATATGTGAATCTATTACTGCTAATCTCCTCTTTTGAAGATGACACTTTTGGTTATCATATCTGAGGCTGTGTAAAAATCGTTCTTAAATAGGGGAGGGAAACTCTTTCAAAGCCAAATGAAAATTGCAGCATGTACTTACGTGAACTGCCCAAGATCGTCAGTAAACAGTTTCATATGTTCTTGACTGATAACTTTGAACGCTCACCAGTGTTTCATCCAACGATTAATTTTCTAAAAATAAGGGCGTGGGACTGTATGCATGCAGTGGCAGCCAATCAGAAGCCAGATCATGCTTGGAGATTCTGTGCCGCAGCCAACAGCTTCACAGTCTGCTGATATCGGACAACTGTCGACACTTTCTGTTCACAGCTGATGTGTCAGAGCTAACTGAGAGTCTCATGCAAGCCATTTCTTGGTAGATGCACCAGTATTGAAGCAAATGCAGTGTTAAAAACATGATTGTACATACATTTGATTTTGAACATGTATTTGTATTTTAAAGAAAAAAAATGACTGCACCAGTCGAACGACTTACCGATTCAGCCATGGGGGATGTGACTCAAAGCCCTTCACTATCCATAAGCCCAACTGATCTAGCTCCACAGACCACAACATGGATTTTACACAATGACACATGTAAGTGTGTTTCTCATACTTCTGAACAAATATGGAGCAATTTATTCACTCTTTCACAAACTCTTTAGTGATTGCATAATTCTAATTTCACTGACTTGAAATGTATTTAAAGGGATAGTTTACCCAAAAATCTAATTTGTTTATTCACTTTCATTTTGTTTCATCCCTGTTATTTATTTATATTTATTTATTTTTTGTTATTAATGTATTATAGGCTATGTATTATTACATATTATAAATACAACATTAGATTACATAATATTTTATTCACTTTCATTTTGTTTCAGTCATGAAATTATATTTATTTATTTGTTTATTTCATTTGTTTGTTGTCGTTGATATATTACATGTATTATGTATTATATTTGATATAATTATCTATTCATAACATTCTTCAAAAAATCTTAAGATGTTGAGATCTGAAAGGACGGGGAAAGTAGGACGACAGGAAAACCGAGTAAATATAGGACTTGTGCGTATGGTGTTTTGTGATTCTGGTCCGGTAGTGCTTAATTTAGGATGGCCTCTGATTTGGTGCCTTTGAAAAGTGCAGGATTGGTGTACGTACTCAAGGCCTTTTCATGTAATGAATGTAACAGCAAGGCTGGCGAAGTGTGTTTTGATTCTTCAGACTCCTTGTGTGTGGATTGTGTTTCAGGGTCATGAAACTGGATCTCCTTTTGGATTAACACTAAATAACCTCTTGATATATAAGCAATATCACACGAGTAGCCGTGCGATATGGCTCTATATCAGCACGGCTGTAATTCGGCTGTAGGCCGTAAATTAAAGGGGTGGTATAATGCCCTTTTCACAAGATGTAAAATAAGTCTTTGATGTCCCCAGAGTGTGTATGTGAAGTTTTAGCTCAAAATACCCCATAGTTTTATATAGCATATTCAAATTTTCACTTTTTGAGGGTGAGCAAAAACGCACCGTTTTGTTTCTGTTCCTTTAAATGCAAATGAGATGCTGTGGCACAGAGGGCGGAGCTTCAAGAGCTCCTGTCCTTTTACCTCACACACACATACACTGAACATTTCAAAAACGTTTAGCCTTTTATGTTCAAACCGCATTCAGACAAATGATGGAGAGACTCAAGAAGAAGTGACAACATGTAGAATGCAACAGGACATTTCTGAATGGTTAGTTGATGAATTTCTGTAGCTGATGTGTAGTTATCTTCTAGTCATTGATTAGCATATTCTGTCTTAATAATCTACAAATCGTGTTCAGGGGGCGGGGTTTATGCAAATTCTAGGGTTGGTGATGTCACTAACCCTGGAGGAATGTCCTTGTTGTAGTCCTTAAAGGTTTCAGCAAGTTCACTCAATGTCACACTGAAATATCATCATGTGACTGACTACATATGAGGCAACTTTATTGGACAACATTTTTTCCTTGAATTAATTAATAGCTGTCAAAACTCATTTTTATCACGGAAAAAGCCATACAAACATTATTTTACAGAAGCTCCCTTGAGAAACAATTACTGGCCAAATGGGGTTTTAGCACATACTGTATTGTTATGGTCCTTTTTGTGAGCGCACAATAACTGTTATACAACGCTCTCCATCTCTCTCTTTAAGTTGCCGCACGTATGGCAGCCCAATAATCTCAAGCTTTCAAAACATTGCTCGCTCTACGTTGGTCCGCGCGCTGGAGTGATGTGCAATTTGTTTAGCGAGAGGCACTCTTTAATGGCTAAAGGGGAGGAACGCAACTGGAAGAAAAGCCTTTTATTGCTCCAACATGGAGATCTTTCAGACAAGAGCAAAATATACAGGCACTCAACTTTCCTGCCAGTCAAAGCACAGTCCATCTAAAGAGATGGCCGAATGTGTGTGGACAGGTAGGCCTATTGAATCAGTATCTTTGCCTTTCACTTTGACTCTAAGGTAGGACACAAAAGTACTGTGGAGAGATGCAATATTTTCTTTGACCAACAAAGAAAAAAGGTTTACAGTTATAATTTAAATATTTATTAAAGGGGTGGTTGATTATGATTTCACTTTTTTAACTTTAGTTAGTGTGTAATGTTGCTGTTTGAGCATAAACAACATCATCAAAGTTACAATGCTCAAAGTTCAGAGCAAAAGGAGATATTTCCTTTTAAAGAAATTGCTTTTTAAGCCCTATTCAGGCTGTAATTGCCTTGTCATTTACAGATGTAAAAATTGTTTAAAAAAATGGCTGTTTGAGTTGAAAATGTCTGTTTTCTCCCATCGTCCAGGGAAAAATTCCTGCTGGTTATCATTTTTGCCCGCTATTTTATTTTATTTTTGATAAATGTCAATACTTTTGGATTAAGTTTTGATCTACTCAATGTACTGATGTACAATGGTTTATTGATGTTTCTATATTTGGTTGTGTTGTTTGCATTTGCAGCTCGTTTCTGTATTTGGTTACGTTGTGAGTATTTGCAATGTGTTTCTGAATTTGGTTGCTTTTTGAGTATTTGCTGCTTGTTTCTGTATTTGGTTTGCGTTGTGAGTATTTGTAGCTTGTTTCTGTATTTGGTTGCGTCGTGAGTGTTTGCAGCTCTTTTCTGTATTTGGATACGTTGTGAGTATTTGCAGTGTGTTTCTGAATTTGGTTGCGTTGTGAGTATTTGCAGTGTGTTTCTGAATTTGGTTGTGTTGTGAGTATTTGCAGTGCGTTTCTGAATTTGGTTGCGTTGTGAGTATTTGCAGTGTGTTTCTGAATTTGGTTGCGTTGTGAGTATTTGCCGTGTGTTTCTGAATTTGGTTGTGTTGTGAGTGTTTGCAGTGCGTTTCTGAATTTGGTTGCGTTGTGAGTGTTTGCAGTGCGTTTCTGTATTTGGTTGTGTTGTGAGTGTTTGCAGTGTGTTTCTGAATTTGGTTGTGTTGTGAGTATTTGCAGCTTGTTTCTGTATTTGGTTGTGTTGTGAGTATTTGCAGCTTGTTTCTGTATTTGGTTGTGTTGTGAGTATTTGCAGTGTGTTTCTGAATTTGGTTGCGTTGTGAGTATTTGCAGCTCGTTTCTGTATTTGGTTACATTGGCCCTCATTTATCATTCTTGCGTAGAAACGGGCGTATATATTGGCGTAAGATTATGCTTACACTCCTCTCATCGCCTGATTTATGAAGCTGTGCGTACCTTTGAAATCCAGGTGTACGCAATACCTGCGCTTGATAAATGCCGCGGCTGAAAACGATCGTCATTAGAATAACACGCCCCTATATATTCAAGTCTCCGCTCCCTCCACGCCCTCATTTTACGCCATGGACACACGGAAGACGGCAAAGAAGAGAAACTTCTTTGAGAAAGAGAAAGCGAAACCAGGGAAGTGGAAAGAAACAAAATTGATTTCTAGATTTTTATTATTAATGACGCTTATTGTTATTTAGAAGAAGAATGTCGTTATTATTATTATTTGTATTATTATTATTATTTAAAAGAAGAATGTCATTTTTATTATTTTGTCAGTCTGAATTATTTTTTGGTCATTGAAAGCCTTTCATTACTAAACCCAGTCCGTGCACACCTGCCGGGCCTAACCCTGGCCTAACCATCGTTTCAAAGAATATACAACGGCGATCGCGTCGAGTATAAACGCCTCGTCCATTTGGGGAGGTGCGCGCGCAGTCTGCGGAGACTCGCGCTGCGGAGCCAGGCGAAAGTATAAACTAGGCTTGAAACGTCAGGTAAAGCGCACAGGCTCACAACTTAAGGAATACATATGCCTACAATTCAAATGCTTTGGTAAAGTCACACAAATTAAACATTGAAGTCCATGTTGCACAAAAATAAACACTGAAGTTTATAATTACTTGTTGTTGTTTTTTTTTTACAGTGGGTCATAATATATCATATCTTTTAGTTTGTCAGTGCGTTTTGTGGTGTTGGGAATTGTTTTTCCGCGCATTCCCGCACTCAAAACGTGCGTACACCACCTCCTGAGCTGGCGTAGGATTTGAGCGTGCCGTACGCCAACGTCCATATTGATAAATCTCAAAGTCACCGTGGTTTTGGGTGTACGCCAGGTGTACGCTGGAAATTTGGTGTACGCACTTTTGATAAATGAGGGCCATTGTGAGTATTTGCAGTGCGTTTCTAAATTTGGTTGCGTTGTGAGTATTTGCAGCTCGCTTCTGTATCTGGTTTTGAGTATTTGCAGCAAGTTTCTGTATTTGCTTGCATTGTGAGTATTTGCAGCTCATTTCTGTATTTGGTTGCGTTGAATTTGCAGTAAATGTGTTGACAAACTGATGAAAATGTGTTTTCTTTAGTTGCAGCCCGTTGAGCTTTCTCAGCCACCGTACGTTTAGGCTGTTTCTGTGAATTGTTCTATAGCTTTTGTGAACGAGTCATTCAGTCCAATTTGAGAGTGAATCAGCCAGTGAGTTTGGTGAAATAAATCATTCAGATCGGTTCTTCGAACCTGTTCACATTGTTTACTAAAATTATTTGACCTTAAAATAGGGAGTTTTAGCATTTAGAAGATTTAGTTGCATTGCCTATATGAATACATTTTTTTACTCGTAAAATTAAACATAAATCTTGCAAAACAAAAAAGCAAAGTTTGAAAAGTGGTGATGACAACTATTCATTTTCAAATGTTTTTAATCATGTTTTTTACAACAATTCTCTGACACAAGCCTCAATTGTGCCAAATACCCAAATTCGAATGATAAAAGTGTCAAAAAGTAGCCGTATCTCATCCATAAAAAGGCCCGTAATTTACTTCTGGAAAAATTACTGATCAATGTCTGATTTTTAAATCAAATCTTGTCAGAGAATCATTGAACAGGTTCGCAAAACCGGTCTGAATGATTCATTCAGGAATTCAACTGATCAGTTTGTTCACAGTTGGACTATTCGGTCATGAAATGGATTGATAGAAATGTTCACAAATGTTGAGTCGAATCTTTTGTAGTGGTAGAAAAACACTGACATTTCCTATTCCATCTAGTGCCTGATAATGCTGATATTACCTTACATCCATGTTAAACGATTACCGTCTGAATAGCACTTAAGATCTTCCTCTTGTCAGTCCTACCTTGATATGTCATGTAACGAAACTTCAAATTTTTCGGAATTCATAACGAAACTGCGTTTCATCTCCAGGCTGTTGTTAAAATGTATTTTGAGATTTATTGTTGTGCTTCTTTAGATCTGGAGGGCGTCCTTGTCTTTTTCTCGTGTGCCAAATCAATTGCAGGTGAACTAATCTACCTTTGAAGTCACCTGAATAAAGAACCCCTCCAGACGAAAGCTTTTACCGTACATGCCGAATGGACAGGGAATTGTGGGATTGCAGTCAATGGGGCCTGTCATGGTTTCCATGGTTGCTGTCTCCAGGGAGACGGCAGATGAGAGAAGCATCCTTGCTGATATGGGCTCAGATTACATGTGAGTGGATGTTGACTTCATGAAGACTCATTTATGTAATGTGAATGTGGTATTTTTATGGTTTTATAAACAATTTGCCGTACTACCCATCCCTTCAAGAGTTTCACATGAATATTGTTTCAAAGATTTCATTCAGTGATAATGGTTCAGTGATTCAGTGAGTTGTCGACTCAAGAACCAATCAGACCAAATCAGTCAAATTCGTGATGCGTGAATTAAAGGAACCGTATGTAAGATTGTGGCCAAAACTGGTACTGCAATCACTTTCAAATTACTGTAGAGCGGTGTATCCCCTCCCCCTCCCCCTCCCCCCTGACTCGAGGTTGCCAGCTAGGCTGCAGGATCCAGCAGGAACGTAGGCTGCTACAAGGAGCTTCCGATGGCAAGTGACGAGTCCTACACAGTACGTTTTTTTCCTGTTAATTATGTTTATGCTTCATGAGTGATGCTTTGCGTATTTCGGATTCATAAAGAGGTCTTTCAGGTTTCGTAATGTTAGACATTTTTTATCCGACACGTTTGTAGCTGCAGCTGTGGTAACTAGAGCAGAGCTGGCAACCCGGATGCCGAAACACTACTGACTTCGTGATTGGTAGATAGGTGGAGGGTGGGGCATCAGGCCAAAACACAACATGACAACATCAACATCAGTTGAGGGCTGCAACTTCACTTTTAAATGACAATATCCTGGCCGGACTACAGTGATATAAGTATTTGAAATGAACATGATTTCCTAATGTCTAGTGACATATCAGGGCCATTTTATGATTAATTGAAATACATTTCTTACATACGGTTCCTTTAATTGTTCAGTCCGGTTTGTGAATGTATCAGTGAATCCATTTCAAAAAGTTATTTTGTGAGTTAATCTATCATTTAATTTGGTGAGACTGGTTGTGTGTGAATCATTCTTTCATTTATTCAGTATTTCAGTCAAATTTGTGAGTGAATCAATCATTTAGATGGGTGAATGAATCATTAAGACCAGTTCTGTCAATCATTCAGACTGATTCTGTCAATCATTATTTCTTTTTCATGATCACGTCATTCAGTCCAATTTAAAAGTGAATCAATCATTTTGCTGGGTCATACACACGCACATATATACATATATGCATACATATACACATGTATATATACACATGTATATACACATATACATACATATATATGCATATATATACATATATTAACTATTCAGACCAGTTATGTGACAGGTTCTGTGAATTGTTTTATTGTTTTGGCCAACAAGTTATTCAGTCCGACTTAAAGGGATAGTTCACCCAAAAATGAAAATGCTGTCATCATTTACTCTTCCTCAAGTTGTTCCAAACCTGTATGACTTTCTTTCTTCTGCTGAACACAAAAGAAGATATTTTAAAGAAGGTTGGTAATTAAACATTTGCTGGTCCCCATTGACTTCCATAGTATTTTTTTTTTTCCTACTATGGAAGTCAATGGGGTCCATCAGTCGTTTGGTTACCGACTTTCTTCAAAATATCTTCTTTTGTGTTCAGCAGAAGAAAGAAAGTCATACAGGTTTGGAACAACTTGAGGAAGAGTAAATGATGACAGCATTTTCATTTTTGGGTGAACTATCCCTTTAAGAGAGTAAATCAATTAATTTGTTTAGCCAATGAATCATTCAGACCAGTTCTGTGAACCATTGAAAAAATGTGACTCAAATGAACGATTCTTTAACAAATTAGACACTAATACCAACAACGTATCATATTCAAGGCCCTGGTATTCTTTATTTACTGCGTTCTGCTCCATCTTTTAAAGTATTTTCCTTTGGCCGTGAGTGGGGAAAGACGCATTCACACCATGCGCACTATCTAGTGGACTTTGTTTTCAAGTGCTTAGGTCAAGTCAAGAAACAAAGTATACTTTGGCCTTAAGGCTGTTATGATCCAACCAATTCCCAATGGATAATATTAAATCCTGCTCTATTTTTTTTTTTCTCATTGACAATTCTGTTTTTAGATCACATTGCATTGATTTTAATAATGTCATTCATGGTTATTAACAGGTCTAAGGTGATCTAACGTTTATAAACTGGACTACGAGCGGGTGGACCTCAAGGGGGTCAACTTTTAACTGCATTCTGCTACCAAAAAAAATAAGCATTCTGCTTTCTCCATTGACTTCCATTCAAAATGTAGCCGCATTTCGTCAACACAGTAGATGTCTACCAACAAACTGTTTTGTCTGGAACTTTAGTTGGCTTTTGACTTCTCAGGACAGTTGTTAACAAAGGAATTGGAAGACATTAGACCTCCTTGGTTGACCTGCTAGGCCATGTTTGGTGAACTTGGTTAGGACCAATAAGGGCTGTCATGTAAAACCATGAGCTAGTCTGACTTCAAGGCATGAGGTTGAGAAGCGTCTTTGACATTGGACCAATGTCCATAAGTTCGCCAATTTTCCACTGAGAAGGACAAGATTAGAAGAAAACCCCAGAGACTTTAACAATTCCACCGCTGACATGAACTTGGAAGGACACAGGGTTAAGGGTTAAGAACACAGCAAAGCGGTTCACACGTCTGCTGGAAGAAGACCTGAGGCATTAGATGACATGAATATTCACTTTAGCACGATCCTAGCAAAAAAAAAAAAAAAAAAGGAGTGAAAAACAGGTGTGGGTTGTGATTTCCTGTACTGTCGCCACATTCTTCTCACTTAAAGCGAGAGCAGCACACACACATTTTACTCTGACTGAAAGAGAGATGGGATGCAGACAGGAAGTAGATATCTAGTCACAATTTTTCTGTTGCCGTACAGGCAGACAATAATTGGCATTGAGCGATCCGGACAACATGAGTGTACTGGTAGTGTGTGTTCACACTCCCTCAGGAACAATAATAGCCTCAGAAATAACCTAAAGCTTTAAAGTGGAAACTCAAACATGCTACAGGAGAAAATGGACATAACTGTAAGTGTGTGTGCTACAGACTCTCTCTCTGATACACAGACACACACTGGGGCTGATTAAGTGGGAGTGTCGGTTTATCGTAGGCTCTCAGGGAGTCACGGACGCTGAGCTACAGGACTCACACAATGTGTCTTGCAGGCCTGATAGCAGCGTTCTCAATTCTGCATGCTCTGTTTGTCCAAAAGTCCCAACACCACCAGCCAAAATGTTTCTGTTTGCATTTGTCTAATTTAATAGACTTTTTTTTATTTAAAAATTAAAGTATTTTATTGACATCATGTGGGTGAAAGGGTGAATAGAAATATGTATTAGTATTTACTATATCCCCCTCTGTGTAGTAGTCAGGGTGTGATGTCATCAAAACCACCATGAGTGATGACCTTTAACCTTTCTCATTTTTAAATCTAATTTTTTTTTTCTGTTATTTAGGTCAACAAATTCAACAGTGAACAGATCTTTTAAGTGATTTTTCTTTTTTTTTTTAAGTGAATGGATCATTTAAAGGTATAGCGGAGGATTTTCTTTTTCCGGGTGGATCATCAAGACTATTGGTCCTCCTAAGTGTCAATCATTCTGGTGATATGTTTACGTAAGGCCGTCGTACGTGCTCGTGCACACGATTCACACGATGGCGTGCGCTCAAAACACAGGTTGGGCTTCCCACTGATGCCTCAGTCGCGAAGTTTCTACTTGACAGGTAAAGTTTGGCATGCTATTTGGAGAAATCCATTTAAAATCACTGCTAGTAAAAGTTAATGTAAGCTATGATTAGCTTGTGCATGCTCTCTCGTGCACACGTTTAATAGGCGTTCCCTCTCGGGAGCAGGTAGAGTGTTGCGCATGTGCATTTTTTCAAAAAGTGGAGAGGGCGGTTCTTTTCTAAAATTCGGGAAAATCCTCCGCTATACCTTTAAATGAGCAGATCTTTTAAAGGAACATATGGATCTTTTAAATGAATGAATCATTGACTGGCCGAGTCATTGATGGATTCAATGACTTAAAAAGTTACTTAATGAATAGTTTTAGTTGGTTCAAAAGATTCTACTGAGATAAATCAAAATATTATATATAAATTGCATTTTGTCAACATTCATTATGGTGAATAGCTAGTTTGTACATGTTTGAACAAATCTTTTAGGTGAACACATTTTTTTAGGTGAACAAATCTTAAGTCAACAGATATTTTAAGAGAACAGATCTTTTAATTAAATTGAATCATTGACTGAATGAGTGATTCAATGACTCAAAAAGACACAAAAGTAATGAATAAGTAAACAACGGTCATTCTAGTGAATGCGTTAAAAAGATTCACTAGGATGAATCAAATACCACAACACTAGTAGTGAATCACCAAGTACTTGTAGAATACCAGCCTCTATATTTTATTTCAGGAGGAAACGAAAACACATTTTTCAATAGAATAATATTTAATGCACACTTTTATTGAGGCATCGCTATATGTTATAGTTTACCTTTCGTAACTGAAAATACTTCCATCCTTTTATAGTAGACATCATTAAATGGTAAATTTGCGTTTTCTATGGAAAAAGAATGTGGTTTTGATGTGGTCTAAAATATTTAGAGCTGTGTATGTCTTCATTTCCCTTACATCGATATTGTGCCTACAATAATCTGTTTCAGAGTCTTTACCCAGAATCCCACTGTTCTCTTGTCTTCCTCCATCAATGAGAGCGGTGACAGCAGGAGCAAGAGACACTGGCATATTTCCGTTGCATTCTGGGATGTGAGTAGACAGGGGTGCTCGGAGTAATTATCAGTTTGGTGGTGTTGTGCATCTTCAAGCACTTCACTGGCGTTCTGGAGGCTCTTAAAATATTCACTGTTTGTCTTAAAAGACAAATGGCTTTTGCAACACATTTAACCTGTGTAAATGTAATGAGACATTTTTTAGATCAAAAAAGAAAATTTAGTAGGAAATAATGTTGGCTAGCCTAAGATTTATTTAGATGACATTTATTAAAACAAAATAGAATCAATTTCAATGTCATAATGATTTTATAATATATACAGTTTGTGAATGTCAAAGGTCTGCAAAGTTTTTAAAGGGTTAGTTCACCCAAAAACGAAAATTCTGTCAGTAATTACTCACCCTCATGTTGTTCCAACCCCGTAAGACCTTCGTTCATCTTCGGAACACAAATTAAGATATTTTTTATTAAATCTGAGAGCAGTCTCACTCCTCCATAGGCTTCTAAGGGAATGAAACTTGCTGGCCCAGAAAAGTTATTAAAGACATCGTTAATATAGTCCAAGTGACTACAGTGGCTCAATCTTAAGTTTATAAAGCGACGAGAATACTTTTTGTGCGCAAAACCCCCCAAAAATAACGACTTTATTCCACTATTCATTTCCTTCTCTCTGGGCCTCGAGTGAGTTCACGTAGTGTTTTAGCGCAGCGCTTCTGTGTTGCACGTCACCACGTAGGCTCACTATTGGCCGACGCTGGTCATGTGTGTGATGCGTGATGATGTGCAACACAGACGCGCTGCGCTAAAACACTACGTGAAAAGACTCGAGGCCCAGAGAGAATGAAATTAATAGTGGAATAAAGTCGTTATTTTTGTTTGTTTTTGCGCACAAAAAGTATTCTCGTCGCTTTACAAACTTAAGATTGAGCCACTGTAGTCACTTGGACTATATTAACGATGTCTTTAATAACTTTTTTGCGCCAGCAAGTTTCATTCCCTTAGAAGCCTATGGAGGAGTGAGACTGCTCTCAGATTTAATCAAAAATATCTTAATTTGTGTTCCGAAGATGAACGAAGGTCTTACGGGGTTGGAACAACATGAGGGTGAGTAATTACTGACAGAATTTTCATTTTTGGGTGAACTAACCCTTTAAGATCATATTTCGTGACAAATGGAGTTGGTGTCTCCCAAAGTAGTCAGTAATTCCAGTCTCACTTCCTGCACATTACTGTGTATCAAGTGTTTAGGAAGAGCTAAAATTTTATTTATGGTAATTCATGTTTTGTTTCCAAACCACACTGTAAGCAGTAGACCAATCACAACAGACTGGGTCATCTGACCAATCAGAGCAGAGTACACTAATCACAACAGACTGGGTCATCTGACCAATCAGAGCGGAGTAGACCAATCACGACAGACTGGGTCATCTGACCAATCAGAGCAGAGTAGACCAATCGCAACAGACTTGCTCATCTGACCAATCAGAGCGGAGTAGACCAATCACAACAGACTGGATCATCTGACCAATCAGAGCAGAGTAGACTAATCACAACAGACTGGGTCATCTGACCAATCAGAGCAGAGTAGACTAATCACAACAGACTGGGACATCTGACCAATCAGAGCAGAGTAGACCAATCACGACAGACTGGGTCATCTGACCAATCAGAGCGGAGTAGACCAATCACAACAGACTGGATCATCTGACCAATCAGAGCAGAGTACACTAATCACAACAGACTGGGTCATCTGACCAATCAGAGCGGAGTAGACCAATCACGACAGACTGGGTCATCTGACCAATCAGAGCAGAGTAGACTAATCACAACAGACTGGGTCATCTGACCAATCAGAGCAGAGTAGACTAATCACAACAGACTGGGACATCTGACCAATCAGAGCAGAGTAGACCAATCACAACAGACTGGGTCATCTGACCAATCAGAGCAGAGTAGACCAATCACAACAGACTGGGTCATCTGAGTAACTCTCGGAAAGGAGAGGTTTAGAGAGACTGAATCTTTGAAAGAACTGTTTTCAGACTCTTTGAAATGAGGTGATGTGCAATGTATATTATGAGAAAATCGAAGTGTTTATTTTTACCTTGGATGCACGTAAACCTGTTGTAGGAGACCTCCAAAAAAATGTATAAAAAATTAGGAACCTTTAAAATAGCATAATAATGGCACTTAAATAGAAACCAAAAGTTTCACTTACATGTTCCCTGAGACGCTGAGTTCAACATATAAATACATCTTTGAGATCTTTGTGAATATCTGTCATTTATGCTTTATATAGACATGGCATTAAGTTCAGCTCTCAACATGCAGGAATGAAACTCCCACATGAGAAATGCCTTATTGAAAAGATACAAAACCCTTTCTTCAATCTCTTTGTCTCATTAGCTAAAAATGGAATGTGCAATTACAGTGTGGTTTGGTCCCACTACAGCTTTGACATCTGATGAAATGTTCTCACAAATGCACACAAGAAATAATAACATTCTTTACCTTTTGCTTCCAATTTAGTCCTGGGAATTTTTCTTCCCTGAAATGTGCATCTTAATTGTTCTGTTTTGAATTTACAAAGAGAATAAATGCAGTTGATAGCTCCATAGTTTTATTTTTAGCTCCCTAGTGAAAAGAACGTTAACTTCAGGTAACCTACAGTAATTACATTTGAGGTCCTTCAGAAATTAAATCAAAATCAAATACATCTACAAAATACATATTTGTTTTGTTATATTGGGACACCTAATAAAATATGCAAATATAAGTGGCGTAGAAAATTCACATCTTTTCTATTTTTTATTGTTCAACTCAATGTTTGATACTTGACAGAACAATTTTACAATAGATTATATCATTTTAAATAGGCAATATAATTTTTTATTCTTTCATCAAAAAAACTTGCCTTTTGTCATTTTTAAGATAAAATGGACAATAAAATCAAGGAAAATTTTCCAAAAATATTATGATATATTGGTAATATGATAAATTGCTGGGGAAAAAAAATTGATATATACGATGGATGGATAATGGATAAAGTTTTTGCAATATGTTCATTTAACAGAACACAATACTTTTCTTCTCATTTCATTTATCATTCCGTAGCTTCAGAGAAAAAGCTGAGTTGTCAAAACAGCTTCCGGAGAACATCATACATTTTTTCTTCCTATTCTTTCAAAAATCTTTTTTCTTTTCTTTCGAGCAGATGTGTTGGGTGTTGAGGGAATATTGACGACAAGCTTTCTTTTCAGACCTAGAGCTTTTTTTTTTTTTTGCTTTTTTTTTTCAGCAGCAGCAGAAAAAATAGTTTTGCAGGAATGTAATTTCATTTAGTGTTCACGCTCACGGCCCCTCGCTGAAACGCACATAGGCGGTCCACGGATCTCTGGAGATCACCGACACGCCACTGAAACCAGTTTCCAGACTGTAATAACCCATGCCGTACTGAGGCGGCTGCTTATAATGCTTTTCAAAAAGTAACCAACGTGCAACCAGGGTGTGAATATTGGGATTGGGTTTTAAGTTTGTTTTCATACATATAAATACAGAGCAGATATGTGAAATTTAGGTAGGAATAGACGCAAACCTAATTTTCTCCATATAGGCCTATAATATAATAATGTAAATAAATATATGCAGTTAAAATTTTATCTCAAAATTCTTTCATAAATATAATTTCATATCTACACATACTGTATATGCTAATACACATCTTTTTATAATAATTTCTTAATCGTAAAAAATCGATGATAATTTTTTTTTAATAATGTCACATTTTATATTTTGTCATCAGGAAAAAAATTTGTTATAATAATAAATATATATATATATATATATATATATATATATATATATATATATATATATATCCATACACACACACACGTGTGTAGCCTATATGTTTTTCTTTCATTCTTTTATGCATTTTATGACTTTTATTTTTCAATATATTATTTAATATATTATTCTTATTTTAAAGGAGCTGAAACCCTGTCTTCCATCATAATGAAGCCTGCTATAAAAAGTTAACTTTTTTTTTTGTAAATTTTACACGTTTTATAAAAATGAGTTGGCCAACTATAGCAAGTTACTTTGATAGAAACGTAGCTCTCGTTTGACAGAAGAAGACAGTTTGATATGCTTAGCTTCACTATGAGAAAAGTTTCCAGTCACATCTGACAAGTCGCAAGTAATGCTGTAATACCGCAAAACACCCAAACAACCCACCTGAAGCCTCCTCTGCCCTTGTTGTTACCCCCTCTCTCTGTCTCCTTCACAGCAATAGCACCCTACTGAGGGCACGTAGACGAATCAAAGCTCGTGGCGCACGTCTGCGTTGACGATTATGTCTGACATCTCTGACGCAGCCATGCATTTGATCCGTACGTTTGATCACCATGTACGTTTGCGTGTGTGTGTGTGTGTGGGTGGGTGCGGTAATGAAAAAGCGAGCTGGCGTGTCCGTTCTTTATGGGAAAGTGCCATGCCTCCTGTTGACTCGGCTCGTTGTTTTTCGTGCCAGGTTGGAAAGTCTTTGACAGGTTGAACGCGCAGACGTAGACTCACTTAGAAAGTCATTTTGCAATTTATCATAGAAGAGCTCTCTGATTAAGTGCTGTCTCGGTCTTAAAGGAACAGTTCACCTGTTTTTACACACCCACCTGCAAGATTGTCTTTCTTCCTTTGAATCATTTGATGGTGATCACTTTAAAGGGTTAGTTCACCCAAAAATGATCCTACTCACCCTCAAGCCATCCTAGGTGTATATGATGTTCTTCTTTCAGCCAAACACAATCTAAGTTATATGTAAAAAAAATATATATATCCTGGCTGTTCCAAGCTTTATATTGGGAGTGAATGGTACCATAGATTTTGAAGCCCAAAAAAGCACATCCATCCATCCATCCATCATAAAAGTAATCCATACAGATCCAGGGGGTTAATAAAGGCCTTCTGAAGTGAAGCGATGCATTTTTGTATGCAAAATATCCATATTTATAACTTTATGAACTATAATCACTGGCTTCCGGAGTTCTGATCCGACACATGACGTATTGATGAACGCGGAAGCACAGTGGATAGAGCAAAACAAAACATCTCTAACAAAGTCTAAAATGAAATTTTTTAAAGAGACAAGAGTTTGTTGCCCAGCTCTATTTGATTGAACCGCGAGAGGTGTCTATTACCCCTTTTCCACCAAGGCAGTGCTGGTGCCGCTTCGGAGACGGTGCCTACTCGCGAACCAGTTCTTTGTGTTTCGACAGCCAAAGAACCGGTTCTCGGCCAGGAAAATTGGTTCCAAAGCGGCACCAACTCTTTTCTGGACTAGAACCTTACTTGCTTATGTCGGGGGCTGGGGGCGGGGTTATTGTCGAACTTCTTCTTGAACGTAACCTCCGTCTAGTAATCCAGACGAGCAGCACAAATGTGTTCTAAACGTCTTCTTCTGACCCCAATATAGGATCGCAAAGCCAGGAGAAACATTTGAAGAAAGACGATGTAGTCCGCCATTGTAATTGTTAGGCTTGAAGTTGCCGAAAGCTAAGACATATGGCAACGGACCCAGTGGCGTAACGACGTTGTTCGCTGGGCTCTTTAGTCAGTGGAAAAACAAACAGGTTCTGAGAAGGTTAGCAAGTTGAACCAACTTTGAACCAGCACCAGTTCCGAACCAGTTCTTTTTTGGTGGAAAAGGGGTATACTCTCACCTAAGCTTACGCAACTGCTACAACATATGTCATGCGTCGGGTCAGAGGTCACTCTTCCACCAGAACAAGACTTTCATATAGAGTTTTTAGGGTGGTCAGTTTGAACCACTGAAAGAGGTCAGTTTGAACCCTTTTAACCATTTAATGCAGCCACTTTGAGATGGGAGTCTCTAAGTTATTTAAGCAATCACATTCAATCATTTAAAGTGATCACTTTGACCCATTGAAAGTCATTCAAGGTGTTTATTTTTAATAATTTAAGGTGATTCATTTAATAAGATCAGTTTGAGCCATTTATCAGGGTCATTTTTAATAATTCAATGTGGTTTGTTCAAGGTAGTCACTGACTCATTAACTTTGAATCATTTAAGCGATAACATTGAATCATTTATATGATCTCTTTGAGTTCTTCAAGGAGGTCTTTTTGAACCATTTGAAACAGGTAGTCGCACAGTCAATTATGTGGTCACTGAGTCATTTAAGGGGGTCTTTGAGTCATTTCATTCAGTTAATGGAGGCCAGTTTGGGGTCACTTTTTACAACTTCAATTTGAGGTCACTTAGAGGTGCTAAATCAGGTTAGCCTGCACCTTTTCAGTCACATCTGCTTATGTGAGAATGTACTCATTGTGTCTCATTATTAATTGAACTACTTCAGAAATAATCGTCCTAATTCGGGCCGCGTATACAGTAAGTCCACTTAAAAAAGCCTGAGTGAGTTGTTCTGTCTCTTTCTTTCACATTGTGCCAGAGTTAATGAGAAAAAGGAGAGCATCTGTCAGATATGTGGAGCTCGGTGCCCCAGAAGTACCGCCAATGTGTGTCTATATGTGTGTGTAAATGAGTATGTTTGCCTGTGCGAGCTCTGTGCCCCAATAAGACCAGCTGTAGATTTCAAGGTCTCTACACGGGCTCATAGCGCCACTGAATGGGGCCCTCAGAGAGCCAGTGAGACGCCTCGGCATGTCATGATGACTGCTGGGAAAATGATGGCTTAGATAAATTAATAAACTAGGAGAAGAAAGAGAATGCTCTATCTAAATAAGGCTATGCCTCGTATGATGAGCTTATATGCTTTATTAAAAGCATACTGTACTCTTCTTTAAAGAGATAGCAGGCAGAAACAAGTTTGTTATCCATGGTTTCGGGTTCATATCTGTGTGAAATCACAGGCAGACATACATTTTTCATTGATTCTTTGCTGTTTTCAGCTGCAAGGAATCATGGGATACTATTCAGAATAGAAGATGAAATCTCCCAGTGCCCATGTCGTCTCGAAGCCAGCGCCTTACTCTGAGGACGTTCACCAACACGCTCTAATTGTCATTTCCCATTTAAACATGTCAAAACATAGCTGAAGCGTATTGTTAGCGCTAGCTAGCTCGAACACTTGTGAACCTGAGAACATGATTCCTGCCACTGCTCTTTGTGTTAAATTAGATTTCGCAGCAATGACACATTGTGCTTGTGACACTCACACGGCTCAAACATGTTTGGGGACTATTTTCAGAAATAACACTTGTCAGTAAGGCTACGGTGAATTGTTCTCTCAGTGTATGTAGCGAGCATGTTTTTTGTGAGAAATTACTTGAGGTAGCTCTTTTTGTTTTTACTTGGACCACAAAGGAACAACCTAACAGTAAACTAAAACACACTTTCCTATGTGCGAAATACTCAAAAGATACTAACAACCGCATGGCAGTGTGGTAAAACACATTAGCAACCACACAGCGATGTGCTAAACCACTCAGAGCACAGTAGCAACCACGTAGCGATATGCTAAAGCAACTCAAGACACATTAAAACTACTCTGAAAACACTAGTGTGGTAAACATACTCAGAACACACTAGTAACCACATATCTATGCGTTCAATTCACTTCAAACACATTAGTAACTGCATAGTGATGTGCTAAAACCACTACAAACACAGTAGCAACCAAATAGCGATACACTACAACACTCAAGACATTTTTGCTGTGTGCATTAAAACTACTCTGAAAATACTTCTGTGGTAAAAATAGTCAGAACACACTAGCAACCACTTAACAATGTGTTAAAATGCACTCCAAAACCATTAGCAACTGAGTAGCAATACTTTAAAACAGCTCAAATCACATTTGCAACTGTGTATGCGCTAAAACTCTGAAAATACTAGCGTGGTAAAAAATAGTCAGAACACACTAGAAACCACATAGCAATGTGCTAAAACCACTCCGAACACGGTTGCGACCAGATATTGATACACTAAACCAACTCAAAACACATATTCTAAATCTACCTAGAAGTTAGCAATCACATGGCGATGCGTTAAACCACCCAGAACATCTTATCAATAGTATAGTAACGTGCTAAAAGCAATCAAAACGCCAGCAATCGGCTATGTGCTAATCTACTAAAAAAATACTAACAGTCGCATGGCAGTGAGGTAAAAATAGTCAGAACACACACATTCAAACACATTAGCAACGAACACAGTAGCAACCACATAGTGATACACTACAACAACACAAAACACATTTGTGTGGTAAATCTACTCGGAAAATACTAGTGTGGTAATAATAGTCAGAAAGCACTGGTAATCACATAGCTATGCGTTAAATCCAAACTAAACACATAGCAAGCACATCGTGATACGCTAAAACCACTCAAAACACATTTTCAACCGTATATGTGCTAAAGCTACTCTGAAAACACTGGTGTGGTAAAAATCAGAATCAGAACACACGACACTAGTAACCACATAACTATGGGTTAAATCCACTGAAAACCAGGGGTGGCACGAGATCGTGAGACTAAAATGTGACGAGATTTCTCGTCGAGTGAAAAGCTGTCTTGCGATATCGCCTTGACGGAGCATGAGGGTGAAATTAATGTAGAATATGCCACCGCTTCATTCACAATAAAAAACATTGTAAACTATTGTAAATGTCTGCTCTGCTCATCCAGCAAGAGTTGCAGTCGCACACAGTGCAGCAGGAATCACAGTTCACGAATGAATCACAGAATCACGTGACGATGGCGGAGGATTCGTTGCACAACAGAGCCTAAACGTCAGATTAAATTAAGCGTAGCGTCAGTTCTGGCAGGTCACGTTAGTCAAGCTCGCATCAGCTGTCTCTCAGCTGATCCACGTCTACATAGGAATACGACGCCTATCACTGTATACATATATAAGCTCCTTCAGTATTATCAGCAGCTATCGTGTTTCTCAGGAGCTATTACCCTCCTCCATCCCCAGCTCCTCCTCTTGTCCGTCAGGATTTGGCATTCTGATTCCCCTTGAATCAGAATACATTCTTGAATTATGTTGTACTTTAAAATCTTGCATTAATGATACCTACAATACATTCATGTTGGTTCTGTTCTGTTTACCCTAAGGGGGGTTATCGCTGCTCTCCCTGCTGTTATCCATGCTGAATGGATGCGAAGGGAGTTCTTGCCCAGAACAGAACCATACCGCAAATCCAAACTGTATGCTAATTGTCAATCGTATTTGACGATAGTGGTCCTGACAGAAATGTCTTATCTTGTAGAATACACGCTCAGCACCGCTGCTCCCTATACACAGAGTACATGCGATCGCAAATTTGAAAGTGAAATTAAAACGCGAGCTCCCTGATGTGCGCAAATTAGGCTGCATACAACGTCCTGTCTCCCAATATCTCTGGACTGTGTAGTTTATTAACTCTGTTTTGATCTCTGTTTGCACTTTGAATATTGAATATCTTTGATTATGGTTGCACTTGCATTAATTGTTTGCACTTAATAAGACGAAGAACAAACTGTTATTTATTTTGGTCATTTATACTGTTTTTATTTCTATGTTCAATTAGGAGGTCACACACAGCCTCAATCAGAAGTTCTGGAAACTCATAATTCATGTACAGTGAGGTCTGAAGGGAATCATGTGAAATCAAAGAGGAGAAAAGCCAGTCAGTTGAGTTTGTGGCAAAACATTTCACAGTGCTTGTATATTGTTGTCTTTCAATGCATATGATAATTCATACTCATAAAGTAGAACTGAAATGACATTCATTACAAGATTATTAGTTAAAACATTTCAAAATGCACCTGCAGACCAGTCTTTTTCCAGTCATGAATTTTGAGGATTTCTATAAAATTGAGGATTTCTATAAAATATTGTGCAAAAATCTTGTCTTGTCTCGTCTTGTGAGAAGTGTGTCGTCCCACCCCTACTGAAACACATTAGCAACTGCATATTTATGTGCTAAAACAACTGTGTAAAACTTCTAAAAAAATACTAGTATGGTGAAAAATAGTCAGAACACACTAGTTAACAAATAGCAATGCGCTAAATCCACTTAGCAACCGCGCAGTGATGTGCTAAAACCACTCAGAAAACAGTAGCAACCAAATATTGATACAATAAACCAACTCAAAACACACTTGCAGCTGCGTATAAGCTAGGCTACGTCTACATTAATTCAGATACGTTTGAAAACGGCTATAAACGCTCTCCGTCAACACTAGCGTTTTCAGGCGTTTTCGGACGTTTCAGTGTGGATGAGAAACTTTTGAAAAACGCCTGAAAACGCTAAATTCACCTTTACTGCGCATGCGTAAAACCCCACAAAAGATCACTGATATGATTCAGATGGAAAAATAAATAATGAAGTTATCGCGCAATTCTTCTGACAGGATAATTTTATTTAGTAAAATATCTCACCATTCACTGATGCGGTCCAGGTCGCACGCAGTCACCATATGGCCTAAAACGCAACTGCTCTCATGTATTGCCGCAGGACAGCAAATGTGAGTAAATTCTGTCATCTTTGCAGGCCTGTGATATGAAGAGTGTGCAATGTAGAATATTTTTAGCAACAGTGTGCAACTAGCACATAACAGGCACAATACTGGTATAAACATGAATATCTATTGGTACAATATCCGTCACATGACTAAATTTACATCATCGTTTTTAAATACCACCGGTTTCACAGTCCACACTACAACGTGAAAACAGCGTTTTCAAATTTATCCACTTTGGAGTGCGTTTTCAAAAAAGCTTCGTTTTCATTAATAAAAACGCCGTCTCAGTGTGGACGGAAGGCCGAAACTGAGAGAAAAATATACGTTTTCAAACGAAAACGTATTAGTGTGGACATGGCCTCAATCTACTTCTAACATACTAGCAATCGCATAGAAATGCATTAAAACCACTCAGCACACCTTAATTGCAATTGACCCTTCGCTAAGCCACGCCCGAAAACCGCCACTGGCCAATCGTGGCTTAGCAACCGTAACTAGGCGCGGGAGGTCTGGCAAGCTTTCGAGCGAGGGAAACATGCCGAAGCGTTGTGCGTATGGATTGTGCAAATCTGATACCCGGTATCCTAAAAGTTTGGACGGGGTGGTGGATTTTGTTCCCTTCCCGAAACCTAAAACTCAAAGGGAGAAATGCCGGGCGTCATCTTCATTTATATAACGTTAGCGCTTTTAACAATGTAGATTGTTCCAAAGCAGCTTTACATGGATAATAGGAAATTAAAAGTAAAGTGTTTTGGCTTTATAGCTCTAGAATAAAGTTATTGTCCAGCTCTTGGATCAAGCAGTGTGATTAAAGGCAAGACAGAGGCTCACTGACATTACTTAACGTTACTTAAAATTATATTTCGGCATTTTGTTAATCGACGGCTAAACTAGTACCCCAATCCGATCGCGACTCTCCCGGTGTTAGTTCTAGTAAAAGTAAAAGGTAGTTAGTAAAAGGAGGGAACACCAGGGGGCTTGCCGGAGATCTCCAAGGAAAAGGTTGGTATGCAAACTTAATCAGTTCATAACAGTAACGTTAGTCACTTATGTGACCCACGACGTTTTTAGTGCCTGGCGCACTAAAAATATAAGCGGGAGAATGTTATCATTGCAAAGTGGTCAGGCTAATGTCTTGTGTTTATTCCACAATACTTATGGATAAGCTGTTTGATTTATAAATATTCAAATTTCACTCACCCTGCTGTGCATGCACTTAGCTGTTCCTCAATTTGTGTGTTTCTCATTTGAATGGTGAGCGTATGAGGCGCTGCTGCTTGCGCTGGGACCTAACGATCTAGACTTTAGCTTCAATTTTGATGAAATTATTCTCTAATCGGTTGCATATTATGTCGTGGATATATCCCTCGAATGCATACTGCTGTCCCTTTTGTCTTGCTCTCTCAGATATTTCACCTATTCGCCAAAAATGACTAATTATCTCCTTGCGAATGTCTGAAACCGGTGCATACTGTAATAGACGTGCCAGGCGCAAAAGCTTGACAAGCGTAGCAACAGTAACTAAGGAGGGTGGGGCTTAGCGAAGGGTCAATTGTATAGCAATGTGCTATAAGAACACCTTGGCAATCGCAGTGCACTAAATCCTTTAGAAAACACAACTAACCATATAGCAATGTATTCAAAACCACTCAGAACACCCTAACAACCGCCAAGCAACACTGGCAACCACCCACAAGGTTTGTTGAATATTTTATATTTATTTTAAGCAGCCATGATTTCAAATCTGTGTTGATTAATGCTCTGCTAAGATCAGATCAAGCCACTGCAGTTTCTGGGATGAGAGTTGAGGGTTGGGTTTTGTTGTGAACAACTGATTCACAGTGTCTTTTAGCTTGTCTGTTGACAGTGTCGACATAGGAATATTATATTGTTATATTTGACAACAGCTGAAGTCTAGGGAGGAGTCATCGGGGAGTATGTCATTCTGAAGACATTTTCTGCATTGGAGACACAGCTCTGGCACACATCATGGTTTTCAGCTCGGCTAAGTGAACAGTTGTGTTCTGGTGATGTCATGGGTGCAAAGGGGCTTTTAAAGTGACTGCTTCTGAGGCCAGAATTTTTTTTTTTTTTTTTTTTACGGAATGTAAGTCACTGGGGATATCACTTGAATGCTGTATACTGCCTATTTGATCCAAAACACAGCAAAAAACATTTCCTTAATCAGTATTTTCTTGTTTTCATAGGCATGTTTTTAGCCAAAATATCGAAACATAGTAGTAGACAAGTTAGCAAAGAGAATATGTTGAATTAAATAAAAATAAAAAGGAACGTCAAGCAGTACGCATTGCATTATGGGATGCAACGTTGTACGCAATGTGCAAACTTTTGTTGGTCATTTGGGTATTCAGAACACCGGCACATAGTTTACATAGTAAACTGCACCAAAAGTATTAAGGTAGTATGCTATACTGAAAATTATGGAGGGTAATTACCAAAATTACCACCACAGAATAAAACATTTTAAAAGATAATTGCGACTTTTTAATCTCACAATTGCTTGTTTACATCTTGCAATTCTGACTTTATTTCTCAGAATTGCGAGATATGAAGTCAGAATTGCGTGATATAAAGTCGCAATTGCGTGTTATAAAGTCAGAGTTGCGAGATATAGACTTTTTTCTCGTAATTAAAAGTCGAGATAAAAAGTCGCAATTACCTTTTGTATTTTATATTCTGTGGTGGAAACAAGCTTCCATAGAAAATAGCCCACTCTAGATCAAAATTTGTATTTAAGTGCTTTCGGACAGTTTTAGAAGTTACTGAAGTGAAAAAATAAGTAACGTGATTTTAATCTGTAATGTTTTTATATGACTTTGAAAATGGTTCAATACTTCAATACTTCAATTCACACACATCTTAGTCAGAACATCCAGGGTTTCCAGACGCTCCAGTTGAGAACCCTAAAGCCACCAAATATCTCAAAATGTTCAAAATATAAGTTAATTTCATGCTCACCACCTGGCCAGTTATTCCAAGCTGATATCGTTCCCGCTCAATTTCCTGTTGAAACCTGCAGTGCGACTGCGTATTTGAACAGAGCCTGCCATAGAAAAATCACAACTCCGGTCCACACCTGTGAGGGCTACAATAATAGCGTTAGAACCCATGCTGTGGTCGCCAGATAAACCCAACCAGCACAGTTTGCGCTAGCATTTGGCAGCAAAGATGCAAGAAGTGTGCAGGCGTTGCTATTTCAAGTTGGACACTGTAGTTCAAGACTTGTTATTTGACACATTTTTGGGACATCTATCTATCTGTCCATCCATCCATTTATCCATTTCTATATATGCTGTTGAAAACACTGCTAATAAAAATAGTGTGCTTAGCATGTTAGCATACCCTTAGTCACCACAAAAAGATATGTCCATCTTTGTAGCAAGTCTCTCGACATGTTTTCTGAGCGAGAGTGGGTCGATAATGAATATTTATATACAGAATGTATGTATGTTATAATGTATGCGTGTTTTGTTGTGTGTGTGTGTGTGTGTGTGTGTGTGTGCTAGTGTGGAAAGAAAAAGTCACTTTCATCTCTCTGAGGAAAATATTACAGCCTCTTTAAGCTTTTTTTTCCCCCAACCAATCATCTTGTCATTTTGATTTATCTGAATTGTGTATCTCCCTGCGTGTGTTTGTGTGAGAGGGAGAGCGAGAGACTATTAGGTGATCGTTTTATGAGGAGAACGGAGGGGGTACAAATGACTTCCATGGAGGATGAACTTATGGCTCTGTCTTATGGCTCTATTTAATTTCTCACCATCTCTCTCGCTGTGTGAGTGAGAGTGGAAATTGTGCATTAATACGCTTTAAATTATATAAGCAACTTCAGTAAAGACCCCACAATTACCACACGCAGGTCAATTTCTCATAGGCTAATGCTAATGCAAACGTTTACAAACTGGCTCTTTTAATATCGTTACATCCAAAAATCACTTTCTTTTAGTAATGTTACGGGTTTTTAACAAGTTAAGCTCTATTACCACTGAAAATCATTGAATTTTGTACCTCAGTTTACCGAAATCCAACAAAAATTGCGTTTACAGTCTGTGGGGTGAGGAATTGTATCAGGTAAACATTGAAGTACAGAGGAAATTCACCTGAATCAGCTTTTTAAAATGACAAACGTGTGCTTGACTACAACTTGCATTTATCACCTGCTATTTTAGAAGCTACTATTTTAAGCTCAATTGTGGGTGGTTTTAGTACTTACATACTGCATGCTAAAGTTGAGCAACTGTTTAGTGGATTTGCCCTACGCAAATGTATAACCACTGAAGCATTTTACATGTAAACTTGATACTAGCGTGCTAAAATTAGCTAGCCTTGTCTGTGAGAATTTGTGTCCAAGATTTGAAATCCTGCCATGTAAACCTGCAAACGTTTATTTTTTTATTTTGAATGTACAACCACATTACTTCCGCATTATACATGTAAACTTGATACTAGCGTGCTAAAATTGCTAACTAGCCTTGTCTGTGTACGGTTGTGTCCACTATCTTTTGTATAATATGGAAGTACATCGCATACATATAATGAAGATAAACAGCATATAAAAGTACTTTGTAACAAGGGCAAACTTTATTTTTCTTTTTTTTTTTTACACTTTTTTTTTATTAAGCATTAAATTGAGCCTTGGCCATAAGAAAGAATTATTCTTCTTTTTTAAATTACATTTTTTAGGTAAAGATTGAAGTACACGGGGAATTCACCTGGATTAGCTCTTTAAACTGGTGAAAGTGCTCTAGACTACAACTTTTAAGCATTAAATTTAACTTTACAGCTCATATATGACATTTTCAGCATGGTAAAAACATGGTAACATTCAAAACTTTTTATGTAATTATTATGAATTATTTATATTTAATATTTTGCACAGTCACTCATCAATGAGAAGTTACTGATCAGATACAATATGGTTTTAGTTGAAAAATATTAAGTTATGACTATTTTATAAGCTTACATTCCACAGGGTCTAATCAGACCCGGGAACGCAAAATGTGCATACAGTTTTTTAATGTATTTTTAATGCAATCTCATAACACTTTTTTTGTCCATAAGAATGATCATTTTTATTAGGAATTTTTTTAAGTTTATTTTTAAATCAAGTTTTTATGTATACATTGTGTATACATTATAGAAATTTGACCTGAATCAGCTCTTTTGATGATGAGCTGCAAACTACTTTTAACTTTTTGGAATTTCTTAATTGCTATCGTTAATGTATTACCTCACAGCCTGTGCAATTTTTGTTTGTTTTTATCAGTTAAGAGATAATTGTGTAATTGTCGCAGATGTTTAACCCGGACCAATCTTTTAAATGCAGTCTGCACACATATACGATCTCACTCTTATACTCATAATCATTAAAATTCTCTGCGTGCTCCCGATGGGTGATTGTTTACTTCCATTACCCTTGATGCCAGTAACAGGCGGTTCCCGACCCATGTGCCAGGAACCTCCCGCTAACATCACACGCTTCCCATGACACACTGCGGCCTGAGCTCATTAACTAAAGTCAGAAGTGGTGATCTCACCGCGGAAGCAGCCCGCAACCACCTCTTTGCTTTTAAACCAAACAATTAAAAGCAAAAACTTTGTACTTTCGGCTGACCTGCAGCATCGACTCAGTTTGCGATTCGATATTAGCGTTTCCAATGACTGTAAACCCTTGGTTTACTTCAGTAAAAACATCCGAGTATGGTTATTAGTTGTAATTATCCTCAGAAGGAACTTTCTTGCCATCTAAAACAACTAGCTAGTAATAAAAAACAAAGTTGAAGAGGAAAGTACTCCAAATAGTGCATTAGCAAGAAAACTAGCATATAAAAAAAGCTCACTTAAGGCTTTTTCCCAGCAGGTTTGGACTCCATACGGGTCAGCGGTCCCACTGAGGGATATTTTTGTTAGTCGCCCGTGTGTGTTACTCACCGCACGGCCACTGTCATTCTCATTTCTTACATCTATCAATTCCTACTTCACTTTATAAATAAGAAATATGTTTTTCTCATCTTTCCATTTCAACTCTTATGTAAGAAATGGAATAACCAGAAATGGAAAGACGCAGAGGCTTAAAAGTCATTTGGAACCATTTCCCCGCTAACGGGAAAAAATGCATCAATAATACAAAAAAGCCTTAAAAACGAATGCAACCAATTTCAGTGCAGAGGATTCGAATTCTGTAAATGTTGGGGCATTTTATATTGATGTGCCGTTAAAAACCAACCCAGCTCTTGTGGGGGGGGGGTCTAACTTCCTGAAGCACAAGGATAAAATGGTGCAATGCACTCTGGAGGCCTTAAAATACAAAAAAAAAAATACAATTTTAACTATCTTTTAGAGCACTTTATCTATTTGCGTCTGTAGATTTCAATATCAGTATATATCTTTAAAGGCCGTTTTCTCAAAATGAGTTTTTCCTCCTACATTGAGCCATGAAGTCTCCACTTCAGTAGCACTTACATACACCAAACTTTACAGTTTTAGTCGTATCTATATTATGAATGTTTGTTTTTTTTACGGAGGGGATTGTTTTTGAAAAGTATCATTTTCCTGATTTTATGTATTTATTTTTGGCTGTTGACCGTATTTTCTGATTTATGGAGTAATAAAAAGAGATATCCAAAATCCCGCCCTGTAAAAAACAAGAATTTTGAACCTGGCTTTATCCAATGTTCAGATTTTTGTTCTGAAAAAAAAAAAAAAAGTATGCAAATTAGTGCATATTTAATTAGCTATTGGATCATTTGCATATTTAAACAACATTTCAGAAAATATGTCATACAAAAATTGTTTTGCAATTCTGAATGTAATCAATCAACTGGTGAAGTATGGTGATATCTACTATTAGTTATTTTTTTACCCAATTCACCGGGGGTGTCTTGCCTTACATTTTTAAATGATCTAATATTTGTATTATTATTATATTTTTATAATTTTTGTTATTATATTTTGTTATTATTATGTAATATATATATCCCTGAAGGAACTTTTGTTTGCCTCAAAAGGTAAATATGCAGAAGCATCACTGAAAGCCATAAAACCACTGATACTGTTTGCTCCTTATTTGTGAAATGCAGGATTCAGCACAAACGTTTGCATTAAAACCAAATTCCAATTTAATTATGAATAAAAACAGCAGGGTCACAAATTGGGGAGAGCTTTTTCACCCTAGTTAAAGACCGGCCCATTCCCACCAATAGGCTCCGCAATCAGAAAACTGTCTGTCAGCCATCCAAACAGAACCATCTCTCAGCTCCATTAATCTGGCAAAATCCATCAGAGAGCGTTCATCAGGACCCAAGCGAGCCGTCTGTCAGCATGCCTGTCTTAAAGAGACAAGCGCTGTTTGAGCCTGACAAACAAAAGACGTTATTTTGACAAATTGCCTGCAGATTAGGGACCTTTTTGAAAGCGGGGGCCCCCAGAGGTGGGCCGGGAGCGAAACTGCTCCAGGTGTTTGTTTGTTTGTTTGTTTACTCGGCCTGAATGTGGGCCAGGGTTGGAGTGATAGAGCGACTGACAGAGCGCAGGGCCCCGGCTCTGTAGGGTTGTAAAGATCAACGCCGGCCGTATTCGTTACTCCGCATCAAAGAGAGGTTTGCAAAACAACTTAAGTCGACACTCAAATGATAAACGTTTCCTTTTGCAAAGCCTCGCCTTGCTTTGATTCAAAGTCAGCATGGATTCGATGCTTTTATGTGTGATCATTTTGAGTTTGTGTGCGTGTGCTTACAAAATAAACCAAGGAAAGCAGGTGCTTCTTGTGTCAAGGGCTGTTTCGATACTGAAGTAAAACATTGTGCAAATTGTTTTCTTTTCGTGGAATCTGGTTGAATTATTAAAACAATTGAATTTAGGTTTCATTTATAAACATTTTTTATTTATTTATTTTACATATTTTATTTTAATAATTTATTATATTATAATTTAGGCTTAATATAGCCCCCCCCCCCCCCCCCCTAATTTTTTTTTTATTTAAATGAAAGCTAATATTTTTATATTGTATTATAGATCTTTTCATGGAATCTGCTGGAATTAATAAAACATTTTAAACGTAATATTTGTAACCCTGTTTCTCGTTCTAGCACTTTTTTATTTTTGTGATGTAATCATTTGTATCATATCATATGTCATATATGTCATATCATATAAATATATTCTGGTATGAAAATACTTTAAGCAATTTATTCAGCTCACATAACCTTTTCCCAACTGAACGCAGCTGAGTTTTAACTAATTTAGCAGAACCGTAAACACCAAAGGAACAGGAACAATGCACGGGGTCTGTAATGCATCTCTGCAGTGAGAGAGAGAGTGTGTGTGTGTGATCTTGCATCCAACAGATGGACGTGTGTAAATGAGGCAGTGACTGATGAGATGTAGAGCTGCTGACGAGGGATTTAATGAGGCTTGGAATTGAGGTGTGTGTGGGGTGGGTATACAGAGAATAGAAAAGAAGAAGAAGAAAAAAAGATAAAGACAGATAAATTAAGGAATAGAGATGGACGGAGGTCAAAAGAAAGGATTCTGGAAAACATCTCACTTAGAATTGCATTTGTGCTCTTTATTCACAGAATTAATCAGCTCCAGAGGTTTCTCAGTCAAACACACGCACACACAACGCACACACAGGCTGTGTTCCAAAACCTAGTGCGCCTGCTTGACTACTGCATACACAGGCAGCTGCCCTCAAAAGCTCATCTGCAGCAACAAAGCTCCCGGAAGCCATTCATTTTCAGTGAGAGCTGGTGATCTGAGGCGACATGAGCGACCGTTTGGCGTGTCTCAAGAAAGTTTTAGAAGTTTAACTTTAGGAATTAAACAGCAACTACCAAAGGAAGACAGAGAAAATCCTGTGATTTGTCTTCTGAAAGAAGTTAAAGTCACTGTGTGCGATTTCCATATGATAAATCTCTATATACAATGATAAAAGAAATGTTAATATAAACCCTATGTGTGTGTTATATTATATTTTATATAAAAATAAAAAAATATATATACATATACATACATACATACATACATACATACATACATACTTACTTACTTACTTACTTACTTACTTACTTACTTACTTACTTACTTACTTACTTACTTACTTATTTGTTTATTTGTTTGTTTGTTTATTTAGCTAGCATTCTTCTATTTTATTTTTGTTTGGAAAACCATGTCAGACATTTTCAGCATTCGGAGTGATTTTGTTTAGTTTAATTTAACTTAATTTATTTATTTTATTTTGTTTTATTTTTATTTATTTTTTCTTATTGTTTAGTTTTTTGGAAAAGCGTTTCCGAAATAGTCTGAATTCTAAATGAGTGTTTTGTTTGTTTGTTTGTTTTGAAATATTTTGGGGGGGATGTTTGGAAAGTTTAGAGGGCACAATAAAAACTGCAAATTTGTATCACTTTTATTACTATTAATTGTTTAGGACAGTCATTATTAAATGTTCAGTGTATTTTTATTTTTTAGTTATTTATATATTGACTAAACACTGTAAAAAAAATTCTAACCTCTCCAAGTCAAAATTTTCTAGTGACTGGTCACATCTAAATTTTTAAATTGGCCCAAGTGCAATTCTTGATGCAATAGTCTGTTAACATTGGCTCAATGAGAAATAATACGTCAGACTAATTGAAAAATTTAGATGTGACCAGTCACTAGAAAATTTTTAACTTGGGTGATGTATTTTTTTTTTACAGTGAACGTTAAATTGACAGCTACCTACCAATTGAAAGGAACAGCCTTTGCATCATGAGTGTGTCTATGATGTTTAGAAATGCTTCCTACGTTGTTATCTCACTAGGTTTTGGAACGGAGCCAGTATCTCTCTCCTCTTCAATTCAAGGTGCTTCATTATCATGATGTCCTCTCCTAGCCGCCCCCTTCTCTCTCTTATTGACGCTTGTTGTTTAATGGCTCTGAGTGGGCAGTGCATTTTAAGCTCTGATTAATGGAGCAGTAATGATAGGCTAACACCTAGATGTAGCAGGTAATTAAGCATCAATGAGCTGTGCAAAAGCACTCAGACACACAGAGACTCGGTCACACATAGCCACACATCACCGCCAAGGGCTTTAATTGCTTGAAAGTTGCTCCTCCATTTCTCAGGAGACTTAATTGAGATCTTATTGATGGTTCATTAATGAAGCTTGTCTCAGATGTTTCTCTTAAAATTGCTTTGGAGAAGAAATGAGAAACGAGACAATCACTAATGTAGAGTAAAGGTGCAATCGCATTTGCAAAATTTTGATTTTTGCTTTTGTCAATATAGCGTAGCGATGTATGAAGCATTGCTCACGCTGAAGTCACTGTAACCAACTTATCAACTTAAAATCTGCGTGGGAAAGATTTTCGCCTTCATGTTAAAATCTCTTGCATTCCTATTGAAATGCACTGTTAAAAAAAGTAAAAATTTTAAGTATAATCAACTTGGATATTTAAGTCATGTCAACTAAAAATTACATTAAACTGACTACTTATAATTTTTTTACAGTGTGACTGGATTTCGCCTGCAAAAATGCAGTAAAGTAATAGTAAAGGCTTGTTCTCACCAAGAACGATAATGATGAAGTTTTGAAAAATTGTTCTAATTCTATGAGAATAGGGAAGTCTACTGTAATGATAACGATACAGAGGAACGATATTGTTGGAGATTTTTTCAAACTGATGAACTCTAAAATCCTTGACAGCCAAACAGAAACTATTCAACTTTGAAGAGCTCGTGCATTTAAAGTGGCAGAAGACAAAACTGCAGCATGTCCTTATAATAAACAGAATATCATTGTCTGTTGGTGTGGATGCTAATATAGTTACAGTTCTTTGTGCCAATGGGCCTTAAATAATACAGAACTATAAAATTTATGTTAATGGAACAACTCGGCTTGGTTAGTTGGTCTTGAAACAAATATTATTAATGTTGGAGCTAATTTTGAGATGTTTGACTGGTATCTCAACAAATCTGAGCACAGTTTGAGACTTTATTGAGAACTCTTGGGAAAGAGAAAAATCTTAGAAGCAGGACACTTCTCCACATGTTCTCCAATTAGTCTCATTGCTGAGGAGAAACTTTTGAGATATTTAAAGGTTGGTTCTTCTCAAGCCATGCAATAGCTTCACCGAAATTTAAGCCAAATCAGCACCAGGTTTGACGTTGAATATGTTGACTGTTGAACATATGTGGTTTGCCAGAGTAAATTATGAGTAAATTATGAGATTTGGGTAAACTATCCCTTCAGAGAGCTCACATTCACATTTTTCTGTCCTCCGGGAAGCCTTGCAATGAGAAAATGTGGCATTCTGTGGAGTGGAGAGCAGATGTTTGCACTCAGATTTAGATAGACATCATTTCCCAAATTATCCTCTTCATGGTGCTTCCTCCAAGATCTGTTCTCCCTCCGTTTAAAATACAACACTAAGATCGTTTTCAAGTGCAGCTTGAGAGACTTTTATGAAAAGCACAAAGTTCCTGGAGGAGGGGTAGAAAAATCATTGAATCAATTAAATGAAAAAAACATTGAATGTTTTAATTGTGTTTCAGATGCAGCTCCCATTGCAGACCAATCAGTGAATCTCATTATTTTGGGTAAGAATGCAATCAAACTCAAAAGATGATCTATTCATCTACAATTCTTTGAATCATACAAGGCCATACTGATAATATGAGTGTCTCAATGGATATTTAAGGCTGAATTATTCAATAAATTCACTTTATATGTTATTTAACCTCACATTTTACTCACGGCCACGCCCACTTTTCATCATCCAATCAATTTACAATGAATAAAAGTCCCGCCCTCTGAAGAAAACGCTGTTTTTTAAAGACACTCTTAGAGGCCGTTTACACAACACCATTTTTAAACAAAAACGGGAAAAAAATGATGCATTTTGACCATTCATTTACACGACAATGCTGATTTTACACGAAAATGGGATTCAAAGTGCGAACTTTTGAATACGATACCGTTTTTGAATACGAATTTGTGAAACCGGTGACATCATGTGCATGCATATTACGTGTTCAGTCTATAGGTTCAGCATAGTGTTTCTTTAAAAAAATGTGACATCGCCCACTTCTGGCCTGGCATGAATTCGCGGCTCCGTGTGAACGGGAATAGTTTTGACAACGTTGTCGTCTGTACGCGAAAAACGCAAAGGAAAAACTTTTCAGTTTTTACTACTTTGTTGTCGTGTAAACATACCCTTAAAAAAAAACAATTTTTTACTGGCATCGATTTTTCCATGAAGAACCTTTAACATCCACTGAACGTTTCTATTCCACAAAAGGTTCTTCAGATTCGTGAAACATTCTTCACACACACACACACAAAAAAAAAAGGCTACATTCACACGGTCAGTCCAAATCCGAGCATTTGTGTACCCGATTGGAATCTGATAAAAAACGATTGACCGTCCATATTGTGTATCGGGTTTGTAAAAATTGCATTTCATGAGATTTTTTGCCATTCACACTTGATAAATCTGCACTCTAAAACAATGTTGCTGCCTTAAATTTTTAAGCACAATCAACATAAATTACATTAAAATGACTTAAAGGAGTCATAACCTGCAATTTTCACTTTTCCACGAGAATCAATGTATGTTATGATCGACTAACGATTATACACTGGCCGGGAAGCCGATATTTAAAAGTGAAGCGTTTGTTTACCTCAGTGTAAAATAACCAGCACGCGTGCACGCGCACTCAAATACGAGATTTTGATTTCAGCTCCCTCTTGACGTCATGAGGTGTAGGATATACCATATATGGACACCGCAGCAGGAAGCCCTGCTTCCCCTCTCCCCCTCATATTCAGTTCAGTCGAGAAAGATGGAGAAACCGAGTGCACACGGTGCTCTGTGGTTGATTGCCATAAAAAACATGTAAATGTGTTTTATCTCCCAAAATCAGACGAAACTATCAGGGACCAGTGGATGAAATTCATTTTTAATGACGCTGTCCCAACAACCCTTTCAACTGGCGTATCGTTATGTGTGTGCGCTTTATTGTATATTATATAACTATGACAACATATCATTGTATTGATTTTTTTATAGAATAGATAACGATACATAGATAAATAAAACAAACAGTCAAGTAATAATAAACATAAAGAAAAACAACACGTTACCTGTCTAAAGAAGAAAAATATTGAATGTCTAAATAACGTGAAACAAGGCAAAAACAGCACATGATAGTAAACGTCTCATCTCAATAACCACTGTAAGCTGATAAAATAAGTAGACTACATCTCCGTTAATGTAATCGACATTAAATAAAAGGTACACCTATGTGGGAGAAAATAGCAACAAACGTTTTAGCTCGTTACCGATGTTAATGTATGTCTCAGTCAAAATGATTGTCTTTACCATTCAGAGACATCTTGATGTAGACGTCCATCCAACAACTCTACATCTTCCCTTTCCCGCTCTGGTTCAGAGTCCGGCTCAAACATGTAGGGTTGAATCCCGTAGGTCGCGGCCGGGTCGGGTTCATTCACCACTTGCGCCATGATGTCAGTTTGTAATGATGCTGAAGTTACCTGCGTGTCAACCCCCCTCCTTCCTTTAACCAATCAACGCGCCCCTCATTTGCATTATTAAAATGAGCGTCCACAACAGCCAAAACATCGCATTGATCTCGCGAGACAATAATGCTTTCAGAAATAAGAGTAAAAGTAGGTCTGTGTTTATTTTTTTTCCACTTTTCTTTTTTAGAAGGGCCTGAAAGACTATAATACAGCAGTAGGTATCCAATGTAATACTAGGTTATGACTCCTTTAATAAGTTGAATCTTGCATAACTTAAAGAGTTGAAAAAAATAGTTGAACTTATTTTGATGAGTTAAAGCAATGTAAAATCATATAACTTTTTCATATAACTGACAGTGAGAGCATTGTTTCTAGTGTGCCAAGTTAAACTTTGATTAGCTCAAAGTGTTCAGGTGTGTTTTATTGGGTTTGTAACTAAACTTTGCAGGACAGTGACCCTCCAGGAGCAGGATTGTACACCCCTGTTCTGTGGCATCACTGCGAAAACCCGCTTTTGGAACCTTTATTTTTAAGAGTGTATAATCAACTTGATTTCATTCGTTTCTGATCTTCTTGTTATTGTTCCGTCACCCAGGAGTCTCTGCAATAGCGGTTTTCGTGATAATACTGCTAATGATGGTAATGGTTCTCCGCTACATTGCCCATCAGAAAGGTACATATTACACCAATGAGGAGGACTTAGCGTTTAAGAGTGACCCGGAGGTGCAGGATGTCTCAGAAAGTCCAGAAGATTCAGAAGATCCAGAAGATCCAGAAGATCCAAAAGATCCAGAAGATCCAGAAGATCCAGAAGATCCAAAAGATCCAGAAGATCCAGAAGATCCAAAAGATCCAGAAGATCCAGAAGATCCAGAAGAAGGTAAGAGTCAACCTCCACCATTTTTCCTCTTTGGATTCAAAACTGAAAACGGACACCTCCTGCTTAAAAAGTTATTAAAAAGTTTTTAGCAACTTATTCGCATAACGGTGTCGAAAATCTTTTTTACAGAGGAGCCTTAGTATCTTCTGGCGGGAAGCCTTTGGGACGTTTCCTGTGTGAAATGGATCACTGCGAGCGACAGAAGGATCTGTCGTGGCTCCTCTTCCTTTTCACTCCAATCACATATGCCTTTTCCAACAGATGTCCTTTTCTGACGGCTTTACACTCAACCATTCCAAAAAATTCCACTAAAATAGGTTCCCATGTGCGTAAGCACTTGTGTGCTAATTATTTTACTCTTGAGTGTTACAGAATTATTTTTTATACTGTTAACGTTTACCCTTATAAATTAACACATTCATGTCTCAATTTAGTAATGTTTGCATAATCTTTCATATGAACATAATATGAAGTTCTTTTGCTAATACTGATTGTATATTTCATAGATTTTTTTAATTTACGCCAATTTTAGTGACTGGTTGGCATGTATCTTTCAAAAAGACAATAATAAGAAACTGTCCCTAAACTTTGGAACAGATGTGTGTCTGTCTATATATATATATATATATATATATATATATATATATATATATATATATATATATATATATATATATATATATATATATACATATAAAAAATGTTCAGTATAAAATTAAATGGGTGTGTGTATGTTTGTTTTATGGATTTTTAATATGAACTAAAGAACAAAAAATGTTGTATTATTTTTGTGCTTTTTTATGTTTGTTAATCTATTTAAGCTTCAGAAAAAAAAAAAAAATTCAAGCTATGTTTTGCTTCAATTGTGAATAAAATGATTACAGAAAATGGTAAAAGGACATTTAAAATAATCCTTCAAAGTTTTGCATGTGAACAGACATAAATAGACACTTATTAATATTCTTGTGAGCAAAAAAAAAAAAAAATCACGAATAATAAGGACCATGATTTGACCTTTGATTTGTGTCATAAAGAGTGCCAATTTTATAGACTCTCTTAATATAGACATTTCAGGGTATCGCTAAGAAGAATCCAAGTAAATAAAACTGAGTTTTGCTTCATTTTGAATCCAGCTTGATATTTATACAATCTTGAACCACCTGCAGAATCTGTTTGCTGACCTATATGTGGTATGGATACAGTAATACTATGCTAGAGCTCTAAAAATACACACATTTAAGAGACACAGCTAATGCTAATGTAAACAGTGCGTGACGGTCCACGTAGGAAACAAAAGACAAACAAACAAAAACTGTGGTTGTAGAGTTTCAAAAATAGCAGACTGCGCAAATCAAAAGCTACATCCCAGAATACGAGAAACAAACCAAACAGCCCCAAACACACAGCTCTCCCTTTGTCTACAGCAATTTGTTGGAAACTGGTACATCTCGCTATACGACGGAAGCCAGTGACCTGATTAGGGCTGGATGAAAACAGTTTCTAATTAGCGGTGAACAGCGTCACCCCCTCAGAGATTTGAGCTGAAATAAAGTGTCAACAACAGCAGGAAACTTTCAAAGAAAAACTCCGATATAGCATACGTGCTAGGGGAATTAGCCCGTTCCCGAGCTTGCGACTATTATACGACCATGCAAAATACAATTTAGCAGGGAGAAGCTCACACAAAGAGCGCATGGGCAAATACATCAAACGATACGGGTTATTTCTGAGCTTTTTGCTCTGCATTGAGGCTCTCCAGAGATGCTATACCACGTACAGCATTCAGACCACCAGTAAACCCTGACGCCAAAAACGACATCTAATCATGCCAACTCATGTTTGATTCAGCTGAGGTGACATGATGCCTCAAAAACATGTCAGAAATATAATAGCTTCGCTAGATGCGAAAATTAACTTTCCCAAAATGTTAGCGACCGTTTTGTTTATTTGCATTAAATAGGTTAATGATATCCCTGGCGATGGATCATCAAGTAATTTCCGCCAATTTTCTGCTGTGGACACGCAGCAAATGAGCCCGAACGAAGACTTTTTCCCCCCCTCCCTGAGTAGGCGACACAATAGGGTCAGTTTGATCCAGCTCTGTTTGGACGTTAATCATCATCAAAAGCGTCAATCCGCATTGATTTCTCATCTCTGAGGAAACCATTACAGGGAATAAAAACGACAGATATGACAGAGCGAGTTTCAGCCCTCTTTAGAGAGGTCGGTCTTTGTCAGACGAGTCTGAATCAAGGCCGTCATCTCTCAAATATCATATAAATGTAGCAGAATAAGACTGTGAGAGGCATTATGCTGCACATATCGCACATCTATAACCACATAGGGAATAAAAGAAGTGTACATATTTCGATGCCTACAAGTCATTCGTCATAAGAATAAAGGAATTGTTCACCTAAATATGAAAATGGTGTCATTCACTCACCCTTATGTTGGTCTTTTTTCAGTGGAATGCAAAAGGAGATACACAGCATTTTTGCTTTTTTTTCCCATCAGATGTCCTAGTGACCATGTTTGCCAAATAGACCAAAAATACTATTTTGGGCTATATGGCATGCCTCAAAAAAAACTATACAATATTTTCAGGCAAACTTTTAGACACCATATTTTGCAAATAAATAAGCCGCGGTCACACTATAGACTTTAGCCAAGTGATATTTCTTCGGACACTGCAACATATGACGTCACACTCTCGTCTTTTTAATAAACATGATGAATTCAACATATAACAAATAGTAATACACTCAAAAATGTAAAAGATATACAATCTACTCGACTTTAATGCAAAAATATCGTTCCATTAATTCAGCCAAGAGGTCTGATTGTGCCGCGATTAATCTTCTAATGGTCAAATTAGCAGCTCCGAGTTTACCAAACTTGAACTTTGGACTTTCCGGTCCGATTCATTCGCATGCGATTGAATTGAAGTCAACGGAACAAAAAGTGCAGTGTGACCTCCCCATAAACAGGTTTGGATCGACATGAGAGTGAGTAAATGATCACAGAACAGATTTGGAACAACCTCATTGCTCAATTATTACAGATATTATGTTAGAATAGCTTTATGTTGTAAAGCATTTGTTTGTTTACTGTGCTAGGTGTTGTTTAGCTTAAGTAGCACAATTCATTCATTAGAACCTGCAACTATCTTTAAATTTTAATTTTACTGAGGAAAGAAGTTAGTTTATTCGTCAGAGCATCTGGATGTTTGAGCTGTTGATAAGGGTAAAGGTTTTTAGCCTTAAATAATGTGTTAATGTGATTTAGCAAAGCAGCTTAGCATGGATTTGAGTCTTTTCTATTTTCATGATGCCAGAGTTGCGTGTGTGTGTTTATAAGTCCAGAGGGCAGTTGTGAGTGGCATGAATTTAATCCAATTTCTCCATCTCCAGCACTGCGGAGCCAGCCGTAATTCACCCCAAAATGTTCTCTTCCTAATGGCATGGGAGTTCATGCTAATCAGAAATTAGCACAGGTTGGATGTGAGGAAAAATGTGTTAATCCCATCATTGTTTCATCATCTGATCGATGCCATTGGTATTCCCATGCTCCTGAATTTCCTCCGTCGTCAGTCCCACTCCGGGGTCGAGCGGGCCACATATCCTCTTCTAAATGGGATAGTCAGAATTAGCGATAAAGCATTAGCGTAGGCCACCATGGAAACTGCTTAGCTGCTTTGTGAAAATGATGCTATTTCCAGACTCTTTTTTTTTTTTTAACACTGTCCAACTAGACCATGTTTTATAAGCCCTTGACAAATTCTGAGAAAAGTGAGGACATTGATTGAAAATGATTAGCCAGCTATGAAAAGATGCCTGGCAACTGCAAGAACATTTCCAGGCCACATTTCACCACAAAGTTTTTATGTAGCCTATTTATATAACCTTTTTCTTTTTTTATAATACAAAACATTTCTCAATGTTATTACTACCTTAAATTTGTATAGCCTATATATAGATTTGACGCTAATTTTTGCATTAAACCTCAGTCATTTAAGTCAGCCTGAACTATACAAAATGTGAACTATAAAAGTGCTTTCATTATACATCATATATATGCATTTTGTACAGTTCAGGCTGACTTAAATGACTGAGGTATAATGCAAAATTTTCTTTAAACAGCTTCAAGTCTTCAGGGACTATCGTCTTTATAGAACCCGACTCTTCTAACAGAACTACACATATCATAAGGTGAAAAAAGAGACAAGGTAAAATTTATGTTTCATATTCTTGGTTCCCCTAAGGGTTTGAAGAAGTGGGCTAGAGGAGAGCCGCTCAGCGTTACGTCAGCTGGAGACAATAAACCGAACGGAGCAATCCATCATGAGCGTTTGATTCCGCTGACAGCACGTCAAATCCCATTGATCTCCAGAGGAACCTTCAGGATCGCTGACGGGACTCTGGCGGCGCTCTGATGTGACGAAAATTCAGGTTTACCTCTTTCTGGCAAACTTTTTATGACATGCCCCCAAAAATTATGTTAAAGCCTTGTAAAAACTTATGATAGTAATATTGGAAAGCAAGTTTTTCTACTTCGTGTTAACCAGTTCAACTCCTTGACCAATTATAAGTGAATAATAAAAATCAATACATGACAGCAGAAAGCTAGTGGACAATTCGATATTTGACAATACTTTACATTATTTTGGGGTACTTTCTGAAAATGAAAGATTTGAACCATTGTAATTGCGAAGAAAAAGCAATCAGCACAATCTTCAGAATTTCCTCAAATTTTGTTTCACAAAAGAAATACAGGTTAGGAAAGACATGAGGCTGCATAATTAACCATACAATTTTCACTTTTGGTTGAGGCACACATGGTCAAATTTTTTTTGGTTTGGAGGGAAAAAAAACGTAAATTCCCCACATACAGTGCTTTGTGTCACAGAAATGATTTGCCTTTGATCCCTTTATGGGATTTTCAAAATGTCATCTGAAATGGAAAGGTGGTGTGCAGTTTGAAAGAACAACGCGTTCCCTTTTCTCCCCTGGCCTTTGAGTACAGTGCGTATACCCTCATAATGCAAAAAAAAAAAAAAAACTCTCCGGGGTTTTAAAGTCTTTTATTACTGCTCGAAAGTACCACAATGTCTATAGCACAGTTCAAAGAAGAGTCTTTCTTTTCCATCTCAGAAATCATAGTTATTGAAAAGATATGTCAGAGGGGGAAAAATTGAATGTGAGTGTCAGTATAAAGACTATGGCTCTGCACTTGTTCTCCTGTGTAGGTCATCAAGTTACATATGTTTTTACAGGTCTGGAATTTGAAATTGTTTGTATATAGGCTAATACAAATTGCATTACCAATTTGAGCTTTTTTATCTTTTTAATTATATAAAAATGTTAATTAAAAGCAGATTTCCTAGCGTGTGACATCCAATCTTCTTTTCCGTAATTGTTGCGAGGTCCAAAGACATTTCACAAGCTTTAAGTCTGTTGTGACCTCAGCTTTAAATGCATGAATGTTTCGCCAATCCTTATTACATATTTGGGTCTTCAGCGACCTGGATCTATATCTAACATGGATGGATCTCCACCTGCCGCGATTATATATAACTGTCCTGATTAGAGTGACAATTACAGAAGAATAAAATAAAGCATATTTATTACCTTTTGGAGCTTGGAAGGGTTCAGTTTGAGCAGATGTTACCAATACCATTATCACTGTCCTTGTCAGAGCTCATTTCCCAGTACATTCAGCATCTGGCTCATATTCGCAATCTCAAACACTTTCTCAAAACTATCATTTTCAGCATCTTCAAAATCAATATTTTGATCGCTGACAGCTTCTTTACCAGATCCACCATCAAGTGATAGTGACACTAATATTGGATTGTGTTCAGTACTTGCTCTGCAGTAAATCGCTGAGCCATTTCAAGTTTTGCTGATGATACTTCCTATTCTTTTGTTTTTTTTATGAGTGAAAGGTCACTTCATCATTGTGTATCAGACTTTGCCCCCTTGTGAAATAAAGGTGAATTGTTCTTATTCACTCATCAAAGATTCAATTATTGTTGTGCAGAAAAATATACTTGCACTGTTTCACCCTTGGGTCGTTAGCGACCCTATACATTTTTTACATAAAATGAATGGGAAAACAGGCATTCTTTTATAATTCTATCATTTTTTTTCTTGTTATATTGTTTATAATTAATTGATTGAGGAACACTAAGAAGGTTGATGTTTAATTTTAAAAATGAATGAAGGGGAGGGTAGTGGATGACGTTCCGGGTCACTAAAGACCCGAGGTATGCGTTTAAGGTAAAAAGTCCATCTATTAACATTGGGTGAGACTCATTTGCTATGAATCTATTCACACCACAGAGTTGTACAGGTTTCTGTATGAATGATGTTGAATCACAGTGATCTAATTGAGAAATAATCATCTAAAGAGTTCCAGACATTTTTAGATCTGCTCTGGAATCATTAACGGTCGAGATTTGTAACACCTGCTTAGGAAAAGTGCTGTGTCAAGAAAAGAAGATTAAAGCCAAGAGTTCTTTATTTCTCAGCAAGAAAATGTCTGCACACACACACACACTCGCAAACACACACCCTTGAGGCCCTGCCCATTATCTGTCTGACGTGTAAAATGTTCCTTGGAGCGATCGATGAAGATCAGGTCCAAGGAATTGATAACCTTATAAAGCCTGTAATTACTTTCCTTCCTCGGCAACGAGCAATAAAGTTTTTATTATGGATCTCTCCGCTCACTCCGCGAGTCTTAGACAGTGAGGGATGTTAGAAATTAAAACTCACAGACTGTGATTGTTTCACCGACTGAGAATGCACGGATACAGATGATTGAAAGTGAACTTCGCTGATGAACAGAATTTCAAGGGCAACCTGGGCTCCTATGTCATTCTCTTCAACGTGGAGGTTTGGGAAGAAACTAATGGCCCTTCATTAGCAGTAAAACAGTAAGTCAAGGTCAATTTGATTGGTTTCTGATGTATGTTATTTCAATGTAATCTTGATCATATATTTGGTTGTTTTTTATCTTTTCCTGCTCATACAGGGGCTGCGTTTGAATGAATGGAAATGGCTGGGAGAGGGATTTCCCAAGAATACAGGAAAAATGTCACCACATGAAAAGTTTAAGGGTGTGTTCACACTTTGCAGGTTTGGTTACATTATAACGAACTCTGGTGCGATTGCTCTGTTAGTGCGGTTTATTTGAAAAAGTGTGAACGCTGCCATCTGAACCCTGGTGCGCACCAAACAAGCGGACTGAGACCCATGAAAAATAAGAGGGCTTGCTTATGTAGGCATAAAACAAAAGCTATTTTAGATGTTAACATTACATTTTGATAAAAAAAAATTACAAGACAATATTTTCTGTTTCCTTTGGAATGATGTGCCAAACTAAATTGTTCAAAATACTGTAAGACCAAGTGCGTGTATTAAAACAGCAAATATAGTCAATTTTGGTTTCATATTGACAATGCTACTTGTTAAAGTTAATGGAATTGAAAAAGATTGACCTGAAGATGTCAGACATTAATCTTCCACTGAAAATCCCTACAGGTTTCTGTCTCTCAATTCCTCCCTTTTGTAGTCCTGCTCTGTATGGAAACATTGATAAATCAATGCTAAATCCCACTGACAAAATTAAATTGATAAAACATAATGACATAATAGAGTGCGAACCCAGAAAAAGCACGTTAACGGATTTGATGTCAGATGTCATCGGCCAGCCGCGGTTGCAGTCAGCGTGTAATTGGAACTGGAGTGAATGAATGTTGAAGTGTGGTAGCAGTTTTCGGGTTGTCCTATGTGGATGATTTCAGAATGATTTCTGAAGACTCATGTGACAGTGAAGACTGCAGTAATGAGGCTGAAAATTCAGCTTTGCATCACAGGAATAAATTACATTTGAAAATACATTCAAAAGCATAAAAATCCTACCGACCCCAAACTTTTGAACAGTAGTGTACATGAAACATTATTGGGGACTAAATTAAGTTTTGAAGGAGCTATGTCTGAGCAGTAAAATTTTCATCTGGACTCAGACATTGGGAAATAGCTGTAGAAATTGTCAATCAGACAATTTCCTTCAAACAGTTCCTGAAGAAATTACCTTATTACCGGGATGTACACGTTCATTCTGAAGTGAACCAAAAATCACGGTTCCTTTCACGTTAGGCTGAAATTTATTTAGTCCCTCCGAAATATGTCTGAATCCTTCCCAGTCAAAAGTGAGCCATATATGACAAATGAGAAGCGACGGACTTCGTTTCGAGCCGGTCTGTTGCGAGCCCATGCCTTTCTGATAGAGCAAATCCATTTCAACTCTATTGAAAGTATCAAAAGAATAGATATGTGTTCATTTCATACTCGGCTCGAGAGCTCAAAGTAATCTGGGCTTAGCGAGTCCCTCTCATGAGAAGCACGAGAGGGAGGGCGAAGAGGATAGAAACTGTTCAAACAAAGTGAAGTGGATGAGACATTAAATTAGAAATGTTCTATTTGGCGGCCTGGTGGATTCCAACTGACGTGAATGCGAAAAGGGCTTTAGATAATCGTGAAACAAAAGGTGAAAGACTGGCACGGCTTTAGCTAGTTGTTTCACCCCGGAATCTGGGTTGGCTGCTGTAATGAAGACGTCCTCGGTGACATTGTACGACCACGGCGTCGCTAAAGGAAAGGAGGTTGAGCGCCCGCTATTTGAAAAGCCATTTCGGCTTTGATATGTCACGGCCGTATGAGGTTCTGTAGGATAAGCAGTTCCCTTCGCAAATTGCACAACAGAGAGAGAAAGTACTTGCAGAAGACTTTGTTCAGTGGAGCGTAGCTGTTAGAGCACTAGGTTATGAAGTTTAATATTTTTGGCGGTCATTCAAAGAGAATAACGCAAGAGAAGACGGATGCTAGGTCCCTACTGGCAAACACGGCACAATCTTCAATACTCTTCTGAATGTCACAGAGATCGAGTATGTGTTTCAGTGGACAAAGTGTGGTGTTTTCATTCCTCTGTGCGCTAGTTATTATGAGGGGGGTCAACATTTGGCTGGTTAGCATGGCCTATTAGCGTTATAGTTTGTAGATGCTAGTGTCATGCAATTTCCATGCAATGATCCATTTTTAATGGGTATTTTATTCATTGCATTATTATAAATGATAGAAAATTGCTTTATCAATCATAAAAGTTTGTTAACGCATTTTAAAATGCATATAACAAATATATTTACTTAGCAAACACCTAGAAACCCTAACAACACCACAGCAACTCTGGCAACATGGCAGCAACAATTGTCTTATTTTACATTGTTGTTAACTAATTACTCAATTGTTGTATTAATTTATTTAAATAAACACTGTATTATCAAAGCTAAAAATGGATAAATTTCCCTGTGCTTTGAGTTAGCCTTCGATTAGCAAGCTGACAGCTTAGCTTGCTGGCTTAGCATAGAGCTGCTACTCCTTTTGTTAACTACAGTACAACAAGAAATCATGATAACGTGCTACGTTTTTGGCCAGGCATTGAAGGATGCATCATTTGGATCCTAAAAGCAATGAAAGTCATTCAAAATTAGATATGAATTCTTTCGCAGTTTTACCAGGCCCAGTTCTTTTTGGAGGGCTCCTTTTTTAAAAATTGAAGACTCATTTATAGTCAAAGATATAATACTCAAAGCACAGCTAAAATAAAAAAATTATAAGAGGCAACTGTTAAAGTCTCTTTAAAGTAAAGGAAAGAAGTGAACAAAAGAAAGACAATGTAGATAAATGAGCCTGGAGTCTTAATGAATACCTTTGTTGTTCTTTTGAAATTTAAAGTACATCCCATCCCTCATTCCTCAACTTGATGAAGAAAACAGCCTGCCACGCTCAGAGCAGAGGCGGAGCGATCTGTCTTCATCGAACCACAGAGGAACGGATTCCTCTACGGGGGAAAAGTGCTAATTGCAGTTAAACTTTTTCGCTAAAGTGCCGTCTCTGCGAACAATCAGTCGTTCTGCCGCAGACAATGGAGACAAATCAAGGAAAACTCAACCTACATAAAACAATTAACCATCCAAACATCAGCCCTGCTCGCAGAGGGTATTGTCTGCGGTGATGAATACTCGACTTGAGGTAAGAGGTGAATAAGTCTCAAAAGGTTTTCTATGGTGCCTTTTTTGTATTTCCTTGTTTTCCGAATAGAAATTGCGGCATGAATTCTGGTCCATTTTGCAGCTTATTCTTGTCAAGAACCACTTATTTAAACAGGAAGTGACTGTTTAATTGACATTTAAAGTGACAATTCTTAGTTCTCGGATTGTGTTCGGACAATATCGCACACTTTGGGACATGTGAGTAAAATACTTAAATTGTTAAATACTTAAATTTGACTTGGACACACACGCACACAAATCAGTTTCTTTTTATTTAATTTGTTTAATTCCTATTTGAACAAAGCCTATACATAATATTTGTAAAGGGAACGTTTTAATGTAAAAGGGTTTTTTGAGTGCTTGGGTATCAGAGTATGTGTGCGGGTGCATATGTTGTTGAGCAAGCGTACTCCACACTGCAGTTTATCAAATCACACCTTCAAGGTCACTATTACAGCACAGCCTCCCTCTCTCTCTCTTCGTCTACTTCTCTTTCTCTTTCCATTTCCTCTGGAGCATTTTTCAGTTGTGCTCTGTTTTCTCAATGAGATTTCCCCAGCTGTCTCCGCAGCTTTAAATGCATGACTACCCATTCCAATCTCCCTATAGGGGAACAGAATGAGTCTACTTTACTTCAGTGGGGTCTGCCTCAGGCCGGCGAGCCTCTCCAGGGGACAATGCGTTTAAACGCGACGTATCCCACAGGCTCCAGCTGGAGAGATTTCACAAATCATCATATCAGAAGCAAAAAATATGCGTAATCATGATACACTGTCATTTTTCATTACGTGTAGAGTGATAGAGATATCAAAGAGGAATACGTCGTACATTGATTCTTCTGAATGAAACATGGGTTTTGCCTGCTGTTAATTGAAAAAGATGACTGCATTAATCTGAGATGATCACTAGAATGTTTTTATAATAAAATGTACCATTTTATTTTATTTTCTCTTTATTTTTAACTATGCCAAGATCACTCACTCAGTATGACACAGTATAAACTGATATAGGGGCACTCAAGGTATTAAAATTGGATTAGAATTAATCATCAAATTCATTCAATTAATTGCATTATTTTATGACTTTATTTTTGTTACGATTAATCATGTTAAATTGACAGCCCTAGTAAAATCTATATTAAAATACATAATAAAATAAGCAGAAATATAGTTATATATCATATAAATTAGCTGTCACAAGATCAAGACAGGATCGATATCAAGATAGTTTAATATAACAAAAAGGCAGATAGGCGTAAACATAAATAATAACAGACAACTGAACAGTGATCAAGGAAGAACTTAAATATACAGTGATAATGAGATGATAAGGAACAGGTGTGATGATTAGATGAGTGTCCATGACAACTGATGATTGGCGGGAAAATCAAACAAAGGAACACGTGACTGATGAAAACCAACTGAAAGTCCATGAAAACAAACTAACTCAACATAACTGTGACAATAGCACTATGTCCTGACAAAATAAAGATGTTATGAAAATGTATCAATATTATATATTTATATCAAATACAGGCAATAAGAAATTCAAGTAGTAACAGACCTGACAAATCATTAAATTAACCTAGTTAATTTAATGTCTGTTACTCAAATCGTAAATAAATAGTTTGGGATGTTTTGAGTACATCCTATTAGTTACTAACAGCATCATAAAAATATGCATATGATATGCAAATATGCAATTTTGACATGACACAGTTTGACATGACTTTCAATATCAAAGCGGACCGTAATTACATAAATTTATATTTTATGTAGTTGTCTGGCTGTCGACATCACATTAAAATGAGATATTGAATGTCAGGAGGTAAAAACAGCGATTTAGAGGATTTTTAATCTTTTATAATACACTTACCGTATTGATTGTTTCAAATATGTGCATCTGGCATTTGAGTGATAATGCACCTGAGCCCCTGAAACAAGATGCATGATAAAAATAATCCTGTGTGGAGCCAGCAATGCTAATCAATACACGTCCAGGCTTGGTTGCTAACATTAGCTTGGAAGGCTAAAGTGGCTAGATCTTCGAGATTAAATTCATTGCATCAGATGGGAGTTGTTTTGCTTTTGCTTGCGTTTGTGTGTAATCAAACGGACAGGTAGTCCCAGTTGACTAATTTAGTTATGTTGTTGTTGTATTTTAACTGTGTTCTTGGCTATTTGTTAATTTATGTCTGTGTGCATGTTGCCATTTTATGCTCATTATCTCAACAGGCTGCTAGGAAAGACCCACCTGAGTCTCTCACTACCTCTTGTAGTGTTTTTTGTAAATGAGAGAAAACACAGCCCCTGATCAGGCTATCAGTGCTCCTCCGAGCATGAGAATTCCAACATAATGAACGATCAAAGGAAACAAGCTAACTTGCTAATGCAGGAGCAGTAAGCTGTACGTGGTTTGCTGCAACTATTAAGGTAGCACAAACAAACACTAAAACTTCAGCTGTTTAAAATATTTAGGCCAGTGTGTGTCTTGATTTTAAACTACCTTCTCCAATTCCAGCTGACTTCTTGAGCTTGCTGAGTCTCTTTGCCTTTGTTTTTGTTTATTTTATTTATTTTTTTGCTAACAGATGTTTAATACTTGACCACCATTTCATACTTGACCATCATCTTTCAAAAGTGTGATTCATACTTACTCATAGAAAAAACGAGGCCGAACAGTAAGTTACTTTATTAGCCGTCTAGCATAAACGCTAACAAATAAAACATTAGAAATATGTCAATGAGCTGACTGTATGTCACTTTGAATGAATAAATGAATGAAGTAATTTATTTCAGACGTATCAAAAAACAAACAAAAAAAAAAAACATGTTTAGTGTAACATTAGCCAACATAGACGTTCAAGATAAATATGAAAAAATAGTAAATAGCATTTAATTAAAATGTGCAAAAAAAGGTTTGAGGCAAAAGATGACGAATTTAGCATTGTTTAATGTAAATACAATAACTTGTTTTGAAACAAAAAAGGAAAAGCAAAAAAAAGCATTTTAAGTATTAAGTTTTCCAGAAACACACTGTAATTAACTGCTGTTTTAATTATATTAACACTGCCTGAAACTGTTGACCGTTGACCAATTCGTTTGCACAGTCCTCAACAAATCTCTATTCCATGTTAACAGAGTAAGTATGACCCATTTTAGCAGGGAAACTCCCATAAGCATGATCTATTGTTGCTGCCACGTTTCTGTGGCTCATCTCATTATGGATTCTTATCACCATGAGAAGTTTCCATGTGCAGTATGAGAGAGTAAGATAAGGTTGGGGTTTAAAATAATTTTAGGCCTGGCCATTGTGATAAATTATAGCCCCTTCCTCTTATCTTTCAAGAGCAAGAGAGGAATCATCTGATGTAAAGGTATGTTTTTGCAGAAAGACACTAAAGAATGCTGTTTTGTTATTGGTTGAGCTGTTGAGCAGCTTCACTGTCATTGGTTCACTCATTCCACACTTCACTCTTATTGGTTCACACGTCGCCAGGCCCATAGCGACGACTGTTAGGGATTACCAGAAAGCTGTGAGAGCCACTGTTTACATTTGTGAGATACCCTGAGATTTCTGTTTACGTCAGATGCTATGGATCCCTGCAGTTATGTGTCCTTTTCGTTTTTGTGTGGTTCTCAGGCTAATATTTAGGGATTAAGCCACAGGAAGTTAAATCACAGCTAAGAGTACCGGGGAAAGGAGGGGATGCGTCTCTCCTGGCCCACCGTATGGTGAGTGACACTTCCTATTAGCACAAAATGAGGAGTGTGATCATCAAATGATGAGGATAAAAAAAGGATGGATGGCTTTAATGACTTCAAGGAGGGAAATAGCAACAGTTTAAAGGTGCCTTGTGTAAAAATAAATAAATTCATACTCCACATTCCATACCAGATGGGGGCAGTATACCTCCACAAAGTGAGTTGGTCTACTCTAGAGTATGAATATCTTCAAGCTACTCCCCTTCACCTTTACCAGTGAATATGTTCATATTCGTTTTGTTCATATTACATTTTTATTGTTAGTTTGAATTACATTAATTTGACAGACAGCATTCGCTGATGTTGACTAAGCTAGCGCCAACGTAACCAGAGCTTCCAACTCTCACGCATTAACCGTGAGACACGCAAACACTTTTCTCATGCTCTCACCCCACACATCAATTTTCTCACGCACAGAAAAATCGCGAAGCAAAGAGGACACGGATACCGACAGACTAGACAGAGCAGATTAGTTATGATATAAAAAAAAATCTCAGCTCTCAGATTCTGTCAATTTTATCACGCAATTCAAACAATAAATACCGTTTTGGCGCTTGTAAATGTTACACGACAGATCCCTAGCGCACGTAAACCGAACATCTCTACTAGCTAATAATAGTAAAAAAACACGAACACTGAAAGATACAGTAACGTTAGGCTACAACTTATGTATTCCTCATACATAATATCGACCAATCAGTGATTTTATCAGCGTGAAGAGGTCAATAACACAGCTGGAGAACAATTATGTCAGATTTACCTCAGGAAAGCCATTTAATATACATAATATAGGTCACGTAGTTGGCAAGAAAAAAAGAGCAATAGAGATTGTGCTATGTGTACTATATTACAATACTGTATTTATGAACGTTATATACTTTTATCGAACAGCCTTCGATACATTTCTATGTTATAACTTACCGAAAATCTACACAAACATATAAAACAAACTTCTAACGAAATACTAACAGCATCTTACTTACCAATCCAAAAGATCAAAACCTCATTTTTTTCATGTCCATTAGTTGTCTCCAGCGATGGAAAGCAGTGCCAATGTTTACTCTGGTTCTGTTCCTTTTTTATCAGATTTTATTTGAATGTAGTAGTGGGGCTGTAGGCTACTTTCCACACGATTGACATCAGGTTCAAGTACGCCCACAAGCCGTGCGAGTTATTCGTGTATTGCATGTTTGGCTGGTGGTTATGTTGCCCGCATACCGCCTCCCATGGCCGAAACTGGTATTACGACACCTGTCGGGCCGTGGCTAGTAATGCTAATGCTAATTTTGGTTGATATCTCTGCAGCACTATAACTTGACATTTTTTTAATGACATCATCACCCTTATTTCTTCTCATTCTTTTGATGCGTGTAGCTCATTTTTTGGATATGTTTACCTCAATTTTTACACATGGCACCTTTAAAGGGGAAAAGAGACTGATTATTAAAAAAAAGAGTAACACTAACATAGCCTACATAAAATACAACAATATAGCTAGCATTGTGCCTCTGATAGCAATGTTTTGTAGATTTAAATTTCCTGAATTTTATATTTATATTTTTTTGGTTTTTATCATATTTACAGTTATATGTTATATGTATTTTCAATGTTTCATCAGATTTATACACATTTGAAAATAACTTATTTTTAGTATTTGTTGGCTGAAAGTCTGACAGTACGACTCTGAATTGACTGTAGTTGTATCTGCTTTTTTAAAGCTGTATCTTAGTTCATATAAGTTATTTTAGTTAATATTGACTTCTTTCAGAGTTGTGGTTATATTTAATTTAATGAATGTTTCGCCAATCATTATTACACATTTGGGTCTTTAGCGACCCGGGTCTATATCTAACATCTACCTGTTGCGATAATATATAACTCTCCTGATTAGAGTAACAATTACAGAAGAATAAAATAAAGCATATTTGTTACCTTTTGGAGCTTGGAAGGGTTCAGTTTGAGCAGATGTTACCAATACCATTATCACTGTCCTTGTCAGAGCTCATTTCCAAGTACATTCAGCATCTGGTTCATATTCGCAATCTCAAACATTCTCAAAACTATAATTTTCAGCATCTTCAAAATCAATATTTTGATCGCTGACAGCGTCTTTACCAGATCCACCATCAAGTGATAGTGACACTAATACTGGATTGTGTTCAGTACTTGCTCTGCAGTAAATCGCTGAGCCATTTTAGGTTTTGCTGATGATACTTCCTATTCTTTTGTTTTCCGCCTGCCGTAACTATGAGTGAAACGTCACTTCATCATTGTGTATCAGACATTGCCACCTTGTGGAATTAAGGTGAATTGCACTTATTCATTCATCAAAGATTCAATTATTGTTGTGCAAATATATACTGTTACACACCTTTTTTACAAAAAATTTATGGAAAACAGGCATTCTTTTATAATTTTATCAAAAATATGACACTGAGCCAGTCTGGAAGCCGTCAATTCTGACTAAAGTATATTTTCTTGAAGTCAAACCACAATGACATTCAAAACCTAATAAATATTAATGAGTTATTTAAGTTATATGAGTTAATAAGTTATTTTGTGACATCGCCACAAAACAAAGTGATACCTATGATGTGTAGCAATATTTGTTATTTTCTTTCCACCAATTCTCTCTCTTTCCCTCCCTTTCTTCTCACCTTCAGTGTATGACTACATATTGCAAAATATTAAGTGAAGGTCTGTCAGGATGATGCTAACAGTACATCACCGAGGTGCAACTTCCTGCCCCAATCCGCTAATGAGCAGCAAGCCTTGCCGAGATCGTGCTCTGTCAGGTGCGGTGACAAGTAATATTAGTTTTCTTGCCTATAATTAAATCTAAAGTGGCCCAGTAGTCTAGAGCGTAATTGGACGCTTGGTTTGCGAGTTATCAGAACCAAAGTTCATCATAACAAATACGTCTGGATGGGTAAGTTTAATTCCCTCTGCTGTACGGCTGCTCCCTGCGTGAATACATTCTCACAATTAATTTCCTAAGGGTGACGGGTGACAAACACGTTGCGACCCAACGTTCACATGTTTTCGGCCAGAATAAGCTCTGGTGTGGGCAGATTTTGTGGTTAGGCTTTGCAAAAACTACAGACGCAACGGTACTGAGGGAATCCAAACCACATCATTCCCGATCTCTGTTTAGTTTTCTGTTAATCTGATGAAGATGGATGGGTGCCTTTGTCTTCAAAGTGTCTCTCTTGTATTGCTTTTTAGGGGCACATCTTTATCTGCAAGGCTAATGTCTTCTTGAAGTTCATGGATCCTCCTGAAATACAGACAGCAGAGGAGAGATGACTCGATGTGTTGAATATCTGATGCCTTCCTCTTTCCCCGCTGTGGCCATTACTCACCTCCTCGGAGATGATTGCAGAAGCCACAACAGACGCAAAAGTGACTGACACAGAGACACTGTGTGAGTTACATCTCAAAAATACACACATTATGAATGATTACTTTCACAGGATGGATCATAGCGCTCGCTCTCCGTCTCTGTTTTGTTCCTTCCTCTGTGCCTTTTGAGTCTTGTGTGTGTCTGTAAAAGCAGAAAGGAAATAATTCAAGTGAGGACAGAAGCAAAACTGTGAAAAGTAAAGCAAGAAAGGAAATTACTGGAACTTTAAAGTCAACTTGAAATTGGCTCAATTTACTTTCTGAACACATGTTCTCGGTCTTATTGTGAATAACATTTTTTACCATTCAATCAATTTTCAACAAATAAAAGTTTAACAATATATCTGAAATCTTATTCTCATCCATGTTAAGATTTCTAAATTGTGCTTTGAAGTGTCACACCAGGTTTGATGCCGGTGATTTTCAGTGAATAACATCCTAAATATTTTAGCCTTTTTGGAGCTTGACAGTAATATTCTTCAGAATGACTCATTTTATGTTCCATGGTAAAATTATAACAGCAAATGGGTTTTGGAATGAAGTGAGGGTGGGTAAATGATGGCAGATTTCATTTTTGTATGAGCTAACTTTAATTGGCATGAAAATGGTTTCTAGAAATATGCTTAATTTTCATTTGTTATTTTTGATTTCAGGATGATTTGTGACCTGGACATGTTTTTATGAGATTCACGACCTCATTAATGGGTTTCGATCAGTTACAACTGTGTGTATTTCCTATAAAATGAGAGAGAAAAAATCAAAGCCAACACAGTGTATTTCTACTCATTACAACCATCCATGTACAAAAAGCATGAGTCAGGGATTACAAGGAAGTCAAAAAGAGCGAGAGAGCGCCGACTATATGGCCTCCAAAGACTGCAGAGGTTTTAGGATGTATAATAAGCTGTGTCCCTCGCCACGGCTTTAATTGGCTCAGTTTCTCTTTTGTGTCAGATATCACAATACCATGAATTAAGGGCTGCTTTATTACCGCCCGCATCTCCTCCGCACGAGCTCTCCCTGACTAATTGAAAAGTGGTGGAACAAGGAAAGCAATTTACTCACCTAGAAATTACTTTTCATGATAACAATGCCATTTTTCAAAGCCAGGCGCTCCCGTCCACAGTCCTACTTCTTAAGAGGGAACCATTATTTGTGTCGGAGGGAAGAGAAAAGCCTATTTGCATTACATTACAAGTCCAATTGGCACCCGGCAATGAGGAAGACTATGGAGGGAAGAAAGGGAGAGATACATATTTCACACTGTCTTGGGAAAATCTTGCACTTTGTGCTTAAGTTGCGCTGATACTGTATTATTGAAAAACTCTAGATAAATCATTTTTTAATTGCATTTTTGTTGTGCTACTATTTATAGGCAGAAGAATGGGAAAGGCAGGACTTAGAAATGTTGCAAGCCAGATTTAGTCACATTGGCCAAATGCGCACCCCAAAAGGTTACGCAATTATTCATTGTCATATTTTTGTAATTCTTTCCCTGCCATTGATGGAATTTTCCATTATTTATGACACAATGCTTCCCCGCCATTGACGGAATTTTCCGACAATCCATGCTTTCACTGTTATGGTAGGGAGCGCTATTATGCATCTTCTGAAATAGTTCAGAATCTTCTGATTCAAAAACAAGTGAAGAAGAAGCAGAAACAAGCATTGCTTCCGCACATGTAAGCTATGATGCCATCATCAAACATTCAACAGCATAGAAATCAAAACTGCCTAATGTTACCGAATGAAATGTCGACCCAGGACGAGGTATAGGACTGTGCAAGCTTTGAGGTAACTTATACTCAGAGTCCAAAAAGAACAAAAATGCTGCCACGACAGGGAAAGAGTTAATAGTTGTACAATAAAGCATAAGTATATGCAAATGCTATCACTGCTGATCAGTGTGCAGTGACATAATTTGCAGCATAAAACATCATACATTTAATTTAGCAGCAAAAATTTATGACAAATATCAAATAAATACAAAAACAAAATAGACAAACAGACTGATTTTTTACTTAAAATTGTGAATTTTATGGAATATTTACAATAACATTAATGTATGAATTAATTTTTTTACTTTTCAAAATCATAAAACCTATTTGATTTTCTAAACAAACAGTGAAATAAGCCATTTTACATTTACAGTAAAATAAACATTTAACACATCACTTAAAAAAGTGAGGAAACCCGTTGCCTTAAAATAGTAAGTAATAAACTTCATGGACAATTGAAAAAAATAAGTTATGTGAACTTGACAATTCCTTGTCAAATCACTTTTTTCAATTACGTATGAAGTTTGTTTATTTCATTTTAAGGCAACAGATTTCCTGACTTTTTTTTAAGTTAAGTCAGCTGATCACTTTTTACAGTGTAGCAGTCGGGCAATCTGTTTTGAGCTTGTGGTTTTTACAAATGTGTTTTTGTGGAACATGCATCAGACTGTGGGCTGCGTCTCAAGTTAAGACATGGAAAACTGTTAAAAAAGGAAATATATTCATTCAATGTTGTTCAAAATTCAAATTCAATTTTAGGTCTAGAGAGATCTATGATCACTTCAATACATGGGTTTAAAAAAATATTTACAGTCTTTTAGTCATCACATCCAATGCTTTGTGTCATTAAGATTAGACAGGTCAGGGAGTGAAAGGAATGAATTCATGAATATATTAGTCTGTTTGAGCTCATTAGAGTGATGAGATGCTAATTTATGACGAGTGAAGGTTTATTTATAGCCCAAGAGTGGTGTAAGCACATCTCTTTAGACTTCTAAGTGAAGGATAGGGATCTTATATCATCTCTTTGCAAGGAATAAGAGTCTGATTGTCTGTAGCAAAACCCTGGACTCATGGCCCATTCTGGTACTTAAACTTTAAGACCCCGCCGTGAAACTGTTTGCTTTGAAAACTCTAGTTTAATTCCTTTAACGTGGACATGAGAGGAATTGAATCCGTCCGACGTGGACTCAAGAGGGTAATGAAGAAAATAATTGGCTTTTTGGTTTCCAAACAAGAAGCACAACTTCAGCTGAGCAAGACAAATCCAACCTATCCCAGGACAATGGACTAGACAGTTATAGCCAGAAGTTTATTCTCAAACCGAGGACACAATGTAAGTAAAGCACTTTTGATATTGCGTTTTTTTGAAAATACCATCTACTCAATCCCACTTTTTCTGTACATTTCAGGTCTGATAACTTCATAAAAGTGTGATTACACTGCATTTTCCACAGAAGGAAAAAGTGCTTCAGAGGTCACTAGAGGTTGAGTGAGTACATGTGCATTTCCCCTTGACGTTCCCCGTGGGATCGCTACACAAATATTGAACTTCACAAAATGTTCTGGCTTTCTGAGTCTTGAAACAAATGAAACTTTCAGCACTCATTGGAAGGTCATGATTCAAGTAATGACCTTCATGTTCTCTAAGGTTTCTCAAGGTTCTTGTACAATGTAACCGTTGGCTCCCGCAGTCCATAATTTGGTCAGGTCAGTCACCTCTGCCAAACCACACAATGATTCCTCAGGTCGAGAAGGTTTCAGTGGTATACAAGTCTAGTATACTCAGGTATGCATAGAAAACATTGCTGCTGAGGTGACCTTCTACAAGACTGCCTCCAAAACAATTTCTGCTGTCGCTCCATTGGTTTCGATTGAGGTGCAGCAGTGTCCACAATCCCTTAATCAAACACAATCATGGCATTCGGGATTACTTGAAATAACCAGCAGGTGTGCTGGAGTAGGGTTGGAAATGAAGTCTGCAGGAAGGCAACCCTCCAAGTGCAAGGTTGGCTACCCCTATTCTTATGCATATTTCACACAAAAATGAAGTGAAAATAACGATCAGATCTGTCTGACAGCCACGTGAATTTCAGAGAGTTCGAAATTTGAATCACAAAGTGTCTGTTTGCCTGCATTCTCCACCAATTTCTCTGGTGTTGTACAACCATTCACAGGGACTGTCGAGCCAAATTTTGAAAGAGTTACTCTACATCAGTCTCTTTTTGTGTTATCATCTATTTCAGATAGCCCTGCTCAACAAACAATTTCCATGTAATTCCTCTCACATCAAGCTAAAGACGCAACCTTTACGCCCACCATAAGTAGATGTTTCTTGGCCTAGAATAAGCCGCAAAGTGATTTTTGCTACAAGTTAAAAAGACTTGTTATGTGAGTCTAGGGCGTTAGGTGATGTCCACTTCTTGAGTATTTCTGGGCAGTTTGTTTCTGTGGAGGTTATGGGAGTATGTTAATTCATTGTGGGCATTGGTACGTGTTTGTGCCAGCATGCACAGGTGTTTCAGCTATATGGGTCTCAAATGTTGCCAGAAACAAATTACCTGAAGCCCTGCAACTATGGATCTAGACAGATCCCTCTTACACATGAATGTTTTTAAACCTTTTCCAATGCACCATTAAGCCTTGGCAAAGCGGCTGAAAGGTAATTGCCACTCATTACACGCGAAATCCCAAATAACACACTTTCAGTTGATTGAAATTGAAGTGGCAGAATTTGAAAGTCGTGTTTTATCGCAGATGGCTTTACTGCCATAGAGATTCACTTGTACATATCAAGGTTTTAAAGGAAACATATGTCCAAATCATAAGCTATTAGATCAATTCCAGTAACAGTCAATTTGTTTTGTTAATTGTGTTAAAAAAGTTGTTATATTTTCTGTCAGTTTTTACAGTAATGTCAACATTTACAGTGTTGGATTTATCACCTTTGGATGAGGAACAAATAATTCTTGCCTGATAAATGTAATGTCAGTCCAGATTCAGAACTCAAAAGACTCGTGTTGGAGCGAAATTCCCGAGGTATCTTGCTTTGTTCCCTCTTTTTTACTGCTACAGTGGCTGAGCATTGGTCTGTGTCCAGAACAACATGCTGTTTAACCTCCCTACATGAAAGTATTGAAGCACACAGCTTACTGTGGCGTCCATATTTATGAACCTGCCAATAAAAGAAGAAATTTGAGTGTCCACTGGGTTTTCGGTATACTACATTGGTTATGTATCTGTGCCCACCAGCCGTTACAAACAGGAAACATATTTATTAGAACAGGAAGTCAAGGAGGAACAGAAATCCAGGCTGACAGTTACAGCTCAAAAAGTATAAACATATAAGGGAAGAAAACACACACACACACACACACTAGCAATTTCAATTTGCCATCAGTTAATTAAATTATCATATTAGAATAATTTTTCTTTGCTACAGTATCTAAATTCAGATGGGTTTTGTGGTTTTTAAGAAATCCAAATATTGAGTCAAGATGCATCTGTATATGTGTGTGAGAGAACCGGCGGAGTGATGATACGGTAGGAATACTGAGGCCTTAGGGCAGATTTCTGTTTGTGTGTGTGTGTGTGTGTGTGTGTGTGTGTGTGTGTGTGTGTGTGTGTGTGTGTGTGTGTGTGTGTGTGTGTGTGTGTGTGTGTGTGTGTGTGTGTGTGTGTGTGTGTGTGTGTGTGTGTGTGTGTGTGTATTTCTGCATGTGTTTGTATATAATATAATGAAGCCTGAGTTCACCCTTAGGCACAGATTTCTCCTGGGACAGACAGCGAATGGCTTAAGTCAAAGTTCAGAGCTCGAGTCAGACTGCCCAAACACACTCACAAAAATACACAGACTCACAGATGGTTTGATGTCTTATTTATGGTGCTGTCATTGCTTATTATCAAGTGACTATATAAAGCTTGAGCAGGCTGAGAATTTGATTTTGTGTTGAAGTTCAGTTTACTCTCATATTCACACATACTTGTCTGAATGACATGAATATATATATATATATATATATATATATATATATATATATATATATATATATATATATATATATATATATACAGTACCAGTCAAAAGTTTGGAAACACTACTATTTTTAATGCTTTTGCAAGAAGTCTCTTATGCTCATCAAGCCTGCAGTTAAAAAAAACAACAAAAAAAAACAGTAATATTATGAAATATTATTACAATTTAAAATAATGGTTCTCTTTTTTAATATACTTTAAAATGTAATTTATTTTTGTGATGCAAAGCTGAATTTTCATCAGCAAGTACTCCAGTCTTTGGTGTCTTATGATCCTTCAGAAATCATTCTAATATGATAATTTGATACTCAGTTATTATCAATGATGGAAACAGTTGTGCTGTTTAATATATTTTTTTGGAATACTTTTTTCAGGATTCATTGATGAGTAAAACGTTAACAGCATTTATTCATAAAAACAGCATTTATTCAAAATAAAAACATTTCTAACAATATAAATCGTTACCATCACCTTTTATCAATTTAACACATTCTTGTTGAATTAAAGTACTAATTTCTTAAAAAAAAAATAGTAGTGTTTCCAAACTTTTGACTGGTATTGTATATATATATAATATATATATATATATATATATATATATATATATATATATATATTTACACTATAATATATTATTCTGTTTCTACAAAATCTTTTATTTACATTTTATTTATAATGCTTATTAAGTCAAAACCTAAAGTCTGATCTGGCTTTAGACATTTCTGAAATCTCTATTCTTTTTTCTTTGTCTTTTGATTTCTTTTTCTTTTCCTCATCTTTGCTATCTAAATGGAAAATTGGTTGTCACAATCTCAAAGCAAAAACATGATTCTAAAAGCGGTGTAATTGCCCTGCATCCTTCCCAGCATTCCTTCTCTCTTACGTCCATAGGATGCCACAAGCTTTTCTTTCATCTTTCTCTTTTCTCATACTATTTTTGCATTATGCATACTGTGCAGACGATGCAAAGTTTCTGTATGTGTAGAATAACTGCTACTATGATCTACTACAGTTATCAAAATGTATAGTAATTCAGAGAGAGGAGACAATTAACATAAATAATTAACATAAATAGCAAATAAAAGAGGCCCCAACACAGACCTTAGGGGAACTCCCTTATTTTTTTCATCTAAACATAGTCATGATGAGCAAATAATGACACATTTTCCCTTTATTCCTTTAACACATTCATCACCTGGAGACAGAACCCTGCTAAACCTTCACTGCCGATTGACTTCATCCCTGTGTGCGGCGGATCTTTCGTCTCTATATGTCGTGCTCCACCCCAGGAGGCTTTTCCTTCACCTCTCCGCTCCTCTGCAATTAAGGCTGACAGGACAGCTTGCTCTATTCCGCTGATGCCAGTACTTATCAAGACGGAGAGAGAGAGTTCAGGTATGTTCATCCATCAGTCAAGTTCACTTTCCAACCACCCACCCTGTCTCCATCCATGGCAATCTGTCAATTCTCCCTCAGTTTTCCTTTTTAGATTAATTTTACAACCGCCACATGGGAGACTCAACTGATATAAATGGAGTTCGACATTAGCATGTAGCTAAGCTAGCAGCACAATACTGTAAGAAAAAAAAATAGAAAGCACAGAAAACAAATTTTGGTTAAAATAATTTAAAAAACTTATGATTGTTTATTTTTTATATTATAATTATATATTAAACTTCTTTTTATTTATACTTCTTACTATTCAATGAAATAAAAAATATTGAGCCTATCGCATTACATGCTGCGGTTGTCAGTTCACTATAAAATCATTTTTAATAAAAATTAAAAAAATTCTATTATAATTATTATTTTTAACTACTTTCTGTCTACTTTGTATAATTTGTATATCCTTTGAATATGTTCTCACATCATCTGCCATCTTAGATTTTTATTTATCGCTGAGCATGTTGCATTTTTAAATAGTTAATTTAAAATATCTTTTTATACAAATGAAATTATTATAAATCTATATTGTAATTTATGTTAAGCCACTTTTGAATTATTACTTTTCAATATTGATTGAAATATGTTCTTGATTTCTCCTCCATTATTTGTTCACTGAGCCTGTGACAATGCATTCTGGAATTATTAAACAGTTTATTTTAATAATAATAAAAAATTAAACCAGTATTATTACAATCATTTTATATTTTAAACTAGTTTTATATATACTTTTCACTATAGAATTCAACGAGTTTCTTTCGTTCACCATTTAATGGCGTTTTTGCACCCTTGAAGGGCACTTCGGGAAGGGGGTCATCATAGGAGCGTTGCAAACAAAAGTAATCAACTGAATTCCTTCATGAAGGGCCCTTCCACAGGTCAGTTAGCAACGGGAACATGCAATGGTCACTTCAAGGAAGTAATTTAATCGTTTATGGCCATGTTCTGCCCTTCGGAGTGAGTAGGACATAGGCATGCTCACTTCCAATTGGAATTTGCTTATATGCTGGTTCCCTATAGTATAAATACCTTCTGCATGACGCGTTCAATATTTTTCTCATATCAGTCATTCTGTTTCCCACACCCAGCTGTCATAATCAATCCAGTCCTCCTCATTCCCAGCATGCCACCTTTCCCTGCTGTGTAACTTCCTGGAAATCTTTGTTTAAGTGTCTCTTCCTCTCTTTAACAGTGAATCGATAGTCAACAGAAATGACAACCATATTCTTGTGTCAAACTTTATCATCAAGTCGAAAGAGTCGTGCTGTTTGACGCAAGACAGACAGTTAGCAATACTCCAGCATCAATTATTAACATCACCTCTTGTAAACAGACATTTTATGAAATAGAAATGATTCCTTTTATAAAGGCCATTATCAAACCATTTGCACTTCTTTCAGTTATGACTGCAAGTCTGAACTTTTCTATAAGACGCCACCGTAATAAGTACTCAACTTTATTCCCCACCAGGAATTTTAAACATTTATACGCCAGAGATGGAAATATCACAATAAAAGCTTAAGTATTGGACGGATGGAGTGAAGAAGAAACAAATGTTATTTGTTTTGAGGGTAAACCTGGATAGGACTGCGTTTACAGTATGATAGTGCCCTCTAGTGGCTGTAGCTGTGTGTGTGTGTGATGTGTGTAGCCATTCAAACGCTGAGAAGAATAACAATACTGACGGTAAACTAAAACTCTTTATCAATTGTTTTTGTAAAAGATTTGGACAGACGGTCATTTAAAGATTTAATAAATTAAAATGTTATTTTTTTTGCGGTGTAAACTGGCATATTTGACCTGTGTGTAGGTAAACGTGGCCAAGAGATAATCTGCTAAAAATATGAATGTAATGTAAATTAGCTTCATTTATGATGATATGCATAGAACACCGAACCGTTAGCTAAACCAGTTTGGCTAGCAGCTAAGCTAACACTTGCAAACCATTTATGGCATATTTACGTCACAAAGCCATCATTTGATCGAAACTAAATCTTATAACTAAAATATTTTTTGTCTATTCTTGTATATTATACATATAATTACCTACAACACGGATAAATAGCAGTTTTAGTGCTCGTTTTCAGTGGCACACACACATTTCTGGAGCTAATTTGCCATCAATTAAATTTCATTTTACTCTGTGCAGTGGGAGACCGACTTTCACTGATATTTGTTAATTTCTTGCTTGGTTTGAGATGTTAATTAGCTAAATAAATAAATCACAATTTCATTTCAGAAACCAAATATTAGAGACTTTGAAGGAACTTTAAGGTGGTGATAAAATGTCAAACAAACCAGTTCATCTAAAACACGGGAAGTTTGTCTTCTGAAGTCATTTTAGTCACTTCAGAGGCATTTAAGCTTTACCCGAGAGTTTTGATATGATAAAGAGCCACCTTATAATCAAAGTGAATTATTCCCTGTGATTATAATCAGAGTATTGGGTTTGTACGCTTTAAACCAATATGTTTTCTCTTTATGACAGTATCTGAGCTAGTGCACGTGTTTTTTGTTTTTTTTGAGTCAGCTTAACTTTCATCACCATCTTTATTTTTATGTCATACAGGGCGGCTCTCATACAGGCAAGTCTCTACTGACAATTTATGAGATGAATGGCAAATTTAAAGCTGTGCAAACATCTGTTTGATGCCATAAAAAATGGGTATGTAAATGCACCATGTAAAGACAAGGAAGAACAGACAAAGAGAAAGATGAGAATCAATCACCTGAGATATAACTGTGTTCACAAACTTCTGGCCTTATAGTGTACATAAATGGTCAATTATAATACATATACGTATGTTATATATGGGTTTCAATTGCATTAAATGTATTATGACAATATTTTAAATTTCAAAATTCCAAAAGACCACATTTAACTTTTAATATATACACTTTACCGACATTAACTTTTTTAAAATTTCATAATTCACTCTGAAAAATGCTGGGTTGTTTCATCCCATTTGAGGTCAAATTTGGACAAACCCAACCATTGGTTTAATTTGTTTTTGTTTTTTTATTAAAACGCAGCGGTTGGGTTTGTCCATATTTGACCCCAAATGGGATGAAACAACCCAGCATTTTTTAAAGTGTAAATCTTTCACCTTTACCCATAGGTGATTGTGGACCACAGGATGGGAAACCATGTTTAAAAGGAGATACAGAAATCATATGATCCATGCAAGATTTTATAATTCATATCTATGTTCGTTTCTTTTAGAAATCAGTCAGTGTTAGCCGAGATCTCAAAATAATATGTCTCTGCCCTCATTAACCATATCATCACCGCCACCTGCTGGACAGGCTATGTATTACATTTACCCTTGAGCATGATGTTTCGTGCAAGCTAGTTTCTCTTTATGGATTGACGGACTTGGAAGACAGTAGGTGTTTATACATGTTTGTGTGTGTGTGTGTGTGTGTGTCTGTGTGTGTGTGCGCTACTTTGCCCTTCTATCTCCACTTGCGGGAAACCGCTAAAAAATTCCCTGGCCTCTTCCAGGACTTTAACAGCTCTCTACAGAAGCACAGCCAAACTTCCCCCTGATTTCAATGAAAGACCACACACCCAGATCAATCCCAAAATGCCAGAGAAGACTGATTGACAGGAAATGGAGGCAGATGGCTCACGCAGCTATACGCGCTGGTGCGATGCTAAGCAACATAACTCTTCGGAAAGCGCCACCATAATCTAGTGGCAGTAAATCTGCCACAACATTGGTTCCTCACCCATCTGTGAAAACTTTAACTGATACCCATGAGCAAAACATAGAGATCATTGTCTAAGAACTGTTCGCTTTATCCTGTTTACAAGCCTTGCCCTTAGCGTAGCCTCTTTGGCAACTTCCCACCAATAGGTCTACATTTTCCCATGGTTTACCAACCATCAGTTCAATTTTCACCACATGGTCATTTTCTAAAAGGATTGTTTACTGTGCTCACCAAAATATGTGCTGTTCTGTACAATGTGAGCACCCCAAGTGTTAAAAAGTAGCATGTCCTGATTGGTCTTCATGTAAGAAAGTTCATTCAGTGAGCTCAAGTACTCCTTCGCACTAACTTCTTTTGTAATGCAGAACAGATGCAACCGGCAATCAGTTGAAAAGTGACCAATGCTGTGTTTATTAGCAGGGTGTGACCTGGAAAGAGAAATAACATTAGCAAGAATTATATCCAGACTAAGGCTTACAGAATGTGTCGGTTTGCTTTCCTCCAAGCGGTTTTCCGTCACTTGTAGCGAGCAGGAATTCCTAGGTGTGAGTTCTGTTCTCTGCAAAAACAAGTCTGACAAACCAATATCAAATCAAAAACTAGCTTCTAGACTAGATTTCCATGCTAGTTTTGGTTGGATTAGCTGGTGGACTAACATAACTAAGAGGTTCACGAGCAAAACTTACAGCCATGATTTTGCAGACTGAAATATCTTTCTGGAGTTGCTGTAGAGTAAAATTGGCAGTCAATTTCTGAGATTAATTTTAGGCCTCTGCTATGAAATTTAAGCTCCACCAAAGTTCGGGCAGTATCTGATTTTGTTCTGCAGTTCTGCAATAAGACTGCTCGTATGATATCTTCTACTTTTTTTACTTATGATTGTGCAGTACCATTTCAATTTGGTGTATTATCAGACCGTGACATGATTGTTCTGTCAACACTGTCAGTTGTGACCAAAATCATAACATGTAGGCTATATTGTACACTTTGACATAAAAGATTGTTGATGAGGCTCACCGATGGTGATTAATCTTAGGCCTTTTCAATGAATCTTAGGCTCTGACGAAGTTCTGACAGTCTTAAGGCCAAGGCCGCATTAATGCACGGGCTTACCTGGGCTGAAGCCCAGGGGCCTCCCAAGTTCAGGGGCCTCCCATGTTCAAGTTCATGATGAGCTGAAAAGATCATATTGTTTTGTAACTTGTCAGATTTTGTCGCTGTATGTCGCGACTCGCCAGTCTCTATACTGTCGCTTGTGGGCGTTGGTAGTGCTATCGCTCTAATGTTATTGGTAGACTGCTCGTCTGGCCACATCCACACAAAACACCATCACAAGTGATACAACTATATTATTTTAATTTGACTAGGAATTAGGCTAAAAAGAAACAGACAGTATGCTGTTGGGAGAGTGTTTTTATATTACCACACAGCAGTGTTCAGTGGATTAAATAATTTATTAGATTAACGATTGATCAATCTACAAATTAAACTCACTCATACTGTCATAAATGACTAAAACGTCATCCGAATTTGACAAATAATCAATTTTCTTGTCCCTAATAGTCAACATAATGAAGGGGAAACTAAAAATGAACTGCAGCCGTTCTAAACTTGCATCATAAAACTACAACACTCGAACTATAAATGTTTGAATTAAACTCACTGAGACTGTCGACAGTTTATTTTCCATGCATCATTTTATTATATCCATGTTTGTGGTTACAGTCAAATCATATAAAACAGTGAAATCGCCCTCGAACTCTTCTGTCTTGCCTGCACTGCACTCGAGACGGTGACGGGAGCTGAGCTCCACTGAAAGGCTTTCCTATTGGTTGTCGTACGCGAAAATCGCTTCTCATTTGCATAAAGTTGAATTTTAGTTGCTGTGTGTGGTTGTTAAAGGGTAACTAAACCCTAAAACAACTTTTTTTACAACTTAACAACTTAATGATCTGTAAGACTGGGGGCCCTATCTTGCACCCAGCGCAATTGACTTTGTACACCGACGCATGTATCATTCCTATTTTGCACCCGCGCACAGCGGACTTTTCCCTCCACAGACGCACGTCGGTTAACTAAGAAATACACTTGCGCTCCCGGGGCGGTTCAGCGCAAAGAGGAGGCGTGTTCCGGCGCAAACGTTCCCTGGTGCTATTTTGCAGGTTTAGAAAACAATTCCGCCACTTACCGAAAAAAACTAGTTTAAAGTCAGTGGCGCGTTGCGCATGTTATTATATGCTATTTTAAGGGCGCATGCTTGGCCATAATCAATGTAGCGTGCACAACGCGCATACACTTTGATTCTCTCATCTACACAAAAGCAGTAGTTTTCATTTTTGCAAATCATACATTATTACGATAGATAGATAGATAGATAGATAGATAGATAGATAGATAGATAGATAGATAGATAGATAGATAGATAGTTTATTATAAAAGCATACATCTAGCTTACACATCTCCTCGGCTGTGAACGCTCCTGGTGTGCGCCTGGCAAATCCGCCGTTATAATAGGAATCCGCTATAGAACAAGCGCGCCTGCTCTTAAAGGGAATGTGAGATGATGCTCTGATTGGTTTATTTCACGTTACGCCCAAATCACACCTATGAATAATGAAGCTACTTCAGACCAACCCATTTTAGATTTGCGTCGGGAGCAAGAGTCATTTATCCCACCGGTATAATAGCAACAGCGCCCAAGACCCGCCCACAAAGTTACGTTTCGCGCTTGATACTTGCGTTTCAGATCGTTAAAATAGGGCCCTGGGTCTTTATTAATGCTGTTCATTGATTCAAGTAATTTTTTTGACATTTGTGTTTAAAGTGTTTTAATTCTACAAAATATGGTGTAAAAACGTCTGAGTGCTGCCCTCTTCAGGTTGAACGGTGGCTACTGCAGTTGAATTTTCTTATTGAAAGTTGTGGTAGCCTCTGACATCAGAGGGCACCAGCTAACCACACCCTTGCCTACAGAGAGATGCGTCTCAGATGAACAGCCCCCTCCGCTGGGCTCTGCCTAGCATTTTTCAAATATTGCCAGTGGGTGGAGTCAGGCTCTGACCAGGGGTTTAGTTACCCTTTAAATAAAGTGTCTTGAGTTTATGCTCAAGTGGGCTCTGTGATATGTTAATAACAATATTATGGTGTTTTCTGGCTCAAAGAGGGAAAACTCACTGTTGTAGGTCTCGAAAGAAACTAATGCATTTTGTGATGTAGATTACCTAGATATACAAAAAATGTTTAAATGAGACTCTATAAATCGAGGGGATGGGGGGCCTACACAACCTCTCAGCCCCGGGGCCTAACATTAGTTTAAGGCGGCTCTGCTTAAGGCACACACACACTACAAGATAATCAGGATGATTTTGGGCCTAATTCTTCCCTTCTGACAATTCTAGGTAAAGTCCCGATTATCTTGATGGTTCTACAGATTATCTTATCAGATGTTCCTGTGTTGTGTGATAATATCAAACATGTTGGATATTTACGATCAGGAAGCGATTGTTGCGTGGGTATAGGACATAAACGCATATAAAATCTGTAGATTGTAATGTGGAACGAAATGATACCCAATCAGAGAGCGAGCTGACGGAAGACGGACGCATAACGTCATCCTAACCCTTTTCTTTTTTTTGTGAATTTTCTGTAAAAAGCAGTCCAGACACTATGATTGCCATTTCTTCTTGCCTGTCGTCTGCCATGTTTGTTTACTCCGAAGTCACGTTTGACCTTGAGAGATTTTGCAAGATTTCCCGTGTTCACAGTCGAGACTCTGGTTGAATGGAATCTGTGCTGTCTTGGTCACGTCGCGGCTCTCCACACTAGTAACAAAACTGTTAAATGTATGATTTTTTTTTATCATCATGTTTGTGGTCTCACATTTTGAAAATCTGATACTTTTACAGTGGGCCAGCCAGTGCCATTTCAATTTGTTGTATTATTGGGGATGTCAGAATGTGACATGATTGTTCTGTCAACTCTGTCACTCTTGACGGAAGTCATATCATACTCTTTGACGTAAAAGATTGTTGATGTCTGCCTTGACTTGTGCCCACGGGTCACATCGTACAATATGAAAAGCAACATTTGTAAAGGAATAGATAAAAAATGTTTGACTTTCAAGAGTCCTGAAAAGTCTTTTGTCATATTAGAGCAAAATTGGCAGTCACATAGTTTGAAAGGCTCACTGATGGTGATTGATCTAAGTTACGATGGATCTTAGGCTTTGACAAAGTTCTCACAGTCTCTACTTAGGTTTGTGGGGTATCATTTCAATTCATATCATATCATTGGGATGTCAGGACATGACATGAGTGCTCAGTCAACACTGTCAGTCTTGACAACCTTAATATGTGTACTGTACATTTTGATGTAAAAGATTTTTGATGTTGTACATTGTGACTGGATGGAGAAAAAAGTTAAGTGTTCACCCGTCCTTTATTTTATTAAAGAAGCTCGATCAGAATGGTCTTTCAGGTCAAGCCTGTTGGGGCAAATGGTGTTGACCCAACGCATTCTCATGCTAGGGCGTCATATACTGACACTTTTGACATTTCGTCTACATCCAACGCACATGGCACCCTTTAGCGTCAATATGACACGCACAGAGCTTTGTTCGGTTATGGGTAAGTTTAGGTCTGGGGTAGGGTTAGTGTTAGACCGCTAGGAGGCGCCTTCTGGCCCATATCTATCAGCGTCTCATTATTGACGCTAAAGGGTGCCATGTGCGTTGGATGTAGACGAAATGTCAAAAGCATCAGTATATGACGCCTTGGGATGAGATCGGGCTGGTTGACCTGCAATGATCCTGTTCTTTTTTGGGTTTGTTTTAGGTTATGAGATGTTGGCAGTATGAGAGGCTTTCAAAACTGAAGAACACTGGAACTGGGTTTTTGGAGAAACCTGAAATAGATCTGAAGGTGCAGGTTTGACCTTGTGAGTAAGAAAGATGTACGGGCTGAAGGGTGCTGGGTACTTCGGAAGAGATTACAGTGATGGGATGAGTGAGGAAATGAGGGTTAGCATTAAACCGATGCAAAAAGGAGGAAGGGTCAAAAATCAATGTGCAGAGAAGTGATGAATCAGGAGAAATGTGCCATGATAAAGAGAAAAAGTGACTGACATGTAGAGGGGAAGGTGACGGAGATATTGAGAGAGAGAGACAGACAGACAAAATCAGGTGAAGACAGGAACGGAGAGAGGCCCTGATGGGTTCAGAGAGAGGGTGCTGAACAGGAACTCTTAAGAAGAAAAATTGTGGAGTTTTAAACCTGTCTTTAGGAAATGTGAGTGCTTGCAAAAATGATCACCATCATTGCTAGGGTGTTATGTTGCTACAGTAGGTTGTTTATTATGCATTCTGAGCCGGTTGCCAGAGTGTTATACAGACCCTTTCCAAAATATTAGAATATCATGGAAAAGTTTATTTATTTCCATAATTAACGTTAAACTTCCATAGATTATAGATTCTCAGGGCCCACAACTTAAACGATTTCAAGTATTTAGTTGTTTATTTGTACATAATTTGGGCTTCCAGCTCATAAAACCCACGAAAACAGGATTTCAAAAAATTTGAATATTACATGAAATCACACAGTAATTACACAGTGATACCATGGTCATTGAACCAGGTTTTGGTTCTTTTGGCAGTGTGGGGAGGTGCAAATCCTGCTGGAAAATGAAGTCAGCATCTCCATAAAGCTTGTCTGCTGAAGGAAGCATGAAGTGCTCTGAAAATGTCCTGGTAGACGGCTGCGTTGACTCTGGATTTAATAAAGCACAGCAAAATTTGCATCTCATTTGGAAACCAAGGTCCCAGAGTCTGGAGGAAGAATGGAGAGGCACACAATCCAAGATGCTTGAAGTCCAGTGTGAAGTTTCCACAGTCTGTGTTGGTTTGGGGAGCCATGTCATCGGCTGGTGTTGGTCCACTGTGCTGTCCACTCAACGCAGTCGTTTAAGTTGTGGGCCCTGAATCTATAATCTATGGAAGTTTAACGTTTTGAATGGAATTATGGAAATAAATAAACTTTTCCATGATATTCTAATTTTTTGGAAAGGGTCTGTATGTATGTGGTTTCTAGGCAAAATTCCTAAATATAAATTCCAATAATAGATGGTTACTAAAATAGTTTTTTTCTTCTTCACTTTGCTATAGTTACAAGCGGTTTTCCAAAGTTACTAGCCACTCAGCATATTCGCTGGCCACAATTTCGACATCGATACCATGAGGGAAACTGCCATATTCACATTTTTAACATTATCTCATAATTTGGCAGCAGGTAGGCTGCTGTCACTTTAAGACCTGACGCATAGATCCATTATACACGTTACATTATGCGCTTTCTTTCTCAACTGTTTACGTTCACTTAAAACATAACTGACTGTGTTACCGTGAATACTCACGAAGACCGGCATTTAGACATTATTTTGTGTGTATTTGACTGTTTAAGCGCAATAAGCAGCAAAAAAGAACTCAATCTAGTACTGAGAGACGGCTTTATTTGCGTGCACTTTGGGTGTGAGCACAAAATCTGTGGGAATGAGTAAAATTGTGTTGCGCAATCACACGCCGAAATTCAAGCCCTGTAACACCAACAATATTCATCTGGAGCAAATTCTTATATGTTAGCAATACTGTATAGCTTATATTATCAGTAGAGTATTGCTAATATAGCAGTAAGGCAACATGACTGCAACATGACATCATGACTTTGCGTAAACATACACGCCACTTTCAAGTCAAGTGGCGTGTTATCTATACGCATTTTGAGCTATCCGCGTGTATGTCCACGCCGTCATCTTCCGCGTGTATGTCTACGCCGTTAAATGTCCGAGTGATTCCGCGTGTATGTCTACGCCGTTAAATGTCCGAGCGAAACGAAGCAAAATGTAAATCTACATATGGGGAGCGATATTTTTTTACTAGGATGGTAGGGGAAGACTCATAAATGGTATTAACCCCAGTGACGGGTAGGTTTAGGGACGGGGTTGGGGTAAGTCATATATATTTATATAGAGAGTAATGTAACGTTAAGTCAACGGCGTTGATAAACACGCTGAAAAGCGATTATGCGTGTTGATAGCACGCCAAAAATGGAAATACGAATTGGCGTGTCATACATACGCCATTTCATGAGATCAGTCTGAGTAAGGAGTTGTGCTTTTTGTTTAGCTGGCACCTCTCTCGCTGTGTGTCTTTCTCCCTCTTTTATACTCAAATGTGAGAAATGACATGCTAACACACAAGAATATTACAGCTGTCTAATGAACACAGCTGTTTGTCTCATTTATAGCCACTTCATTAAATACCATATTTATTTTTCCTCCCGTCTTGCTCCAGAAAGCTTTTAGTCATCAAACGTCAATTTAATAGCTTTTTAACACATCTCTTAATTGTGCAAGTCAGCAGAGACCCATCTGTTGTGCTTTCACATATTCACAATAATTTGAGACACACTGATGCTTCTGTTTTGAGTGAATTCTTATTGTGGTTTTGTATATGTGAATGTGAGTCTAGCTAGCAGCAATGCACTTTTGGACGGCAGATAAAGGGATCTATACTGGATCGTCTTCAAACAACCACACCTCTCACATTCTGGGCCAAACAATCATTCTTCTCTTCATCTATTTTTATATCTCACCCTCTTTGATACAGTTTTATTAATCTGAAATCACTGGTACAACCAGTGGTATCAATCATTGGTACCACTGGTACAACCACACCTCTCACATTCTGGGCCAAACAATCATTCTTTCTCTTTATCTATTTTTATATCTCACCCTCTTTGATACAGTTTTATTAATCTGAAATCACTGGTAACGCAGTATGGCAAATCTGGGACATAAATTATTATAAAATATTTTCCTAATCAGTATTTTTTGTTTTGTTTCCAGTGAATTTATGAACATTCTTAAAACAAGATAAAGCTTAATAAAATCAATATTTCTTGCAACATTTTTCTTACCCGATTGGTAAATACATTTTATTGTCATTATTACTTCACCAAAAGCATCACTAAAAATATGAAACTGTTACTAAATAAACAGGTCATATCTTTTGGAAAATCCACTTTTTCTTGTTGTTGTTAGACAGAAACAACTATGTTTGAGAGTTGTGATTCATAGTGATAAGTATTTGATGGAAATCTTACGTTTTGAGTTTGACGACAGCTCATGTGTGACATCTACAATATACACACGCAAAAATTCTCCAAGCTTTTTATCCAAACAGCATGACGTTGAAAAATGGCTACTATGAGTCATGTTTCTGTGGTTTTACCATGTGGTGCAACCGTAGGATTTGATTTATGCTGTTATTCAGTCTGTGCACGTTCGCTGAGTTACTTGTTGTTGTTTTGTTTTTTTTACAGATATGGAAAGAAATCGGTCAAACACATGGATATTGTTCACAAAAACCTGTGTGAGAGAGAAAAAAATTAATATTTTGAAAACAAATGTAACCACTGTAATGGATTTTTGTTGTTGTTATTGGAACCTATTATGTACAGAAAATTCCAATAAGGTACTTTGAAATTGACCGAGAAAAACTGACACAGGTGAAGTGAGAACAAATGAGAGAGTATTTAAAGTGTCAGGGGCCACCAAGAGAGCAAAGACTCAATTCAATAAATGTCAACTTTAATCCATCAGATGGTGTCATGCTGGCTTAAGTCGCCCTGATACAACAACCTAAAACAACCCGATGCGTAGAGCAACAAATATGATCACATTATGGCTTTATTTCTTTTTAGCCCTGGTAAGTCTTTCCTGTCTTTTTTCTGCAGGGTGTCAATTGATAAAATAATAATCAAATTACTTGGATTTCAGTGATGCTACACAGCTGGCATGATCATTTAAAATGGAAAAGTATATTTGTGTAGCCATATGTAAACAATCCTACTGGACCTGCTCTGAGTGGGACTCGAACCGGCATCTCCAGTGTGGGATGCAGTGAGCATAGCTCTTACTGGCCTATGTCCGTTACACTCACCCCCCTAAAGCCCAATTTATACTTCTGCGTTGAACTCACGCCGTACATGTAACAACGTTTCAATTCTACACGGACCCCAAGCTCTGTGATTGGTTTGCTAGAACCCCTCCCTTGGGTTTCAATTGCACGTCAACGTGGACAGCGACGCAGAAGTATTGCTAAGCTACCATTGCTAAGCTACGTAATATGCTATCAGTTTCTGATGCAGAAAAGTTAGTTCATGCATTCATGACCTCGAGACTAGATTACTGTAATGCTTTATTAGCCGGTTGTCCTGCATCCTCAATTAACAAGCTACAGTTAGTCCAGAATGCCGCCGCTAGAGTTCTTACTAGATCAAGAAAATATGATCATATAACACCGATTTTATCATCACTGCATTGGTTACCTATAAAGTTCCGTATTAATTACAAGGTATTGCTACTTACTTATAAATCCCTAAACGGCTTAGCTCCAGTCTATTTAACGGATCTCCTATCGCCCTATAATCCATCGCGCTCTTTAAGATCACTTAATTCAAGGCTTTTGGTCATACCTAGGATATCCAGAACCACCAAAGGAGGGAGAGCATTTTCACATTTAGCTCCAAAACTCTGGAATAGTCTTCCTGATACTGTTCGTTGCTCAGACTCGCTCTCCCAGTTTAAAACTAGATTAAAGACGCATCTCTTCAGCCAGGCATTCATATAATATTTTTAATCTTACAGTTCAAATTACAATCCGGCCTCTAGTTAATAAACGCCAGAGGAGAACTGGCCCCCGACTGAGCCTGGGTTCTCCCAAGGTTTTTTTTTCTCCATTGGGTCACCTGATGGAGTTTTAGGACACCATTAGGTCACTTGATGGAGTTTTTCGGTTCCTTGCCACTGTTGCCTTTGGCTTGCTCAGTTGGGGATATTCTGGGGATATCTAATTTGATTTTATCAATAAATTCCACTAGAAACAAACCTTGTTGTATTATTTTAATTTAATACTGTGAAGCTGCTTTGATACAATCTGTATTGTGAAAAGCGCTATACAAATATACTTGACTTGACTTGACTTGACTATAAATGAAAACCGACGTGTGGTCTACAGCGTAGAGGATACGCCGTAAGTCCGACGCAGAAGTATAAATCAGCCTTAAACCTCACTCCCATCCAGGTCAACGGCACCAGATGAAACCGGTCCTACTCGACCCGCTCCGAACCTGGGTCTCCGTCGTGGGAGATGGACGTGCTAATAAAGACGCTCCTCTTGAGGCCAGGGGAGTGAGGTTACATGCACAGCTCTTACTGGCCTACGTCCTTTACACACGTTTTTGACTATCTGGTCAAATTTACAGCTTTTTGAGGCCAAGAACCGCCTACTTGTTCTCACTGCATGCAATTCCAGTTTGTTTTTCAGGTGGAATTTATTTTGATAGTCCACTTTAGACATTCTACTAGCTCTAAGTAACTTTGCAACTATATGTCAACTACCAGTCATTAGAGTGATAGTAGATTGTCTGCTTAATATCTGCTAACACTTAATAGTCACTAAGGACTACAAGTAACCCTAATAATACTTCAATGTAAGTTAGTAGACATGTTGTTGTAGTTACCTTTAGTCTATAGAATGTCTAAAGTGGACTATCGAAATAAAGTGTAACTGTTTTTTTCAAATCCAATCTTTAGGACCACTTTGAATCCAATCCAATACGGAAATCCATTTCACTGTATTCCAATTCCTATATATGAAATGCTCCCGCTTACTCCCAAAGTGGAAGGTTTTTTGCTAGAAAATGAGTAAAACAACTAGGCGATGGCCCTTCCTTGAAATGTGATGGTTGGTTAGCATTCCATATTATGATTTGACATATTATTCAACTTTTGCCCGGGCTCAAGCAGGTGTGCCGTGGAACACAGAGTGGAAACTTAGTTGAGATTTCAGAGAAAATACATCCTAAATGTCCGTTAATGACGCTCTGGAAATGCACAGAGGCAGCCAACAGTTGCTGAATGAAAAAGTGCTTCTGCCGGAAACGAAGGAGCATGAATTCAGTCACTCCTTTGCACATTCTGTCAAGTCAATTTTCGAGGCAAGAATCAAAAGCTGACCTTGGAACACGAAGCACTAGGATTTTGGACAATTTTGAGGGAAGAAATAAAGCAGATTTGGCAGGAAAAAGAGATTGACGGCTCTAATTGTGGAAAGAGAGCACCCACAGCTGAAGAGCAGTGCAGAGCGTGTGCTCGAACCCTTAAAAACAAGAAATGGTTGCATAATTGCATATAATGGTTAGCGTCTTCACTGCCACACAAAATAACACATTTTCAAGTCTTGAACCAAGATATTTGACCCTGAAATGGCCAAAACGTTTTGTTCACGAGAACTTACACACCCAATACAACTTCTCTTTAGACTCTCACAGAACTGATCTGGGTTTCTTGGGGTTCACGGAGGGCGTTCTTGAATCCAGCAGGCCTGAGAGACCTCTCTTAAGTACTCAGTTTGAATTGTGTTCCCGCAGTTAAGTATGTGATTCACAGTTGCTGGCTACAGACAGAGAGAGAGGGATTACTCACTCCTTGGGAAACAGAGGCTTGGTTTTCTGTGCTGGTTTGAAGGCTAAAAAGGGACAGAGAGAGGAGAAACAAGAGACTAAGTGAGTGCAAAAGATGGAGGAGGTGAGATGAAATGAGATGGGATGAGAGAAAAACTAAGGTGAGATTAGAGGAAACAAAATGAGGCAGGCAAGAAAAACAGACAAGATGAGACGAGAGGAGAGGGAGAAATAAAGAAACTGAGAAAGAAACAGGCAAGAAAACAACAGAGGAGATGAGACCAGATGAGAGAGAAACAGGGAAAGAGACGATTGAGATTAGACAAAATGAGACAAAAACAGAGTAGGTGAGACAAGACGAGAAAAGACAAAATATGGCAAATCCATGAATGGGAAACAATTGAGATGAAGCATAATGAAAGAAAAGCAGATGAGAGAACCTGGATACGGAATGAGGTAGAAAGTGAGGAAAAAGAAACAAGGTGAGATAAAAAGATGAGATGAGATTAGAATAGAATAACACTAAAGAGATAAATGGGAGAAACAGAGGAGATGAGAAGACCAAAAGAAAGAAAAAGACGAGAAAAATATAGGAGACAAGATGAGGTGAGACTATACAAACTAAAAAAAGAACAAGTCCAGAGAGAAATAGAGAAATTATGAGATGAGACAGAGACAGGGACAAGATGAAAAAAGACAAAACAAGCAAATGAGAGACAAATGAAACAAAATGAGAGAAAAACAGACAAGAGAAATAGGAGATGAACTAAAAGAGAAATCAACAAGAGTGAAACAGAGGCAAGATGCGAGAGAAACAGATGACTGCAAAAATAATAGAGAGATAGACAGGAAAAACAGAGATGATATGAGACTGAATGAGAAAGAACCAGACAAAAGCAAAATGATGAGATGAACTAAGACGAGAAACAGTCTATAGTGAAATAGATTAAAGACACGAGAGAGCGAAACAGAAGAGACAAGATGAGATAAAATGAGAGCGCCACATACCAAAAAAAAAAAAAAGCCAAGACAAACTGTGAGATACAAAAAACAGGACAGGAGATGAGACCAAATGAGAGCAAAACGAGTGAGGAGACTTCATCAGCTCATCGCTCATGTAAACAAGGGAGGCAGGACTGTAATCAGCACCAGATGATCGGCAGCCCAAAACGGCCAAGAGTGGACCGAAAGAGAGAGAGAAAAGAGTGAGCAAACATTATGAGAGAGAGAGAGAGGAAAGGAACCCTCCTTTCCCTTGACTAGACCTCCAAAAGGAACAGTTCCCAGGAGCCCCGTGGATGTAGACGCTCTCTCCTGAAGTCACCACCTGAGAATGTCTGAGACCACGGCCCACACGGCACCTCGCGTGCGAAGGGAGCCGTGTGAGCGTGTTTGTGTGTCTGCTTCAGACGCAAAGGCACACTGCACCTATGCCAGACAGAAAGGAACAGAGAGAGCAAGAGAATGAGCCCTTTCCAACCAAACCACAGAGCCACAGAGTCTGGCAGTGGCTCCTCGCCAACAGAATAAGGGGAAGGAGGATGAAAATAGTGTAAAACAATGGACGAAGGCATAAAAACAGACCGAGTGAGGAACGGTGCTTGGGTTTGCGTTCGGGTTTGGGTGGGTGTGTTGATGATTGTGTGCATGTGCTTGTGTTTACAAGCACCGTAAAACCTGATGTTAAGGCCAATGTTTCAATAGAAAAAAAGCTGGAAATTGCAGATTTGGGTATTCATGCAGATTACGGCCAAAAATCAAGTGACAGCTCATTATTTTAAGCTCTGTTTGCGAATGCACAGCAACCAGGCACAATGCAAACGGTTTCCAGCGACAAAGCAAAAATGTGACAATCACAGCCAATCAGAAGATCATTTATGTTTAATGTAGAGTTGTGAGAAGCAGGATTGTAAACCCCATGAGATTTCACAGTGGACAGGGCTTTCCCAGTATAAATAGAAACCTAACAATTGACCAAATTTGATGAGTTTGTCAAAACTTGTCTTTGGTGGTCAGGACAAAAACTTTTATTGCTTGTTGGGAGAAAGGGTTTAGGAGGGTTTAAAGAGGACATTTACAAAGTCTTGATTTTGTTTTTGGGGTCTACTAAAATAAGTTTTCATGCTTGAAAGTTCTAAAAACAGCTCCTCTCTTCATAGTCTGTCAGTAAAGCCTGTTTTATGCTTCTGCGTCGAATCGACGGCGTACCCCCGCAGACCCCACTGCGTAAAAAAAAAAGTAACTACGCGTCGAGGCGACACAGACCGTAAGGGCTGTGATTGGTCAGATTATACATCATTTCCGGAGTGTAGCTTTTCCGGTTTCCCCCTCCCGCTATACCGCCACTGTCTTCGTGCACTGGTCGTACAGACCACCTTCGCTGACGTCTTCTTTTTCTTCTGCTATTAAACATTTGCAATAAAATCATTTGTCGTTCAACGTCGATTAGCTCCAGCTGCAACAACACTCTCTCTCTTTCGCTCGCCATTGTCGGAAATGAAAAAGCGGAACCGGCGCACGGAACCAAAACAAACTAGCAAAGAGATTCGTGAACCACACACCCCCCTAGCGTTCTGGCGGTGAAATGCACCGCGATGCAACGCAACCCGACGCAGAACCATAAAACGGCCACGACGCCGTAGGAGTGACGGCGTAGCTACGCCGTGGAGTTGACGCAGAAGCATAATGAGGCCTTAACACTCTGTTTAGTTCCGGTCTCTATAAAGCCCCTCCTTCTGAAAACCACAATGTGCTCTGATTGGACAGCTGGACTAGTGTGTTGTGAATGGTCAACCGCTTTGAGCGTGTTTGGGGAAAAAGCCACGCCCCTTACCATAACCGCGAGTTTCAACACTCTACTAATGCAACTCAGTCCCCACCCCTTTATTTTGCTAGTTTTGCATGCAAATTTTTGCTATGTTACATTCGTACCATTATATACAGGTGGAATTAGCATTAGCATTTACTTGTGTTATGGTCAGCTTTCTCTTTCAGGTCAATTACTCTCATGGTGGAATAACAGTTTTAAGAAAACCTGTATCCGAAATCACCCCCTATACCCTTATTCACTATTCCCTGCATTACTCCATTAATATAGTCCACTGAATGGGTAAATGAAAATGCCTACACAATGCTAAAACCGTAATAACCCTACCCTACAATCTAACCTTAACCAATGAAATTGGCTGCAGGTCGGTATTTGGGAAAGAAATCACGAACAGTACATGGGTTTTTATAAGCGGCTAGCCATTGAGTGTACACTGGTTGTACATTAATTATTGAGGTGCATTTTGTGATTGAACAAGCACACTCGATAATGTCCACTATGATTTCGGACTCCACTTCAAGTGGATGTCCTATAAAATAGTGCACTACATAGGGGTATAGGAGGTGATTTCAGACACAGTCCTGGTTTAGAAGCTATACACTTGAAGGTACGACGACATGCTTCTAGTGCATTGGCCAAGCATTTGTGTCTAAATTTGCATATTTGTCTAGAGTATGTTTCTGGCCTAAGTTAATGCATCCATTATATGTGATAAGGCAAGATTTTTATCATCCTGATACAGATCTGAGCAGCGCGTCGCTACATCATTTCATGCAATTTCTTTTGAGAGCTAAACACATGTGGGAACTCAGTACAGACGCTCTGTTAAGGTTTGGCACTGTGCACAGTTGGCTCTAGGATACATTAACCGAAATGAGTTCAGCTCTAAAGACCTGAGCTAAAATAAAGAGGGGGAAAATAGCAAGTCCTGGAAACAGATGCTAAATATATAGTATCAAATCGCGGGTGGAAGAGACAGAGCGAGAACTCCTTCGCATTTATTTATATTCTGTTTGTCTTTCAGCTTATAAGATGATGACAGCCTTCAGAATATGTTAATATGAGAGAGCTTGCTAAAATGTACTAGTTTTTGGGAAGCTATGTTGAAACTGTAGCTTGCTAAACTAAAATCTACCCATAATATGAAGTAGTAGTCAAACTATGCTTTTGAAAATGCAGTTAGCTATATTACTAACAAACATTAGCTACTAACATCAAAGCTACTTAATTCCAACTAATATGATTTACATTGATTGGCATATGTATTGTGCTCAAATGTAGCACAAACTGTTTTCTTGCTTTTTTATATAATAACTATCTTTAATCTTAAAGTCTCTCCTCAGCACATTTCTCACGGGCAGTAAATCAAGTCGGGTTTTTTTTTTTTGGAACATACATTGAAGCATTGATTTAATTAGCATGTTTGGCTCTGAGATCAAACAGGTGCAAAGAACAGTACAGACTTGATGGTGTGACATGATAAGAGGAAAACAGAGGTAAGATTCTCTTTCCAGTGCATTACTATTTGAAATTGTTTTTGTCTACATTTTGTCATTTACAGCTTGTCCTTGTGCTCATTGACTTCAACTGTATGGAGCAGCCTGGATATCCTACTAAAAATCTGCTTTTGTTTTCCATGGACGAAAGAAAGTCCAAAAGGTTTGGAATGACAGAATTGAGGTTAAAACCTTCAATCCCCCCCCCCCAAAAAAAAACCACATAAAGCACATGGAAAAATAACCACCTCGCTTCTCTCTCTTTCTCATTATTGGAGTGTTTATTTTGTCATTGCACGGTTTAAGCAACTGGAAACCAATGAGATGACAGAATTATCGCTTTCAGCCACGGCGATGACCTCATGGCAGTCTCACAGCGAGTTCACGACGAAAACACCTGACAGACGCGCTCACTCCCACCTGAACGAACAATGTACTTGTCAATCCCACACCTTAAGCACACAGACACAACCACACTCAGTATTAAACACACCTGGCCAAAGCAAAAAGAGTGTTAACAATATTAAGACATTCTGAAATTCATGTTCATTTTTAAACTTTTCACTCACATTCACTGTAAAAAACGGTTGCCTTAAAATGAATAAATAATAAACTTCATGCGTAACTGAAAAAATTAAGTTATGTGAACTTGACAATTCCACGTAACTTAATTTTTTCAATTAAGCATGAAGTTTATTAAGGCTACTTAATAATTGTAAGACAATGGGTTTTCTCACTTTTTTAAGTTAAGTCAACTGATCACTTTTTATAGTTGTTATTCTTATAATCCAGCCATGCAAACCGATTGTCCTCTGTAGGGTCACAAGGATTCCATCCGAGCCAAGCCTACCCTAGCTTCCGAGATCTATTCTTATAATATAATATCATTTATAATCAAAGATGCAAAACAGAATCATCTTCATTAGTAGTCACAGACCACTTTTGTACCCCAAAACGCAGTCCACACATTGTCCAACCTCTCCCAAGACCGCATGACTCTAATGTAAATATGTGGAGGCGTCAAGATTTCAAACTATTCGAGAGGATTGACGGTGAGGAATGAACTCTGGAGGGTAGGGAAAACAAATCATTTCAGATGGGATGATTGAAATCCCAACTCTGGAAGGTCTACAAACAGAACGCAACTCTTTTGTCCACTGACAGCAGACATAACTCCTGATCGCTCCAAAACCCTGGACGATAATAATCCCTCGTTTATAAAATGAGGGAAGGAACTGGACAGATTTGTCTTTGAAAGGTTCATTTCACGCCTACGATAGTGCCAAGCAGCCAACAGCCATGTATGATTCATCCATGAGATAGAATGAGCTAGTCGTACTGTTTCTGATGAAAAGGTGAATAGAGTGCAACAGTTGAGTTCCAGAAGTGAAAACTTCATTTATTTTCTCCATAAGGAAAATATTTTTTAACGATAACTTTTAAACCTTTAAAGACAGACTTACTGTGAGCTACAAGGTTGTTAATTGATTGCATTTGCTTCTGTTGAAGCCGTCAGCACGCATTATTTCAACTTAGTTTTGAAATAATCGTGTTTAACATTTTGTGGTGAAAAACTACATTACCCTAGCCTGGCAAGCCAGACCTACATCAAGATGTTAGGTCTGGCAACTCAGCATTGGCACGGCTCAATCCGAGGGGCGGGATAAACGGTTGTTCCCTCTGCACGCAATAGGATAGCGCTACAACCAACCAGAGCGTTTTCCCACCAGCGGAGCTAGTTGATAGATTAAGCTTTTGCCATATTTGGTCGGCAAAACTACGAACACATCTTCCTTTTTTAAGAATGACTTAAGTGCCGTTCTTTGTTCTTTTCTCAAAGAACAGCTTAACTCCAAGTCCTCCAGAGTCGCGGCCAAAGCCAATTCGAAAGACCGCTGTTCGCCAGCAGCAGCAGCAGCCATTCTTTGTTTTCAAGTAGCAGGGAACCGTCGCAACTCTGTCGTCATTATGTTAAGCCCGCCCCGCCTACTCTATACACGATGTGATTGGCCTGACTGGAGTTTGGTTTTTCCAGCTCGAAAGTCAACGGAGAGTTGCTAGACTACACTGGCTGCAAAATAAATTTTGCTGCCGCTAGGGTGCGTCTAGATTTCTAGGCTAACATTACCCATGGTACTGTAGTGAAAATTCCACCAATCAGAGAGTTGATACAAGCAAAATGAGCCAAAAGATCTCTTTAGCCCCGCCCACTCCCATGAATCACTGCAAATGACTGCCTAGTCTCTCAAAAAATATATATATTTTAATATACTTTGCAATAAACTTAAAATATATTGTACATATTTATATATATTTATACATAAATATATAATCAACATTTTTAAAAGCATAGTTTTATATTTCTCCATCTTTTCTTAATTTGATAATGCCGTTCGCAATGCATCATGTGATTGTAGTTCTTTCCTTCACTAGAGCCATTTAGTACACAGTCTTGTACCTTTGTATTTTTGTCCGATTTTCAGATTTTTCTTCCAGTAAAAGTTTGTAATGTTATGATTCACCTCGTAGTTTGGTTCATGGCTTATAATGCTTTAACAAAGACTTTTTTGAAATCCCTATGGGAGAAATGAATAAAAAAAATGCTTCAGGAACCAACACCGCTGAAAAAGTGGGCCGGCTCACAGAGTTGTTTAGTTGTTTTAAGTATTTTTGAGCATGTTACTGATTTTTAGCATGTTGCTAGATGGTTGCTACTTTAAGTATTTTGACACATTGCTAAAGCATTCGTGGCGGTTGCTAGGGTGTTGCTATGCGGTTGCTAAAACATTCTTTTAGTGTTTCTAACATGTTCTGAATGAGTTAGCATCTTACAATGTGGTTGATAGGATATTATGAGTGGTTTCTGGGGTGTTACTATGAAAACTTTTTTATTCAAACAGTTTTTTAGTATCTTGCAATGCTATGCTTAGTTGCTATGGGTGTTATAAAGTATTTTTATGTATCGCATTGCTATGCAGATTCTAAGGTGTTCTGGGTGGTTGCTAGGGTGTTGCTATGCCATTTCTAAAGTGTTCTGAGTGGTTTTAGCTTGTTTCTGTGATGTTCTGGGGTATTCTGGGTAGTTTCAAGGATGTTGCTATATACAGCTTCTAAAAATTCTAAAACAACAGTGTTAAAGCAGAACTCGGCAACTCTAGCGAACTCTAGTCACTTCTTCGCTGATTTTCTCTTTTGTTGTCGCATGTTTTCCCCACGAGCTCCCCCTACAGCTGTGGGGCGTATATTTCCCAACACTGTCGTAAAAACCTCACTTGCGGCGGCCTCCTCCCCCTCTCTACCGCTGCTCATGTGCGTTTGTTATGATCGAAGCAAGCCAACTGTATCGTGTTGAGCTATGTCTACCAAGGTGGGTAATACATCATACATGCGTGTGTGTTTATGCCGAATTGCCGTAAAGCAATTCGTGTTTCGCGCTCGTTCTCGTTCTCGCTTCTCACGAGACTTCCAATTTCTATCTTGCCGGGACGGTAGTCCCCAAGTTGCAAGGTTGGTTTTCCGCCTGGGAACGCTGGGGGGAGTGGGGAAAGTCACCAATATCACCAGAACAGGTTGTTTAACCATCCAAATGATTTCTAGACAGTTTTAAGTTAAAAAAGTTACCAAGTTCTGCTTTAATAGAATCTTGCAGTTGCCAAGGTGTTCTGGGTGGTTGCTAAGGTGTTGCTATGCTGTTTAAAAAGTGTTCTGGGTGGATTAATTTGTTTCCATTATGTTGCAAATTGGTTGCTAAGGTGTTCTAAAAGGTATTAGTAGTGCAGTATTCTAAGGTAACTGAGTTGTTTGGATGGTTGTTAGGTGGTCACTAAAGTGTTATAAGTGATTTTAAGAGTATTAACATGTTGCTGTGGATTTGCTAGGATGTTCTGCATGGTTGCTACGGTTTACTGGATGTTAGTGAGTGCATTACTGTGAGCTTTTGCAGATTACATTGGACAAATTACTCACCAAAGATTAATACTTAGAGTTAGGGATTTGTTCAAATCACTAATATTAAGTATGAGCAATATTAATGAGCAGTGCTTGACTTGGCATGTCTTGGCAAACATCACTAACTGTAGATTCAAGTTTGCACATTGACCATAGTCTCAATACTTTGCATGTCCCGCTCACACAGTAAGAATGGGATACAATCTGTGAAATATTTTAACCTCAAACATCTGCTGCAAATTACAGAAATAAACTGACCAGCTTCAGAGACTTAAAACTCTAAAGACAACTGTTATGAGTCTCTGCATGTGTGTGTGGCGTTACACACCATCTTGATCATTTCAAAATGTAATATTCATCGCTATATTTCAATGATAAACTGGTCAAAAAATGCTTTTGAAACTTTTGACATCGCTACCAATCATAAATATGAGGCATGTCTATTTCGCAGCTGTGTTTTCCCAGCAGCTGAAATCCCATAAGACGCCCTACAACTCATGAGTCATGCAATACTTCACACAGACACATTAGTGCTCAAATGTCTCAAAGAGTAATTACATTTTTGTTTACACAGAATGCTACTAGTTTAGTCCGTTTTCAGTTCTGATATATTTCGAAGCTTTAATTACCATGCTAATTAGCACGTTAGCAAGCTAAAACACTCTCAGGTGGATTTTTGTTTACCTGTTGCATTGTGTCTCAAGAGTGTTTTTGTTTTACTTTTAAGACTCTGTAAAAAAAAAAAAAAGTAAAAACCTTCTCTTCCATTTTGTTGCACTCTGTCAAGTCACTTTTGATGCAAGAACGTTACTCATGAAACCCACCACAACCAGTTTTGGAAAATATCATTTTGTCTCTATGAAGAACAGCAGATTCTTCTGATGTCTGAAAGACACTTTCAGACTTAAGAAACCTTTGTAGTACCACATTTGGCCCATTTTTGGTGTTTTTCACAATTTAAAAAAACATCACTAACACTAAGACTAGCATCTGAACAAATTTGAACTCGTGTAAACAAGCCTCTTACCTTACTTTTAAGTATTATATATAGGCCTATACTTAGCATATTCCTTAGAAATTTATTTTAGGCTTAATGTTTTGTCACAGCTGTGGAAAAATAAAGTTAATTCAGTGTGAGTGCAGAGATTCTATTAAGTCTGACACGGTTTAAAAAACAAACATTGTCTGATCTAGTCAACCGTCTTTGTGTCTACAACATAGATCGAAGTACAAACTCAAACAAAACAGAAGTGAAGTGGAAGTGAAAGAGAGAGACAGGAAGACAGATAGATAAACATACTAGAGCTTCAAATGTCAAACCTAAATCAGAATTAGCTCCTTTTTAATATACCCATGTAGGTTCTATGTTTAGCTAGTAGATGGAGCATTCAATTTAATCTCTGTTTTGATACCTTATAAGGGAGCTCTGTAGTGGTCAAGGTTTAGCTAATTAGCATGGCAAGTTAGACCTTTCTGGGAAGTGCTCAAATGTTTGATTGAGGGCCTTTAAAACCATGAAATGAGCAACAAATTTTTCCTTAGATGTTAAGTTCCTTAGGCTCCAGAGATTCATAGAGATAAATAGTAATGCTAACGCTAATGGTTAGCTTTCTCCTGGTGTTATGAGGTAAACTTCCTAAATACCTAACAAATAATTAAAGCATACTTACCATGTTCTTTGTAGACTTCTTGGACTTAAAGTTGAGCATACATAATCAAACTAGCTGTTTAATGACAGTTCAGAAATTTACTGAGGTAAATTGCTAAGTGCTAGATTTATTCCCATCTCTTATTTTCTCTTACCTTTTCTTAATGTGTCGACATGTGTTTATCTAAGAGAGATTTATTGGACTGAGCAGCGATATCAAGCGTCTTGATCTGTGAAGCATGCGCTCTGTTGCGATTTCACCATAGAGTGCTTGGCATGACTCTGCACGCTCAAATGAATGTTTGTATATCCAATTAAACAAGTTTATACCTAAGATAATCCCATTAATTTGATTAAAATGGCGAGGAAAGCAATGAGATATAAAAACTATGTTGATAACCCTCAAACTACATGAAAAAAACAATGTTTTTCTTTAATTGCTAAATGCCAGTATGATTGACAGTTGCTTACAAAGTGATACTTGTTCCTGTAACGAAAATAGGCGTCAAGTTTTCTTTACGCACTTCTACAGACTGCCAAGTTTTACCTGACACAACTTTAGACCAAGACAACTCAAACAGTTGTGTAAATATTACTCAAAATCGCCCACAGGGTTTATCTTAGAGCTGGTTAAAGCCTTCATTCTCCTTCCTACAACAAAAGTGTGTTTTGTTCATGTGGCCACTTGGCATTTGAAGAAACATAAATCACAGAAATGCGCATATAAGTGATTTACGGCTTAAACTGTGATCTATAATAACACAAATGTGCACTTTACATAAAAGCCACCATATATCTACGTCACTCTAAGCACTGTTGTCTGACGTTAAACCTTTAAGTTAACTCCTAAAAGTGTTGGAAGTTCTGACTTCTGCTCTTTGTGCAAAATAAACCTGTTATTTGTTGTGAATTTCTGAATAGCATCCCAATTGTAAACATTTTACTGCGAGTAAAAATCGCCTCGGCGTGCCTTCTGCAGAATTTGGGACAATCTGGAGCTGCGGTTTGAAAGTGAAAACATGCACCACGGTTTCACACAGTGTGGTCAGATATACACACGTTCTCCTTTTTTACAGTTGTAAAGGCTGTAATTCGTAGTAGTTTTAATATGGCACATGTGGTGGGGTATAAAAGTGTGGTGCTCCTTAAAAGAAGACTGTGTTTGCATTCTTTTACATGTGCGATGAAATTTGTACAATCACACGCAATAATTAATTTTACGTAATATATATGTATATACAGTTGTCACATGTAGATGAGCGCACACACACAAATCAGAATTAATATTAAAGGTCTTTTTAATAATCCAGGAGAATATGCAGGAGAAAATCAACAGGCAACTACACAATAACATAAACGCACGATAACCGATCAAGGATTTATCCAAACAAGGAGTATAAATACCAAGCAAACATAATGACAGACAGGTGCAAATCATACGTAACCATAGGAACAAATGAAGATATAATCAGTAACATAGGAAACTGAGACTAAACAGCAGGGAAACAGGAACTAAGGGAAACAAAACAGAATATTAAAATATGAGTCCATAACCGTGACAGTAGTGTTTTGTGTAGTGCATTTGTGTTATATGCGATTCATCGATTTGATATCAGTGATAGTAGCACTGTCAAATTGATTAACCTACATAATGAGTTATGTAAATTAATTATATATTATCGATTAAACTACATAACCTTTAACTTATATAAAAGTTTGTACTGTATATTTATGTGGGTGGGTATGTATGTATGTATGTATATATATATATATATATTACACAAATCTAAACAATCCATTACAAATAAATAAATTATACTAGTAAATTGTATATAGTCATTATTATTAAAATGTATTAGAATCAAATTTCGATTTTTTAAAACATCTGTAAAATAATATAACACAAACGCAAAGCTATTTAGATTTGGAGTAACAAGTCACACAAGTTTGGAAGAACACGAGGCAAGTAAATAAATTAGCATTTTTTGGGTGAGCTTTGGAAACCGTCACACCACAACAACAAGAACCCAAAACTCATTTCGATCTTTGCAGCACATGCCAGACTTCATTGCCAGATCTGCTGGACTTAATGGCAACAGTTATTAACCGTTTTTAATGTCTTTCTTGCCCTAACAAAAAGTCATTTGAGCAGAATCAGGAGGGTGGTACATCATAAACAGCAATTTAACTGGTTGCTGGTTTTGTTTGTAATTAAACAAAACTGCCTCTATGGTAACACAAGACTACATTTCCTTTCAGAAACTGCAAATATTTTCCCCGTTCTTTCCAAATGGCCGCTCATTGGGAGCCACTGTTGTAAACGTACCTTGTTTGGCAAGCAACCGCCAGCCAAATGTTTCCTGGTAGACGAGCCTTGTGGTGTAAAAACGGCATTTTGCCAAATCAGCCAGGCAGAACGGAAAAGCCTTAAGGTTTGTTTTAGCTCTCAATTAAACAAGGTGTCCTTATTATTAGTCAGCTTTGTAAATGCATTGGGCAGCAGATCTGATTATAATTAAAAACTGCTGTAATTACAAAGAAAGTTTACATCATGCCATAAAACTGCACGGTCTACACTATTTAAAGTTTCTGTAAATGTAATAGTACCTATTACTTCAACTCTCACACTGGGGCCCCGAGGTGCACGGGTTAGTTAACGCCAAGTTTATTTCGATTTTTCCATATAGGTTTAGGATTTCAGATCAGCAAGGTTTGTATTAAATGCTAAATTAATTATATAAGGCAATGTTCAGTATGTTTTCATTTCTTTTAAAATCTTGGCATAGTTGACTGCTATAGAACCAAATGAGTTTTCCACTTTTAAGCCATCAAAACAAAAATAGCAAATTAGCTTTCTAGCCAGTGGTTCAAAACCCATATGGAAAAGGTTTGCTAAAAACTCCTGTGATTCTTATATGTTCCAACAGAATATTGTAAGGGACATATATGCTGCAAAAACCACATATATAAATTGTATAATATTAGTGTATTTTTAATCATATTATGTCATATATGTCCTACATACAACTGAAGCCATATAGATTTTCATGATGTAAAAACATAGGAAAATAATGCTAATTTAATATGAATGTTCAACATGGATGTGTATAAAACAGTGCAGTTTACCAATCAGTGTAAGGCTGTACTTCACTCATGCTTGTTCTTATCTTGTCCTAAGTCAAGCCCTATGCCTGTAGTCAATCATGGTTACTGTATATACTGTATAATCAGCCTTAGATGAAACACAACATTTAAACTACACTAACAAGCACATTTATTAGAGTGTGTTCTACAAGATACAGTTGCATATTTCACATATAAATAGTTTTCATTTTAAATCCTGCATCACCAGATTTCATTCTCATTTGTGAAAATTTCTCTAAACATTATGACAGTACTATGGTATACAACATGCAGTTCTATTCTTAACAAAAAACTTTCCTAAATGTCGAAGTGATTCTTATGGGTAAAATAAAAAATACATTCTAAAAAAAATAATTCAGTGGCTTAGTAAATATCACAGCAATAATTAACTTAAAATCTAAATAAAATCTCTGAATATCATTTACTTGATAGTTTGAGTTGAACATACCGAAATAGGCTAATTGACTAAAACTCCAACAATTAATTTTGTCTGAAATTTACAGTTATATTTAAGTTTGAAGTTTTTCACTAAAATAATTTAGTATTTGACTAACCAATTATTTATTTAAAATACACTGAGCTAATATATTTGTGAAATTTCCATCACCATATTTGAGAATGGATAATTAAAATGATCTGTTTCAAGAACCACAAATATTACTTAAAATCAATATTATTAATATTTAACACGCATAAGAAATTAAGTTTACTCAATTAAAACAATGCGCGCCCCTCCCCCCTCCACTCTGACGTGACGACAGCTCAGCGGTTGAGTGAGCGCGCGCTGTTTGAATTCTCTCCAGTCTCCAGAGCATTTCTCCTCTCCTCTTCTCTTCTCAGCGGCGCAGAATTGGTGCATTTCCTCTGTGAAATTCAGGTGTGTGCATGTTTTATTTGATCTGTATAATAATTAATGTGCTTTAAATCATTTTATTTAATGCGAAAGAACATACAGAGATGCAATGTTACTCACCGAGTGTCTGCTCGCGTCTGCCTTTTCGCATGATTGTAACGCCTTGCATAAACACACGACTATATTCCTAAAGATAATGAATATAACTAATTTGGACGATAAAATGTCCTCAGAACTGTGCACTATTTGTTTATTGGCAGGTTATAGAGTCAGTCGCGTCGCAGCATCTTTCGGCTGTGAGTGACGCAGGACGGCGGTGTAAAGTTAGAGGTTCCCCCGCAGAGGCGAGTCCATCTCCGGGATGGGAACCAGCGCTGATCCGGTGGATACTGGATAACAGACCGGTTGATTACACTTGAATTACTTGAATGTTTAGGCCTAAATGTTTAATTTTTACTTCGAAAATGTTTCTTACATGAGTTTAAATATTGTATACGTGTTAAAAAGATTATAAAATATACTGTATTGCTGTAGGCTACTCATTGACAATAAAGGCCAATGTCATGTAGTTATACCGGTGGTTGTATGGAATATTTTTTACAAAGGTTTAGAGGAAATAAAAAAGTTAATATTACTGGCATATAAACACAGTTAATATTACTCATAAATATTTGTTTTTAAATGTTCTCCCCAAATTATTTCTACTCAATTTTATTTGTTAATGTACCAAATGCAGTTACTCAGATCTATTTAATTAGTTTTACTTACATTTACTCAGTTAATACAGTGTATGTAATTTATTTCACTGCTTAAAAATCTAATCAATATTCTAAGTGTAAAAATGTTTCACCCAAAAAAATTGAGTAAATAATATATAAAGTTTTTTGAGTGAATCACCACCAGAGTTCATATACAAAAGCATATTCCAGCCAATTTTCAACATTTTAATCACTGTTCTAGAAACATATTTGACTCAACTTTGTTCATTTGCAATAATGTTATGATTTGTTCACAAACAACAGGCCCAGACAGTTCACAATTAATGTAAATACACAGTCTTACAATGTCATTGCTTTATAACTGCTCTTTCAAATCCTGTAGGAAAATTCTTCATAAAGGTCAGTGATATTCTGACAGCTAGTAATCCTCGAACCGGCTTCTGCACTGTGTACAATTTAAAGGGATACTCCACTTTAAAATGAAAATTCTGTCATATATTCACCCTCATGTTGTTTCAATCCTGTATGAATTTCTTCTGCTGAACAGAAAGGAAGATATATAGAAGAATATCAGTAACCAGACAGTTTCTGGTCTCATTGACTTCCATAGTAGGAAAAAAAGTCAATGAGACCAGAAACTGTCTGGTTACTGATATTCTTCTAAATATCTTCCTTTCTGTTCAGCAGAAGAAAGAAATTCATAAAGGATTGAAACAACATGAGGGTGAGTATATGATGACAGAATTTTCATTTTAAAGTGGAGTATCCCTTTAAAAATTTGCCAACTGCATATAAGTGAATCAGATGTTGGTCATCAACACATGAAATCTGTATGAAACACATAAACAAATGAGACAAAATGTGTATAAATTCTATATGACTTTAATTTGACTAGCATATGATTCAATATAAGAACTTTAAATGATTTATATATGAATTTTATATGAGTTTTATATATTTCTACTAATAACATACACATTTGCACACTTTTGTCATGTAAAACTCATATAAGTCTTTTAACAGTATTCATATATAATGCAAAAATCCCCTACAAGTTGTATGTGTGCTATTTAGTATGAAAGTGGCCATAATCGGTCTGATTTTGTATAGGACATATATTGGCCTTATATGAAACACAGAAGGTAATTCTGGCCGATTTAAGTAAGGAAGATATATGGTTGCTGTATATGAACCATGCAGGTTTTTTTCATATGGGAAGGTACTTTGTTGTTGTTGTTGTTTTCCGCTGAACCAGCCCTGAAATGCGAACTTCACAGATGCTACGAATCATCTAAAACATTTTGAATCTAAACACTTGAAAGTATGCTATTAAAAGTAAGCAGCTTTTAATTTGAAATACTTGTGCTTTTGAGTTCTTCTTAGATCTGTGTTTATCCAAGTTGCAGAGGGATGGTGGGCGGGCTAGTCAATTTATGCTAGATTGTTATTAGCATAATCTGAACTCTCTTTTATCAACAATAGTCATTCGCTACTTGCATTTCAGAAGATGGCAAATTGAGGCTAGTAAGGTGTAACTGTAATTTAAAATGTGATATGTACTGTACTGGACCTAAGCAACTGATTTAAGACTGAAAGGGTTGAATGTTTATATAACCATCTGATAGGAGCATTTTGCTAATGATGACTCTGTGTATATGTTCTCATGCTATCGCCGCTGTAAATAGACCATAAGTCTTTTCTCAGGGTTGGTTTCACTGGCCCGGCTTATTTAAAGGTGACTCACTGGCGTGTGACCGATGCTTTTGTGATGTTGTCCAAGGGTGTGTGTTTGTGTATTTATGTGAATGCCCATGAGTCTGTGTTTGTGTGTATATGTGTGTTTGCAGGGCAACCAAATCACAGCCTGAATGTCAATGTTAAACCTTGGGAGGAGAAACACCTTGCGAAGATGGATAAATGTTTGAGGTGAAGTTTTGCAGATGCGCGTACTGTATGAGATGTATTTTTTCTAAAAATGTAGTCTTCCTAACTGCACAAATTAAATCGTCATGTTAAATCAAGGTATGCCTAAACAATACTCTGTTTACTGTGGCTAAAGGCCAAAGTCACACCAAGGACGATATCAACGTTAAATAATCGTTCTAATTCTATGAGAATAGGTAAGTCCACACCACAACTTTAACGATAACGACAAAGAGAAACAATGTCGTTGGAATCACTTTTAGAATTTTTCCAGCTGATAATGATAAAAAACATTGACAGCCAATCAGAATCCATCCTGTTTTAAAGAGCTTAAACATTAGACATAATGTAACTACCGCATGAACTTATAATAAACAGAATCTTATTGTGCGTTGGTGTGGTTGTTATTATAGTTATCATTATAGTTCATTTTCTTGGTGTGAACAGGTCTTAACCATAGTAGCCGTAGTTAATGCGCATTTGTCAATATAAACATCTTTTTTGGTAAGATTACTAGTAATCAAACTAATAAACACTCCTCGCACACCTGGGCGACAATGGGCAGGTGCGTACAACAGTCAACGATGAAAAACTATATTTTTTATACCTTTTACGTATTCCTTTTAAATAACTGGTAGCCTACTGTACCACAATTCTTTTTTTTTTTGTTAATATTATACAAATTATTTTTATGTTTTCTTAAAGTTGCATTACAGAAAATTTTTTGGTATCCATTTTTATGCAAGAACATAAAAAATCTGTTTTTTGACAAAAATGTTCCCTCGCAATTAACTTGCAATTTTTCGTTTAAACCACAGATGTCGATAGAGAGCCCGCAATTGCATTGACTGCATCTGAAATCACATACTTCCCTACTGTATAGAGTAGACCTTATGCGCCAGAGAAACGAGGGCGCCGCCATCTTTAGAATATTGTCTTTGAACTTCCGTTTTTGCGGTCGCTCTGTATATTCCTATGGCATTGCTGTCCAGGAGTAATTAGCTTTTGAAGTGGATTTACTGGTCTATAGTAGGCACACACAAAAAACAGTATGTGACAAAAGCAGCTTATATGTCTGAATTCACAGTAGGCCTACTCATAAAAGTGTAGGCAAAAAGTCCCCGGATGATAGCCTGACGTCGTCATACTCAATTCTAGTCAGAATGTGAGTCTGATACTTTTCCATAGAGATTTGATTATGGGGCGTGTCTCAACCAAACCAGGAAAAAAAAAAACTCTGCACTCAATTGGATAGACCTACAACCAATCAGAGCAACGGAGTAAATGACGCATGTTCTTCATTCATATTTTCAACCAACAAAATGTCGCGGCTCTCTGTTCCTCTTTTAAAATGAATGCGCTGTCGATATAACAGACGCGATGGCGGAATCTACACATGATGTTTCATAAACAAAGTTCGGGAGGAGCACGTACAAATAATCAATCCAATATAAACTTGTCATCAAACAATACCATGTCTAACGTTACCCTATCTATCAGCATGAGGAAGCATATTCACTCTGTAAACTTACCTAACACTCCTTGACAGTTTTTCAGCATCCCTCCACCACCCCGAATCCTCACTCTTGTCTTGTTCTCTCACAACCAGGAATACGGGGGAGCATGGCTACCGAGCCCACAGCCCTCTCCTCGGACAGCACGTCATATACGCATTTATTCTATCGACTTATTTGTGTGAAATCTTATAAACGCATTTATTCTATCTGACTTATTTGTAAATGTGAACTCGTGAAATCTCAATTCTCCAGCAGCAGTCGTCTTTGTTGTAAACTAATTCAAATCAAGCGCTCTTTGGTGACGTGGACGATTACGTTGCATTGCTCATCTGTCCATCATCGTATAAAGCCCGCCCTGACAATTTGATTGGTCCGAACAATTTTTGTTCGGGCATAATAGCTCCTCAACGGAGCGAGTCCAGACCGAACTTCCCGACCAAAAAATATTGTGGGCGGGGTTCGGGCTGGCACCCAGGCTACCCGGATGAACTACTTCCGGTGAAATTCTGAAGTGTGCCTTCGATCCCATGAGGCCACAGGAGTGGATTTTTGAATGGTAGTGAAACGATGTAACTGACGCTGGTCACATTATAATGACAGTAGGGCTGTCACGATGTTAGATTTTTCACACCACGGTTATTGTGGCCAAAAGAATTCACGATATCGATATATCGCGATATCTATAGAATCTATGTACTCAATCTATGGCAAATTCTTGTGAAGGAAGACAAGCATGTGAAGTTTATCTGGTTTCAAACTGAAGCCAAACACTGTCTGAAGGTTTCCTGAAGAACTGAAAAGTTCTTAAACCTGTTGTTGCACTGGCGCCAATAAAGTCATGCAGATAGCAGATTTGAATAAAAAAATCAAGTGCAAATACAAATACAAAAATAAGATGAGATCATAAGATAATATCATTATGTTTAAGGACATTATGGAATTGAGATAATGTCTGTACTATGTTATGATTATACTGTACAATTAAATACAATAGTTGCTGAGTCTGTGATCTGAACACTTTTTTTCTGCGCTCTGTGTCGCGGCAGGATTTTGAACAAGGTTCTGAGCCGTTGCTGGGCGCTGCGGACAGACGCCGAATAGAACCGCGGTGTGCTTCTCGTCCGGTGTGTGTACACTCATACAGAATGTGTTCGAATTTTAAAGACGTGGCGCTGCGCTTCTCGTCCGGTGTGCGACCACCTCTAAGGTGCTGTTTTCTTTGAAGCCGAAGAACTCTGTTGTTAATACTGGCGAGCTCAGCTTACTTTTTTCGGGTGTGGACAGAGTGTTTCACTCTAGCTGCGCGGGTGCGGACGAGCGCTGCGTCTAGAAAACGCCAATATCGCCGGTATATTGTATTGCTCTAAATTAACACGATGTCGATATTTCATGCTTTGAATATCACGATTATCGTCAATACCGGTATATTGCGACACCCCTAAATGACAGCATGGCGAATGTAGTACATACGGATTATGTTCATACTACACACATTGGCTACGTTTACATGCAACCAAATAATCCGTTAGTAATCGTATTGACGGCTCAATCGGACTGAAAAGCCTTCATGTAAACACCTTAATCGATCCGATTGAGCTCAATTTGAACGAAATTTAGAGGGGGGGATGACATGCGTTGCTAGGGTGTCAAAAGAGCCCATACATGCCTAAGTTTACATTTACATTTATTCATTTAGCTGACGCTTTTATCCAAAGCGACTTACAATTGCTATATATGTCAGAGGTTGCATGCCTCTGGAGCAACTAGGGGTTAAGTGTCTTGCTCAGGGACACATTGGTGTCTCATAGTGGATTCGAACCCGGGTCTCTCACACCAAAGGCATGTGTCTTATCCAGTGTGCCACCACCACCCATATAGTTTAATACTTGGGTTTGTAGATTGTTCCAATCAATAACTCTTAGAATGGGCAGAAATTTGAATTACCATAGCAAATACTGTGATCTTTTTGACATTCTTTAAAAAAAAACCTAAGAGATTACTTTCAATGACTAAATTACTTTAATTTAAATAAATTAAATATATCATTTAATTAATTCAATGGGCTGTATTTATATGTATTTAACATTTGATCATGAAAGTCACCTTCTGAACGTTTGAATATGTCCATCATTCCTGATAATCACCCACCGTCTAAAGATTTATCCTTGGTTCATTTCAGCCACTATTTTCCCTCTCACTGCATGACTGGACTTTCAAACACCACGCTGACAAATCGCCGCAGAGTAAACTGTGTACGGAGGTCCGATACGGCTCCTTATGGAACAGAAAACAGCTTTGTCATTCAGTGCGAACATGCAGAAACCTCATGAACCTAATGAGCAACACTGCCTGGAAACCTCCCACGCGTGCTGGCAAAGAGCCGTCGTGCTGCTCCGCTGTTTTCATGAGGAAACATTGAAAAGGGGCTAAATTAATATTTACACAAAAGTGGCACATTGGGATTTAATTTCCATATTAGCTGACAAAAACACTCATGATTAATTTATACAACCAACTAGATTTTAGTAATGCTTGTCTGTGCTGAACTCGCGATCATCATGATTGCTAGGGGAATGCTAAACGTGTTCAAAGAGGTTTTAGCATGTTGCTAGGTGATTTCTATTGCTAATGTGTTGCTATGAGGTTTCTAATGTGTTCTGAGGTGTTTGTTTGTTGCTCTCGTGTTCTGGGTGGTTTAGGCAAAGATATGCAGCCTATAAGTAGGCCTAGATGCTACGTTAGACCGCTTCAGACACGGCAGCGCACCCGCCATCTTGGAACGCTCAAAGTGTTGTCACTCACAGTAAGAATAAATGTTGCCACAACATTGCAGCTTCTGATAGTGAAACCGCTGAGATTTAAATTCCCAAAGAAACGGGATAACCTTTCAAAGGTGAAAATGTGCTGGTTTGTTTTTATGTAGGCTATTAACTCAATTTACAGATTTTACTATGGTTCTTTTTAATATTTATACTTTTACTATGGTACATTTTTAATGTTGTGTTAGCTGACGACGCCTTCGTCTTGTTGTATTGTGTTAGTTTGGCAAAATCAGATATTCATACTAACTAAGATTGCAGACGCTCAGTCAACCGGCTTTGACCGTTCCAATATGGCGGACGGCTTACATATATGGTGCATTCAAGTTGAGTTGGGTGAGAAACATGGCGGAATACCACAATACTTAAAAGTGTGGAGTGCAATAAGTGAGGAGATGCGTCGAGTCAGCTTTACTCTCCACTTTAATATATATCAAAAACTGTACAGCGAGTGAGGTCAAAACAGACACACAACATTAACCCGGAAACATCTCTCCCTTAAAGGTACAGTCCCTTGGTGAATGTCTCTTTCAGTCTTACTTGTGGGTCACCACAAAAGTATATATCAGTGATATTGTCAGGCTTTTCTATTTACAGTGAAGTAAACTAATTGCCTGCACAAAATATGATAGCATTATAATATAACAATACAATATTTAACAATAAAATTAATTGAAAACATAAAAAAGCAAAACACACCTGATGCACATTCCTTGTTGTATTTTTGTATAATTAATTAAGAGAAAGTACAACACCATCTTACTCCAACGAAAGTGACTTGAAAGCACCTGCCGTCGTAAACACGACTAGGTTTAGGTGTGGAGGTTTACCAGTGTGTTACTACGAAGTTCCTAATGTGTCCAGAGAGGCTATTACCTATTAGCATGTTGCTATCTGGTTATATGGTTTTTAAAGTGTTGCTATGAGGTTGCTAAAGTGTTCTGAAAGGGGTTTTTTTTTTTCATGTTGTTAGGTGATTTGTTATATGTGAAAGTTTGCTAATGTGTTGCTGTTAAGTTTCTAATGTGTTCCGAGAGGTTTTTAATCATGTGGCTATGTGGTTGCTACTGGTGGTTTCTAGGTGGTGGATGCTTTTTTAATGTGTTGCTATAAGGTTGCTATTGTGATCTAGTAGGTTTTTGGCATGTTGCTAAGGTGTTCTGGGTGGTTACTAGGCCATTTCTTAGGGTTTCTCTGATTTCTCTGGTTCCTAGATATGGCTTGGGTCCCTCCTTCAATGCCAGGGATTTTTCACCTGTTTTATTGTTTACCAGACCAATTGATTAGTTACAGCATATTACTCTCCTTAATAATGAGCAATAAAAATAGTGTTTTTTAAATTTGGTATTTTTCCGAGAGACACATTTATGCCTTTGCTTTTACATTCTTGGTCCATGTTCAAAAAGTATCAGGCCTTGATTGCAGGGGCTTTTTTTCCGTTAAATTATTGAAAATACGGGCATTGTTTTACTTTGAAAATATGCCAAATATTCTCTCTCTCTCTCTCTCTCTGTGTGTGTTTAGATAAGTCTGTATGCATTTCCTGTTTTTTGGTTGTAAAACCTTGGGCTAAAAGACAATACCAGAGGTGAAGATATAGAAACCTGATAGAGCGTGACTGTAGACACTATTACTGACACGTCCGCAAAACACACACACACACACACACACAATGAGAGAGGTATTAGGAAAGCAAGGAAATCAAATGTGGGAAAGCAGGCCTGAGGCACATCTTATCTGCTTACCTAAACTGACAGATTATAGCTGTGTGCATTGAACTTTACAGATGAAGTTTATAAACCTGGACCCGTATGAGGTCGAGTTTAAAAATTTAAGTTCAGCCTATTTAAAGTTTTTTAGTGGTGTGAATTCAACTTTGATTCGTAGCTCATCATTTACGTTCGTGCTACAAACAGACCACTCTGTTTGTTATAGAGAGAGGTATGGTTACTTTTCTAAGTGATTAAATTACGGATTTTGTCCTAGTGGACTATAAAACAGGGTGAAAAAAAAATATCTCATAGACTTACTTTGATGAAAGGACCTGAGCCAGCTGCATAGCAACACCCTGGCAACCACCAGAACACCCTAGAATAGTTGAGGCAAGGTAAGAACCACTCACATTTTCTACAGAAAATGTTAAAATTATTATTATCATAAATAAATACATATATAAAAATATAAACAAATTAAATAGAAGTAAATAATTATATTACATATTAGAACACTGTAAAAAAGTTCTAACCTCTCCAAGTCAAAATTTTCTAGTGACTGGTCACATCTAAATTTTTTAATTGGCCCAAGTGCAATTCTTGTTGCAGTAGTCTGTTAACATTGGCTCAATGAGAAATAATACGTCAGACTAATTGAAAAATTTAGATACATTTTTGACTTGGGGAAGTAATTTTTTTTTACAGTGAAATTATTAAATATATTATTATTATATTCTGTTGAATGATTTTTTATATATTTGTATATAAGTATTTATTTGTGTGCATACCTATAATAATAATACTAATAATAATACATATTATTTATTTATTAATATATTATTTATAATGATGTAATAAATATTTATAAATTAAAAAATATATATTTATAATAATAGTAATAAGACTGAAATTAACCAGAGATGAGTTTTGTAAATAGATTTTGATTTTTGTTATAATTCTTGATTATTGTTAATATGGGCAAAATGGTGCCAAAATGTATACACAAAGCATGGTGCCAAAATGTATTTGAACACTTTAGCTGCACTTAAAATATTTGAATGTCACTGCATTAGACAACAAAATCTGCAAACAAAAAAGTTTTCCCAGAACTCTCCTTCTTTTTGTAATTGCTTGTAATCAACTGGTCCCAAGATGATTTTAGGGGATGTATGAAGTCAGTTCCCCTCAAGTTCACACGGGTGTAGTTCATCACATTAGCTGTGGACATGATCCAGACCATTTCATAACCAGACAAAAGTGTCACAATACTGTTTGTCTTCATTTTGAACAGTATATCTATAGTTTTATCATAATAAACCAACTTATTTTGTCATATAGCCTATTTTGTTTGAAAGGTGCTTGTACTACGGTTTAGGCTGTGTTATGTAATGCTATGACATTCAGACATTTTAGGTGTGGCAAAGTGTGTGAATACTTGCAGGCCAACATCAACAGTAACTACAATAACTATGGATAATAAACATTATGAAAAGCAGTAAAACACATCATAACTATTTTAGTGTTTACATTAAATTACCACTAATTAAGTTAATAGGCTAATACACCACTAATAGTTTGATTTTGTCTGGATTTTGTATTTTATAATAGGCTACACGATTTCTTTCTGAAATAAATGTATATAAAACAATAATAACAACGATGCACTAAACAAAACACTGCAACTGTACCATAGTGCAGCCGAATGAGGGTGCAATGCTCACTGCTTGTATTTCTCCGGTCTACCTTAAGAGCGGCCCCTGTGTTTACGATTTCCTGAAGACTTTTCCAACCAATCACAAAGCGTCCAGCTTACCTGCCTATCGTTCTAACGCTTCTGGTTGGTCGACGCTCAGAACTCGCAGCCAGTCAGCTGCCTACAAGGGCTGTGTGGAGCCACTAGAGAATGACAGGTCGAAAAAAACAAAAAAGGAAGAAGGAAAATTTGTTCAGCTCACGCCATTGCCATTCGCAGTAAAGGATGAAAACTTTCGGAAACTTTTCGCGTTCATTTTAACCTGCTATTGGTGTGAAGAACTGCCGCTGACAGGAATTACATCTGGACGGGAAATATTCGCCTCTTGTTTATGCTCATGAGAGAGGATTTACCTAAATAACTCACACTTTCATCGACAGTTAAAGGAAACTGAGGGGATTTTACATGCTAGTCATATATTAAACACTTCTCAGAGACACCAGACAACCATGTCGGGGGGTATTGGTATCTATGCGGCCAAGAAAAGGAAGAAGCCCGTTCAGAAAATGTAAGTCTTTGTGGGAACTCTCATGTTCAAGTTCAAAGCGCGCTCGCGTCTCGTGCATCAAGGTTATTGATACAATGTAGCAATAATTCGAGCGGCTATGTAATGTTTCACTATACCATTTTGACAGTAGAATGGAGTGTGTTATATTTAGCAAATTCTAGTTCAGTTAGTTAATCATATATGCATATTACATCTTAATTACAATTGGAATTGCTTGCGTTTCAAATAGAAAGCTATATATATATATATCCTATGTGTGTGTATAGTCTATAAAGTGCCTTTTTTCATTTCCCTGGGGTGATTTCAAACTTTTTAATGAATCTCAGTACAGTTTAATTTACTGTAAAAACAAGAAACAAACATATAACAAATACAATTGAAAACTTAAACTTAAATTTCTGCTTAGTAAAATAAGTGTAGTGTCAAAGTCACAACTAGTTTGTTTACTGGCACTTTGAAATGAATTGAAGACTTTGGAGTCATAAAATTGAGTACAAATGACAATTATTGCGTAAAGTTTTGATGGCTGTATACGAAGTTGTATAATGATGAAAACATATAGCGTCTATTGCATCGCAAACAAAAGAGTCTGAATTTGACCCAGTTCTGTATGGGTCGGGACACCTTAAGATTCGGGGTTGGTGTGTATAGTTCTGGGTCTGGCATGGAAATAGTACTCTTGTATTAATCATAATCAAGTTGAGAGTTGGCGGCGCTCTCACGCGATGCTTACACGAGGGAGGGGTGAGCCGGGGGGAGTATGTTATTGTAATCTGATATAGTCTTTTTTCACATCATGAGAACACAGATTTTTTTTTTCCTTTTTGCTTTTTCTTCGCTCGCTCCCCCTCCTCAAATTAACATATTTTTAAGTCACGCAAACTCTTACGCAACTGTGGTAGAACTGGCTGGAAATCCAAAGCACGCCTTTGAGCTGTTGAAGGAGCTTGCAGATGCTTTAATTTCATGATTTTGCAGATAGTTTGATAGGACAAAAATGGAATTGTCTTAGACAATGACTTTATGGGATCAGGAATATGCTTAATGCATCTGATTTAGTTCTGTGCATAACTTCTGTTGCAGGGTACAAGGCTATTTGTATCACTTATTGGACAGTAACTTTTCTTTATCTAGAGCTTTCTCACTTTACATTTACAGTGTTCATGTTACACATATTGCATTCAAATATAATGGATTACAATAGCAGGGTTGCTAACAAAATGTGTTTACAAGCGTATCCACAAAAGAGTTTCATATTAAGTACACTGTAAAAATGTGATCAGTTGACTTAAATGGATAGTTCACCCAAAAAATGAAAATGAGCCCATGATTTACTCACCCTTAAGTCATCCTAGGTGTATATGACATTCTTCTTTCAGATGAATACAATTGGAGGTATGTTAAAACATTTCCTGGCTCTTCCAAGCTAGATAATGTAAGTGAATGGCTTTTTGACTTTGGAAGTCCATTAAAGGTGATCTAAGTAACTTTTTTACCTTAATTGAACAGCTTCAGAGTCATTGGAATGGTTATATTACTTAGTTTGGGTTGAATGGTGGTCGTTTCGCACCCCCCTGGTGCCCGTGAGCGGAAAATCCGCACTTGCAACTTTGGGCCGGCCGGTCGCCGGCCGCCGCGTCAGGAAGTATCGCGTGATATCAGGTCTCGCGATGTAAACAATTGCTTTACGGCCAAAAGAAATCAGCTAAAATGCTGTCATTATTGCGCTCCCTCACGCTGTTCGAACCCGAATGAAGAAGACGTTTTAAAGAATGTCCCATCTCAGAGATGATCTACTAGCCTCTGGTGTCTGAGAATCGCCAACGAGTTTTTACAACAGTGTTGTCAAATATCTATTCCGAAGCTGCGGGGGGAGCTCTAGAGAGAAACCTGCGAGCAAAAAGCGAGAATACAGCGAAGAAATCCCGAAATTACTGAGCCCCGCTTTAAAGCGCATCTATTCATGATTAAAGTGCTCGACACGGCTCTGCTGGGGTTAATAAAGGTCTTCTGAAGTGAAGCGATGCGTTCGTGTAAGAAAATAAAAACCTTCTTCCTCCATCTTATTGGTGCATTACCGCCACCATCTGTTCCGGAGCTCCGGAGTATCTAATTATACAATGAGTTGGGATAGAGGGTGGGGAGAGAAAAAAAAAAAATAGTAATGGTAAAAAATTTAATTAAATAAAGACCTTAAAGGAACACTCCACCATTTTTTGAAATAGGGCTTATTCACCTTCTTTCCTACATTTAGATAGGTGGGCAAATGCATTTTTGTCTCAGTGCATGCATTGTTTTAGTTTGACAGGGTCGGCGCTAGCTTAGCTTAGCATAATGAATGGAATCCTTTGTTGCCAGCTAGCATGTCCTGAGTAAAAGTGATATAAAAAATAAAAATAAACCACCTAATTACTTCTTGTGGCCTGCGTATTCACAACGAGTATAAATAGCTATGCAGATTAACACTAGGCGATTTCCTAGGCAGATATTTACTTGGGACTATATTAGGGGGAAGGACAGGCGAAGCACTGCTACTTGGGCGCAGAGATATCACGCCCAAGTAGCAGTGCTTCGCCTGTCCTTCCCCCTAATATAGTCCTTAATATATAAGTCAATATCTGCCTAGGAAATCGCCTAGTGTTAATCTGCATCACTATTTGTACTTGTTGTGAATTCGCAGGCCACAAGAAGTAATTAGGTGGGTTTTTTTTTTTTTTATATCACTTTTACTCAGGACATGCTAGCTGGCAACAAAGGATTCCATTCATTATGCTAAGCTAAGCTAGCGCCGACCCTGTCAAACTAAAACAATGCATGCACTGAGACAAAAATGCATTTGCCCACCTATCTAAATGTAGGAAAGAAAGTGAATAAGCCCTATTTCAAAAAACGGTGGAGTGTTCCTTTAAAAGAGCAACCCTTGACCTTGACGCACAACGTAATGACGGATGCGGTTGCCCAGCCCTGTTTGTTTGAACTCCGAGAGGCGTCAATTGCCGTCATTACGTTGTGCGTCAGTCAAGTTTAAGTGTTACTCTTTTGGCGTAAATCGATGCGTACAGCCGTCTGCCGGAAGCTAGTTATTTTAGTCGATAAAGTTTTAAATATGGATATTTTTCTTACACAAACGCATCGCTTCACTTCAGAAGGCCTTTATTAACCCCCGCAGAGCCGCGTCGAGCACTTTAATCATGAATAGATGCGCTTTAATGGACTTCCAAAGACAAACAGACATTCACTCCCATTATCAAGCTTGGAAGAGCCAGGACATTTTTTAATAGGCTATAACTCCGATTGTATTCGTCTGAAAGAAGAATGTCATATACACCTAGGATTGCTTCAGGGTGAATAAATCATGGGCTAATTTTAATTTTTGGGTGAACTATCCCTTTAACTTAAAAAAGTGAGGAAACCCGTTGCCTCAAAATTAAGTAAATAAACTTCATACGTAATTGAAAAAAATTGTGGAATTATCAAGTTCACATAACTTAATTTTTTCAATGTATTATGCAGTTTATTACCAGTCTTATTACTAACAAGTCAAATCAAGCATGTTATTAAAGTCAAATCAAGCATGTTATTAAATATTGGTTGTAACCAATGTTTTTTTGTTTTTTTTAAGCTACACTGTGTAATTTTTTAAGTTGATTCTTTGCAAATAACACTTTGTTCTTTCAAAATGATATGTGCTCATTAATGTGTAATTACTTATACCAACTAATCAAGTATTCTCGTAAGCGAAGAATCTTCCATTTAGAATACATACGAGCGAGTCGCTCGAATGGCGGCAGCCATGTTGCGCCTCCATCTTGAAAGTACATTAGCCAAAGAGGGACATACCTGGAAATTCAAGCTTCGCCTTTCGCGTTTTTACACTCAGTGGCACCGTGACGAATGCGAGGGGGAGATTACTCGCGACTGCCGGCAGATTTGAAATAATACGGTCACCGTAGGAGTTAAAACGCCCTCGGAATGGGAGGGGCTAGAAAGTAATATTCAGTTGGTAGTCATAAACAATTTCACCGCTAGTTGGGAGAAAATCCTACACAGTGTAGCTTTAATGACTAATTTAGATGGAAAGGTGGCCACTGGCTGATATAATGTTAAAATGCAGTTAAAAGTAGATCGATAATTCATCAATATCAGGGTACAAATAAGAAGTTGCTGCACATTTTGTACATTTGTGTTTTCATTTATATCACAACAACTAGTAATATTTTGTCTTTTTTATTAAAATATCTATAATGTATGTTGTTTTATTATTAATAATATTCTTATTATGTCAAATTTGAACAAAATAAAACCGTTAAAAATAGTTCTGCATATCTGTTTTCGAACATGTTTAAAACATTTAAAATAATGTCACCATACATATTCAATTTATTGACCACAGAGATGTACGCAAAATAGCTTAAGTCAAAACGAACCCTTATTTTACGCAATGTTTACACAAAATTCACACAAAAAAAATGCTGTGTGTTGATCACACTAATAAAAGTAAGTGTCAGATCAGGTCAGAGAGGCACTTTAAAGTAACAACATTTTTACAGTATACTAAAGTTATTCTGTTACATAAACACTAATGTAAGGCGTGACTGTTTATTTCTCAGCTGTTTTGTTATTCGTTTAAATGTGTCTTACTGATTTATATCACTTAAGTTGATGGACAGGAGGGATTTGTCTGAGAATTTATGCTTGTTGATGTGCACCCAATGTATTTGGCCTGCAAACACATGCATTAAAAGGCATTGGCACACAGAGCCCCATACCTGTTGACAGCACCGTCAAGCCCACCCGCCGGGTTATGTGTTTATTACGACCCATCTTTGGCGCAGGGGATGGACGACCTTTGCATGGTATGTCCACGCTTCAGAATAGCTGCTTACTGGAGCCTGGAACTGCAGTGTGTGTTTTAGCGTGCTGATAGACGTTAAAACAAGCCAGTAGGGTGGCGAGGCGCTGGAGCGACCAAAGGCTGCATCTGACACAAAGAAGGTATTGAGAGGGAGTGTAACCAGACTCCTAGCTTCACACCGCCGTTGCTGGAAGTTGGAATGCTGTAGAACAGTAGAACCTCGCTCTCTCTTTCTCTCTCCCTAAAGAACCTTGTCAAGATTTTCTCACTTCTAATCTATGCGAAAACAAAAACATAGGCGCCAGTAATGAACCGGCTAACCTCACCCTTGTGCTGAAAACTTCAGCTGGAAGTTTTCAGCATCTCACGGCAGGTTGAGAAAGACATTGAAATTGTTAGGAAAATTTCCAGGCCCCAAAATCTAGTCTAAAACTGACAGTTTAATATCAAAAACTTAAGAGCAAGTAATGATAACTGGCTAACCTCACCCTAATTCTTTCAGCCTCTCGCGGCGCATTAAGAAAGTCAGCATGGCATTGAAATTGTTAGGAAAAGTAATGCAGCAAGTACCGGCATGTAACAAATTAGAAGTTCCTTCAAGTTCAAAATGCAAGGTGATTTGACCTGATTTTTGTGTTAATAAGCAGATGGACCAACCTGAATACATGCTCTTAAAAATAAAGGATCTTTATTGGCATTTGAAGAATGTTTCGCCTTTTTTTTCCACACAATGAAAGTAAATGGGGTCCAAAACAACATTACACCCCACTGACTTTTTTGTCATTTGTATGGACAAAAAAAAGTGAAACATTCTTCAAAATATCTTCTTTTTTAGTTTATGTTGCATGGAGGAAACCCTGAGATAATTTTGAAAACATCTTTTGTTCATTCGAGTAAGTAAACTGTGACAGAATGGTCATTTTTTTGTAGAATTATCCCATTTATTGTGTTTTAATTGCCCAAATATTGTAGTTGAATTTATTGGCTTGAGCACAACCCGTTTAAAAAATGGGCCTAAACTCCGCAGTCATTAGGGCCGTCAATTTGAATTGTTCACAAATTAGATCTTCATTTAAAAATAGAATTCTGTAAATGAAGATCAGCTGGTTTGTTAATTGCTCACATGATGGTCCCGCCTCCAGTCGTGATGTAAGGCAGTTTGTACCCTGACAAAGTGCCTTAGAAAAGTCATGTTTACTGTGTTGTGCACTGAGATGAGATGGGTATTTCTGGCTCAGAAGCTCTGGTACATTGATACTGAGCTTTGATGTGTACTGAAAGAAATTTGGGTCAACACCAGTGCAGAAAGTCCCTCCCTCACAGACTAGAGTTTCAGCCTGTCCGTCACTTCAAATACCCACAAGTCTTGTCTCGAGGAAGGAATGAGGAAAGCAGACACTCGATGCTGATGCATCTCCGCTTGGTCAGATAAAGTTTGTGACAGAACTTGAATTCGTAGGGCTAGATGATATAGACATGAACATTTTTTAAATCTTTTCTTAGCTGTAATTGTATAACTGCGTGTTCAAGTCCCCCTGTAGTTAATCGTTATATTCCTTAAAACCCATCTTTGATTACCAAAATGACACATTTAAAAAAAAATTGAAAATAATTTCTTCATGTCTTAAAATAGCTTGAATGTTACTTTACACCCTTGCTTCATTTAGTATACGCAGAGCCATGAATATGCAAATTAGTCCCGCCTCCACTCACTTACACCAGCTCAAAATACCTGATCCACTCGCTCAACGCTACGCGATGGCAAGGGAATATTGATTTAATTCAGTCATATATATTTGAACCAGAAACTAACTCAGAAGAATAAGTGGAAGAGTGAATTATACAGGCTCGTCTACAAGTCGATGTATCAGAATGGTAATGCGTTTTTTTTTGTATTGCTCTCAGAAACGCCCTCCACACACTAGCTTATTGGTGGAGAGGAGACAGAGTGATGAAGCCCATCAGTATATGGGGATGATTAGGAGGCCATGATGGATAGAGGCCAATGGGCAAATTTGGCCAGGATGCCAGGGTTACACCCCTACTTTTTTTCGAAGGACATCCTGGGATTTTTAATGGCCACAGACAGTCAGGACCTTGGTTTAACGTCTCATCCGAAGGATGGTGCTTTTTGACAGAATAGTGTCCCTGTCACTATACTGGGGTGTTAGGACCCACACAGGCTGGTCCAGAATGTAGCTGTCAGATTTCCACAGAAAACCAGTAAAAGGCTCTTAATCAAGTCAAGTCAAGTCACCTTTATTTATATAGCGCTTTTTACAATACAGATTGTTTTTGTTGTAAAAAAGTCATTAATTTTGTTCATTTATATAGCCTCTCTGGAGAAAACAGTGACGTCATCCGGCTCAGTTCAGTTCTCATATAATGGTGTCGATGCAGGCAGATCAAAATTAAAGTTGAATATTATTGGTATTATTCATCCATAGCTGCCTATCCACTATTTAGATAAACTGCTGCTTCCTTGTATCCCTCCTAGAGGATCGAGCGATCAGAGACTTCTTATAGTCCCTCACTCGAGACTGAAATGCAGAGGGAGTTGAGCTTTCTCTGTGGTAGTGCCGAGGTTATGGAATAACCTTTCTTTAGAGATTAGATCGGCACCTTCTCTATTTACTTTTTAAAACTTGAATTTCCTCCATTGGTTTTTAGCAGGTGTGTCATTATAGTTTATTTATTATTATTGTGGATTCCTGTTCAGTACTCTCTACTCTGTCCATTAAAGGGCTTGTTCACCCAAAAATAAAAATGATCCCCCCCCCCCCCCATATCATATAAGAAAGATATGGCTTTCTTCTTTCAGCCAAACTGGATTGGAGTTAAAAAATATCCTGACTCTTCCAAGCTTAATAATAGGAGTGAATCATTTTTTGTTTTTTGAAACCCAAAAAAGCACATCCATCCATTTACTGTGGCTTTCTGTACAGCAGTTTGGTCAGTCTTGTGGCTGATTTTAAATTTAGTGTATTAATAAATTAACTTGAACTTGATATAAATAGATATACATTTTATTATTTTTATTTAGTTCTGTTCTTTTTTTTCCGCAACTTGAGTTTTTGATCCAAACCAGATGTGGTTGAGTTCAGCTGAGGTTATCGGGTGGAAAACAACCACTGTTGGCTGAATTCGCCCTTTTCTTGCCGATCTCAAATCTGTTTTCATCCGTTAAAAACACTACCATCAAGAATTTAGACACACTTGACTGAATTTGTTTTTTATGATCCTCAAAGCATGATCTATATGTAATTTATTATTATTTATTAGTGTTTTATTCAGTTGTTTGAGATCATTTGTAAATGTTTTTGTTTTCTACATAATTCCCATGCTAAATTTGTGATATTTACTATTATTCTGATATGTGAAAAATACATTAATAGTCATGATAAAAAAAAAACTAGAAGTTGGTCCAAACTTTTGACTAGTATATCTACACACAATTGACTAGAAACAAGGATGTGGAAAAAAAGACGACCGTTCTAAAAAAAAATCTCAAGATAGATTGCCGCATGCCTTCAGATTGTTCCTTCACGGTGTCCTCAGTAAACCCTTCGAGTGAATGCATTACATGGAGACGGAAAAAAGCTGCTGTGCAACAGTGACTGCAAACTTTATGAAACTGTCTTTCCAGTGCTTGAGTTTTCAGGTCGAGCGCCAAGTTTCAGAGGAAAGAGGGAAAATAAAGAATCGGTTGTATGTATAGAGAAGCAATCGGAGAGCGAAATACACCGAGAGATGTGCATTAAAAGAAAACAAGCACAAAGAGACGAGTCTTCAGATGGCCCTCCGTGTATTGCAGGCAGCATGAGAAACTCTTTTGCATGTTAGGACCTGCTAAAAGAAAACAGTCATGATGTCATACCTCATGTGATAGGCCTGAAACACTTGTACACGAGAGGATAGAAGGAAGAATGAAAGATTTCAGATGTTCCCTCTTGAGTGATGTCTTCAATATAAAAAGAATTCCTCAGCAACCACAGTAAATGTTGGGAGGTCCAGATGATCAGAACTCCAGTCACTGGATCAGATGTAATTCATGAGGAGTGTTGAAACTCTATTTCCCGCGATAGGAGTTTCAGAACAAACAATCATGGACAATATAATACAACGTGATTGCCAGTAGGAAGTTACGGCTAGTTGGTCTGTTGGTACTGGTAGTTTAGCTATGCAAAAGAGACTTTGTTGTGAGGCCGGGCTTTAAAATATTATTTGACCATCATGATGGATCCACAAAGACTTCTATGACCTTGCTTTATTGTCACCATGTGTTTTTAATTTTGTTAAATTGTTAAAAGCAGGACTCGAATATATTTACTTGGTCTGGAGATGTTTTCACTGGCCTTATTATTAATTTTTTTTTTTTTTTTTACTTTTATATAGGCTTTTTTAAGACAAATAATTGTTATTATTTGTTTATTTATTGTCCGTTTGTCTTGTACATACATATCAATGTTTATAAAAAAGAAAAGTTTTTCTTTATTATTTAAAAAAATTAAATAGCTTTTACATGGACTTTTAATTTGTAAATTATATAGATATCATATTATGTAACTGACCGTTGACAGGCATATTGAGATTTCAATTAAATTATTCCAAATCATGTAATCATTTAATTGGAAACATTTCAATAAATAATTACATCAATAATTATATTGATGCATTTAAACACTTTGTAATGCGGCAAAGAGGTGACATAAAAGCATTTACAAGGGAATAATAATCCAGGCAAACTGAGGGTACGTTTACACGACAATGATGTACTAAAAATGGTAAAGCTTTTTCTTTGTACAGATGACAACGTTATGAAAATGATCCCCATTCACACGGATCTGTGAAAACGACTAAAACGATGTATTCTGCTGCCATGCCACTAGTTGGCGATGTCACTTTGTAAAGAAAGACTGCGCACATACGCGTATTTTACGCATATAGACAATAATGGGATCGTTTTCAAACACTTGAACTTTGAAACCCGTTTTCAAAAGTTTCATTTTTAGGCCCCCAAAATGTAGTCGTGTAAATGAACGGCCAAAACACACAAAAAGTTTTCCGTTTTTAGTTGAAAACGGTATCGTGTAAACGACCCATGAATTGACATTAGCATGAATGCTGCATGATTAGACGAGTGATGGGTTGTTCAGTTAGGGGCCAACAGGCCCTGAAAAACATCCATTTGGCGATCCAAAAATGGACAAATGGTTTTAGATAAGACTGGAGGTTGAAGTTTAATTTTGAAGACATTTGAGTACATTTTGACTGTAAACTGACGCATCTAGCTCAGAGATCACCGATAAAGACCATTCTAAAGAACAGAATCTCCTGAGAAATGAAATAGTAGGTGAATCAATGCGGCGCCAACAATGACGAGCCCTTCCATGCCATTCTAGAGAGCTGGAGCACAGGGCTGAAGGGGAAGGAAGGGGCTGAACGCGCTCTTTTGTCCCCACAGGCTCTTTTTTCGGAGGCTAGTTTTACTTTCTTTCTGGGAAAACATAATTAGGGTCCGGCTCGGATGGCTAGAGTTACCGCTCTTCGTCTTCTGGCCTGGCAGGCAATGAAAAGGCTGTATGAGTTTGAGTTACAGACATAGTTTTGATGGCCATGATTCCAGTAAGAGTCCTCAAGCTTAGATAATGGGTTTCATAATAGAGGATATACTGTTGATGTAGTACGGAATCAGTAAAACTGTTTTTTTTGACTGTTTCATTTAAAATGTTAAATCTACAAAGCCTGATGGTTACATTGTACAGCAAAAAAAAACAAAAAAAAAACTTGTTTGCTAAACATTTTGCATGTTACAAACCAGCATTCAAAAGAAGCCATTGTGACTAAGACATTGTTCAGCTACCGAAATAATGCAAAAAGACTGCTGTCTTTGTTTTAGTTTCGTATCACCTCGGTATCAAAATACTGAGGTTGAATATCTAAGAAATTTTCACTTATCACACTGTCTCAAAGCTTCTGAGACAGCCTGAACCCCTATTTATACATATATATAGGTTGCTTTGTACCAAAACATATGATAAACCAGTTGTGAATTGGTTTTATCCTTTGTGTATTATACACAGACACTCTTTCTTTGTAGGCTTTCATCTTCCTGAATTCTTCCTTTTGGACATTTTCCAAACAATAAGGTTACCTGCATTCCTTAAGATATGTAAACAACGAGATGCCACAATAATAATGGCTGTCCAAAGTAGCATCACAGTCCATAACAAGCAGTGTAACCCAAATTATTTTCTTTTCCTCCAGACCCAAACCACCACCACCCGATGGTATCAAATCCAACCCATCCAAGCGGCACAGAGACCGGCTGAATGGTGAATTGGACAAGCTGACCAACCTTCTTCCCTTCTCAGAAGACATCCGTGCACGGCTGGACAAACTGTCAGTGCTTCGACTAAGTGTCGGATACCTAAAAGTTAAGAGCTTCTTCAATGGTGAGATCACGACTTAGTCTTATTTTAGGCAGCCCTAAATCCTGAAATGCGTTTGTTAAGAACCAACTGACTTAAAGTACAGTAATGAGAAAACAGGAAATGATGTGGACAAGGGGGAAAAGGATCAGAAGATGTCACAAGCAGGACTGAAACTTGTGCAAGTATTACTGCTTAGTGAGTCATATGTGTGAGTGAATATGTGTGCTAAATGTTAAGCTTCCACTCAGATAAACGGTCACTGATTAATCATTGCTTTCCAATGAATTTTAGTTAAATTAATTCATTTTATAAGTTCGCTGTCACAATCATTGAGGTCCTTTCTACCAGGTTAAAGGCAAATGAAGCCAGAGGAAGTGGCGTTTGTTGCAATTCCACAAATCACCCTTGATTACATGATTCACGGTTTTCAGACCAAATGTGTGAAAATGCTTCTCAGAATTATTCCGTCTTAGTCTTAGTGGTATTCTACCTTTATTAATTCATGTAGCATCTTGAGTAAAATTCGAATGAATTTGTTTCCTTACACAGTTTACCAGAAGGTCCATGTCACATGGATGATGTGCTAGAAACTTGTGACTTCAGCTGACATGTTTATTATCTCTGTGAAAACTTACAAGGCAGCTGAAAGATCACATGCTAGTCTTGTTTGAGTTCCTTAACTTTCTTGACATCATAAATTAGGCCTGTTTTTTTCTTCCATTTTACTTTTTTTCTGACTTTGGAATAATATGCATAGACCTTTGTGAGTTTCTGAGGGCTTCAGATCTTCACCCAATAAATGCTTGTTTGTTTGCATGTCTTTAGAAAAGGCTCACAAAAACATCTCAGCATGACCTTGCAAGGAGTGACGTAGGATCTTCTCGTGGAATTAATCAAGTTTCTAAGAATAATATAGAGGGGAAACCTCTCAACGGAAGGATAAATCAGAAGTTCCCAGAACAAGACCATCCATAATGTCTGTCTAACAGACATTGGAGTTTATTTTCCATAGAAATTTAGTCATTAAATGATTGATTTTGAATTTTAGCCTGGGTTGTGAAGTGGTGTTGAAGGTAGACAGTGTAAAACGGCGTAATGATTTTTAATGACTTATTTTTGCTTTGTTTTGCTAGTCAAAAAATATTCTAAATATTCTTAAAACAAGATAACATTGTTTTTATCAATGATTCTCAGACATTTGAAATGAAAAATGAGACAGAAATACTAGTTGAGAATAGGATATTTTGCAGTGGACAAAGCTGTTTTGCAGATGTAATCAGTTCTGGCGAGATTGTTTTTTTTTTTTTGTAACAATTGTGGAATTTGAATTTGACTAGCTTATCCACCTGTCAAAAATAGGTATTGCATTGTCTTCGGTAAGCAGGTACACAGGAAGAAAAAAGCCCAGAGGACATGTGTTGCTGTCCTCTGCTATCATTTCTAGATGATTATAAAATGATGAGACATACCCTCATGGTTTTAACACACAATCTGGATGTAGTATTATATTTTGCTGACATAACCCCTGATGGTGGCTGTAGTTTTTTTATTTATTATTATTATTATTAATTCAGAAAACATGTACATTGTTTAAGAAGACTTGTCTCAGGTCAGAGTTCTTTATCTTAGACTCTGTTATCTTGTTTTTTGAACATGATAGTGGCAGCAAGCATGTGTCTTTTCTTGAACTCTTTGCTGAGTAAGCGTGGCAGCTATGAGGTGCATGCAGAGAATTTCATTGTGAAAAGACAAAGGGCCTTATGAGAAATATTTTGGGAGTCATCTTGACACCATCAGAGGACAAGGAAGACAAACAGGCACGGTTTGGCATTAAGAGTGCTGAATCAGACAACATGGAGTTCCTGGCAACATCCTACCTTGTTCAGGGAACTTGCCCAGTCTGCATGGGGATTTGAGAGACTCATTAATAACCCAGTTTAGAGACGGGTGTTTTTGCAGGACAGAAGGTCTAACCTAGTGTCATCTCAAAGGTCCCCGACCTGTCATAATTTCGCTGCCAGACTCGAACTTCCTTTTCCTTTGAAGAACTGGCCATGCATTGTGTGGAAATTCATCAAGTCTTTTCATCCTTCTCCACCACCGTTTTACATTTTTCATTTGAAATCGGCCCTCCAAACAAACGGACCACCAAAGGCATGACAGAGCCCCAAATGTGCCAGCCTGGTGCCCCCTGCTAAGCTTCCTTTTATTGTTCTACTAAAATAGCAGCAATTAGAAACCGGCATTTGGGGAAGAGTAGAAAAGCGAGTGAGAACGAGACAGGGCAGGAAAAGAGAGCTAAGCATGAAGCAGACGGTCCACAAGAAGAGAGGTTATTTTTGACCTGCCCACAAGATTCACAGCTGCGCAGAGCACTTGTCGCTCTTAAAAGATCAAATAAAACGTGTCTCTATGCATTTGCTTGTGTGCAATGTCCCTAGGAAACACAAGTGTGAAGCAGAGAAATGAGGGCGACATGAGGCCCTACAAGTAGACACCATGTCTGATGTTTCTGCAGTATATGCACCATAAATAAACTGTGACAGACAGGAAACACAAGGTATTGCGGTAAAACTGTGTCATTTCACAAGTTCTTTGAGAAAGCAAGCAAAATAGATAAGCGACAAATTGGGAGCATGTGGTAGACATATCCAAACAGAGGTGCTAGACAAGTGCCCTATTTCCTTCATTGCCCCCATCCTACCTGTCTTTCCTTTGCATTGCTTTGTTGTTTTTAACTTCTTATCTGCGTCGTGAGGTACAGTTTTCTCTGCCTCTCTGTCAAAAGAATTTACATTTGGGTAGGGACTGGGTCATTTACTTCACTATCCATAATTAATTACTGTAATATCAGGAAATAACGTCTTGGGAACTCTCAAGCATTTTTGTGCAGTACAGTGGAGCTTGAAGTGGCCCAGTCCAAGCTATTTTCAATCCCTCTGCAACAGTATTAATTGGATCAAGGCTACGAGTACAGTAACTCTTTTATCAGCTTGTCTATTTTCGTCACTAGCTGTGAAATGCAGAGAGGCGTGCCCAGGGCTACGGATTCCTCCTAGTCTGGCTTCTAGCAGGTCAGACACCGCCTTTGCAGAGAATGGATCCTCTGTTGACGTCCTCCCATCATCTGAAACCGTAGAGACAGAGGGAGATGGAAGGATCCAGAAGGTTGCACTGAGAAAAACCACAAGATTCGATCCCACGGTGAGATGCACAAATGGGACATTGTATGAACTGCGTTCCCAGCATGCACTGGGGCCAGGGCATCGTTGTGTATTGATGAGGGTCAGGTCTGGAGGAGTCGCTACATAGAATGGTCCTTGTCTGAAGTGTAATGTGGTGTGTCATTGGTCTAGCTAAGATTTGACCTTAGGGATGAATCAGTTGGCTTCAAAACTACTTTTGCGGCGCCCAGAGTATGACGGAAAGAGAGAGAGACAGAAAGAGTCCTGGAAATAAAGGTTCATTGTTACTCATTTCTTCATCTTTGCCCTTTCAATGTTTAAACAAGTTTTTATGCCTCTACCCTAGGGTTGTCACGGTACCAAAATTTCAGTTCGTGAAACCAATTTCAGTCCCAGAGCAAAAACTGTGGTTATCACTGTCAATCATTGCAGTTTCTGATTCAATCATGCATTTAAATGTGGTTGTCAATCCAGAAACTTTGCAGTGCACTTGGCAGCATGAAAAACTTGTATTCAGATTGTGAAAGGGTCATAAACAAAGCATTTGGTTTCAAGCATCAACGAAGAGATTTCTGCACTCTTGCGAAAACTCCCGTTATAATAAAAAAGTGGTCCTAATTATACAATGAATCTCTTATTGACATTGTGTTTACACTTTGTTGGTTATAATGAAAGGATTCGCCAGCGTACGCCGTGCGTTGGAAAGAACAAAAATGTTTACGTTTTCAGCAGTGTTCTGACTAACTTTCTAACTAGCACCACTGGTAGGCAACTCAACAGATATGATTGTTATTGGCTACTAGGGCTGGTCCGAATACCATTTTTTGAGCTGTGAAACTTCGGTAGTAATCAACACTGAATATTCGAAGCTTCGGATATTCGTGTTCTTCTCTCTAATAAGGGCAGGAATCAAAAGCATTTTGAGTATGTCGAGAACCGTTCATCCAATCGACTTCACACGTGGCGGGTGTGTTGCTGCAGTGTCGCATTTGGTGCAATATGCACAGAATAATATGGATAATATGTTCAGAATTAATAAACTTTTAATAAACTACAGAACAGCGCGAGCCGGAAGCGTCGCGCCTCATGCGGGCAGTAGGGCTGTGCCGGTAAACTTGACAACCGCATCACGGGTTTTGTATTATGTTTTGTGACCTGGTCACCCGATTATCAGCGAATTTAACAATATTCCATTGGACATGGGATATCTTGTTTCTTTTCCTAAATCTTCACTCACGTCTCGCCCTTTTTCGCAGGGGATTATAAACGTTTCTTCATTTGGTGCGCTTTTAATTTGTCCTACAGTGTTTTTTTCTACTTAACCACAGTAAAAATTTGAATATAATAGGCCTGATCATTTTTTGCTTGCACATCAAATTCTATTTAACACAGTTTGTGCTTGTTATTATGGTAAGGCGTGTCAAGTTTATTTGTATTGCGCATTTCACACACGCTTGGGATTTAAGTTTCGCTTTCTCTGGCAGCACAAAAAAACATGAAGGTATTAGAAAAGAGAATGACTGCCTCTTTCCTGCTCGTGTCCCACATCCCTCTCAAAGCACAGAACGGTAGGCTATATGACGCATCTTTGTCGGGAAATATAAAATAAAAGTTTTTAAATAATATGTGACTTTCTTATATTATTTAGGTTACCAATATTTACTGATATTTATTTCAGTGTTTTACTGGCTGTAGTGTGGTGTTTCACTGATGGAAGTGCTCAAATAAACACTCGCGTCGGTTTCAAAAATAAAATTAAATGAATTCCCTTATATAGAATAAAACAAACTGTAATAGGCTAAATGGAACAAGGTAACATTAGGGCGGCTAGCGCAATTAGCGCAGCTCATATTTCAATAAACGTGACATGAGGTCCCAGTAAAATCTCACGTTTGAGTTTTAACAAGCTCCTATATTTCGCAGTAGATTCATTTAGATTGATAATAACGGGTAAAAAGGCTAATACATTTTGTTTCTATTATTCTATTTTCCACAATGTCAAAGCAACGCAGCTTACCAAAATACTCAGGCATGCGCTTCTGTCCATATAAGCTCAAGCAGTTGTGCGCTCTAGACAGAGAATAGTACTCCAGTTGCAGGGAACATTTTAATAGGCTAAGAAGAAGCAAATATATCTACAGTATAACGAGGTTGGGTTCCTTCAACTGTCCATCCTATTAAAAACGGCTAGGCTATATAAGATAATTGTAAAAAAGAGTATTGTATTTCGCCAGATTTTATAGTGTACATTCAAGCGCAAATGAGAACCATTTCGAGGGGGGTGCCAGGTGTGCGAAAAAACAGACACACAAACAACCACACGAATATTCGAATCCCAAAATTGAAACTCGAATACCAACCCACCGAACGAATATTCGAATATTCGGGTCCAGCCCAATTGGCTACAGTGCTGAACACTTGTAAAAACACGCAAAGAGACCTTTGACGCTCAGAGAGCGCTCAAACAAACATGAGCAAGACTGTTTGAAAGCAGCGTCATTAAGCAGGCACCGAATATACCTGGTATTCTGTACTACCGGTACTGCAGAAATGCTGGTACTGTCAACTTTTTTAAGTACCAGTACGTTTGAGAACACTACTCTACCCTGTTCAAAGCATTTAGCCTCACCCTCGTTCTTGCTGCAAAGTTCGTTGCGTTCTCTCTCAGTCTGTTTTTCTGAACTGCATTTTCTGAGTCTTATCTAAGTAGAGATCGCCACGTTCCTGACGGTAAATAGATGGCAGGGTGAGGGTGGTAGGGCTGAGGGAGGGAAGGGTTAGTGCTCTGAGCCCTGAGGCATTCCGGCACGCCATGGGGGCTCTGCAGGTAGTGGAGGCCTCAGACCACTTGGGGTCTCTCTCATTAAATCTGCCTTTTAAAGAAGTGGGAACTCGTCTCTTTTTTATCTTTCCCATAACACACTCAATTGTTCTACTTGGGTGGAACCTTGATGGCTTTATCCATCAACTCTTTTTCTTCCCCTTCAGATGTCTACAGTGTTTTAGGATGTGTCCCATTTCAGAGGTGGCAAACTACACAGACGATTTTAGTATCATGAAATTTAAATGTTACTTGAGTGGGAAAATGAGTCTTCCGCAAGACCACAAGTGTTGTATTATTTTGTTCAACATGATGACAAGTCATGTTTATCATCATTCCTTCTTTCTTTTTTGTCTTAATTGGCCAATTAAGGACTTTCTGTGACACGAAGGGGCATCCTTTTGGAAATGTTTGGACAGTTTTTGGTCAATCTTGAACTTGAACACTAGTCCTTCTATTGCTCATGCTGGTTAGTCCTCGTATAAAAGGACAACTTCTCTTAAAAGAGATGCCGCTTTTATCAGATAACTTTGAGAAATGGTTCATTTTCAGTTGTAAGCTAAAGACTGAGGTCAGATTGTAATCGCAGTGAAAGTAGATTGTGTTAAGCTTTTGCTTTTTTAACCTTGAACTGCTGAGTAGGTTTCTTGAGTTTTGCTTGAGGAATGTAAGGGGTTGTAAAAACTTTGGTTTCTGTTTTCCTTCTTTCCTTGTTTATGACAGACGGAATGCCCAAGCAGCCAAGAAAATGGAACAAAAACGCTTCCGTCTTTTCTAAACCTCGGTATTCCTGAGGCCTGTCAACTCTAGTTGTACCTCCAGTGCTAACACCTGATTTAATTATTAGGATTATATTTTTTAAAGGCATGAAAGCCGCATTCGTTATTGTCCTGCTTGAGGTTTTGTTTTCCCTGCCCTTATTTGTTTTGGGTCTCCTATTGTCCTTGGTTAGAAGAGTTCGCCTGCCCTTTCTTTTGTTGATGGGAGACAAGACAGATGGACTCGGAACATCAATATTTGTGTTGGCATGAGAAAGTAGAGACTAACACCAGAGGCTTTGGAACAGAGAGAGGAAAGACGAAAGCCCCTCTCACTCCCTCACTTCAACTGCACAATTTTTTGTTCTGCCGCGTCTCTGAATGCGAGAGCGTACGTTGGTCGGTCTCTCTTTTTTTGCCCTTTGATGTGAACATTTAGTCATTAGTCTCACCGCAGAACAACAATCCCAGCAGGGGTCTTAATTCTGAGCTTGTACATGCACAGGTTTACATTACGCCCTGTTACTTTGATGTACTAATTCAAGAGACAAATGCATTTATCTTGTTTTTTCAGGACTACAGGCCTAACAATATATTCATCTTTGAAAATGTGTATATATATATATATATATATATATATATATATATATATATATATATATATATATATATATATATATATATATACATTTTATTTGTTTAAATTTTATAAATATATTATTCCTCTTTATTGATTTCTTTATGAGGTGCATATGCATTCATCAGGATTCAATAGCTACATAGGGATTCAACTTGATACCTAGGTGCCAAACTAGTGCTTATGCCAATGGATTTCTGATAGCACCACTTATGAGCAGCATTGCTAACGTACCTAGCTCAGAGCATTAAGCTTTTTTCACCCCAAGTTCTTTTCACTTGTTAAACGCTTACGGAGACACACATAGACATCTCTTTGACAAGGCTATGCTCCTGAGACACTCATCTGAAATACCATCGTAATAAGGCTCTTTGTAGCTGTGTTGCCTAAGGTAATTCTCATTCAGATGATGCTGTCTCTATTTATATCCTGGCACAGGTAACCTCTGTTACCCAGTAGCACTCCTATGCAAACCAGGTCGCCCACTAATATGAAACCAGCTTCTTCATCATTCAAATTCACAACGTTTCTCTTTTGTGACAATTGTTTAGATACACGTCTTTCTAAAGCATGACTCGCAAGCATGCCAACTAGCACAACTAGACTTGTCTTGCAAGTCACAACCACATGTGGTTGAAACACACTGTTTTTACACCCACTACAAAAAAGAGAAATAGTAAAGCTGCAGTGCTAATTCAAAGGGGCTCTCGCAGGCTCATCACACGAAAACAAGTGCTGCAGTGTTCCCCTACACTTGAGGTGGCGATAGCATCAACAAGCATACCTATCAGCAACACAAGACGGAGCTTTTAGCATCATCGCAGTCAAAACACAGAACTTGGCTACTCAAGTGGAGACAGGCCCAAGAATGATAAAGAGCCAGCATGACATCTTACTTGATGACTTACTTGACTTTTGAGAGAGAAGGTTGGAAAGAGAGGTACCATAGTAGTCACTAGAATAAATGAATTAGTCATGGGGAGAAAGCAAAAACATCTGTGATTGGGTTGTCATTATACAAAAAAAATCACTAGCAGATACCAGTACCAGTTAAATTTCTTCATTCTTGATACACGTTTATACCATAAAAGCAAATATAGTTTTTAGTTCATACTTTTAATATATATTTATTTAATAATTTTAACATTTATTTGGATTTATATACTCTTAAACACATTTGAGAATGTATTTACATTAAATAAATTAATCTTATTTAATAAATATTTTGTTTATAAATCAAAAATGATATAATATAAATTTTATATTAATTTATATTGTTAAAAAAATGTACAAATTAAATAAAAATACAAACACAATATAAAGGTTGTATTGCTATTTTTTATTTCATTATTTTGATTTCATACCAAACTACCAGCACGTCTGATATCCCTATTCCGTGACAGTGTGAAGAAGTGATTAATGTGCTAGCAATGATGAGTAATCTCATAATTCCAGGTTGTAGCGCTCTTCAAACAAAATGTATCAAGCAGACCAAGAGCAGTAATTTCACTCGTGTGGTATGTTGTGCATGGCACCAAACAGCTTGTTTTCTTCATAGTGTGCATGAGACTCAAGTATGAATCACTGGGCACAAGAGTCAGTGTAGTTCTGCCACCAGATGTTAGCGGCTAAGCTTTTTGCTGGCTTGCGGCTACTCCTTGCCTCATGCTGTGATTTTCATGGTTTTTCCCGCTAAAACACGACGCCACACAGCAGATTTGGGCTCGTTCCAGTAGATGTGAGCCAAGGTTAGTAGGGAAGTGGCTGACTTGAGGTGGGGTAGGGGAAGAAAAATCATGAGTCATCTCCGTGCTATCAGTCATTTTGCTAACTGAAATGCTAACGAATAGGAAATGGCTAAACCAAAAATTTAGGGTGGTTAACCCTTAGCCTTATGAAAGTTTACCATAGTAGCCTTGCATAATAACCACCATACTCTGGTATTTGCTGTAAGATTTGTTGTTGATATTGTTTTTGGACATGAATCATATCAAAACTAAAGTTTATTGGATTCGTTGGAATACCATAACATGGTATATGATTTTTATAGGGTACCCCATGGTACATCCAAGAACACTGCCATTGTGCATGTCTAAAATACTATGGTATTACCACAGTACTTTGGTAATACCATGGTATTTTGGAAGTACTACAGAGTACAATTTAAAAAAAAAAAACATAGTCGTGAATTCCAGTACCATGATACATACTTATTTGTGAGGGCTTTAATAGTCTATGCAGTATTCCCCTATAGCAGTATTGCTATAGTACATTTCTACAGTTAGTGTGACAGTAGTAAAACCATAAAGAATTTGCATAAGGCTGATGTAACTCAATGTCCAAACTTTGTCATTTCCTTATGTTCATGTGGTGAATCTCTTGAAAGTTGGGGGGTGATGTTCCGTGATAGCCCGAGGCAGTTAGCCTGACAACTTTTTTTATTCTTAATCCTGAACTTTGATGTGTTTACACATGTGTTGGAGCGTACACGGTTCGTTCATTTGGCATCCTAGCAGGGGAAACCTGTTAAACATGTTGCTCAATTTCCTCCGTGTACACAGGAAGTACTCTTTGTTCAGAAAGAGAAGGTGAGAGAGCAAAAGAAAGTATTTTACAACATCGAGCAATCTTCATTTGCTTAGCAAACTAGCACTAAACAGTACAGTACAGCAGGATTTTTGCAGCACTGTGGTTGGCTGGTTGGTTGACTGTCTGTTCTCTCCGTATTGCCTGAAGGGAAACGTTTGTCAGTGTTTGCGGCAGGCTGCCATACATCTGCAGTCGTCAATCCACAACTTTTCTTCCTCTTCTCACCTGCATGCTACCTTTCCACTCATCTGTCTGTGATCCCGCCATCACAACAATGTTTTCTTTTCCTTGTCTTTTTTAAAACATGCACACACAACTCATCTCTTGAAAGCCACATGGAGAAAGGGAAAGATAGAGAGACCGGGATGGGAGGTGGAAGACCGAGAGAAAGTCAGAAAGGAAGGAGAGGTCTTTTAGGGGATGTTCTGCATTATCTGGGGTTTTCGAAAAGGAAAAAGATGTTTCCTGATACTCTTCCACTTTGGCTCAGATCTGAAATATGGTCAAGACACTGTTTTTTAACCAAGTTTGCAAGATCTCTTCTATTTTCTTTAAACATAGCTGTCAAAATTAAGGATGTGATTCTCAAGTTGCAGAAACAAAACTGTTTCAAGGCAACAGAGAAACAAATATTTTCTTTGGGTCCTGCAAGAATTGCATAGTTGGTAGCTGTGTTTTGTAACATACCAATTGGTTTATAGCTTTTTCAAGATGGTCATTAGCATATGCAAGCAACCTTGGACCACCAACATATGAGTTCAGTACAGTCGAGCTGGTTTTTGGCACATGCTGGTCAAACAAGGTCATCACATTGATTTTGGACCAGCTAGCATTTTCCAAAACACAGTTTCCAGTTTAAACTAGATTTTCCAACAGGGACTGGCCAGTGAAAGTGCAGTTCTGCAATTATTAACCAACTTGTTTGATTATTGTTTGGTGTCATCAGTTGCTTTTTATCCTGAGCGACTTATGGGTTACTTATTGCAACAATGTTATCTCTAAAACACTGTTAATGGTGGTCATTGATAACTGTCATAATTCTAGTTCTTTGACACTTAACCCTTTTCTTTATATAACTGTTTATCAGGAACTGATTGTTCATTTAACAAGAGCAGAACATTACCAAGAACAACAAGGCCTACTACTGATCTGGCAACCTTTGCGTTATTGCCTCAGTTATATCCATTATCGATTTCACACACCATAAGAACGTATGTGCCAAAAGAAAATAGCAGACATTTATGGCGTCATTGAGTTTTACAACTGTAGTCGAGTTTTACAACTGTAGTCGGGTACAACAGGGCTAAAGGTGCACCGGGGTAAAAGGCGTATTTGACTTTATTCTCTAAAACCACTAGATGGCACAAACATTCAGCTCAGCACTTTTCTTATCAACCGCTTTTGATGCTGCACGTGGAAATTTGGCTGATCCTTGACACGATCGCAGACAGCAACACAAAGTTGATTCTGCGCTAATTTGGTCTTATATTTAATGTTTTTTAAAATGTTGTAGATTTATGTTGCAAATGAGAATCGATAAAATTATTGTCTATATTTTGAGACAAATGATTTTCAGTTTTGTTCAATGTAATTAAAGCAACAGTTTTTCAATAACGGAAGAATATGTAAAAGTATGGTATTTGGGGTAAAAGGCGCCCCTGCTGTTGAAGCGAGAGACACAATAATTAATATGATAATAAATAGCTACCTGACTTTTCTATTTGTTGACATGATGTTGTTTTGCCGACCGCTGCTGCCTGGTCGAGCTGGTCGAGTCGCAGCTGCACGTCGGCCACTGACTCGCTGATTAGGACGATGTCGTCTGCGAAGCGGAGATGGCTGAGCCACTGGCCGTTAACGCTGATACCCTTGTTGTCCCAGTCAAGCTGTTGAAAGACGTGCACCAGACATGCCGTGAACAGCTTGGGCGCAGCTTGACGCCTCTGGCGACGGGGATGTACAGTGGCCGGTCGAACAGGGTGGTGTTGGTGACGCATTCACTGTTCAGCTCCTGCAAAAGGGCCACGTACTGGTCGGCGACGCCCTGTTGTTGGAGGGCGAGCAGTACGGCGTTGATCTCCACGCTGTCGAAGGCCTTTTCATAGTCTACGAAGGCCAGCGCCACGAAGATATTAATCATATCACATAATAAAATAAAATATCATATTTATTTGTTACCTCTGTAAATCATTATGAAATTATTATGGGATCTCATTCAATCCTTTCAGAATCTTTTTAAAATAATTTTGTTTCTGTATTTTTAAAATGAACATTTAATGACAGTATATTTATTCAACAAAACATTTTTTATTTATCAAATCAAAATAAACCAAAAATAGTGCAAACTTTGTAAAGTAGTTGTTTTGAACAAGTATTAACTTAGAAATTATTAAAAATATATTATTTTAGCTAAAGTATTTGTATCAATACTTTGTGCCTTTCGCACCGTGTGTGTGGGGTAAAAGGTCCACCTTGCCACCTCATACATTTATACGATTTTTTTAAACAAACAAACCACTTTTATGATTAATTTTCACACAAATCTGTTGCTCCATTAATGTTAAATAAAAACGTATTTTATCCTCTATCATACACTATGGGAGTAGCGAAAAGCATTTTTCTTAGGGTGTGCCTTTAGCACCATTGTCCCCTATTTCTTTGAACCAATGAGATACGTCTGATAATGCTCATCGATTTTGCGTAAACCATCAAAACTCAATGTATGTCAAAACATAAGGGTTATTGACTCTTCTTGTAATGTACACATATATGTGTAATACACCTAGCCTATCTTTTTGTTTACAGTCTCTTGTCATTAGCTTATCAGGAAGTGATCCTTCGTATCATGGGAGTGGAAAATTACCAGACGTGTCAACGCCCCGTCCCCACAGCTCTGAATGACAGTTTACAGAAGAAGTTGACAAGGAGATTTTACTGTCTTGTTTTTTTGAGGTGACAAGCACTTTGGCATATTGTCAAGAAGGTTTTACTATTATCACATTACCGCCCCGTTCCTACCTGCTTCCTCCAACCGTACACGTAGCAGATTATCAAGACTTTAGTGTCTCGTTTCAGTTTTTAGTTTCCCATTGGTCCAAAGAGACTAAATAGTCCCTGGGAGCAAAGCAAAGTGTCGAGATAGACCGGGAAAAATGCATATGAAGATTTGGAAAGTCTTGGAAGTCTTAAAGAGCAGACTTTCAGCCAATTCTCTGGTTCTTCCTTATGCCAGGAACCATGGCCGATAGATAGTCATTCCTCTATTCCATTGGGACAAACGACACTGAAAGACAGCAGGGTTGAATCACACTAAAACCTAAACCAAAAAAGAGACACTCTGTGAGAGGGGTGTAAATGAGAAGGAAGAAAAGGGCAAAACGTGAGCGCAATATCAGTATTGTAAGTCAAGACATATAAAGAAAACCTGTGGGTAAGAGCAGTTTTTTTTTGGACCCCGACACCATTTCAATGACACCCGAGAAGTCATTGGACGCCCCAGTGCACTGTACTCTTCCTCTTGAGTTTTCTTGCCCTCCTTTCTCCCTCATTGTTTTCACCATTTTGCATTTTCACCGGTGCTGCGATGTGCGCAGGAAGAGATAGAATATATTTCCTGTTCACAGAGTTGTATTAAGGTCAACGGTCATATGTGCGCGTGTTTTCCGACCTGTACTTGAAGTTAGCGTATCGTTTAATGTTTTTGTGGTGAAATACATGTTTTCAGGTGTGCATTTATCCCTGTGTGTGCATGTCTGTGCCTGAGACTTGTGAGTTGTGTATGCGGGCAGGAAATTTTCAAGTGTATGTGTGTGTATGCAAGCACACTCAGGACGTTCGGTGTGTATGTGTGTGTTTTCTGTTGGCAGTCAAGTGTCTCAGGGGAGGCAGGGCTTGCGTGAGAGCACTGTTGCAGATCTGTCAGTAAGAGGGGGCTGCTCAAGGTCTGGCGGAGTGTGTGTGTGTGTCTGCGCCGGGCTTGGATTGTTCCCCCCATTGGGAGGGAGGGAGAGCGGGTTAAGCCAGCCCAGTCTGTCAGCATGGAGCTGCCGTTCTTATGTGTGTGTATGTGTCCTGTGTTTATGTAGGGGGCCCGTGGAAGGAACAATTGTGGACATTTTGAAAGCAAGAAGCTAGGTGAACCTTCTCATCAGAAACAAAGAGGCCGAATGGGCGGGGAAAGGTGTGTGTATGTTTGTGTACACAAGTGCTTGTATGAGCAATTGAACACAAGCAGAATGAGTGTGTGTGTGATTGTTAGGAGCATGTTTGTGTTTGTCCAGCTACAGTGTTATCTTGGCACTGTCCTTTCTGTCCTCACTTTCACAGCAGGACTGTCAAAACGTCCCTTTTCTAAGACACTACACGCTTAACTAAATGAAGAAAAAACAGAGACTTTCATTGGTTTCATATAAAAGATCATTATAAATTGAGGGTGCATAATATAGGTTATTGGCTGGTAATATTATTAATTTTAATTTCACTGTGCCCAAAATCGGTTCACAAAATACCATTTAGTGAATTTGCTTCTTTAGATTTGAGACTAAAGAGTCATGGAAAGTGTTTTGCACTGTGATTTTTCTGCCACCTCTGGCTTTTGACTCATGGGCAGACAGTGTAGTCTTTCTGAACCCTGGAGCTATGTCATTGACTCACTGACTGACTCAGAGATCCTCTGTAGGATAGATCTAGTAATCTGATCATTTCCTGCTTTTTGGTATAATGATGAATTCGAGTAGGTTGTAAATAAACAATGCAAAGGTGTGTGCACAATGTTTGCTACACAGATTACGATTTCAATAAGATGTTAAGATGTTGTAAATGATTGCCAGAGTGTTGCTCAAAAACCTCATTCCTTAAAATCCACCACGTACCAGGGTAGGACCATATCAGCAAAACATCTGACCCCAGTCCAACCCAACAGTTCATTCTTACCTATGTCAATACGTTTTTGTTATAACCTTAAAAATTCAAGCATGTTGCTTTTTTCTCATGGATTTAAGTGAGAAAACAAACTTGTTTGCAAGACCTCAAAAGGACCTGCTGTTCTGATTATGTGTTGAAGTATGTGACAACAGCTGCCACTCAAGCATTTCTCTATCGTAACCAAGTCATGGTCGTTGATAAAACACTTCCCTACCATTGTTCTTATCTAGCATTCTTGCAGCAAGTTGTCCATTTTTTACAAAGCTGTCTTAACTCAATCAACACCCTGGTCCAGTTAAAGTATGCCAGGTCAAGGACAACAGAATAAACGCCTTGTCAACTTGTACAGAATGACAGAAGAGAACAAGGAAAAAGAAACTGAGATTAACCAGCAACCCCAAACCAGAAGCCTTCTCCCAAACCTCACCTTAAAACCTCAACCCAGCTGGTTAACTTCAAACCCCAAACCAGGCATCTGCGCACATGCAGGTCCTGTGGTGCGCTTGCAAAACCGTTTGTGCTTTTTCTTTACTCCAGCCATTTGGGTCTTAAAAACTCTGCTTGACCTCATTTGACATTTAAACAGTCAAAAGTAGATTCCGTCAGTGGTGCGCTGCATTGCAGAAGACAAATACCCCAGGGTTGATAATCAAAAACTGGTTCAGAATTTGGTGATGTTATCTCAAGAGAAAAATCCAATGGATTGACAACTGACAGTTCAACTAGAATCATCAAGTAGATTCGAAGTCAGAACTGGTAAATTCCTTGCAATTTCCAGGTTCTTAGTGTTATGGCCCATACAGTATCTACATGCACACATGTACCTCAAACGCATATAGGAATTGCGTTCCCCTCCTCCCTTCCCAATGGGCAGGTGTGCCACACTAATGCAGTTTTCGTCAAGTAGAATAAGCGTTAAATTCCTTACGATTCCTGTTCCTATATGCACCTCAACCGCTTGTAGAAACGACATTCCCCTCTTCCCTTCCCAATGGCAGGTGTGCCGAACTAATGCAGTTTCCGTCAAGTAGAATAAGCGTTAAATTCCTTACGATTCCTGTTCCTATATGCACCTCAACCGCTTGTAGAAACGACATTCCCCTCTTCCCTTCCCAATGGCAGGTGTGCCGAACTAATGCAGTTTTCGTCAAGTAGAATAAGCGTTAAATTCCTTACGATTCCTGTTCCTATATGCACCTCAACCGCTTGTAGAAACGGCATTCCCCTCTTCCCTTCCCAATGGCAGGTGTGCCGAACTAATGCAGTTTTCGTCAAGTAGAATAAGCGTTAAATTCCTTACGATTCCTGTTCCTATATGCACCTCAACCGCTTGTAGAAACGACATTCCCCTCTTCCCTTCCCAATGGCAGGTGTGCCGAACTAATGCAGTTTTCGTCAAGTAGAATAAGCGTTAAATTCCTTACGATTCCTGTTCCTATATGCACCTCAACCGCTTGTAGAAACGACATTCCCCTCTTCCCTTCCCAATGGCAGGTGTGCCGAACTAATGCAGTTTTCGTCAAGTAGAATAAGCGTTAAATTCCTTACGATTCCTGTTCCTATATGCACCTCAACCGCTTGTAGAAACGACATTCCCCTCTTCCCTTCCCAATGGCAGGTGTGCCGAACTAATGCAGTTTTCGTCAAGTAGAATAAGCGTTAAATTCCTTACGATTCCTGTTCCTATATGCATCTCAACTGTTTGTATGAACAGTATTCCCTTTTTCCTTTCTTTCCTGCAACACTAATGCAATTTTGCCCTAGTTCTCCAAAGCATTTGCGTGTTCTGGGCATTCACCCTCTTCCCAACCCTTGGTGGCACCTTGGTCCAGGAATGGATGAAAAGCTCTCCCAGTGATTGTGTTGCGATTACACAACCATGCCATTGTTGTACTGCTTTTGGTCTGAGGGCATGGCAGGCTTGTGCGAGCAGTTTTCCAACATGTCTGGTCGGGGGTTGCTACAGCCGCCCGCTTTCATGTGCAGGCCTGAGGTATGTAAACAGGATACCCTGAGCCGTGCACGAAGAAAAGAAAGGCAAGGAATTATGGTGAACTTTAAAGACTTAAAGCAGGAGAGAGTTGCCTGTGGAAAGCCATAGGACTACAAATTCTTTCAGACTCTATTTTTTTTAAACAGTGATGATTCCTCTACGGTTATTCACTGCTTTTAATTATCTCTATCTTTTTCTATTTATTCACCCTCTTTGGTTCAGGCAACAGCTGAGGCAGCTTGAGAAACAATAAATGACCAGCTGTTGGACAGATATAAACAGCAGTCGAAATATATGGCCGCGCGTTTTATTTTTGGAAGCTGCAATTATTGTTGCCTAAACGAAAGCAGACAGCCACTCAGTGAAATATGTGTCACGTTCCAATGCCCAGAAATAAAGCACAGAGAGCCCTACCCTGTAGCTTAAACAGGCCTTGCGTTGTAGTTTACAGACTTTCTATTGTACGTCTACATCTCTCGATCACAGCTGAAACAACGATATATATGTATATAAGAAAGCTTTTGGTCTTTACAGACAGCAAGCTTCATGAATGCTTCTAAAGAGACCCTGTTCTTGCAGCGCCCACCTCCCTACACACAACGCAAAGGAAAACAAGTACGCCGCAGACACAATGGCGCTGCTAGATAGCGATCAGCCAGGCTAGGGCGGGTAGCAGGGTTTAGCTTGTTTCTTTAAGAGTAATGGCGAAGATCTCTCTCTCTCTCTCTTTCTTATTCTCTCATTAAGAGCTTAGGAACGGAGGGAGGGTGAAAAATATGCATACAGATACATTTATGGGAGTCCTCACAAGCCATTGGCTGGGGGAATCGGAGTGACGGTGCGTACAGGGCTTCCCAAAGCCCCTGCGTGAGAGGGGATATCTGAAGGCAACATCTACTGGAACTAAATGTTTTCAGATTAAGATAATATTCCCTCTGCATAGCTTGCGTGTTTTAATTTCTCTCGCTCTCGCTCTCTCTCTCTCTCTCTCTCTCTCTCTCTCTCTCTCTCTCTCTGTGAATGGCTATGGCCGTGTAATCTGTAGCGTCCAGATGTGTTGTTTTGTTTAACAGTATTTGAGTGTTTTCTGTTCTCAGTGTGCTATCAATCCATGAAGGTTTAAAAAGCAAGGCAATGAAAAAACACAAAACCTCTATTAAATTAAAAAGATAATTACGCGATAAATGATAATGGTGATTAACGAGGAAAAAAATAACTAAATAAAATGTTGTCTTCTGTTTCTTTTCTATGTCCTGATGTCACCTGTTGTCCATGGCTACAGGTAAGAAAACCATTTACCTCAGTGATGTCCACTAACATAATACATTAACCATGAAAAATGATTTCCTTACTACAGTATATTGTGCACTAAAACATATTTATCAATATAATGTGTAAACTGAAATTAGCCAAGTACACTGTAAAAAAGTAACCTGTTCATTGAAATGAAAAAATTTAGTTAATACAATGAAGAAGATTGGTTTAATCAACAGAAACTCAAAATAGTATGTTATCTGAACCACATCAATTATCTATGGTAATTTGACAAAAGAAAAAATGTTGTGCTAACAAATCATGGAAATAGGTTTTTAAAAGTGTAGCACATGCTAAAGCCATTTACCTGCTGTTTTTAACCAAAAGTTAGCAAAAACCATACGGTTTTCAGCTCTATATGTATGCTAACTGTTAGCATAGCCATTGCTAGCCTTATAGTGTACTATGTCCATTGCGCAGGCTTGCTCTTATTGTCCGCTGGTCACGTCCTGATAAAAGCAGTAAATTTAAATGTAGTTGCTGTATAAGCTGAATGTTTCTTACTGTTATTCTGCTAGCCATGCAAAGCCCCTTTTTTTTTTTTTTTTTTGCTTTCAACTTTATTTTTATGATGAACAGGTGCATTGTGGTACTTGTCCTGGTTCTGACTCATCATTTTACCCCTTTAAAGAACCTTTTTAAATATCCACCCAATAACTTGTAATGAAGGACAGCTGTGCAGGTTTTTTAAGCACAAGAAAGCGTAAGGGAGCATGGAATTATTTCTGTGTGTAGTACGAGTAGCGGCACTTTAAGAAAGGTTTACATACAGTATGTCTTGTTAACCTTTCTGTTTCTCCCTCACCCTCCCAGACACGCATTTACATGGCAGCGCTTATTTAAAGCAGCAAACATTTGAATGTCTGAGCAGCAGAGTGCAAAACTGCATGAAGCTTTACGAAATCCCACAGACTGAAGAGAAAAAAGTCGTAAAGGGGCAGCGTTCTGTGTCCGCAATGTAATGATATTCTGAATGGCATTCATGGCTTCCTATTGGTCTTCCCGATCATTGAATAGTTAACCGACGTGCAGTTTAGCGTTTAGATTAATTATTCAAACATGTTTCGAAGTCACCGTTCACTTTCACTAGACCTGATTGTTCCTCCTGAATCCTCTCCTTTATGTAAACATTGTTACACCCACTACATGCAGTGTTTCATAATGATTTGTGGAAGTGCACACACCTTTTCGCAGGCCAGGAATGCGGAGAGTTGAGTCGAGGGAGGGGTCGGCCTTGTTTTGACGACGTGTGAGAAGTTCACACGCCATTCCACTGTAGAATGTCATATAGCTGCATTTTACTTTCAGGCTGTAGTGCCTCTACCCTGTAATTTCAGCGTAACTCCTTGTGCCCGAGCGCGCACGTGCACCAGGCCACACGCCGTGACGAGTGTGTGAACGCCCCCGTGGCGGTTAACGCTTCCCAGACAAACAGATGCTGCTGAATCATTAGATGTGCGGCAGATGCACACTGTCGCTCTGTTTACTTCAGCTTTTGATAAAGTAAACAAAGACAAAACGGCAAAGGAAATGCAAAGCAGAACCTGCCAGAGCTGTCAAGGATGTCAGCATTATCAGTTATAGAAAAAAAAATGTATACATTGATTTGCGTTGTCTTTTTATTTATAGTGTTATTGTACTTATGAATTTTTATAGGTAGGTTTTAACTTTTACATTTTAAAAGTGTTTTACTTTTTTTAAATTTATTTTTGAGGATAGCTCAGATGTATTACATATGAGAGGATAATTTTTTTTAAATATAGTGGTGATATATTTATATCGGAGTAATGTAATTTATTTTTATGTTTTGGGTACAAATTACTACACACTGAAATGTACTTTTGTAATGTAGTTCATACGTTATTGTATATTAGAGTACACTTACAAAAAGTTTTAAATAATATTGTTTATTCTAATAATTCTAATGATAATGTTATTTCATACACAATGGTAAAAATAAGTTTATTTGGGCAGATAGACAAAGTATTGTTTAAAAAAATAATAATAATAATACTAGTGGGGCTAGTTTTTTATTATGTGTAATATATATATATACACTTATTATTGGTGTACAGTAGTGATAAGACAAATACACAGTTTGGAAAATGGATGCATGATGTGCTCACATTTCTATCACAAAACAGTTATGGACTGCAGCTTTAATATAATAGGCTATATTTAATATAATATAGCCATACACATTTTTCTGTTGTTGTTGATTAAAGAGTTAATGAGTTCAGAAACCTCTAGAGATCATGGTATAATTCATAAGATTCATTGAATAAACTGGTTTATACTAAACTCTTTTAACCTGTTATAACCTTTGTGCTACAGGATGAGTGTGTGTCTGTGTGTGTGTGTGAGTGAATGTGTGAAACTGTCTTAGTTGCCTGGAGGTTTTGTTTTAACTGGTGACTATGTCGTGTTGCCAAGGGCGGTTGCCATGGAGATCTTTCTAGCCTTAGTTGCATCACTCACGGGAGTTTGAAGCGGCGGTTGCCATGTCTCTGTTGTTAGAAGCGTGTCACTCTGTATGTGTGACCGTATTTGTTAACTCATGCATACAAATGGTGTGTGTTTGGCACACACCATCTCGACGGTTCAGTGAATGTGCCGAACCACATAAGGGGAAGCCCCCGAGTGCCTTCTGCGGTCTGGGCCTTTACTTTTAGTGCAGGGCACAATGCGGTGGTGGCTCCTGTCCCCTCTATGATGGCACTTCCACTTCTACTAAACGGCACTTCCGCTAACATTGCATGTGCACCGACATACAAAACCAGCGCCCAATTTGGTCTCATCAACAACCTCACACACGCACACATGCATTCGTGACATCTGATCGTACACACATCAAACGCGAACCTTTAACCCCAACCCACACCATGCTCTTGTTTCGAAGAATTGTCCTATTCTGTGCAGCGAAATTCTGACGTCACACCCAAGTTTCCCATCTGACACAGGAAGCGACCTGTATCAGACTGACATTTAGACACTCGTAACCTTAGCAACAAACCCTCACAGGTTACTTGGCAACCAACGCATCACAACGGGAAAATTCTAGTTAGGATGATGGAGCTGTGAGATTTTGATGACATCGATATTGGTAATTTCTTTGCTGTGTGATCGTGTAGGATGTGCAAATATTTCCTAAAGCAATAAGCCGCTCGAGGCTGTACGTTACAGTGATTTACCTACGGCCTTCTTACACTTGTAATCACTGGAAAACCACTTTAAAATTGCTTTTATAAAACGGCGCCAATAGCAGTACGATACAAAACACCATTTATTTATTTATTTATTTATTCCAATATTCAATAGTTAGCACATTTTTTCAAATTAATTATATTTATTAAATACATTTACTCAACGTTAAAAAGTTTACATTTTATTGAAAATTGGTTTTAAATAAAAATGTATAATAAAAAATGTATAAATAATACTATTTATTGAACTTAAGTAAATAATGTTCAGTATATTAAAAAACAATAATCAGTTTATTTATTTATTTATACCAGTGTTCAGAAATAGATAATGTTTGAAAATTAATACAATAATAAAATACAATAAAATAAAATAAAAACAAATGTTTTGAATATTGGTTTTACATAAATAAATACTATTAAAAAAGCAATATTTAATAAGTAATAGTTGTATTAAACCAGTGTGTATTAAATAGTTATTTTTTTATTTTTTTTATAATGTTAAAAAGTTAATACAATAAATAAAAAATAAAAAAATGAACTATTTATACAATTTTGGTTGTAAGTAAATGCTATTAAATAAATACATATTGTGGAATATTTTAATTTATTTACTTATTTATTCATTTAAATGAACAAGTATGAATAAAAACAACTATTCATGGAATGTTTTTACATAAATACAATTTATTGAAAATTGGTGTAAGTTCAGTCAATTAAAAATCAGTATAATTTTTCAGCTATTTATTGCCAATTTTTCCTTTTAAATATTTACTTTTAAATATATATTTTTAGTATTATCAGTCTGTCAGTACTGTGCATTTATTTGCATTTTACAATAGCTTTGAATGCATCTCATCCAGTCAGAATTTAGAGAAACTCTTTATTATAATAATATTTTGTTGTGTATTTCTTGACCTTACATGCCTCTTTACTGCAGATTATTATGACTTACAGCGTGTGTGAGTGAAAGTGATTCAGTCTTTGGAATATGGCAAGATCTTGTTTATTTAACGAGCGACCTGTTGTTCATCTCTTCAGTTGATCTATAATAATCCGGGACGTTTCAGTATTCGGCACGCCGCCCATGCTCTCTAGAGACTTCTGGGAAGCGTTTCCGCAGCGTTCTGCATTATTAGGAGGAACTCTGGGTGTGTGGTCAGGATCCAGACTACTTTGCAACTTTGCAGTTGGCGTACATCCTGACCATGGTAGCTTTCACTAGACTGAAGCCCACCAAACCAAACCACACCCACACACACACACATAAATACACATGTACTAAGGGCCTGGCCATGAGAAAGTCTTGTAGAAAACATCCAGGACAGTCATTTTGCGGCAATGTGCGTGTGCGTATCGTAAATAAAAAGGCCCAAGCAATAAGAGGCCGAGTGCGTATCTTTCTCTTTCTCTCTCTCTCTCTCTCTCTGTCACTTTGCTCTGATGAATGATGTGTTTGGCAGATTCTCCTGAGAAGTGGCTTTATTGCCAGTAGCATTGCGTGTTAAGAGTTTATTTAGACAGAGAGGTCGAGGGAGGAAACAACAGCAGTTGAGAGAGGGAGATTGAGAGGGGGTGTTTTCATTGGGTGAGATGGATGGATTGATTTTTAAATGCAAGTTTGTTATGAAACATAAACACTGTTTGTGCGTTTAGGAGGTTGCCAGCGACTTGATGATCTCACCCTGGCAGAGTCCTAAAACAGTTTGTACGGTAATTGTAAATTGTCACCGGAATGTTCCATCACTTCTTGGCAAACAAGCAAATTTCCTATAAAGTTTCTAAATTACTACAGGCTTTGTACATTATAATGATAGTGCAAGTACAAATTGTGTGACAGCATTTGAGCTGTTGCGTAAACTAAAAAGCACTCGTTTGAAATCGTTCTAAATAAGCCAATGGCACTTACTATGTCGAGTACAATCAAGTTTTTTCTTACTAATCTGATGTAATGTTTGTTTTAAAGATATCGTTTTGTTTTTCTTAAGAAACCCTGGGAGAATTTGACTGACCGCAGATAGCATGACCAGGAAACAGTTTGGGAAAATCACCCAGGAATGAGGAGTGGGTGTGGAGTTTATGTGAATCAGAAATTCTCTTCTCCAAAAGTGAAACTCCATGGAATTCCAGTATTTTGTATTTACATACGTCTTCCATGGTTTTCCCCTGATAATTTTTTTATTGTTGCATTTTTGCATTAGGGATGAGTCATGATCTTTATTTCTTGTATAAATATTAGGGTTAGATTTTTCAAGTAGTTGTTCATTTAAGCGATTAGTCGACTAATCGCGCGTTTATAGCATCAGTAGCTATGAGTCGCATTGGAGTGACGGCAGCTCCCCTCTTCGATTGATTGGCTAGAGGATGAGCTGTCAATCTAGAACTAGTGGACCAATGGTGACGCTTAAGCCCACCCTAATTTACATGAAACCCGAACTGCAACATTTGGAAGAGCAAGCGCAGAACATGGAAAGAAGAGCGAAGAGAAAAACAGCACAACTGTCCAAAAAAATTCAATATGAGCAGAAAATGCAAGAGAGCACAAAGTACAAAGTAATAAAACCAAGAAAAACATCATTTTAAAGAAAACATGAACATAAGTTTAAGTTTCGTGCAAAATAATTGTTAATGTGTTTAAAGTTTTTATTCATGCTTGTTATTTTTTGATTCACGCTTATTATATTTTGATCCGTGACCACGTTGTTTGCTATTCTGATCATTTTGCATTATTATATTTCAGTTGTGCAATATATTTTTACATGTGTTTTTACATTTTTGAATCACGCTTATTATTTTTTGATCCGTGGCCGCAATGCATTTGGCGGGATATTGATCCCATAGAATTGGTTTATATAAAATGAGATATTTCAAGCTTTCTGATATATTTCACATGTCTGCGAGGCTAAAATAAACTGGATAAAATAAACTGAAATATCACATGGTCCTATTCAGACCCTTTGCTCAGTATTTAGTAGAAGCACCCTTTTGATCTAATACAGCCATGAGTCTTTTTGGGAAAGATGCAACAAGTTTTTCACACCTGGATTTGGGTATCCTCTGCCATTCCTCCTTGCAGATCCTCAGGTAGGATGGTAAACGTTGGTGGACAGCCATTTTCAGGTCTCTCCAGAGATGCTCAATTGGGTTTAAGTCAGGGCTCTGGCTGGGCCATTCAAGAACAGTCAGGGAGTTGTTGTGAAGCCACACCTTCGTTATTTTAGCTGTGTGCTTAGGGTCATTGTCTTGTTGGAAGGTGAACCTTCAGCCCAGTCTGAGGTCCAGAGCACTCGGGAGAAGGTTTTCATCCAGGATATCCCTGTACTTGGCCGCATTCATCTTTCCCTCGATTGCAACCAGTCGTCCTGTCTTCTGCAGCTGAACCCCCCCCCCCCCAGACTGTATTGGACAGGTGATGAGCAGTGCCTGGTTTTCTCCACACATACCGCTTAGAATTAAGGCCAAAAAGTTCTATCTTGGTCTCATCAGACCAGAGAATCTTATTTATCACCATCTTGGAGTCCTTCAGGTGTGCTTTCATGTGTCTTGCACTGAGGAGAGGCTTCCGTCGGGCCACTCTGCCATAAAGCCCCGACTGGTGGATGGCTGCAGTGATGGTTGACTTACTACAACTTTCTCCCATCTCCCGACTGCATCTCTGGAGCTCAGCCACAGTGATTTTTGGGTTCTTCTTTACCTCTCTCTCCAAGGCTCTTCTCCCCCGATAGCTCAGTTTGGCCGGACGGCCAGCTCTAGGAAGGGTTCTGGTCGTCCCAAACGTCTTCCATTTAAGGATTATGGAGGCCACTGTGCTCTTAGGAACCTTAAGTGCAGCAGAAATTTTTTTGTAACCTTGGCCAGATCTGTGCCTTGCCACAATTCTGTCTCTGAGCTCTTCAAGGCAGTTCCTTTGACCTCATGATTCTCATTTGCTCTGACATGCACTGTGAGCTGTAAGGTCTTATATAGACAGGTGTGTGGTCCAATCAGTATAATCAAACACAGCCGGACTCAAATGAAGGTGTAGAACCATCTCAAAGATGATCAGAAGAAATGGACAGCACCTGAGTTAAATATACGAGTGTCACAGCAAAGGGTCTGAATACTTAGGACCATGTGATATTTCAGTTTTTCTTTTTTAATAAATGTGCAAAAATGTCAACAATTCTGTGTTTTTCTGTCAATATGGGGTGCTGTGTGTACAATAATGAGGGGAAAAAAAAGAACTTAAATGATTTTAGCAAATGGCTGCAATATAACAAAGAGTGAAAAACTTAAGGGGGTCTGAATACTTTCCGTACCCACTGTATATATATATACACTACATGTGTAGTTTTGCAGATCCATATTTTGTAGTATAAAATTAAGTCAACAAAAATGGAAATGACACACGATTGTTGATCAGAGGCCAAAGATGTATTTTATGAATACTTTATTTCTTTTTCTATGCTATTAAGTTAAATTGCAAAACTATTTATTGAATCTTAGTTTCTGCAATATTTATTTATTCAGCTTTGTAGCTAGCCAACAAAATATTGCAATAAATGAGACTGTTGACCAGAGGCAAAAGCAGCATTTGAACAATAGTTACTTGAGTTGACAAACATCCAGGTGAAGGAAGGAAAAGATGCTGTTTTTATCCTCCCTTCTCCTAATTTGCTCTTCTTCTTTTTTTTTTTTCCTTTTCATTTCCCGCTCTCGTTTTCTTCGCTTTGCCCTCTCTCCCTCTCCCAGCATGTCTTTATTAAACAGGTCAAGGCCAGCTCCTGCAACAATGAGCTGCTTTGTGAGTGTGTGTGTGTGTGTGTGTGTTTACCTGGCTGGCAGCTGCATGGTTGCAGCCGGGCTTAGGAAGAAGTGTGTGTGTTGGCGGTAGTGTGGAATTTACTGCGTTTTGAGAATGGAGCAGGACATTGGAGCGGGACACACTGTGTGTGTGAAAGTGCTGAGTGAGAACTAAGCAGAGCCCGAGCCTTGCGTGAGGAACGAGCGTGCGAACTTTCAACCCTGGCAACCGCTGCCGAAGTTTTTGGGACGGAGATCGGCCAGCGAGGGAGGAGAACAGATAGAGGGGGAGGGAAAGGAGGTGGCGGAGGAAAGGGGTCGGGGAGAGAAGGGTTTGGTTACACAAGGATATGGAGTTTGGTAATTAAGAGCAGCAGGGAAGCGAGCGGAGAGCGAAGCTGCCAAGAAAAAGAGAGCTCGCTTTTCAGCCGCATTTTCCATTCCGACGTGCGGTCAAGAGCGTTTTCTGGCGCTCTTTCTTTATCTCTCCCCATTTTCGTGCCACGAGGTGATTTACAGTAGAGAACGGGCCGTCCGGTTGACTCAACTCCTGCCAAAATGGCAACGTTCGCTGCAAAAAATGCGACGGCTTATCAGACGTTCCCGGAGAAATTCTGGAGAGATATTAATAACACGCAAAAAAACAAGACCTGACTCAACACCTGCGGATCGCGACTCTTTCTGTTGGGTTTCGTTGACGGGAAGCCAGGACTGATACACACTTGGCTGCGTCCCAATCCAATATCTGTCCATCTCTCGCTCTCTCTCTGAGACGCAGGCCGCTGCTTGCCCTTGTTTTGTTCTCTCGCCCGTTTGTGTTGGTTTGATGTCGGTTTTGGCTCGCAGCGTTAAGTGTAATGTTGGCCGTTTATTACGGAGTCTGACGCGCATGTAAACTTACCTCCAGCTGCTTGTGCATAAATTCATATACACACACATCCAACGTACTCTTATGCTCACGTTACACACCCATCGGGTGGAAAATGGTCTAGTGTGGATTATTGCATAAACAGATGGTTCGGTAGGCGGCGTTAATTCGGACTTCTCTTTGGACAAATAGCCACTTTTTTTCCACATACATCTCATTTTACTTTCGTGATATATATATTTTCGAATGAATTATGAAAGAAAAACAATAACTTGCAGCAATGAATCATTCACAGTGTCTCCAGGAAACGTACTGCAAATGCAATTTTAATTGATTTAGAATTTTTTACTTTACTTCACTACTACTTAAATATTTTAATTAATCGTCTTATTTTATAAGCAGTTCCTTTTTATTTGTTTGTTTGTGTATTATGTTGTATTTATTTGGTTAAAAACTATGATTTTTTTTTTTTTAGTAGCAGTTCCTTTTGTTTGTTTGTATGTTTTTATGTTGTTGTTGTTGTGTTTTTTTTAAACCTATGGTAGATCTACCGTTTTTTGAACAAGAGAAGACATGCAAACTTTTTGGAAATTTAATTTGATTTAATTTTAGTAGCATTTCCTTTTGTTTTGTTTTTGTTTTGTTTTTATATTTCATTTATTTGCTTAAAACCTATGATGGATTCTCCCTGGGTTTTTTTTTTTTTTCAGTAAGGCATGCAAGCATTATGTCGAAAGCATTCAGTAGATATTTATTTAATTTATTTTTATTATTATAATTTTTTAGCAGTGTCTTTTTTGTTTATTTATTTATTTTGTTGTATTTATTTGTTTAAAGCCTATGTAATAGTTTAATGAAACAGTCTCCAAAGACTTTTTAGCAGAACTTGTCACTTATCCATTCTTCCTTCCAAAAGTTTCGCCCATTTTTATTTTTTTTATTTTTTGTGTGTGTGTGTGTGTGTGTGTAGAACTGAAACAAAAACCCTTGTTCTCCCTCTATTTGCTGTCCCCACATCTCAACAACAGTTATTGTCCAGCTGGCAGTCTTCTTATCAATGTAATTGCTGCGAACAAATCTCAGGATGTGGTTTTCCCGCTCTGAATGTTGAGACCCTAAGATCTCTGGATGGAAGAATGTCGCCCTTTTTCATTCTTCACACACACACACAGATTTCCTCCTTGACTCTGTTTTGGCGCCCCTTAGGCCTTTCCCTCGCTCGATGCGCAACACAAACACCAACTCTGTCGACCTTCTGAACGAATCACCCGACCATATCCCACCTGACCCCAAACAAACAAAGTCTAAACCTCACTGAAACCACGTCAGTCTGCGCACATTTTGTTCTTGTGAACTTCTGCTTTTTCAGTCGTTAAAGTAAACACCCACTTTCACTTCTCCAGTGAGTTGTTGTCGACAGCACTTCAGACTTTTGTAGACAGACTTTTGACATTGTTTTGTGTTTATTGTGACGTTTAGGGACAGAAACTGTTTTAACATTCATTGAATTAATCAACATACAAGCTTGATAAATGCCTCCATAAACTTCAGGCCTCTGGTTGTTTAACCGAGGGGTCGAGAGCTTGCCCTTCATTATGGCACGGTTACAGCGATCAGAGCGAATTAAACAGACATCTCCCACGCACACAAACTCCACGGCAGAATATAAACCGTGCGACGTCTCCCGACAGCACCGCTGAACCGTGCTTCATCTCCAGAGGTCAAGGGTCAAGTCTGTTTGTGTGGGCATGAGCTGAGTTCACAGCAGATAGAGTGGGAGGGAGAGATTGAGAGCAAAACAGTTTTTGCTTTTGTGGAGATATAATATTATTTTATAATAATAATTTTTGATTTTTTTTTTTATGATTTTTAATGTTAATCAAGATTTATTCATTTAATAAATATATTTGGATTTTAATTCATTATGATTTTAATTAATATATATATATATATATATATATATATATATATAATGTATCGTATACCGTGTGTTTCCGATTACAAGAAATAATTTTAGATAATTTTTTAATTATGGTAGATATTGGTAAAATGTAAACAACGATCAGATTTTTTGCCATACTATAAAAATTAACTGTAGCCCATCTGAATTATATAATAATACATTTCAAATAAAAAATTATTATATTCGGAACAACATGGGTATATATATATATATATATATATATATATATATATATATATATATATATATATATATATATATATATATGTGTGTATGTATGTGTGTTTGTATTTTCTTGTAACACTAGTCATAGTGTTACTTTTGGCAATTAAATTACAATATTTAATATAAAATATATTATAAATAATATATATAATAATACAAATATATTATATAATATATATATATATGTATGTATTAATGTATATATAATTTATTATAATTGTTTTCAACTAAAATTTTAGTTTCACTGAGTGAATGTGTTATTTAATAAATATATTATCATTAATATATTGCTTATTATATTTTGATTTTATTATATATAATGCATACAATGAATATATTCATCTATAAATTGTTTTGCTTTTGTGGAATATACAGTATGAATGAATATGACGATGGCCTAATTTACGCTCTACATTCGACAGAAACATTCCTCACATTCAGGCCATGCTCTCTCACTGTCTCTCTGACAAAGAGGGCCAATTCAAGTTTAATGCTTTTGCCTGACAGAAAACAGGCTATGTAAACAGTGAAGCAGTTGTACAAGTGTCATGATCCCCCTCCACCCCTTCTCTTTTACACAACACTTCCTGCTCTGCTCTCACTGTCTGTTTATCCCTTCATGTGCAGAATGACAACATAGCGTACTTTTCTGAAAGCGTGTTGAAAGAACAGCGCAAGAACAATACAAATCGACAGTAAAATATTAGTGTACACTGCTATAGCATACTTACACTACTACCATTATTGCCGTTACTCCTGCTAGAGAGATTTATTGGCTAGTAAGGCATGTTTTGATAATGCTTGTCAGGCATTTGATTGGTTGAAATACCAGGTCAGTTCTCTGTCAAGATGACATCAGGGTCACACAAACATGTACACGCACAGGTTGTGACCTTTCATAATTCCTTCAGACGGAATTTATCGCATCGCTTCAGGCACAGACTTCGCCTCGCGCTGAAATAACACTGTATTTTCAATTTAATACTTACTTGATTTAAATACATTTATTTAATGTGTTCAAATTGAAATACATTCATTCTTTTTTACCAGGAACAAGCATTCTTTAAAAGTATTACTTTAATAAAGTATTGAAAAGTGTTTAATTTTAAAATATCAAATGTAAATTGATAGGGGTGTAACGATTCATCAACTACATCGATGTATCGATTTATATTCCTACGATCCAACTACATCGATCTGTGCTCGGCAAGTTGGTCTTCCGGACGACATATATCGATCTAACAGCGTTTTAAAAGGTAATGAATCGATTGTATCGATACTAGGAAATAACGCATTAGATTTAAGCACGTCAGACTTTATATGGATGTTTTTTCTTAGCACTTTTAATGCTAAAGGCGTTAAACGTTACTCGATTCAGTCTGCCTTTCTGTGACGTCGTCGCCATGCGTGACGTGCCAGCAGCAGCGCAAAGGGCTCTTAAGCCTGTTTTATACTTCTGCGTCGAACTGCCGCCGTAGCTACGTCGTAGGCTGTGTGTAGCGCGCGTACCCTGACGTGCACCTCTCCAAAAATGTAACAACGCGTCAATTCTACGCAGACTCAAGCGCTGTGATTGGTCTGCCAGAACCCCTCCCTCGGGGTTTCATGCTCCCCAGGTGCGCGTCAACGCGGACAACGACACAGAAGTATAAATTAAAACCAACACGTTGCCTACGGTGTATAGGCTCCGGCGTATGTCCGACGCAGAAGTATAATGAGGCCTTTACAGAGTCAACGCATCGATACGCATATGCGCCTGCAAGGCTACGCTTCGGCCGCCATTATGCGTCTATGCGTAGCAAAATGTGTCGTCCCAGTTTTTGATACGCGACGCACCGTTGCATGCAATACTATGCAATGTTGGTGGGGGCGATACTGCAAGTTGCTTGCGTCCGGCGTGTAGACTATGAAAGGAAGCACGTCGCTCAAGTTGCTCGCGTTGACTCTGTAAAGGCCTCATTATACTTCTGCGTCGGACCTACGCCGGAGCCCATACGGAGCCTTTCCTGTCCTCTCAGCCGCTGTACTGCAGTAGCGCGCACTCTTCAATTGCACGCGCAAATGCGGCGGAGCGCGCTGTATCACTTCACTAAAGTGCAAAAGACATACGAGAATGCAACGTCGTAAATTAGTAAGTAAAGAAATAAAAGTAAAATACCAATAAATTACGTTATTGGTACGTCATGTGTGTTGCTATTTATCAGGAGCAGTTTCCATGTTTCTTTACCGGTTCTTCTAAGTATTGTGTATCACCATGGTAGCCTAATTGTTGTTTGTTTCCATAACAAAATGCCACTTACTGGTTATTGGTATATTGTTTTTGTATGTTAAGTAAAGGGGGACAGAACTTTTTTTGTGAAATTTTTGTGTAAACAAATGTATTATAATAGGCCTAACATTGTATAATTCCAAAAAAGGTGGGTCGCTGCTTGATGACCATGGGGAAATGTGGGTCCCATGGCCAAACTATTCAAAACATCATTCAATGTTGTGATAATCGTAATTAATAATCGCAATTACAATTTCAAGGGAATAATCGACAATTATAATTTTTGTCATAATCGTTCAGTCCTACTTTATTCAAATAAAATGTGAATGCATTTGACATTAATTGTTGTTTACTTGTTTGTTTATATCCATAATTAATTGATACCTGATTCCCTTTTTGACTAAAAAGTCACTGAATCGATTTTAGGTCACTGAATCGTTTTGGATCGTATCGTTCTAAATGAACCAATATCGTCCTTGAATCGTATCGACAATCACGAATCGCGATACGAATCGAATCGTTGTTAAAACGAATCGTTACACCACTATAAATTGATTATATTTTATTTTGTAATTTTTTAGCACAAACATTCCTTCTTTCTGTGTAAATTAGGTTCATTACAGACTGCAACTTTTCACAAAACAGAGCACTGAAATAACACTGTGCTGCGTGTTTTAAAAATGTTTAAATTATTTAATTTAAAAAATGTTTTATTTAATTTATTTAATGTGTTTATTCATTTTAATTAAATAATTAGCAATTTTTCAGCACAATCATGCTGTGTAAATTAGGCGCGTTATATTCACAAAAATCTGTGCTAAAATAACACTTTGCTTTGAGTACATATAAATTACTTAAAAAAAATATTTAAAAATGTGATTTTGTTTATTCAATGTATTTAATTTATTTAAATGAATTAATTAGTCTTTTTTCAGTATACTGTAAATTAGACTCATTAGAGATTTCATCTTTTCACAAAACTCAGCAGGCAAAAAGTGCTATTTGCTTGCCGCAATTAATGTTTTGCTGTTCCCACCCACAGAAATCAGATGTTATTTTGTGTTAATATCTGCTGATAATGACATCGGTTATATATCAAATGATGGAGAAAACCATTATAACCAGGCATATATCCAGACACATTGTCTTCTGCATTGCATTGTTTGTAACCTTGCACTTTCCCTCAAGGTTAGGAATTGTACTGTGCAGCATCTGACTCTTTTTTTGTAAATTTGCATGTGTAAATAAACAGCAGCATCAGTGTCAATCCCCCATAGACTTTTAATTAGGCCCGGTTAGAAAACACGTGTTTGGAATTCTGTCAAAAGACAGAAACTGGAGAGATTGCTGATGGTGTGTGTGAGAGAGAGGTATCTTGGAAGACACAGATACCACAATCCTCATACCTTCAAGTCTAAACCTGCCTCCGACCACAGAGACAGAGAGAGAATCAAAGTCAAAGTCAGGGTTTTTCTGACAACGAAAAAAAAAAAAAACAATGGCTCAATTCAGCACTGGAGTTTCAAAGCCTTTAAAATCCCAGTGGGTGGGTGCAGTGTGTGCGTTTATGTACAGAACCTCATATTTTGCCAGAATATAGCCTAAGACTCTTTGAATGCTGCGGGCATCTATATGTTTAATAAAAATCAATCGACTGTGTTCGCTTTGCGTTCGATTGTAGCGCGTACAAACAACGCAATAAAACAACTTGGCAGCATTTCGAAAAACTTCCCCCGAAAAGCATGAAGTGTTAAAACACAGCTCGAGCAATGTTGATACCTGACAAGAGCGTGTTAACGTTAACTATGTGTTTGTACATGCAGACAAAGACTGCTTGTTCTCTGTTTATTTATTTTTAAATATGTAAAAATTACGTACTTTTCACAGCTATGAAACTTGTCTCCACAGATTTTACGTAACAGCTGTTTCGGTTTGCATATTTAGTACACTACAGTGTAGCTTTTATTTTGTTTATCAGTGTTTTTCACATCGCATACAGGTTTGCGTATTTATGAATTTCAATAAATGGGAGAAGGAAAAGAATGACAAAGAGAAGGAGAGATTATAATTTATATAGACCAACATTCGCAGTGTCAAGGGAGGTGAAGAAAAGGATTGGTAAATGTCTGGGAAGTGGTCCAGTTTGTTAGCTAATAGGGTTCAGGTGCTGTCAAGGATGCAGTCATTCTCAGCACGCGAGGTTATTAAACCACAGGCCAAACGAGAGCCCAGTGGGTTTCCCTCGCTTGCTCTCTCTCGGTCTTAATTTCTCACTCCCTTGGACCCTGAGGAACACACAGTGTGCCTCCCTTCGCGTTAGCGGCAGACACTATCCAGACACTAGCAGAATGTGTTGTGTTTTCACCATTCGCTAATGCCTTCATCTCTACGACAGCGAGTTGACACACAAACCCGCCTTGGCGAGTATTAACGTAAACACAGTCAGTTATGTTTTAAGTGAACGTAAACAGTTGGGAAAGAAAACACATATATTACAGCATAATGGATCCTTGTGTCAGGTCTTAAAGTGACAGCAGCAGCCTCAACAGCAACTGTGGCTAGTGGTTTTCCAAAGTTACTAGCGACTCAGCATTTTCACTGGCCACAATAAAACATTTTTATAAACATTGTTTTAGGTTTCTCTAGATAATACTGTAGATCAGGGTTCCTCAAATCCAGTCTTAGGGGCTGTTTACACGACACCGTTTTCAACTAAAACCGTAACACTTTTTTTGCGTTTTGGCCGTTCGTTTAAACGACAACAGCGTTTTGGGTGCCTGAAAACGCAAAGTTTTGAAAACAGGTTTCAAAGTGCAAGTTTTTGAAAACGGTCTCCGCGTAAACAACAAAAACGCAAATCTCTGAAGACGTTGACGTCATGCACATGCGTATTTCGTGTCTATAGTGTTTCGTCGCCATCTAATGGCGTGGCAGCAGCATACAGGGTTTTTATTCATTTCCGCGGATCCGTGTGAATGGGGATCGTTTTGACAATGGTGTCGTCTGTACATGGAAAACTCAATGGAAAAACGTCTCCGTTTTAAGCAATCCGTTGTTGTGTAATCGTACCCTTAGAGGACCACTGCCCTGCAGAGTTTAGTTCCAACCCCAATCACTGAACAAGCTAATCAAGGTCTTTAGAGTTACTTGAAAATTGCAGATAGGTGAGTTTGATCATGGTTTGAGCTAAACTCTGAAGGACAGTGTCCCTCCAGACCTGGATTTGAGGAACCTTGCTATAGATAATACTAAAAACTAAAAAAGCTAAAGTTTATGCAGTAGTCCAATGACAGGTAATGTTCAAGGTAGTGCTGTATAGAAAGTTTTGGCTGCTGAAACAGCAAAAAAACAACAACAAAAAACAGAATTTGACAGAAACAGAAACTGAAATCACTGATTGATACAGACACAACGAGCCATTGGGGAAGCACTTAACATTTCATGCAAGCTACAACTGGTAAATGCATGGACACACTACTCCCTGACTAAAAATGATACTAGATTAGCAGAAATATGTTACATTTCTTTGAGAGGTGGCTGAAAAACATCACTATGACTGGCTTTTCAACTGTGAACACAAAACCCTGAACAGCATACTGAGTTGTTTCCCAATTACTTAAGTTTAATTACTGAAACTTGTTTTCAGTTCTGGTTATTGGCTAAATGAAACCTTCAATTTCGGTTTATCTTTTTGTCTGGTAATTTCATGCATCACTAGTCCAGGGTTTTGGCAGTAATAGCATTCTACAACTGTTTAAAAAACACCGTCGTCAGTATAAGTCGAGATGACCTCCTGGTCAAAAAGCCTCCTTGTAACTGGGTATCATTGGTATTTCAAAGAAGGGTGTAGTCCTCAACAATCAACCGCAAGCTTGCATTCAAATCTGCTTTAATTTGAGCACAATTACTGAGAGTTTAATGTCGAAAGAAAGAATAGTACAGAAAAGATGAAAGGCAGATAAAAGATGAGCTCATCAAGTGGGAGGCACCAGGGCCTAGATCTGGCCTTTCGGTAGATTTAATGACCCATATTAGACAAGTTCATCCTGTTCCTGATCACCATACCCACTAGACCTCCCACTTTCTCCAGTTACACACGGCGAGTGGAGAACAGGTTTAGAGATTGCGGTCAAGAGATCCCCAATACGAAATTGAAGGGTATAAGGGAGACGTACAACAGAAGGATAGAGGGAACGCGAGGGAAAGAGCACGTCGTGGTTGCATTGAGGGGCCATGTGTGTTGAATTACTGTAATGGCAGATGAACAGACGGCAATAGATTGGTGGTTCAAGTTGTGTGTGTGTGTGTGTGTGTGTGTGTGTGTGTGTGTGTGTGTGTCCAGCTTATAACCACTCGGCCACCGGACTTCATCATTTTATTCGTCTCTGGAAGCAGGTCAGTGGAGGTCAGTGTGATCCATGAAGAGGTGGATCATGATTACATAGATGTTCCACAAACCTCCATTTTTAATAACAGGCCCGATATGCTTATGAAAGACTGGAGTTTTAAATACAGAGTCGGAACGGGACCACACGGCCAATACGCTGCCAATGTTTGACGGACTTGCGTGCCAGGAACGTCCAGACCGTCGGAGAGGGTTCAGCGGGGGCAAAGCCAAACGCAAACTCGTTTTGGCCGGCTCACAATTGTGTGTAGTTCTGTCAATGAGTTGTTGTGTGTCAGTAGACTCCGAGACTCCTGAGCAGCTGCCTCGGTTTGTGTATGCTTGCGCTCTTTAGCTTCAGAAGCCTAGCAAGCGCTAGGGGCCAAGTGGTCTGTTTTCCTCATCAAGAGTTTCCCCTCGCTCTCTTTGCTGTCCGTACTGTAGTTATTTCTTTGGTGTGGTGGCAGAGTTTGTATTACACCCCTATTTACTTCTTCATCAAGATCTGTGGTGAACGTCTATACAGAACGATGTTGTTGTCTCTGTCTTTCTCCTTTTTTCTCTTTTCGTTTTTTTTTTTTTTTTTTACATTCGTTTGCAATTTAAACTGCCAGACCGATCAGCAGTCCATGTTTAAAGTGGTTTGAGTTCGCCTCGGCTTTTCCCCTCGCCAAATAATCTCTCAACATCTGTGTCCTGTGGGGAGATATTTTTGGTGCTTAGCAGAAAAACGCTGTTCTTTCCCCTCCTCCACTTCTTCTTATTCGTTTTTTTTTCCCCTCCCTTCTTTTTTTTTTTCCTCCAAGGGTTACGATAGAGAGCTTTTGATAAGGTCTAGAAATAGCAAGGCATCTGCGCCGGTCAGGGAGGAAATGGCTTAGCGAGCCGCACCCACTGGCTTATGTTAGCTCAGCGTTAGCCTAGCTCTAGACATTTCCACACACAAAAAAAACTCCAAACTAAAGTCTAACTCGTACTTGACGATAAACATTAGAGATGTGATATATCAGTTAGTTTAGCATTCATTTAGCGATGTGAATTGAAAATTAATCGATAGTGAAATATAATGTATGGAAAATATGGCAAAACCACAGAAACATAATCAAGTATTTGGAACTGGAAATCATTGACTGATACTGGAAATTATGCTAAATTGTTTATCTGTGCTATTCTTAATGATGTCAGTTGAGGTTCTTTTGTACACTTTTAGAAAACTGTACTTTTTTTTTTCTCACACATAAAATTGCAGTGTGTGAAGTGTTGGTGTGTGTGTCTGTTCAGACGTCCTATAAGCTGTGAAAGTGTTGAAATCTCTCTCTCTATCTCTATCTCTCTCTCTCTCTCTCTCTCTCAGAGAGCAGGAATGAAAAAAAAGTCTCTGTCACATGTTCAGTGCGGTCATTGCTGTGCTTCGAGAAGTGTACTCAGATTTTACATCAGAGTTAACCACAACGTTTACCTCGTATTTTACCTTAAAGGTAGTGGGTTACCAAAGAGTTTACATCAGAGTTACCTTATATTTTATTTTCATTTACTTAAGAGTTTACCTCACTAAACATTTTACCTTACTTTTTAGCTTCACCACAGATTTTTACCTCATTTACCTCATATTTTACCTCAGTTCATCAAAGATTTGACCTCAGTTTATCTCAAGATTTATCTCTGATTTTGCATGTTTACTTCACTTTTTGTCTTACAGGTTTATTTTAGAGCTCACTTCACATTTTACATCAGAGTTTAACTCATTAAAGTCTCAAACTTTAATTCACATTTACCTCAGATTTTGCGTCATATTTTACCTTAGTTCACCACAGATTCTACCTCAGTTTGACTGACTTTTTTTTTTTTTTTTTAATCTCAAACTTTAGTTTACATGATTTACCTCATATTTTACCTCAATAAATTTAAAATTTCATCAATTTACTTTACACATTTTACGCATTTTGCATTTTACCTTGCAGGTTTGCGTTAGAGCTTACTTCACATTTTACCTCAGTTGACTTGAAATGTTTCCTCAGACTTCAGTTTACATCAGATTTTACCACTGGCTTTGCCTCATAGTTTACTTCATTGTTTACCTCAGCGGTTCCTTATTGATTTGTAACATGTTTGTACATTTAGTTGCCCTTGGACGTGATGTTGATGTTGTAGCTTGTGTAACCAAAATGGGCAAGACTCAAATGTTCAGCAAAAGAAGCTTTAGCTAATAAACAATTTGTTTAATTGACTAGCACCTTGTAAATTTGACTATAATGGCCTTTGTTTTCAAACACATTTTTGCTTGGTACATGTTGAGAGTGAGAAGGCAAGTAATAAAAAAACAAAAATATACAGAGTCAAGACATCTGGAGAGGAAACTGTTGATGACGTTGATTGATCATGTTAGTCCTAGTTTCTTCCTGAGTTCACAGTGGAAGGGTAGTGACGTTCTGCTTGGTCATGTGATGTTTTCATAGATTTTTCAGCAAAATGTACAACTTTAATGATGAATTGCTGGTGCCAACTTTACTTTTACATTTTTTGTAAAGTTATTTTATTTTCATGCTTTTTGGCCTGTCTCCATCCATGGACCATGGTAATGGACTATTTTGGAGTAATGGATTATTTGATATTATTTGTCTGAAAGAATGGTTTAAATCTTACAAAAAACAGTTTCTCCTTATCAAACCGGCACACAATGACATTCATGATGGTAACCTTTTAGTAACCATACTCTTTCTCTCTCTCTCTCTCTCTCTCTCTTTTGCTTTAGCCACAGTCAAAAAGACAGGAGGAAATGGATGGCTAAGTGACCGGACGGGGACATTTGGAGGAAATGGACAGACAACCACCAGTCTGGATGGAGTCAGTTTCTCAGAAGGGGACCTGTTGTTGCAGGTAAAACGCATGAAAATGCACCAATTCCTTGATCTCTTTTCTTGAGAGAATCAGGAATCTTCATAACGACCTCCAACTTGTTTACACACGCTCACACTCAACATTAACACATTTTATAAACACCTTACACCTCATTTCTCACCTAAAATGGCCCGGATCTTTTTGTGAGTTTGTGTGTGAGTGATAAGAATCATCTTCTGGGAGGTCTTCCCATCTTTCGTCGCGTCAATCTAAGGTCAGATCGATTTGCTATTCGCAGAGGTCTTAAATCTGTTTCTGCCAATTCAGGAAAAGTCGTGGCCAAGCATCTTTATGCTTTCTAAATCGTCCCTCACTTTTGTGTATTCTCATTTGCTCCCTCGTTATTTATTTATGCAAACTGCCACTCTGGGCTGCGCAAAGAAGTCGGTAATTTCCCATTATGTTTTTGTGTGTGCATAGCAGGTAAAAGTGTGATCGTTTCCTGATTCCTTGGAAGGATATTCAAATAAACAGTAGCCATAAAGTCCATCTATACCCGCTCAAATAAAACACTTAACTTAAGCTTCCTATCATAAACTCGTGAAGGAAAGTTGGGTTGACATTTTGTTTATTGTAGCTTTTGTCACACTTGGTGAAATGCAATGAAGTCTGAGCAATTGAGATTCTCCACTGTTGAGCAATGTTATGTTGCTTTCCACCTACAAATATTGTGAGTTTCTTTTTCAGCCACATCTTCGTCTCTCTCTCTCTCTCTCTCTCTCTCTCTCTTTCTCTCTCCATTGTTTGAGGGCTGTTGGTTCCTGTGCGTGACTAGCGGCGATATTCACCCCCTGTCTGTTGTCATGTTCAACACCTTAACAAAAGCCTGGATAATTACATGGGATGTTTACTTAAAAAAAAAAAAAAAAAAAAAGATGTAAAAGAAGAAAAATGGCCCCATTACCCCCACCCATCTACAGTCTTACACTCACTCACAATCCCAGACGCTGTGTGTTTCGCATTATGCCTGCTACAGACTGTGCGATTTCGGCAATCCTTGATTACAATTCACACTGTACGACATGGATCTAATAAACTTGGGTACGACATGTATGTAGACTGTGCGATGATGACGCCTACTGAATCGTAGGCTACGACGCAAGTTAGTATAGACGTCAGTATATAAAACGTCATCAGCATGCGCTAGTGGTAAACGAATAGAGCAAGATGAATTGCATTTCAGCAATCGTGTTTTTTATGTCCGAGTGAGCGAAAGAGGAGAATATGGACACTATCATGACTAGGGAAAAGAGGCCAACTTGACATGGCAATTTTGCAAATGGAGTTGAGGTAAGTCGTTTTAAGTTTTAGCGCCATGTCACGTTGATCAATACGCCATTTCATGTTGCGTTTTTATTGGCTAGTCAGTAAATGTTGGTCGTAGCAGCAAACACACCGTGAGATGATCTGATACTGATACAGTCAGAAAATTATCGCTGGCTATCTTTGGTCGCAAGACTGTGACAACAGCCGTCTTTGAACCTCTCACTGTATGACGTAGGACCACCGTTTAGGAGCCACGACTGGCACAGAAATCGCCACGATTGGTCATCTTTCGTCTGGGACAGCCCAAAATCGCACAATGTGTACCGGGAATAAACCAAACCAAAACTAACCTTTCCGTTTTTGTTTATGAAATATTTCATTCCATACAGCTTTGACTTAGCGTGCAATTTGTTGTTAACATGTTTTAACACATATTTTGTCTTATTTTGTTTTCAGGCCCTCAATGGCTTTGTTCTGGTTGTCACCGCCGAAGGTTACGTGTTTTATTCGTCTCCAACTATACAGGACTACCTGGGCTTCCATCAGGTGAGTTTTTCTCTAGGAAGTACAGCTTTTATTTAACATTAGGCATCTCGTCATACGTTGAAATGTTCGTAATCAACACAAATATTGCTGGTAAGTGGCTTAAACAAAAGCTAGGCCTCTTCCGACCTTTCCTTGTTTTGTTTTTTGTATTGTGTACCAAGAAAAATTATTATTAGTTTACTAGCCTCAAACAATCCTATTGCGTTTCGATTGATAATTGCTAAATCCAGTGTAATTGTCAAATATACGCTGGAGTTGGAAACATTTGAATCATTCTTCATTTGTTTGAGTATTTCCTCACCCTGAAGGAATCATGAATTTCTCTTATCGTCAGGATAATTCTGTGGGCCCGAATGTCGGTCACGGGTGCTTACTGTTCCATAACTGAAGCGTGAAAGTAGGTTGTGAAAAATTGCTGAGGTGTCTCTGGGTTCGATTTCTTAATCGGAATGGTTTGTTTACTGTTAAACATCTGTGGCGTCGATGAGGATTTGTTTTTTTAAATAGTGAACAAACTAGTCAATGTTGTTCAGATGTTGTTCAGGTTTTCTTCCTTGTCCTGTTTGGAAGACTTATTCAAAATGATGTAAGCTAATATTTGCAAATGCTTAGCGATAAAGTTTTCTTTCACCCTGTGATGTGCATATCGGACATAGTTTGGTTTTGTTTATAAAAGAGGAGAAGCTCAGAAAAAGAACATCAAAGAGAGTCAAATTGAATGTTTGGATACTTCATTAAAGAACTTGCTAAACCTGTTTGTCTGTGTGTGTGTGAACCGCAGCCAGTTCTGTGAAAGATCTTATGTATGTGTTCCTGTGGTGTATTGTACATATAGTTTGCATGTATGGATCATTATTAACAATAGCTTTTTTATAACTATATCCAACAATAATATAGCAAGTAGGCTATACGTTACACAATGCCTACTCAAATACACATTCTCGCTCTAGGCACACACAAATATGACCATACGTACAGTATGTGCATACCTAAAGAATGTATTTATATTATATGTATATGTATATATACACCTGTATGATTTGTGAATAAGACCTGCGGTTTCATTGTGTTTGTTGATGTGCATCTGTACATATAGTGTGTGCTTGTGCTTGCGTACCTGTTTTTCCTCACTAAATCAATTTCCCTAGAGTGTGACGTTCCCTCTCTAGCATGTAAGGCAAGTCCAGGTCGCTACGGTTACGCAGGCAGCACCACCTGCACACATGAACGCATAAATACATTACATACCCACTGCCAACACCTGTTGTGACTTAGGTCGCTTATAACTATTCACATACTTTTAATTACATTATTCTATCATGTAGGTGTCTAACATTTTTATAGTGTTAAGTGTTCTGTGCTTTTACTCCTCAAAATTCAGTTCTTATCAGGGCTGGACAACATTTTTTATATTTATGATATACTATCCTTTTGTTGGTTGCATAAAATTAAGAAACGTGTTAACTGTAGAAGTGAATATTGCAATAATTTGGTCTTTAGATGGGGAGTTTGATTCGATTATTCAAATACATTTATGATATGCATTAAAAGGCTGAAAAATATGGTTTTATAAATAATATTAGTATTTAGTTTTATTATTTTTAGATGTTATAGAATGGCTCAACATCATTATTCTACGTGCCCTGTTGAAAAACATCTGTGTATATACTTACTCTATATATGTTTAAATATATCAGCGACATGTGTACATATTTTTGAGCAATTAACATATATCTCTTCTTTCTACTCCCTATCCTGTGTGTCCTCATTAACCTTTAAATGTGTGTTTGCTGGTACTAGTTGTCATGAATGGTTTCTGGACCTTGTCTGGTTTTCATCCCCACTGTCCAGCCTGCAGCAATTAGCGTGCACACAGCACTTAGAAGAAGCTTGCCTGTTTTCACTGGTCTTCAGAGAGAGAGAGAGAGAGAGAGAGAGAGAGAGCACAGGGAGGAAAATACATAGGCCGAAAGGAAAAATGCAAGACAAGCTGCAGTTACTATGCCAAGCCTCTAGAGGGAAGCAACTACTTTTTGATATACATTAAATACAGTGCTAAAATGGACATTGAGATCTCCTTTTAAACTCTAGAGACAAATGTGAGAATGCTTTTTCATTAAATATGAGCCACCACAATAGACTATGCTTTCCATTTTTTGCATTTGATTGGCATAAACACTGCAATTACATAATGGAAAGAAAATAACTACATGAGAACTTGTTTGTGACAGTGGAAAAAACGTTACCATATTGAATGGTAATGGTAAAACACACTGGATTATTAGGAGATGCTGGGTGCATAACATGCCCTGTGATCATGTATGTTTTTATTAATGTCCTCTTTCACTGTCTTCACAGTCGGATGTGGTCCACCAGAGTGTATTTGAGCTCATCCATACAGACGATCGGGCAATGTTCCGCAGACAACTACACTTCGCTCTCAATCCCACCTCGTGCGATGGTAGCGAAGGATCCGATGGTTAGTAGCAACTCACCCTAACGTTGGTGTTCAAATAGGGTCAGTGACTTCCTGGTAAGATGTCGTCAGTATTTACTGCGGTGCCCAGCCCTGAATGTTTTGTCAATGAGCAGATTTCTGCTGTCATCATTCCTGAGTCAAGGAAGTATGTTTGTGATGAACACAGGTAGTGATTCACAGCCGATTACATCACTGTTTTCCTCTTTTGTTTGGCAAAACCAATTGGTCTTCAGCAATGCAGAGCAGCAGTGACATTACCAGAGACATGGTAAACTACAACCCTCAACACATCCCTCCAGAAAACTCATCTTTCCTGGAACGAAGCTTCTGCTGCCGATTCCGGTGCCTCCTGGACAACTCATCAGGCTTCTTGGTAAACATCCTAGATGTCTATTACACCTTTATGCCAGTCCAAACCAAAATGTATATATTTTTAGATGAACACTTTGTGCTATATTCAACCATGTTTGATTTTCTGTGTACACAACAGCAACAGCTGTGTAAATAAATCTGCTGTGGATAGTTTACTCTCAGTGTCGGACCCTCATGGGGCTAAAATTACTTTCTTGTCCTTCCCTTTGCCCCTAAGGCCCTGAACTTCCAGGGGAGGCTGAAATATCTCTATGGGCAAAACAAATTGGTGGAAGATGGGACCTTGTCCCACCCTCAGCTGGCTCTTTTTGTCATAGCCACGCCCCTCCAGCCACCCTCAATCTTGGAAATCAGAAGCAAGACTCTTCTTTTCCAAACCAAACACAAGCTGGACTTCACACCCATGGGTATTGACACAAGGTAGTTTTGAGTTTTAAGTAAAAGACAGCATCAGACTGGGCCAATACATTTTTTGGAAGTGGTATAAACAGTGTTAACATTTTTTCCTATCTATTTCTCATTTTGCAGAGGGAAGGTGGTTCTTGGCTACACTGAGATTGAGCTGTGTATGAGAGGCTCCGGTTATCAGTTCATTCACGCTGCTGACATGATGTACTGTGCAGACAACCATGTCAGAAGTGAGTTATATCAGACCTTGACCAAGTATTTACTATTAAATCAAAGCCAAGTCCATTCTTAGATGTTCACCTTGGCTTTTGTATGAGCTGAGTTTATGAACTCCATAAGACTATCCGTTTGATTTCTATAGAAGACCTTTTAAAATATATATTTTCTCTTACTTTCTCTCATAGTGATAAAGACAGGAGAAAGTGGTTTAACCGTCTTCAGACTTCTCTCGAAATGGGGTACATGGATCTGGGTGCAGTCCAATGCTAGGCTTGTTTATAAAGGAGGAAGGCCAGACTTCATAATTGTTCGACAGAGAGCACTAACGTAAGTAAAACCTGCTTTTTAGTAATGTCGTTGCTGAGCTAATCTCCTTGTTTTTCTAATAAATATAGTCTGTATTTTGTAGAAATGAGGAGGGTGAGGAGCACCTCAGTCAAAGGAAGTTGCAGCTACCCTTTAACTGCACAACTGGTGAGGGTGTCTTGTATGAGACTGGCCCCTCACTGGACATCATCACTGACATTCAAAATCAGAGCAAACCCCAGAAGATAAACAAACCTACATCTCTGGACCCAGATTCTATTCTTGGCTCCATGCTGAACCAGGATCTTTCTATCTACAACCAGAACAATGACCCCAATTCACAGTTTACGCTTGACAAGGCTTTCAGGGATAGCCACGCCCTGCTCAATGTCCCTGGGAACACCTGGCAGCCGTCAGACACAAACACTGTAGCTGAGATAAAGGAGGAAGGTGTGGTAAAGGACATGATGGAAACCTTGCAGCAGATTATCGGGGACACCACTTTTTGCGACAACCTTCAGGATTTTGATGTGGACAAATTGGAGCTGAAGGAGTGGGAGAACACTCTGCTCAGGATGAACTACAACAACGATATGGATCTTAACAAAATCATCACCAACGACATCCTCTCCTATGTCGAAGATGCACTTTTCAAGGAAAGTGCTGTTCAATTGCCTGAACAGATAAAGGACCAGGGTCTATTTGTTGAGGTGCCGGAGTTACAGAATAACTTAGCTGCTAACCAGGCATTCAACTGCCAAGCAGGGATGCTTGGTGGATCCCAAGGTCCGGGTGAGTTTATCGGAATGAACATCCAGGATGGAGTGGATGCCAGTAGCTCTGGAAGAGGGATGGCCAAGCTCACCCATATGGGGCCACAGATTTTACCTGGCGACACTTTCGTCCAATCATTTGGACTAGACCAGACAACCCAAAATATGCCCAGCAATAATAACATCATGTTTAATCCTCTTGCCATGCAGTGTAGTCAGCAGTCGAGCCAAGTCAGGCTTGGTCTGCAAGGTGCCGTGCAAGAGAACGGAATGGTGCCATGTGGCCAGAGAAACCTACAGACTGGAAACCAGCCCCATCCCAACGCAATGACTCTCCCTCTTCAAAGTCCTCTGTTGTCCACTTCCACCCTGCCGATAGGCTTCCAGAATTCACTTCCCCAACAACCGTCAATCAGTCAGAACCCTCAGTGGGTGTCCGACAGCAACAATATGGTGGATAACCTGCTGAACTCTTGCGGCCATAACGTTTCAGGTTCACAAGATGCAGGACTGCACTCTGGCCCAACTACCCACTTACAAGGACAGTTTTCTCTTCACACTCAAAATCCTGCCAATCCAGGACTGCCTGCCTGGCAGAAATCCCAGCCTACCCCTCCGCAGGTCCCTAAATCATTTTCCAGCGGGCATCAGAATTTGACGGGCTTCCAAAGAGACCTGATTGGACTGTTGTCGCACACAAACGCACAAGGATTCCTGCCCGAGACAACTGCAAATGGCGTCTATCCTCAGCAGAACCCCAACAGCTGCATGTTCACAAGCACGCCTCAACCCCCGCTGAATGGGATGCAGTATGGTTCTGCCAATCCAGTATCTTCAATGTCATCCTGCCAGAGGGCTAAAGGTCTGATTACCCAGAGTCCTACACAAGAATCCTGTTACTACCAGAGAGGTCCTAGCGAGTCAATCGTGGACACGCCGGTCATCCCACAGGAGGACACCAACATCAGCCCCATGGGCTGTCAAGTCCCACTTGGATTAACTCCAGATAACATACTTGCTCAGCAGTATCTCTCCTGCAATGGCCAGACACAGGTAAACTGTACTAATTTAATCCATTGTATAATTGTAACTTTAAACTAGCATGCTCTCTAGATCAAAGCAAACACGTGTGTGCTCACTCCCTATTTTTAGATTGAGTCTTGAAGTTTGTTGAGTATAGCGGAACTGCCCAGATTTCACCCCAGGCTTAATGTGTCATCACACATCCAGGGCTTTTTTTTTTTTTTTTTTTTTTTTTTTTTAACAGGTTGGGTTATCTCAGCTCTACCACCAGTCACAAGTCTTTGTGGGAAAGAACAGTTTTGGGATTTTACTTTTGTCACCATGTGTAAAGAAGTATTTTTGAAGAAGTCTAGAGCTTCTGAGGTGGACAGATACTCAAGATGAATCTATTCACAGTGTGCTCAGTCAATTTGTTTCAAATTGTGGGCAATACAGAGTAGTTCTGGGTGACTAAACATATTTCTTGATGTAATTCAATTCTAATATAAAAGCTCTCAATTTTGATTAATTTCAGTATATTTCAGTTATATTGTCCATTTTGCTTAGATGCTGTTAAGATTTTGTCTTGGATAAGACAAAACTATTGCCTTAGTTAAAGTTAGTTAAAGATCTTTTGAATATGAATTATGTTTTCATAAAAAGTACAAAACTCTGAATAGTAAAGGAAGCCATCAAAACAGTTTGTCAGTAACCACAGGCTGGGTGCAAAAGTTCAAAATGTAGAGAGTTCTGCTTTAAATTCTTTTCCATGCACAGCTTAATGAATATCATGACATTATTACCATGGAATGGACAAAACATTCTTTTAATGGTTTCAATTTTGTCCCTTCACAGATTCCAAACCGTCCACTTGAGGAGAAAGGAACGTACCTCTTTCCCTCACTGGCCAACGGAACCACCTACTTTTCCGAGAACAACCAAAGCAATTGCTGTGACTATTAGTGGTAGATCCCACCCAATGCAGCGGCTGACACATCAACAGCGCAGTGCCTGTTTCTAGGGGAAAAAACGCACACATAAATACAGCGACTTGTTTGTCCCTTCGAGAGAGATGCATCTGCTTCTGATGACACTCTGGGTTGAAAACATACGAGACATTACAGCTTTAAAAGCCATTTTTACCACACGTTTTTTCACACTTATCTACTTATTCACACCCTCTCTGATGAGAAATAAGCAGTAAAAGAAAGTTCATATTTTATTTTTTTTAAAGCATGTCCTTTCATCCCTGATTTGATTTCTTCTTCTTTTTCCGCCATTCTGGAGTGGGATAGAGAGTGTAATGGCAAGGAGAGGTGTGTGAGCAAGTGTGTGTTTGTGTATATGTGTGTGCGCGAGGAAGCCTAGAGTTCATTTATGAAGTATGCAGAAGGAATGGAGCAACCTTTTAATTACGGGGACAAGATTCTGAGGTAAAGAAAAAAACACCACCGAAATCAATAGTCCGAGAAAATATGTCCCCGTTTCTGCTACACAACACTTTTTCCATTCAAGGAGTAAAAATGAAACAGTACAAGATACCCTCTTTAGTACCGTCTGCTCTTGCCACCCGTTTATGCTTGCCTTAAGCATATGTTTCATGTGTATTACAACAATATCTGAATGTTATTGCTTATCATTTACCTGTTCAGTTTTTTGTTTAATAATCGTCTTTTGTACTTTTGTATGCATATAATCGAAATTATGTAAATGCCATTGAGCCATTTTTTTCCGCTTTTAATTTGCTGATTACACTCTTGCTTTCTGTTCGCTTATGTAGAAGAATAATAGTAATTCTTAAATCGTGTTGCGTGCCATGAATCACAGCAGCCAGCGTATCCTGCCTCCAGAGGAAAGGTAAGATATAGTAAGAGAAAAAGAGGGAGTTTTGAGAAGACATCACAGACTAGTCATCGAGAAGGATCCCAAACAAAAGTAAATATTAGTCGAAAAAAGATTCGATACATTTTTTTTACGGCCACAGTGAAATTTTAATGACTTCTTTACTCGTCTATAGAGTCGTTCTTGGTCAGTCAGGAAATACAGCGGCAGCCAAAAAGTTTAGAAGGACAGTGTAGAGAATGTGTTCATCGTTCGTAAAACTATTCCTGCGTGAATTGTACGCATAGAATTGAATGCAATTTAATTTGTTTCTTTAGTGTTTCGTGAATTAGGCCCAAAGTTTGTAGACCACTTTGAGCCCCTTTTTTTTCTTTTTTGAAGAATTTAAAGCCATTTGATTCAGCATTTTGAATGTGTAAATATACCAAAACATATTTGTATGAGATTTCTCGTAGCTGCGGAATTATGACTGATTGGTTTTATTGTTTTTTAAAAAAGGGTCGCTACCTACTTTTTGAATTTTCTTGTAGAAACTTGTGTTTTGGACAGCTGTTGCTTCTGAGATTTGTTCTTTCACTCTGCAGTAAGAACAGAAAGTTTGGTGTGATAATAACAGCAAATATATATACCACAAACTCGTGCACCCGAAGCCTTTTCCTTTCATCGTCTGAAATGGGAACACTGTGTGCCTTAATTTCTTTCTCCCCAAAGGATATTTCACTTATTCCCTCCCGTTTTCACTCTCTTTGGATGAAATGATCGTGGCTTGCAGAGGAGGAAAGGAATTGAAATGGCAGCTATAATTGAATCTGAGAAGCAAAGTTTTTAACAACGGGTCGTTGTTAGCATGGACAGAATCGATTATGCTAGTTTGCTGAGTGTTGTACATAGCCTTACAGTTCAAGAGTTACAGGACACGCATTCTACCCGTTTGTCGTCTTAAGTGCCTTAAAACAGCTTTCGTTTTCTGAGATTAGTGACTTTTTCTCCCTTTTGTTTCGTTTGTACCGGGCTGGCTTTGATGTAATGTTAGAGCGTTCTGTGTTTTATTGCTAGATGTCTGCTGGTTAAGAGAGGAGGTTAGTAAATCGCTAAATGGTCGTTTGATTGATGGATGATCAGTTGGCTGATTGATCCGTTTATCATTATGTAAAGTTGACAGATTACGCACAAATAAAAGCGATGGATTTGTTTTGCTCTGATTTTCGTTTTCATGCTTTAAAATATCTTTCACGCCATGTCCTTCGACGCGATAAAGCTCCGTCCACAATGATGTATGTTAAATCAGTGGTTCTCAAGTGGTTTTGCTTCAAGACAGATTTTACAGTGGCGTTTATCACACAGATGTCATTTCAATCAAATGTTGAATAGCTTTATATGGCGGAGATGCCATTTTATTCATAGCTAGTATTTAATGCATCTCAAATAGCCTACTCGCAATTGAATTTTTTCTTACTTAAATGCGCCTAATGGTGTTTTATAATAACGTTAATTTGATATTAAATTCAAAACAATATCAATTCCTGCAGTCGTTCACCGTTTAAAACGCATTGTGGTGTTTGGGTCATATTTTCCCAATCAAAACAGACCTGCGACCCAATTTTTTGGGTTGCGACCCACCAGTTGAGAACCACTGTATTTGAGATTAGATCTTTTTTAAACTGCAATTTGGCTTTTTAGTGACGACATACAGATTACTTGTCGCTTTAATCCTGTCCATCTGCTTAGGAAACTATTAGACCCTTAGTATCATGTTTATGACTTAAGTAAGATGCCTAAATATTAGTAATTTGTGACTAGACAAGGTTTAGTGGGTTCATTTGCTGTTCCTGCAAAATTCCATTAATTAAAATTGGTTCACAGTGGACAAAACACCAATAATCGACCTCTGCATTGAACTCCCCCATTGAAAAAAAAAAAAAAAAAAAAATTCATACTTATTAGGACATCCTCCCCATTCACTACTAAACTTCAAATCCTTTAGGAAGAAATAATACTTGGCACTTCAGATGCCCGTGTCTTGCGTAACAACATGTTTGTGAGGCCTCTCTTTAAATGCAGTATCTTTGTTTGTTTGTTGTATCATTGTATGTTTGTTTCTTTGCTTGTGCACCCAGCATTGTAAATGCTTTTATGTGTAGGCTACTATATATCTTTTTTTTTGTACATTGTTCTGCACAACTGTAAAATTTATACGCAAATGGATGTCCCACAAATAAAAGTTATACACACACTTCTATATTATATATATAAAATATAGCTTTTGTTTGTTCTGTATTTGTATTATCAATTGATTTTTGTTTTGTGCCTCTCATTATTGATATGTTTATAATATTAAACGGGGGTCAATGACTCAATGGCTTTAGCTGGTCATTTTATTGGACATCTGTTTAAATGGACAAAAAGACAGATAGATAGATAGATAGATAGATAGATAGATAGATAGATTTCATATCATATGACGCTATGCCAGCTTCAGAAGTCATCATAGATCCAGTCAAATATGTATTTTAAGCCCTTTTTACACCTGGTATTAAGATGCGTATTGGTCGATCGGATCACATGTGGGCGACGCTAAATACAGGTGATCTAAAAACGCTTTGAGCTTGTCCACTTTCGACCACTTCAGAGGTAGTCGAAAACTCATTAGGCCAAATGAACAAAATTAGATCGACCCAGAAAAGGTTTGCACACGGCACACGCAAGTTGAAAGGATAGTAAAACACACCTGCAACATTTATCAAGTTCGTGGATATTTATGCATTTGTTAATCATTATGAGTCTAATTTCATCCCATAATAGGCCTGTGTGTCTCAGTCCCTCGTCTACTTGTGATCCGATCGACCAAAACGCCTCGTAGTCATTTCTGGTTTAAGTTGAGATCCCTCCTCTCACTTGTCCTTCGCCATTCCTAATGGTCGTACACTGACCCAGTAGCGTATCTAAAAAAACTACAACCAATCAACAATTTTAACCATTGACTACATTTGGTTGTAGACCAGTGAAGACAAGACATATGGATTTAGTTTACGTGTGTTTACCACACGGGGGCGCTAATGTATATATTTTGAATGTGTGCCAGTAGGCCTACAATTTCATGATGTATATACTGTACAACTAGTGTAAAATGAAACTTTTAAGAAGGCGAGTTGAAATGAGTCGTTCTGCCGTGTTCAATTGCTTTAATTGACGAAACAACAAAGAAATAATATGGGTTTTCTTGTAACTACTTGGTGTGGTTGGCCACAGTTTTATTGGGTGCCCTAACTAAAACAAAATTGGGGAGATTCAGCCTACAATCACTTTTGAATCATCTTTTATTCATTACTGCCCTTTAAATGCATGCGTATAATTAAAGAGTCATTAGCTTGCATGCACTTGAAGGGATTTTGCTGTGGTCCATAAACGAGTATTATATAATACCGTCATTATAGTCAATAAATGCCGAACAGCAATAAACGCTTCTGAAAGCGCAGGAAATGATACGTCATAACATAAGTTTGCAAAAGGGAATTGACTCTGCAACGAGCCTCTTTGCAAGGATATGAGGCATATAATATGGCAATAACGGTAAATAGGGAATGAATGACTAAACTAATAAACAAAAAGTTCTCACGAATTATTATCACCCCATTAAAATATTACAGGAATTTCTTAGGGAGTAAACTCGATCATTTAAATTATTTATATTTTATTAATAATTGCGTACATTTGTTTCACAGAAACAACATGCTGATTATTACTGTTATTATTATTATTATTATTATTATTATAGCCTATCAATCTTTTTAGTAGCCTAACATTAAAAAAAAATCATAGACATTTATTTGATTTAAAAATATTTATTTAGGCCTAAATGTTTATTGTATTTAATTTCAGGGATTTTCAAAAGAAACCTATACAGATGATGCGATTTTTGTAACAAATCCTGCGAGGTGCTCCGTCCGCTGATTGGCCAGAAGTGTCCAGGATTCTAATGAATATTAAACAGCCTCGCGAGCGATTCTTGCCCTGCCTCTCAATGTTCTATCCATCCTAAGCAGTATGTGAGATTAAAATAAGTGTGTCCCAAAGCATAGTAATAGTATGTTGAAAAGAGTATGCCAGAAGTCCCCGGATGACTATTTCCGAAGGATTTTTGAAGTGTGGGTCCGTGCACACTCCCCACAACCCACTGCGCTTTGGAGATGGAACTACAAACACGAGTAAAAAGTGTCTAAAAACTACAAAACATGGCGGATATGCGCGACCGACGGTGAGAGGTTTAGATACAGGTTTGAGTGACTAATCAAAGTTTAACCTGATAGAAAATATTTATTTATTGTTATCCGTGTTATATTTCATCTGAAATATCAATGTGGACTTTTATAAAGATCCGTTTGGCCATTAACTTTTAAATGCATCATTATGCATAAATATGAGGAGAGTTCTTTGCATGATAGACCCGCGACTGCAGATCAACGTGCTTCTGCATTTCTCTCCGATACAGTAGGAAATTAAATGTGGAGGATTTTAACTTTGACAAGATGACTGACAGGTCAGTTTGCGACAGGATGCGTGTAACTAAGCGACAGAGCAACCGTTAAAGACGCAACTGTATGATGTGATAGTATGTCCCAAAGCTTATCTACTCTTCCGCTACACACTCAAAAGTATGCACTTTTTCTTCACAAAAATAGTACATACTTTTAGGGCGTAGGCCTAGTATAGGCGAATTGAGACGCAGCATTAGTAACCTTGCAATCTCATTAATATTCATAAACAAATTCTTCCCCATTCGTTGCGCCTAATTACAAACGTCTGCCTTTCAGCAAATCCATCAGGCTTATGACCACGCGTCACGTTTCTTTATTAATATTCACAAGCGAGAAATCGTAATTTTGAACTCCGTTGACCAATCACGGGAGACGTAAAGTCTGACGTCCTGTATCCTAGGAGATTTTTCCCCTTTGCCTTTAATGCCGTGGCCTCTGATGCTCTGCGCGCGCTCCTGCGCAAATCTGTGCCGGTTGCCTGGTCAACCAAATGCGCGTGCCCCTGCAAGCTGATGTCGGGGGCGCGCAGTTGGAGGACTTAGTGGAGCAGCTCGGCCAAAAAAAAAAAAAAAAAAATGAATTAGACACGAAGCTATGATTCTGGGTTTGGTTTTATTTTGCCCGTTCTGTGTAAATATAGATTATAATGTATTATTTTAACCAAGCAAATGACTTTGGAGAGCTGTTTACACAAACTCAGCCGCACTGAGGATGAAGAATATGATAACGAGGACCTGCTGTCACTTCTCTTATGAACGCTGAAATATATTTGAAGAGGAATTACACTTTTTGCATCTCTTTTGGCGTTTTAAGTTTATAGTTTATGACTGATATTAATTGCAGTTTGATCATGTTGTAGCAGTAGCTTTGGGTGCCTTTTTGCACAATTGATCAAATATTATATTTATTTTTGAATTTTAACACTCATTGCCTGTACATGAAATCAGTTTTTTCTTACAGTTTTTTGTTTAAGTAGAAAGAGTGGGTCTTCGGGATTTTACTATCTGTTAGAAATCGTGGGTTGAATTTATTGGACCCGAAGAGTTGGATTATACTGACGCCTTAAACATGTATGCAGGACGAAAAAGAAGAAAACCAGTGCAAAGAGCGTAAGTGATACAAATAAATGTGTGTGTGGGTGTGTGGGTGCAGTGAACACTGTGGTCCATAATTAGATCATACAAACAAATAATTAGTGTCATACAATTTTCATTGATAATTGATGTTGTTGAAGTTTTTGTTGGTCTTTCTGACTCAAGAAAACTAGACAGTATAGTAAAATACGTCTGACCCACATCGCATGTGTAATCTTCTTTCTGGGCCCATCTGTCGGAAGTAAATATTTATATTTACAGTTATTATTCTATTTAAGGTCATCAAAGCTTCACTGGTATGAGTTTTACAACCCAGTGCTGCGATATTTGTTTTAATGTACAGTATGTGCGTAATGATATTATAGTTTTCATGCACTTTTGCTCATTTAGTCAACTTATATAAGGTGTTTTGTCCTTTTCGTTTTCCATTTTTGATAAAAAATACATACAAAATATATTATTTGATAAAAAATCAGGTTAAAACCCCCAAATTCTGAACATGAGCACTGCATGCAATATTTTATTTTATATAATGTACTGTATATGTTATATATAGCATTATATTGTATGTATTATTTTATCTTGCATAATATTTTATTTAAAATATTATTGTTTATTTTATTGTGGATTGATATTTTGCGTATTATAGGCCTTAGTCACATTTTTATTAGAATATGATTTTTTTTTTTGAAAAATACATGTTTACTAGATTTAGCCTAGAATGTATATTGCTAACAGTTATATGTACTGGTAAATATTTAATAATAATCGAAATAAAACACCTTAATAAGCCTATATATAATTCTGCCACCTTTTATTGAGTTTAAAATCACTTCATTGCTAAGGGGTAAACCAAATATGTATCATAATCTTATATTATGTGTTGCATAAACCATTCAGAGCTTATTTTATACTCTTAAATAATAGATTTACAAATTATATTGGTTTAATATTTGTAAAAAATATTTTTCATTATATTTTGTTTATTATTAAGATTTCAATTAGCCAATCACTGTAGTTTCTGCATTGATTGTTTCCTTACAATTTTCCCTTTTTGAACCTATTGACGTCTTTTGTATAAAATTATTATTTTTTATTATAATGAAATCTATAATGTAAATCATATTTACAGTAACAGACAAAATTATGTTTTATAACAGCCCGTTGTGTGTGGTTCAGGTAAACCGTATGAAGATGCCAAAATCCGAAATATTTGTCCTTGTGGGGACATTTTTGTTTTGGGTTACAGGATAGAATATACAGTTTGTACAGTATAAAAATCATTATGTCTATGTAAATTCCCCATAAAACATAGAAAACCAACGTGTGTGTGTGTGTGTGTCTTTTACATTGGGGTGGTGACCCAAATGTGATTATTCGTACAAACTAAGGTACACACAAATTTTCTTAAAATCAAACACTGAAATGTATTAGTATTACTGAGAACAGCACAGGCCCAACAATATGCAAAATTATTAAACGTGACAGGTAGAGTAGGAAAGTTGACAATTGAGTAAATTTAGTAAAAACAGCTTGTGCAAATCCGTGGGACTCTCTGAATGTGGCTTCAGTATTTTCATGTTGTCTGTGATTCTGTCCAAACAGACCTGCAACCCTTTTTGGGGTCATGAAAAACGCTGTTGAATGTGATTTTAAGAGTTGGTTCTTGTGCTCTCGTACTCAGGGTGAAGCAGCCCCCAACTGAAGGGGGGAAGTCTAACCCGTCCAAACGCCATCGAGACCGGCTAAACTCCGAGTTGGACCGGCTGGCCAGTCTCCTTCCGTTTCCCGAGGAGGTCACGAGCAGCCTGGACAAACTCTCCATCCTGCGTCTGAGTGTCAGTTACCTGCGCGCTAAGAACTTCTTCTCTGGTGAGTTCACGTGGAGCTTGATGTCTTTGTGTGTTTAATTGACGAGATGTGGGTGGATGTGTGTAGCTGAGACTGACAGGATTGTTGTAGAACTATTGTCTCAATGCGGGGTCAGGGATAACAGTCTGCTGTTTACACTTACTGAATACCTAAACAACTAAAATAGATAGACTGATAGACAGACAGGTGGAGAGAAAGATAAACAAACAGATAGATAGATAAACAGACAGACAGACAGAATGGTATAGATAGATAGACAGACAGACAGACAGACAGACAGACAGACAGATAGATAGATAGATAGATAGATAGATAGATAGATAGATAGATAGATAGATAGATAGATAGATAGACATACAGTTAGATAGATAGATAGACAGTTAGATAGATAGACAGACAGAATGGTATAGATAGATAGATAGACAGACAGACAGACATAGACATAAGATAGATAGATAGATAGATAGATAGATAGATAGATAGATAGATAGATAGATAGACAGACATACAGACAGATAGACAGACAGACAGACAGACAGACAGACATAGACATAAGATAGATAGATAGATAGATAGATAGATAGATAGATAGATAGATAGACAGACAGACATACAGACAGATAGACAGACAGATAGATAGATAGACATACATACAGTTAGCTAGATAGATAGATAGATAGATAGATAGATAGATAGATAGATAGATAGATAGATAGATAGATAGATAGATAGATAGATAGATAGATAGATAGATAGATAGATAGACAGACAGACAGAGAGATAGATAGATAGATAGATAGACAGACAGACAGTTAGCTAGATAGATAGATAGATAGATAGACATACATACAGTTAGCTAGATAGATAGATAGATAGACAGACAGACAGACAGACAGACAGACAGACAGACAGACAGACAGATAGATAGATAGATAGATAGATAGATAGACAGACATACAGACAGATAGATAGACAGACAGACAGACAGACAGACATAGACATAAGATAGATAGATAGATAGACAGACAGACAGACATACAGACAGATAGATAGACAGACAGATAGATAGATAGACATACATACAGTTAGCTAGATAGATAGATAGATAGATAGATAGATAGACAGACAGACAGAGAGATAGATAGATAGATAGATAGACAGACAGACAGTTAGCTAGATAGATAGATAGATAGATAGACATACATACAGTTAGCTAGATAGATAGATAGATAGACAGACAGACAGACAGACAGACAGACAGACAGACAGACAGACAGACAGACAGACAGACAGATAGATAGATAGATAGATAGATAGATAGATAGATAGATAGATAGATAGATAGATAGATAGATAGATAGATAGATAGACAGACAGACAGACAGACAGACAGACAGACAATTAAATAGACAGAATGGTATAGATAGATAGATAGATAGATAGATAGATAGATAGATAGATAGATAGATAGATAGATAGATAGATAGATAGATAGATAGATAGATAGATGATCAAATAGATAAAGACATTGATTTAAAGATAAATGAACATAGAAAATCAAACAGGTATACAGAAAGATAAACAACAAATATGTAAATTAATAAATGAACAGATATATAGACAGACAGGTGGGCAGACAGATAAACAAAGAGATAAACAAACAAATATTAATATACTGTATAGATTTATGAAAAGATAGACACAGATAGACAGACGAATCAACAAACAAGCAGATATTTAGGTAGATAGATAAACAGATAAACATTGTTTTTTGTGTCTTTTTTTTCCCCCTAAATATGTATTTCTGGTCCCATATTTACATTCCTAAGCTGATTGGATTTGTTTTGTTATATTTCTTGTTAGTGTCACGTTTGTGAAGCTCCGTCTCCCTCAGCACAGCAGTATAATTTGTTTGGTTTTGGGGTTTGAGCGTAGAAAAGCGCCAGCATCAGCACTTCAACCTTCGTTTTCTGTATTCACACACAAAGCTTTTGGCCGAAGCCGTTGTTGCCCGGTTTGTCCATTCGTCCTTCCCTTCCATCTTATGAGGGGAACATCGTAACAATACGTCAACACGCTTACGGCGGTGGATCGTGTGAGTTCTGCAGCTCAAGGAGAACTCTTTCTTTCCACTCAGACAACAAATGACAAACTCGGAGCAAATTTGCGTCTGTAATCGCAGTGTTATTGGGAAAATATGTCATTGTCTCTGTGACTCTGGAATGGAGCGTGGACGTGCTGCGCTGCACTGCGGGAACGGGCCTCCTCTGAGGCATGAATAATTAAACATAACGAGCTTAAAGAATTTATAAAATGGAGGGGTGTGTTTATTTAAGGAAGTGGGGTTTAAAATGGCCGTTCAGGTGAACGCGAACGAACGGATGATTGAGGGATCTAGCATGTAGCTGCGCTTATGAATCATCTTGTGTTGTTGCTTTATAACAATGGCTGATTGTTCAATGATGTCACTGACAATTACAGTCGTTGCGACATCAATGACTATGTTGTTGATGTTATTGCAAGGATAATTATTATGAATTGTCATTCAATTTACTTTCAAGCATTATTATTGCTATCCAACAGGAGTTTGATGTCTCGAAATAAACAGGCACTATGTTATTTAATAAACATTACTGAAAACTGCTTCAGAGCTTTTTTATGTTCAAATATTTTCATACAAAAAAACATTCGTGGGTTGATTTCCAAGTGAAACAAATATAAGACTTGATTTTATTCATCAGAACTGATTGGACTGTGAAATAAGGTCTGACAGGAAGTTGGAAGGGAGGACTTGGTGATGTCACCAGAATAAGGAAAGTTGTTTTAGAAGCGGAGAAATTTACATTTCAATGAAAAATTACAAAGAGAAAATACTTTATTTTATTTTAGGATGTTGAGTTCTGTCATAAAAATCTTCCCGCCATTTTGAATTTTTCGAACTCGTCCTAGTCTGGCCCTAATTTAACGATCTAAGAGTGTGGTCTAAAGCGCATGGCGCAAGTGCACTTAGGGCGAGTACAAATCCACTTTTGCTAGTTTAACGACGGGGAAAATGGTCGGTGCTCCCGGCGCATGGTCTAAAAGGGTTGTCCCTATTCTCTTGATGAGTAATGGGTGTGTTTTTAGGCATAACGTGCAATAAATCAATCAGAGTCTCTTCTCCCATTCCCTTTAAAAGCCAGTTGCGCTCGCGCCATGGCGGATTCGCTATTTACATGACGGAATTTGCAGAGAGGAAACGGATCTGCTCGTGCGCGCAGGTTAAAGCGAGCAAGCAGACCATCTACGGGACAAAGTGTCTGCACGTTGTGGACCCGCCTATAGGCGCTCATTACTAACGCGTTCTTTAAATAACAAATTTTTTTTTAGTTTTTAGTGAATAGTGAAATTTTTCGCAGTCTATTTTAGTTGCCTCAAAATAGCAACGTGCCAACAATGTGGCAGAACACACCTCGTTTTCAGACCAGCACGCCCATGGTCGCACAAATGGGCGCAAATGCATTTGCTATTTAAAAAGCGCGGCGCAGGACGTGAAAATGATGACTGGGTCAGGCTAGCAAAAAACACTTGCGGCGCCAGTGTATGATAGGGCCTTTCGTCTGATTTTCACCTCAGATTGCCTCAGATCATCATCAGACCCCTCTAGCAAAAAGTTATTAAATGCTTTTTGATAGACTAAACCATTCTTGTAGCTCTTCAATGAATTTGACGAAGAACACGGAAATGTTCACGGAAACATGACGCTGTATCTCCACAATGCTTTGGCTTATTTTAACAATACTTGTTGTTAACAGTACAGTTGTGTTTTGGTATCCGTCATTACAATCATGTACAAAATCACTGAGAAATTAAACCTTTTTGTGAAATGGTCGGATAAATATGCTTAGCGACTGACTCTGGATCAGCGTAAACGCTTTCTGAAGGCCTCATCTGGGAGGGAGGGACTTTTGTATGACTGAATGTAGGTCAGTGTTTGCAGCACTTATAATGCCTCAGGAAGCTTTCTGTGTTATCAGAGAGACGGCGACTAAAACAAGACCCCAATTAGACTCGCTCATCTTCTTAGTGCACTTCTTAGAATTGTTTTTTCTCTCTCTTTCTGTCTCTATTTATAGTCTTCAACTCGGGGTCATGGAACCAGCGGTAACACTCCCTCTTCTATCCTTCAGAGAAACATAACATAATTTGTTATGCGTAAATAAAACATTATTTGTTATGAGTAAACAGAGCAAATGCATCTGACGTGTGAATATTACATTCAAGCTTTCAGTAAAATGCCTGTAAGAATTGGGAAATTGAGCTAAATTCTGGAGTCTACTATATATATCTTTAATTCTGTTTTTCTGTCTTCACGTGCACTCAATTGGTCTCATGTATTAGGAATAGTAGCCTACTACTTAGGACAAATTTGCTTTGATTTTTTGTTATGTTGGCGAGTTTTCTTTTTTTTTTTGGTTTGGTTTCCCACTAATGGATTTGAAATGTATTAAAAAAAATAAAATAATAATAATAATAATAATATTATATATATATATATATATATATATATATATATATATATATATATATATATATATATATAATTATTTTTTTATTTTTTATTTTTTTTCAACATTTGTCATTCTGGCAATAAATATATATTAAACAAATAAATAATAAATTAATAATACTCCTGCGGCCAACAATCATCATTCTGGGAATGAATTAATGAATTCATTAATTCATACATACATACTTTTGTGGCCAACATTTATCATTCTGGCAAAAAATGAATGAATGAATGAATAAATAAAACAATCAATCATTCTTGGAATAAATAAATAAATCAATCATTCTGGCGATTTCAAAAATGAGTAAACATTTTTTTTTTTTAAGACTAGACTTAGAATTAAGCTTAATTCTAATGCCACATTGGGATTCCGATTTCCGCCTAGAAGATATTTCCCCCATTTTTTGTGATTATTTGTATAGCCAGGTCAATCCTTAATCTTTGTATGCATGCCAGATACCTAAGAATTAGGATTGAGAACCAGATGGCATCAGAGGAGCTCTTCATTTTGATCAACTTTAGCCACTGAAAAGTGCTTTTTTTTACCCAATCTCTCTCTGTTTATTTCTTTATCTCTCCTCGTCCAAGGTTCTCAGCATTTTTGCCTGTTTTTTAATCATCTTATTTTTAATTCCAGAAAGATATCTTGGAAAAGAAATGTGACATACAACGGAAGGGTGTGATTTGATGTTATATCTCCAGTTTTGGTTCATTTGTGAATTAATTTAGCATGCATGGCTAGCGTACTGCAAAATATGCACATGAATCAAATGGGTTCACTCAGTTTGCATACTGTACAACAGCAAAACTGGGTATGATTTTGGTCATTTTGAAGAGCATAAAAAGACCTCCCAAAAAGTGCCTCTCCCTGGTCCGTCTCAGAAGGGCTGCATCATGGGAAGTCTGACTCATATGAAAGCAAAGGGGATGAGTGAGCGAGACATTAATTACGCCATGATGGATAGTGGATTGGGAACTCCATCTTGGCAGGTCTCTACTGATTTATGGAAAGCTTATGGTTATGACATTTATTAAACACGCAAAATAAAAACACGTAAATTTATTCCCTCGTTTTATTGCCTCGTCGATGTCTTGCCAGCATTCATTAGTCGAGCAACGATTATAATGATTCATTGTGTCATTAGACATTCCCAGAGAATCAGATGCCTGCAGTTTGTTTAGTTCAATGCCGCAACAACAGTGTTGTGTTGTTTTAATCTTTGGCTTAAAATAAACTTAGATGTAAACAACGCTGTGATTGTAAGCGTATTAAAGGGATTATCACATTTATGTGTATGGTTTCGATTGCGGGCATAGTTTTTCAGAGTTACTTATTTTTTGTTTAGATAATTCTCGTCATCCGAGATCAAGATATTGTAGTCCTAAACTCTTATGCCCTATGTCAAGGGAAAACGTATGACAATATATGTGTTTTATTGATTTTGTGGCATTTTTGTTTACACAGTAGCTCGTTGTTGGGGTTACATTGGCAGGCATTTCTTTTGTTTTACGTTTTGTTTTTTGTTTTGTTTTGTTTGAACACTGGCAGGCATTTGTTTTTTGTTTTGTTTGAACACTGGCAGGCATTTCTTTGTTTTGTTGTTTTGTTTGAACACTGGCAGGCATTTGTTTTTTGTTTTGTTTGAACGCTGGCTGGCATTTCTTTTGTTTTGTGTTTTGTTTTGTTTGAACACTGGCAGGCATTTGTTTTTTGTTTTGTTTTGTTTGAACACTGGCAGGCATTTGTTTTTTGTTTTGTTTTGTTTGAACACTGGCAGGCATTTGTTTTTTGTTTTGTTTTGTTTGAACACTGGCAGGCATTTCTTTGTTTTGTTTTGTTTTGTTTTGTTTTGTTTTGTTTTGTTTTGTTTGAACACTGGCAGGCATTTGTTTTTTGTTTTGTGTTTTGTTCTTTATTTTATTTAGCTTGAACACTAGCAGCAGTCAGTTGTGTTTTGTTTTGTTTTGTTTGAAGACTGACAGGCGTTTCTGTGATTTCTTTTTTATATGCCAAATTCACTAATTCATATTCTCTTATTAGGCACAGCAATATTAAATATAATAATAATTATTATTATTTTATATCATTGAAGTGTATTGTATAGAGTTGTTTTATGAGTTTAGAAAGTAAATAGTTAATATGAAATATTGTGAATAGACTCACTGACTGACTAACGCTTCGCCCACTCTTTCTTAGTAAAGTAATCATCCGGAGTGAAAAGGGATGTTTTGGAGTAAGACAGAAATCCCTGCTAAGCATAAACATTAGTCCAGTCTGTCCAGTGTATTAGCACAATTAGTAGCTTTACAAGATCCCTCCTCTAATCATCAGCCTCCTTGCCAAAACCGACCTCTGATCGCATTTTCCACAAAACGTCTTCTGCAAAGATCTCTTCTTGACTAGTTGTCACTGCTTTCACAGCAGATTATGTCACACTTTACGCAGCTTCTGAAGTTGAGGTAAATACTGTTTCGCTAAATTGAATGCACAAGAAAATCCATAATATTATATAATCGTAACATCCGAACATCACTTGCAGCGACATTTTGTTTAACAAAGATTGGCCATGTCATGACAACCTGATTTTCAAAAAAGGAAAATCAGATGTTCCTAATTCATTTTTGTTTGGAACTGTGGGACAAATAAAACCAAATTAAATAAGGCTGTCAATTAATGGAAAAAAAACACATGTATATACAGTGCTATGCATAAGTTTAGACACCCATACTAAAGTTGACTAAAAAGAGGAATAAAAAATCATCTTTTGGAAATTGAACTTAATGCCTTAATTTAAAAAATGAGGAAAAATCCAACCTTTAAGGACACCAATTTTCTTTGTGAATGAATAATGTATCGTAAATAAATAAATGTTCTTCCTTAAAATACAGGGTGCATAAGTTTGGACACCCCTATGTTAAATTCCCATAGAGGCAGGCAGATTTTTATTTTTAAGTATTTTTTTTTTTTTTTAAATTTAGGATACTATGCATCCTGTTAAAGTTCCCTTGGCCTTTTGAATTAAAATAGCCCCACATCATCACATAGCCTTCACCATACCTAGAGATTGGCATGGTTTTATTTCAGTTAGCCTAATAGCTAGTTTGATTTGCATTGAGAGATGATCTTATGGAAAGTACCCCATGCCAATCTCTAGGTATGGTGAAGGCTATGTGATGATGTGGGGCTATTTTATTTTTAATTCTTTTTAGTCAACTTTAGCATGGGTGTCTAAACTTATGCATAGCACTGTATGTTTAATCGTATATTTAATATATATATATATATAATTAAAATTCATAATACCAATAAAACCATACAAATAATATAATAATTAACGTAATAATGTTATTATTGTTGATTATTTTTTATGATTTTTAAATTATATATATATATATATATATATATATATATATATATATATATATATATATATATATATATAATTGAAATTAATAACTTATAATAACTTCATTTAAATCTGATATATACACATTACATAAACATTTTTTTCTTTTTTTTTTTTTTGATGCAGTGTTTATAAGATCTCGTGCCATCATACCCAAAGCTTTCTTTCTTTTTCTCTCATGAATTGACTGAATTGGCACACTTTTTCTTCTTTGTCCTTTTGTATTTCCCCCGTCGCCGGTTGCTGGGCGCCTCATTCATACAATAGCAAGAATTTTCTCCGCAGTGAGAGACAAATTAGACATTCTCTTCAGTTCAAGAAAGTGTGTCTGTTTCCTTTCACCGTGGTGGTCCGATCCAATGCCTTTTAGGAGGGTCTTTATCTTGGATTAGTGTTTGTGTATCAGGAAACGCTCTACTGTTCACCAAAACACACTTGCATTGACTCATTGGGGCCCTTAAGCTACTAAAAGGGTGAACTGCACAAAGAACAGCAAACAAAGCTGGCTTTTGTTCAGAGATGGTGGAGTTTAACCTCTCTTAGGACTCAGAATAGCCTAACTGACATCCTGGAGTTAAAGATGAGAAGATGAGAAGCTCCTTTGCCTTTTAAATTGGATTTGATAGACTTTGCTGAACTCAGTGACCAGAGTTCAGGGTGAGCGCATGATCTGTGCGGAAAAAAGATGGGGTCAAGATCATGATCTTCCCAAGATATTTTGTATTTTAATTATATTAAATGTTTTGTCTATCGTCTATTTGTCTGTCTATTTGTCTGTCTATCTATCATCTGCCTATCTATCTGTCTCTGTATGTCTGTCTATCTGTCTATTTATCGTCTGTCGATCGATCGTTCGTCTGTCTATAGCTATCTATCTATCTATCGTCTGTCTATCTATCGTCTGTCTATCTATCGTCTATCTATCTCTCTCTTTCTGTCTGTCTATCTATCATCTGCCTATCTATCTGTCTCTGTATGTCTGTCTGTCTATTTATCGTCTGTCGATCGATCGTTCGTCTGTCTATAGCTATCTATCTATCTATCGTCTGTCTATCTATCGTCTATATATATCTCTCTTTCTGTCTGTCTATCTATCTGTCTTTTGTCTATCTATCTCTCTATCGTCTGTTTGTCTGTCTATCATCTGTCTGTCGTTCTATCTGTCTGCCTATCAATCTATCTATTTGTCTATGTATGTCACTGTTCTTTTTGTTTCTTCCTGATAATCTATCTTATCCATCCATCCATACCTGTTTGACTTTCTTTCTCTCCATATCTACAATCTCTAATAGCAGTCATGACACCTCGTCTCTCTCTCTCCCGCCTTCCTCGTCTCGATGAGTCGTGAACGAGCCAGAGCTAATCCACTTACATTCATGCCGAGATCCCTTTGAAAAAGCGAGAAAACAGGGGAGGGCAAGACAGAAATGAAAGAGGGCCTGCAAAAACAGTCTGGCAGCCCTGAACTTTTGAACCCCTGGCCAAACGAGGTGAGGTTGCTTCACGTCAGGAAAAAAGAGAACTGATGGAGTTTGGCTGAGAAAATGTGGGCGGGGCTCTGTGAGCTGCTTAGAGGAAAAATAATGTTTTTGTTTCCAATCAGCACGTCTGCAGTTGAACGAGTATGAGGACATTTCCACCACTAGTAAAGAAACTACTTCACGTTAGAGCCAGAGGAGCTGTGTTTGTCTGATATGTCAAAATCATTTCCAAACTGGATTTCGTCCATTGTGTTGTGTGTCACACGTATTTGTACCTTCAAGTAGTTGATCCTCCACCTCTACTTTTTCCTTGTCGCTTTATTTTCATCAGACATTTTCTGTTTCTCCTGGGTAAAACTCTTTGGCCACTTTTCCACTGTCGAGCCAAAACGTTCTCGTTGCTTATCCGTGCCGATCCGGCCCAGCTGGTTTCATTTTCCACTGTGGGTCTGATAACGGCCACTCTTTGGGATGTAATACAAATGCATCAGTCATTGCCTTGGTAAAGCAAGAGTTGATGAGACCGCGTTAGAGCTCGTTCACACAGAAGGAAAAAGGCGCGGGCAGTGGAATGGGAAAAAAACGCAAGGTCTCGAGACGCGTTTTTTAAAAGTTGAACTGATTTTAAAGGGACATTGTGTAGGAATTTCTCCCATCTAGTGGTGAAATTGTATTTTGCATTCAAACGAATAGTGCTCTCCAGCGCCTCGCTGGTAGCCGTTAGGTACCAAAAATCTATGACAGGATGTCTTCTAATAGCACTTCGAGTTTTCTTTGAAGTGAACAGGTTTGTTATTTCAAGACCGTAACATTGACTTACCTGTCGAGAAGAAAGTAGGCAACTTCAGTGTCTCTTTTGAAAGCTTTCTGCTGCATTAGCTCTTTCCACCTGGAAAAAGCTATCCCGACATTAACCCTTGTTTTTTGTAATCTCCGGTCACGTTTCGTTTTACGGTCTATTTTGGACTTTTTCAACGACGAGGACTCCTTATCCTGTGACTCAGCATATGTATGGTCCTCCATTATAAATAACTGTGCAGTGCAGCCTTTTAAACTTGCCGGGGCAGTGAAGCGCCTCTCACTGCTCTGCTCTTCGGTTTCAGTCACGTGACGCTAGCTCTGAACGAAAACGCGTTGTGGAAACATGTTGGCCTAGTACTTTTTGTCCCTCTCTGCTATTATAGTTTTTCAAGATGGCGGAACTACATGGAAGCCTCCGTGGACCTACCCGTCCCATGTATATAAAGATAATAAATTCTTCGTTTACGAGGATAAGTCATATCATTGGCAGAGGTATTTGTACCCCATTGAGGACATATTTATAAATAAAAATATTGATTTTAGATAATAAAATACCTAAAAAACTACACACTGTCCCTTTAACTTGAGCACCGTGTTTTAGAACGCTGTGTTACGCGCACGACGCTGCAAAAGACACGAGTGCCGCGGTTATACACGTTCGTTTAGCGCACGTTTACATAGAAAAACAATAGAAGAACAATGGAAAAGTAGCGCATTGGAATGAAAAAAAAACTAATTTTGTATTTCTCGCAAATGCGTTCCCCTCATAATTGGACTTTGTAACTCGCAATTGCTACTTTATACTTTAAATTGCGAAAAAATCTGAATTTATATCACGCAATTCTGACTTTATAACTCGCAATTCTGACTTTTTTTCTCACAATTCTGGCTATATATCTCATAATACTGACTTTTCTCACAATTCTGACTTCATAACTTGAAAATGTGAGTTTATATCAGGCAATTTTGAGAGAAAAAAGAATAGCAAGATGTAAACTCGCAATTGTGAGAAAAAAGTCGCAATTATCTTTTAACGTGTTTTATTCCAAAGCGGAAACAAGCTTCCATTGTAATGGTTCGGCTCAAGTGGAAATATAACTGAAACCATTCCTTAGCATTCTTAGAACCTTTTGGCCCGATGGTGGAAAAGGGCTGTTGTGCTGATTGAGAATCAAAAAGATACATTTACTTAACTGTGGAATGAGAAGCACTATATATTTTATATATCATATTTTTATGTAAACACTGTACCATCATGTGGACTATTGTGTTTCTGTTTGGGGGAAAATGATTAATAAGTAATAGTATCATACTCTTTTTATTTAAGATTTCATAAAAATGTATTTCAACAAAAATACTAAGAATTTGAACAAAATATTTCAACTGATAGCTATTGAAGTATCTTTTTTAACCTATTTATTTCTTTATTTCAAGAAATGTATTAAGAATTTACAAAAATGAAATGAGATGTCAAATTATCTATTTAAATATTATTTGTCTATTAGTTTCTGTTTTATTGAATCTATTGTATTTCCATGTTGCAGGAATTTTTTTATTTTTTATAATACATTTTATTTTCTCCATCTGTGTCTTTAATGTGGAATATTATCCATTCTCTAATCCGTGGTTTCCCAGCAAATAAAGAAGCCCTTTAGGTCAGATAGTTCCTTAAATTTGTTCCACATGTTCATACTTAAAAACAGCGGGGAAAACATAACTCTACTCTTTTTTCACATTAATGTCATTTTATGAGGTACTTTAGTGTTATGATCATAATGTGAGCTCATGCGCTGGTCATTTTAGCTGGTTTGGCACAACTAAAGACAGCTAAAGCTAAGCTAAGTCCTATAAATTTCAGTGTAGACATTGATGGATCCAAGCGTTAGGCTGTACTTTGTGTCTTTTGGCTTTGGTTTTAATGATGTTCTTTTGAAATATATTGTGTACAGCGTATAGTTTTGTTCTCTTTGTCTTTTGTACTAAATGGCTAAAACATTTTAAAGAGAATTATGTGTTATGCTAATGGTAAACTACATGCTAGGTGGGTTTGCTTTAATGATCATGGCAGCCATCTTCTCATAAATAACCACTGGAATGGCACAACTTAAGTGTTAAACGTCTTGGTTAGGTGGCAGTCTGGTTAATTCACTTGGAGGAAATATAACATGCATGGTATTTAAGGGTTTTTAAAGGTAACTGCTGCCCTTAATGCCTCACTAATTCAAAGATCTCCTCTTGTGAATATTTGTGTGTGGTTTTGTTTGTTCATCTGCTTTTCCAGGAATGGTGTGAGCTCTGATGTAATCAAATTCGCTGGATCAGATACACTGAATAGCCGCATAACAGAAATCCCGTTTGGAACGATTCACATCTGAGCTTAATTGTCCATTTATTTGGACTGACAGATTAAGTATATTTGTATTTGAAGAGCTAGATGGTTCCCAGTCAAGGCCAATGTAGACATTTCAAGTTTGATCAGTTTATAGATCAGATACCATGGTGATGTCAACAAATATGAATTTATGACTCCAGTAGTTTGATCTATTGGAATGAAAAACATTCTGTTACTTAAGTACTTGAACATCTGTGATGTATTAATTGAAGCTAAAGGTTCACATCTTTACTGCTCGTTTTTAATGGGAACCGACATCTTTTGGACCGGTTTTATTCTATGACCCTGCCAAACTATTTCTTGACTACGCGAGCGGTAGTTGATTAAGCTGAATAAATTGCACAACGCTCAACATTTCATGGTTTTAACAAACCTCTAAACCTCTTTTATTAAACTTTGGTAATAGATGTACACTGTAAAAAAAAAAAGTTGAGAAAACTTAAAAGTTTAAGGCAACTGGCCAGCTGCAGGACATTTTTGAGTTTTCTCAACTTACGTGTTTGAGTTATCTCAACTTTTCTCAACTTTTTTCATGTTAAATAGTTGAATAAACTTTAAAAACTGAATTTGTCATACAAAACGTAAGTTGGATTTTTTACAGTGTAACAGATCATTTATTAATTTATTATACCCCTATGTTAATTCCTTATTTCATTAGTATTATTGTTAAGGCTGTCAAAAAATTGTGAATGCATGTCAATTTAATTAAACAAAACTCTAGTTATGCTAATTTATTCGAATTGATATTTTATTAATTTATTTAATTTATTGTTATTATTATTGTTTTATGTATTTATTATTAAATTATTATTTATTTTATTATTAATTTAATTTATTATGTATTATTTTTAGGGCTGTTAACTGATTCATATATTTCATTTGCATTAAATATTTGATATGCATACTGATTTTTAATCTTTATTAATTTTTAGGGCTATCAATCAATTTAAAATGCTTTTATAAAAATGTTAAAAATGTAAAAAAAAATATTATTGAGTTTTATTATTTTTTATTTTTTGGGCTGTCATTTTATTAATATATTTATTTGGCATTATATATTTAATATGCACACTTATTTAGTTTTTTTTTTTTATCATAATTTTTAAGGCTTTCAATCGATTAAAATATTTAAAAAATTGTGATTATATAGATGATATATGCAAATCTGTGTTTTAAATTATATTTTAATGTATTATTGATTTTTTTTTATTTTTATGATTGTCAGTTTATTCATATATTTAATTGCCATTGTAAATTTGATATACGCACATCCGTCAATGCACATCAATTGAATTTCAGAGTAATCTAGTAAGCCTAATTTATTCTATTTTATAAATGTATATTTATTTTGGATATTTTAAGCTGTTGTGATTAATTATATAATTTTGTCGGTTCCCCCCCAAAAAACCTCCCTAAAACCCATTAAATGAATTTCCTTATTGCATCCTAGTAAGCTTTAGTGCAGCCAACAAACAGTTTAATTATAATCAGGAGTGTTACTGTTTTTCTAGGTAATTACAGCAATAAAACTGCAGTAGAGAAGGCGTTTCCACACATCGCCGCCCCGCTGTCACACTACAATAGATCGGAATGTGGATGAGATTTCTGCTTTGGGAGACACACACACACACACACACACACACACACACACACACACACACACACACACACAGTTAGGAGCATATCCAGTGGATGGACACGCTGTGTACATGTACACACTATATTTCTAACTGTGTGTGTGTGTGTGTGTGTGTGTGTGTGTGTTGTGACTACAGCTGGCTTTCTGCAGTGTTTTTGTAAAGGAGACAGATGTTGTTCGCTGGTATCCAGCTGTTAGACAGAAACATGCACACTAATGATTCTGCTCTATATATCGCTAGCTGAGGACCCCTCACCTGTAGAGGGGATGGTGGGACGAATTTATCAGTTTTATTTTATGCGCAATTCTTAGTTGGGCAAATGTCTTTTATTTTATTTTATTTTTTATTGTTTTTTATGGCTGACAACCGATTAAAATATTAAATTTTTCATTTATTTTTATTTTATGCACAATTATTATTATTTTTTATTATTTTTTATGCATAATTATTCTTTTTTTTTTTTTTTTTTTTTTTAACTGACTGAGTAAAATATTTAATGAATCCTTCATGTATTTTTATTTTATACATAATTCTTATAGTTAGGCAAAAAAATATTATTATTTTATTATTGTTTTTACGGCTGTCAACCACTTAAATATATATTTAATATATATTTAATTAATATTATTTTCCTACTGTCAATTGATTAAAATATTGTATTTTTCATTTATTTTTATTTTATGCATAATTCTTGTATTTTTTTATTTTATTTTATTATGTTTGACTGAAACATATACTGATTATAATATAGAATGAATTTTTGCATGCTTTTTTTTTATGCATAATTCTTCTAAATGTATTTTTGTTTTTAAGGCTATCAACCGACTAAAATATTTATTTGCAATTATATAGTCAATAAACACACATCTGTGAACGTATATCAGTTGAATTCCATATTATAACTTACAATTAGGGTAACATATTATTTTGTTATAATTATTTATTTTATTTGATTATTTTTATTATTGACATGCTATTTTTAGGGCTGTCAATCAATTAAATATTTAATCATGATTTATCATGTAATCTTGTCACAGTTAGCGTGTTCATTCAGACTGAATTAAAAAAAAAGTGTTATACCAGGACTTCTAAAAATGCTCATATGTGCAGCTTTAAACTATAACTACTGATCAGAGTTCATCAAACTCCATCTTAAATGATTCAGCAGCCTTTACATCCTGTTCTTACACTTGCTACCTGTCATTGACACAATCCCACCCCTTCATGTATAAATCATTAATTATGCAAGATTAATGTTAACATATTTGATGGTTTGGCATTAATTCTGTATCTGGGTTTCTTTTTAGGCCTGAGTGTTAATGTGACTAGCATGCTAACTGTGTTGGACAACAGAAACCTCATCCTAAAACAGTTACAATTTTTGGTTAATACTTTTAGCGTCTACAAATTGTAATCTTGTACGAAAATATGAAAGAGCGAGCAGTAGCAATGTTTTTAGTGTCAAGTTTACATTGCTTGTTTGTTTTGTTTAGGCGTTTGTATGAGTGAGTTTAGCTACGCTAGCGTATACTGTAGCAGTAAGACTACTTGCTTAGCTGAGATGACTGAGATGTTGCCCAGAGAAGAGGGATAGATGGGGAGGGAGTGAAATATAGAGCGAGTGTTTTGAGTCTTTTCCTTGCGAGTCGTTCATCTGTGTGCGCAAACAGACGTGTCTGTTGTGATGTTTTTATCGTTTGCTGGCTGTCGCTCTGTATCTAGAGCGCTCACTTCAGCAGGCCCCGGCAGAATCTCAATCCCTCGAGCCACTCGCAGACGTCCACATCTGCTGCCGTGATGTCATCAACACGTGACACGCCGCTCAGAGGCTCGTGTGTTAATATTTGATACCCTCTTTCTCTCTATGCCTTTCTCGTTCGCTGGTTTTATCTTCCTCACGAAACAAAAGCTCTCCTTCCTCTTACAAGCTTTCAGCTGTAACAAGCAGTAGAAAGAATGACAGATAGGAATTGTATTGAAATCTCAGCTATTTCCCTCAGCTGTTTTGACCCTGTAAGTATATAATAGTTCATATAAAATATGTTAATTATTTTAACTCTTTATTTTTTATAAAAATATTCATATTTATAAACTATATATATATACTGTCAGTGGTATAATAACAAATTGGAAGCAATTGGGAACAACAGCAACTCAGCCACGAAGTGGTAGGCCACGTAAAATCACAGACTGGGGTCAGCGCGTGCTGAGGCGCACAGTGCGCAGAACTCGCCAGCTTTCTGCAGAGTCAATAGCTACAGATCTCCAAACTTCACGTGGCCTTCAGATTAGCTGAAGAACCGTGCGTAGAGCTTCATGGAATGGGTTTGCATTGGCCGAGCATCCAAGCCTTATATTATCAAGTGCAATGCAAAGTGTGGGATGGAGTGATGTAAAGCCGGCCGCCACTGGACTCTAGATCAGTGGAGACGTGTTCTCTGGAGTGACGAATCACGCTTCTCTGTCTGGAAATCCGATGGACGAGTCTGGGTTTGGCGGTGGCCAGGAGAACGGGACTTGCCTGACTGCATTGTGCCAAGTGTAAAGTTTGGTGGAGGGGGGATTATGGTGTGAGGTTGTTTATCAGGGGTTGGGCTCGACCCCTTAGTTCCAGTGAAGGGAACTCTTAATGCTTCAGCACACCAAGACATTTTGGACAATTTCATGCTCCCAAATTTGTGGGAACAGTTTGGGGATGTTCCTGTTCCAACATGAGTGCGCACCAGTGCACAAAGCAAGGTCCATAAAGACATGGATGAGCGAGTTTGGTGTGGAGGAGCTTGACTGTCCTGCACAGAGTCCTGACCTCGACCCGATTGAACACCTTTGGGATGAATTAGAGCGGAGACTGCGAGCCAGGCCTTCTCGCCCAACATCAGAGCCTGACCTCACAAATGCTTTCAGAAGAATGGTCAAAAAGTCCCATAAACACACTCCTAAACCTTGTGGAAAGCCTTCCCAGAAGAGCTGAAGCTGTTACAGCTACAAAGGATGGGCAAACTCCATATAAAACCCTACGGATTAGGAATGGGATGTCATTAAAGTTCATGTGCATGTAAAGGCAGACGTCCCAAAACTTTTGGCAATATATACTGTATGTGTGTGTGTGTACAGTACGTGTGTGTGTGTGTATACTTAAGAATGAAATAAAAAAATTACAAAATAATTAAAATAATAAACAACTGTGTGTGTGTGTGTGTGTGTGTGTGTGTTGTTGTTTATTATTTTAATTATTTTGTAATGTTTTTTTATTTTATTCTTAAGTATAAAATGTATTCTTAGTTCTTTTATTTTTGTTTAATACATTTGTTTATTTTAATTATTTGTAATTATGATATGCATTTGTATATAAATATTTTTGTTAATAGTACTTAATTAATCATTAAAAAAAAAAAATCTAAGTTGTTTCTAAATATAAAATCAATATATTCTCAACCAACATTTTTTTGTCACTCCTGTTTAATTATATTATTATTTATAATTTTTTCTTTTTTTTCTCTCAGCTTTTGTGACCGTCAGTAAAACAATATATGGTACTTTTTTTTTTTTTTTTTTAATTTTGTGTGTATATATATATATATATATATATATATATATAATAAAAAATAAAAAAACATTATAATTAATCATTTTGTAATAATTAATCATCATTTACTGTTGATAATAAAATTAAAATAACATTATGCTGACTTTTGTCTTATACTTGTATAAATGGGTAATTATTTTAACTTGTTTTCTTATTTTCAATTTTAAAATGTATATATATATATATATATATATTCTAACTTTTTATTTACCCTCTTTATCATGCTGACATTTTGTTAAAAATAAGTATTGTAACTCTTTATTTTTCCTAAAAACCTGACATTTAACCTACTACTTCATTCATATTTCCCCTCGGCTGTTTGGACTCCGTCAGTAAAACCACAAGAAACCAAGCCAAAGCATTTAGTGCAGGTTTTCCCGAGTCTCTGTCCCCAAGGAGACTCAATGTGCAGTGACCCACAATGGGCCCGCTACATAAACACAGTTAAACCCCCATAGCACAAGCATGCGAAACAGCCCGGAAACCCTCTGAATCCCCTCCGAAGGGAATCGCTAACTCATCTATCACCTAATGTACGACGACATTATGTTAATTTCAAGTGCTTATAGCGAACTTTAAGAAAATAAAGCCTGTTTTTAAGGCCATCAAGATTATTTTGCAATGCAAAAAATGTAATGGTCTTATAAATAGGCATTATATATATAGACGTTTTACATGTGTTGATTTGTTGGTCCTTTGCTTGTGTAAATGGTGCAGTGTCATTGGCATACATACATGGTGTGGTTGCGTGCAGAGTTGGGTCTCTGTTTGGCTGTGGCCCTTCACCCTTTGTCTCCAGCTCTATGAGACAGGAGCTAAAGATCATGGGAAAAGGGCCTTAAACATCCCGTCGGTCTTTGAAGCATATAAGAAGGATTGTCAGGGTCACCGAAACACTCTTAGCCTCCTGTTTTCACTGCCACTAACTGCTGCTATGCTTGTTACGGTCATAACAAAGCCTAATCTTCTGAAATATGTTATACTTAAAACATTTGTGTGATTGACAGGCTGATACCTTACAATACTAGCATAGCTAAGTGCGCACATGCTCTGTGAAGGTTGTTTGCGAACATTCAAATGCACTACATCAAAATGGCTGCCTTGGCAAGATAATAAGGAAAGTGATTGTAAACAACCGACAAAAAAACGAAACAATTTATGTGTGTATTGTGTTTGAAACGGGTTTCAAAGTGCAAGTTTTTGAAAACTATACTGTTATCGTCTCTGTGTATACTACAAAAAATGTGAATTTGTGAAAACGGTTGATGTTATACATATTACGTGTTCAATCTATAGTGTTTCTTTACAAAGTGATATCGCCAACTACTGGCCTGGCCGCAAAATGCAGCGTTTTTAGCCGTTTTCGCGGATCCGTGTGAACGGGGATGGATTGTTTTGACAATGTTGTCTGTACATGAAAAAAGCAAAGGAAAGGTTTTAGTGCATCGTTGTTGTGTTGAGATGTTAAAAGTACATGCTAATACTTAATAGTTATATTATATAATAATATATTATATATAATAATATCTAAATAATGTTTTAATTCATATTATTATGTATCAAAATGTTTATTTTAATTTGTAAACAATATGTAAATAATAATATTTAAATATTAACATTAATAATTATGTGTTCAAAATAATAATGACATTTAATGTGGTATTGAAATTAATATTAAAGGGATACTCCACTTTTTTCGGAAATATGCTCATTTTACATCTCCCCCAGAGTTAAACAGTTGAGTTTTACCGTTTTAGAATCCATTCAGCCGAACTCCGGGTCTGACGGTACCACTTTTAGCATAGCTTAGCACAGATCATTGATTCTGATGAGTCCAGTAGCATTTCTTTCAAAATGACCAAAGAGTTTCAATATTTTTCCTATTTAAAACTTGACTCTTCTGTAGTTAAACCGTGTACTAAGATCGACGGAAAATGAAAAGTTGCGATTTTCTAAGCCTATATGGCTAGGAACTACTCTCATTCCGGCGTAATAATCAAGGAACTGTGCGGCTGTACCATGAGTGCAGCAGGCGTAATGATATGACGCAGCGCCTGAAAATAGGTCTAATAGGTTAGACAAACTTAGTCCCGGTCACGTTGGAAGAAGTTACCGAGCTGGGGACTATTTTCAGGCGCTGCGTCATATCATTACGCCTGCTGCACCCATGGTACAGCCGCACAGTTCCTTGATTATTACGCTGGAATGAGTATAGTTCCTAGCCATATAGGCTTAGAAAATCGCAACTTTTCATTTTCCGTCGATCTTAGTACACGGTTTAACTACAGAAGAGTCAAGTTTTAAATAGGAAAAATATTGAAACTCTTTGGTCATTTTGAAAGAAATGCTACTGGACTCATCAGAATCAATGATCTGTGCTAAGCTATGCTAAAAGTGGTACCGTCAGACCCGGAGTTCGGCTGAATGGATTCTAAAACGGTAAAACTCAACTGTTTAACTCTGGGGGAGATGTAAAATGAGCTTATTTCCGAAAAAAGTGGAGTATCCCTTTAAGAATGGTAAAATTTCACTTGTATTGTCTACAGACATCAGTTTTCTTTTTATTGCCAATATTGTTGCTTTATTAATATTAATTGATTAATATATCTCGCCAATAAAATTAGTAAATTAAATGTTTCCCCTTTTGTTTTACCCAAATATTGCAGCATTAAATCCAGTGTTGTTAGTTAACTAAAACTAAAACTTTTAAAAAATGAATTTTGATAATTGAAATGAAGCTGAAATAAAAGAAAATATAAAGAAAAAGAAAATATAAAAGTAAATACTATCAAAGGGGTCATATAATGCCATTTTTGTACAAGCTAATATGATTCTTTAGGGTCTAAATTCAAAGTTTGTAATATACTTTAATTAAAAATTCTCATTAGTATTGTAAGAAAACACTCATTTAACCTGGTCAAAAACAGCTCTGTTTTCAGCACGCCGTTTAAGTGCATGTGTCTTTAAATGATAATGAGCTTTGCTCACCCCGCCCCTCTGTTCTGTGGGCGTTTTGCCACAACAACACACGTGGAGTGTTGCCTTGACAACAGTTGAGGGTATATTTTGAAGAATGCCAGCGGGAGTCTCTGAGGACACTGTGCAACCGTATCAATTCGAACCGGAGTCGGACCTGGAACAAGATGACGGCCCAGAAGAAGTTCGACAATTAAGGCTCGAACAGGACGTTTCTGAATGGTTGGTTAACATAATGCCACTTTGATCTATCTTTGTATGTACTGGCAGGGTAGAGTAGTGAGATACGAACGCTATGTGTTTACTGATGTATACGTTAGTTCATTGACAGATTGATGTTACAGCTAATGGGCATGAAAAACTTTTTTTTCTGTAAATGTAGGCTTGTCCGTGATGCGTAACGTTATCTATGCAGTGATAGGTACAACTGTAAGGGCTGAAGCACTAAAATTTTACTGATCTGTTTAAAAAATAACCAGTCTGTGAGACTATGACAGTTATTAGGCACATAAACAACACATACTCAGACAGGAGCTAATACCTTTTTCAATGTTCTCGTTTATAAAGCAGTCTGGTAAGAAATGATTCGCGCAAACATGAAAGCATTGACGCTGATCGTGGGGAATATTCCCTTCGAAAACAAAACTCAGCCACTGCGTCTTCAGCGGTTCGGATTTAGGAACATCAAAATGACTGCTGTGTTCGTTATTACACCCAAGAACAGAACACCACAATCGCTTAGACGCCAATCTGCTCCAGCGTATCAACAACGGCGGACTATGATGACAGTTTGCTCACGAGCGAGGGCGGGTCTGTGTTGAAACGCTGCTGTCAATCAACAATCGTGGGAGGGGCGTCCGACCGTGTGACGTCACAAGGTCGAACGGCTTGATTTGAGACGGGGAAACATATAAGAAGATTTAAAAAAAAAACACTGGATGGATTTTTATCATTTTATGATGGTTGTGTACAGGCACTGCCAACACACATTTCAGTACAACCAACTTGTAAAAGTGCATGTACCATTATATGATCCCTTTAATAAATACTATAGTAATATATAAATAATACTAAAATAACATCAGCATTAAAGCTGATTCTGGACTTTATTAGCTCCAGAAGAGCATCAGTTCTCCATGGGGAGACCAAGATTTAACAAAAACATAAATAAAAAAATATATATATTGTTTTGGCCCCCCCTAACGTGATGTTTTGTTCAACGTTGTTTAGCCTTCGGCCTACAACGAGTTAGTGTTAAACCGCTTTATTAAAAAGTGGTTAATTGGGTCCGGGCAAAATATGTGAAGACGTTTTGTGTTGGAATGGATTTAAACAGGTTGATGAATTAAGTTTTTTTTTTTTTTTTTTTACTTTACCGAATTGTTTATTCATGTTTTATTCATGTTTGTGCTTAAAACAATTTAAAAAAATAATAATTAAAAATAAAACAACAAAATAGAGGTTAAAAACTCAATCCTAGATCTATTCTGTGAAATAAAATAAAAAGTCTTAACATCAAAGTCTGTAATATCAGAATTTTCTTCTTGACTGGATCCTAATGTTAAGTGAATAACGTCAACCTCATTTTCACTCATTGCATCATGGCTTGGCAGGGGTCAGGGGTCACGATAGGTTGCGCGTCAGGACTATTAAAAAGGGTCAGAGGTTGGCAAAGGAGAATAAAAAGGAGCCACATGTAATTGTCAAATGAACTTAAATTCTAAGTTTGCATGACATCAAGAGGCATTTGCTTGAACGGGATTTCGGTTATGGAAATAATTGGCGCTAGTAGTAGTTCAGCTATTGTGGACGTTTTTGGACGATATCAATAAACAAATGTTCGAAACTGTTCTGAGTACTTCACAGGTTTAATATAAGCCACAAGATGCTAATAAAATATGACACATTTGCTTATGTTGTTGCCAGGCGGTTATGAGCGAGAGCTAGGTGACCTTTCTCTCACCGTGCCCAAATGCGTTTTTCACGTATGTTCGCACAAGTGAGAAGTGCTTCCTCTTCCCTTTTCTGTCTCTCTCTCTCTCTGTCTCTCTCTCTCTCAGTAAAAAAAGCTTTTCGTGTCCCTGTTCTCCTGGCCTGTCTCTCTCCATTTCCCCTGTCGTTTGTAGGTCAGTTCCTCCTTTAATGCTCAAAAGAGTTTGTCTTGTCCTGAAAGAGGGACACATAGACCAAATCCATTACTGGCCGAGATAAAAACAGCACAGAGTCATTTTTAGAGCGCACCGTATTAAATACTAAATACCTTGAAAAGAAAGTAAGATGAATCTTAAAAAAACAATTAAAATGATTTTTGGATGTTAAAATACTTTGTCAGTTTAATAATACATTACCTATTTGTAGGTTGTGACCCTTGAAAAGTTAAAACATGGCGTTTCTGTGGCTAGCAAAACATTGCTCTGTTTGTTTAAGAATTCCGACCAGCCTGGCACGGCAACAGTGACTCAACCAATGGCGTGAGTCAGGGTGGGGCTTTCTGTCTGCCTGACCAATGGCAGAGTGTGTGGGAAACCTGTTTGAAAACAAACTGTTATTTTTGAGTCATCTTGAATATCTTGAAGTGAATATAATATAATTGAACTAAACTGAACCTCAAATGAGTTCTCTTTGATATCTGAATGGTTTCTCCTTTACTGTGAGATCAAATTGATATCAAATAAAGACATCTGTGTAAGATCCCCTGCTTGTAACATTATGCTTTGATTCTTGTGTCACCTTTAAGAAGTCTCAACAAGATCTCAAACTCTGCTCAGATTTGGTCAAATCTGTAATAAAGTCAGAGATCTCAATTTGAAAACAAATATTTCTCATCAAAGACAATGTGAGCCAAGCTAACCATGTTAATTTTATATCTCTGTATACTCTTATTGTATGTCAAAAAAATTCTCCATTAAGTCTCATGAGTTATAAAAGAGCAACATTTGAGCCTTTTTTTCTTCTGAAAAGTAAATACGTGAGAATTGTGTTATTTCCATAACCTCATGAGTTTGAGAAAGGGTTACGCCTACTTAGAGGGTTAATTCACCCTGAAATGAAAATGAAGTCATCATTTACTCACCCTGGTGTTGTTCTAATGCCATATGCTGGAATAGACAGTGCAAGTCTTTTTAAAAAGCTTGATGCCAAGAAGGGTATACGGCATTACAACAACATCAGGGTGAGTAAATTGTGACTTAATTTTCATTTCAGGGGGAACTATCCCTTTATGGTTAGAGGTTTGTTCAAAAAGTAATAGTGATGCTTAACTTAGCAAACACTACTAAATTTAGTTGTACTTAACTTTCCCTTTCTTTCTCTTTCTGTCAACAGTCGCACTGAAAAACCACAACTGCAATGGTTTGTCGGCGAACAACAGTAACCGTGACAACAGTAAAGCAACTGGATTGGTTGACGGCTGGCTGCATGAGGGAGAGCTCCTACTACAGGTCAGGAGTAAAAACACACGTGTGTGTACATGTTTATGACGTCCCTGTGCTTTCATAGCATGTTATAAAGAGTAATTTAAAGCTATGCCCTTAAGGAAGGAGAAAAGGAAGGAGAGGCTATTTCTGCCCAGCCTTGTTCTCGTTTCAGACACTTAGGCATGAATAATGCACAGACAGAGCTCTCATGTATTATAAAGGAAGGATAAAATAAGAGGTAAAAGTATTCTCTCATTTTTTTTTACCATGAAAGTTTCGCTCTGTCCATCCTGTCACAGCAGTTCTGAGAAGTTTTAACCACCTGTCCACTCACGTCTACACATTTCATTCTCTCTGCCTCTATTATCTTTTATTTTTTATTTTTTTATTTTCTGCTGATTCTTCCTTCAATCCTTCCTTGTCTACACTTTTTTAATTTTCTCACTCATGTTTTTACATTATCTCTGCTTCTATTCATTCTCTATCTTTTCTTCCTTTATATTTCCTTCCTTCCTTTACTCATTTTCCTTCTTTCCTTTCTTCCTGTCTGTTTTTCCTTACATTTCCTTTATCAAACCATCTCTTTCTTCCTTTCTTCCCTCCTTCCTTCCTGTCTATTTCTTCCTGCCTTTACTCTTGTCTTCCTTCCTTCCTTCATTGATATTCCTTCCTTCCTGACACGTTACTGCCTTCCTTTCTGTCATGCTCTATTCTTCATCTTTTTCTGTCATCTTCTTTCTCTTATTTCCTTCCTTCCTTAATGTCCCTTCATTATTTTACTCCTTTTCCTTCTTTCTTTTCTTCCTATGTTTTTCCTTACATTTCTTCTATTGATCAATCCCTTCCTTCCTTCCTTCCTTCCTTCCTTCCTTCCTTCCTTCCTTCCTTCCTTCCTTCCTTCCTTCCTTCCTTCCTTCCTTCCTTCCTTCCTTCCTTCCTTCCTTCCTTCCTTCCTTCCTTCCTTCCTTCCTCAATTCTATCTATCTATCTATCTATCTATCTATCTATCTATTTATCTATCTCTCTGTCTTATCTTTTACCACTATTGTTTCTCTGCTTCACACTCTCTCTCTCTCTCTCTCTCTCTCTCTCTCTCTCTCTCTCTCTCTCTCTCTCTCTCTCTCTCTCTCTCTCTCTCCCTGTGTTGTGTATAGTTGTGTGTGTTGGACTGTGAATGATGCAGTGGTACATATTTGATAGTAATGCTTCCTGACTGCTGCCCCCCTCCCCCTCCTGCCCCACGAGAGCCCAGTGTGGGCTGTTCTGCCGACCAACAAGCCGAAATATTTATACTGAGTGCTGCTACTTGGCCGTGTTTTCTGAGTGTGTTTGGACCAGGTGTGCATGTATGAATGAGCATATGTGTGTGTGTTGGCATACAATGCGGATGTTCAAGCAAATGAGAGGGGCGCTGGAAGATATAACCCCTAAAACTGCTGTTCGACTTATGATGGGGTTACGCACTCTGAATCTTGTGGCTTATTGCTTTATGTTAATACACCGCAGCACATTTCTGTGTGCATATAATCTGGCAAAGACAATCGTAGATTAACGTGGAAGAGATTATTTTTTGTGATGTATTGCTTTTTGCCTCATCATATTATAGTTTGTTAGTTTATACCTTAGTTTATAGGATTCAGTTTGCATTTAGAAAGAGTGGTTCTAGATCAGTATGTTTGCAAAACAAACATAAGCACAACCTACATAAAACATTGATAGGATTTCAAGAGAGCCCTTATTTACGCTCAGACGGAAGTCCCAGAGGATGCACAGTGTTTGTCATCTTATTATGACCGTTATAAAAGAAACCATTTTAAACAATATTATAGTATTTTAGTAGTATACATTTCTTCCCTGATGTCAACTTATAATGTTAGCCAGGCTTTTAAAATTTAGTACTAATCTAGTTTTATTTTACATTTAAGAGCCTTCTTGAAAAATGTGGGTACTTGTATTCAAATAAATGCACCATATGTATGAATGTATTGTGTATTTGTTAATTCATTTATTCTGACTTACTTATTTGAGTGTCAGACATTAGACTGTCCACACTTGGTCTAACCTTCACAGCCAGGGCTCTTGGCTTTTATCGACAGTGGATTTTTTGTTACAGTGACTTTTACAGTCAGTGTTTGTTTTTGTAGTGTCTGTGCTGTCGATGCATCAGATTACAATAATCACACAGATCCACACTCAGAGCCCAACAGATGGTGATGAGCTGTAAAATCCCCTCCACAAAAATACACACAGCACAAGAGCACATGCTCACACAAAGTATTTAAGACAGCATGAAATGGACAATATTTACTTTCTCAATAACTGTCTGTGTTTCTTATAGCCTTTTTTTTTTTTTTTTTTTTTTATCAAAATCTACAGTAATACCGGTTTTAATTTTTTTTTTTTATGTAGTCAATATTTGGCTGGTTTTGCAAGATCCATTTGTTTTTCTCTGCACACAACACACATATACTGTAGCTAATATTTCTAAATAGATCTCAATTCATGTTGTTTTATATTGGAGTGAACTTTTAAAATGGGGCTTTTATTTTGAAATTGTTCTTTCTTCATGTCATTGTTCACTGATTCCAGGTATGTTTAATCATTAGTTTCTGTGTATTAATAGTCCTCATATTTTTGTTTTTGTCTAGCATTGGTCATTTGTAACCAAAATTCTTGCTATTCTTGGCTAGGTTTTTTTTTTTTTTTTTTTTGTATGTGAATAAAATCATTTAAATGAACAATTGAGTGTTTGCATCCTCCAAAGGTTTTCTAATTGCAAAACCCCTTCCTGTGAAAGAGAAATCAGTGTATATTTATACGGCTAAAGTTCACTTGAAACCAAGATTGAAGCTTTTAATGCACATCTGTTAGCCGTTAGCCATCATATCCAGATAACTTGACTTGTAGCGCATATAAGCAATTAAAATGTACAATATTTTTCTTCCGGGAAAATGTTGCTTTTCCTGGTTAAATTGTACCTGAGCAACACCTAGGTAAATATAACGGATGTAACGTAAACAAATACCCATTGAACATTTCTCAAAAAATTGTCGTTTGATATGCCCCGCTACAACTTCCTGTTTTACCAGGAAATACATCAACACAGGAAGGAAAACTATACTTGCCAATCCATTTAAGGGCTCTTTAAGCACACAAACAAATAAGAAACGCACAGAGAATCAAACTAGTCCTTCATTAAAAGCAGGTTGTCTATCTGACCCATAATGACCAGTAAACTAATAGTTTTATTTTCTGTGTTTCTTTGTTCGTTCATGTGTGGTCACAGGCGCTCAATGGCTTTGTGTTGGTGGTCACTGCTGAGGGGATTGTTTTCTACTGTTCTCACACCATCCAGGATTATTTAGGATTCCACCAGGTAATTATCCTTCTCAACAGTCTCTTACATAAACACATTCGCTGCGTCCAAAATCCCGTACTGTCTGAGTAGGTATGTACTACATTTGAATTAGAATTTACTTTATAAGTCTGCTCTATATAGTATGAATAGGAGTATGAATGAAATTCGGACATACTACATCCGTCATGTTGTTAGTGTCACGTGACCTTCCAGCGTCAGTTGCGTTGCTTCATTGCCATTCATAAATCCTCACCCGTGGCCTCATGGGCATTGAATGCACACTTCAGAACCTCGCCGGAAGTCGCCTACTGTTTTACGAATACTACTCTTTTTGGCGTACACTGTTTTTTGCATAATGTATAGAAGGGAAGTATTTGATTTAGGACACAGTGATACTGTAGGCTATTTATCATACAGTCACTGTTATAATACTAATCCAATACACAGCTGAAGTAATATCACTGGAACCTGAATTTTGGGATTGGATAATGCTGTTTATATCTTCATGAAATACTAACTAAACATATTTAAATGAAAAATGTTTCTCCACATTATGTTCCGAACTGTAATTCTTTTAATGTGAATTGGCCTTTATTTTGAAGTAGGCTGCTTATGCAGCTGAATTATTTCCAAATCAGGCGTGATGTAACAAGTTTTGCATGGCATGTAGTTTGTCTGTTCACATTTTAACTGAGGTCAGGACACAGTTTTAATCTGATTGATAAGTATCCCCTGTACGTACATATTCCCAGAATCAAAATGACGTCAGGCTCAGCTGTTGGATAATCATTCCATACTTCTCATCTCTATTCTTAGCACACACACACATATATATACTCATCAGATCTGCCTAATACTGAATAATACTGCGATGTCTCTCGAGGAGCAGCTTGAATGCAGTAGAAATTGAATGAGCTTAATCAAATAGGCTTTACTCTGAGATTCAGTCTGGCACGGTCTAATCCAATTCATCATAATTTACTTATGAATTATCCAACTGTGGCATCACTATACTTATTTATTTGATGTGCTTACAGTGTCCTCCTTTTGTTCTTACATATATATATATATATATATATATATATATATATATATATATATATATATAGTGCTGTCAAATCATTTAATCGCGATTAACATAAAGGTTTGTAAATATATAATGATATAAATATATAAAATATATAAAAAATATATGTGTGTGTATAAATACATAAATACTGTATATATACATATACACTCATATATATATACATACAGTATATCCAAATATATTTCTGAAGGATCATGTGACACTGAAGACTGGTGTAATGATGTAATGAGTAGCCTAATTAAAGCTCTGCATCACATGAATAAATTACATTTTAAAATATATTCTAATAGAAAACAGTTATTTTATATTGTAATAATATTTCATAATAGTTTTACTGTATTTTTGATCAAAAGCATAAGATACTTCTTTCAAAAACATAAAAAAATCTTATCAATCTCAAATTTTGAATAGTAGTTGATACATTTGTAATTGGCCCTAAAAATTTTAAAACCCATAAAATAATGTTGCATCCTTTTTTAACATTATTTCTCTCATACTGTCCCTCTTCATCTGTCTCTCGATCACCCAGACGGATGTGATGCATCAAAATGTGTTTGATCTCATTCATACTGAAGACCAGCAGGCCTTCAGACACAACTTGCACTGGGCTCTGAACCCGCCTCCAACCAGCAAACAGACAGAAGAATCCTCACAAGGTCTGGAAATATATCATTTTATATCATGGTAGCACTATCTATTGGTTTTTATATAGTTAATTTTGCTCGAAATTCTGCAAAAATGTACTTATGTATCAAATAACCATGTGGCAGTGCCTATGTTTTGATGAACCAGTGAATTCATGTTTTATATATAAAAGGGGTTTCATTTCATTCCTTTTTTTATTTGGAACTTGATGGACGCAAACCAAAAAGTACAAATTATTGATAAAAGACTCAAATAATTTAAACATATATTCAAATGAATAAGTTTAGAGCAGCTGAGTTAGAAGAGAGTAACTGAATATGAAAGAGAGGGTTTTTTGTTGTTTTTTTGTTTAAAAAAAAATGAGAGACGAGGGTGGTTTGACCTTTAGTGGAAGCTCCTGGAGTTGCCAAATAAATGTTATGGTCACTAAAACGTCCATTTTAATTAAGGATAACAGCAAACAGAAAGGATAAAAACAGAAATGGTGGTCATTGGATAATCCAATGATGACCCCTTATTGAAAAAATCTAGACACGCCACCAAGTCTGAAAGCGTGTCTTTCTTCTTTGTTTCTCTTAGATGGAGATCCTGCCCCAAGTATGTCTCTGGTGATGTGCAACCCTGACCAGCTGCCTCCAGAAAACTCCTCTTTCCTGGAGAGAAATTTTGTCTGTCGTTTCCGATGCCTCCTAGACAATTCCTCTGGATTCCTGGTCAGTGTCAACCAGCTAAGCTGGGCTAAAGCTTTCCTTTTGCTCTAAAAACCTAGTGAGTTGTCTACATAGGAACTGCTAATGTAATATTAGGAAATGCTTGTATGTTGGAATATACCTTGCTATTCAGAGTCTCTAAGCCCTGATGTTCCAGATTACAGAGCGAGTTAGCATCTAGGTTAGCACGGATTGCAGCCAGAGATCAGAATTGTTGGAACACCTCTGTAATCCCTCTTAAAGGAGCAATAGGGTCATGAGGAAAAGGTTTTAATTTGTGCTAGAAAAAATTTGCAAAACAACAAGAAGTACAAGAACCTGTTCAAGTTAGCCTAAATTGAAGCTAATTTGAGGAAAATCTGACTTTAGCTATAGAGTGCAAGAGTGACCACTGACTCTTTCAGCAGTCTTTATTCCGAAAATATTTTTCCCATTCATTTTCTCCAGCCAGACAGCTGTCTCTTTCTTTGCTAATCTTGGCAATGCGGTAGTAAAGATATCTGTATGCGTGCAAAACTCAGTACTGCAGGATTCTCTGGATTCTCTTGGCCTTTATTTTTCTCAGTCTCTCTCTTTTACTTTCTTTCCTCTCCACTCCATCTTAACCGAATCAATCTCCCTCAAGAATAGCATGACTACACAGTGGAAAGCTAACAGGGGTCTCCCTGTGTGCTTAGAGAAATTCATTAGCATGAGCTATAAATACAAGCAACCTCAAGCTCTTTTCCATTACGTTTCTTTATTTTTTGGTCCGCTTGGTATTTTAGAATGCAACCGTTAAGTTCTCTTGGGAGGTTCACAATGAAAATGCAATTATGGCCAATTAGCTTCCACCGTCAGTATTTAGTTGGCACACCCCTAAATCGGAAACTCGCGCTGAAAGCCTTGTTTTTGTTTGCGTCAAATTAAATATAGACGTCACTAATGTGACTAATGCGTGTCTCTGTATGAATACTTCATGAAGTCATTGCCAAGGGGATGTTTACACGACACCGTTTGCAACTTTTTATGCGTTTTGGCCATTCATTTACACAACAACCATATGTTGGGGGCCTGAAAAAAGCTAACTTTTGAAAACGGGTTTCAAAGTACAAGTTTTTGAAAAAGATACCGTTATCGCCCATGTGTAAACTACAAAAGTGTGAATTTGTAAAAATGGTAACGTCATGCACATGCGTATTTTACGTGTTCAGTCTATATGCGCGTAGTGTTTCTTTACAAAGTGACATTGCCAACTACTGGCCTGGCAGCAGAAACAGCATTTTTAGTCATTTTTCGCAAATCCGCAGATTTCGCAGATGTCATCGTTTTGACAATGGTGTCGTCTGTATGCGAAAAATGCAAAAGAAAAACGTTGCCGTTTTTAGTACATCGTTGTCGTGTAAACGTACCATGAGGCATTTGTTGCAGGACTAATTTAAATCAGGTATTGCACAAGCCGCCACAAAAAAATTTCACTTTAAAATGAAAATTAGCCCATGATTTACACACCCTCAAGCCATCCTAGGTGTATATGACTTTCTTCTCTCAGATGAATACAATCATAGTTATATAAAAAAAATCCTGGCTCTTCCAAGCTTTATAATGGCAGTGGATTGCAACCAACAGATTGAAGCTTAAAAACGTGCATCCATCCATCGTAAATGAACTCCAAACGGCTCCTGTTGGTTAATAAAGGCCTTCTGGAGCAAAACGATGAGTTTGTGTATGAAAATTATTCATATATAACACGTTACAAAGTAAAATTCTAGCTTCTGACCAAACGACCATACACAGTCTACTTGCCCCTAATTCGCAACTTAGCGTAGTGCGTCATGGCCTAGCGTAAATATCAGCAGTACATCGCATTACTCGCACAAGTTGCTTTTTACACTTAAGTGGAATCCGTATGTTTGTTTGGCCGGAAGCTAGTTATTTTACTTTATAAAGTTTTAAATATAAAAGCAACACTATGTAGCTTTTCAACCTTCATAATATATTTCCAAGACCCTTGTGATGGTACATCGACTTACAATAGGTTGAATGACAGGTCTGCCATAGCCTGACGGGGTCTGTATCGCTTTTACTGGCACTACGTAACTTTGGGGTTCGGGTAGTAACCCGAGCACAAAAAGAACTACAAAATTCGACTGCTTTACGGCATACGTCACTTCCCCCACCACTTCCTCAAATTTGGACGTGAGAGGCCAACCAGCGTTTGTTTTCCAGCTTTCGTGCGTATGTTTTTGTCATGGCCAAAGCAGCAACGGACAAAAAAAAAAATGTCAGAAGTAAGCCTATGTCTAAACGGCGTGTACAAGTTTGGTAGGAGCTACATTCTTGCAAGTAAATAATACATGATTAGACGGACAAAATTATCTTTTAGGCTAAGTAGCCTAATGACTGCAGGCTGATAGTCATGTTTGTTTTGTTTTTTTTCTGGTGAAAGTGTCTTGCCTCAGGCTATAATGCAAATCGATTTTTCAACTTTGCAACTTTCATCTATGGTAGCCTGATAATATTGACGATATATGGTTATTACCTACCACACAAACATTGAATTGAATTAGCATTCTGTAAAACAGTAGCCAATAGGCTACTATAATGACGCTGGCTTGTAAACGTGAGCTATGCGATCTTTTGGCGTTTGTAAAAAATAAAACCCATGAAATTATATTCATATGACATTCTGAAATATATGCCACTGTACCCGGGATGAAGACATTTCAAGCGCAGTCTGAACAAGACGTGAGATTTTACGACCGCAGTAGAAGACAATACTGTTTCCCAACTGTAGGGGGACCCCGAGAGCAAAAGCTACTTGGTGTTGCTTTAATATTTTTCTTACACAAACTCATCGTTTTGCTTCAGAAGGCCTTTATTAACCCCCTGGAGCCGTTTGGAGTTCGTTTATGACGGATGGATGCACGTTTTTGAGCTTCAATCTGTTGGTTGCAATCCACTGCCATTATAAAACTTGGAAGAGCCAGGATATTTGTTAATATAACTCAGATTGTATTCGTCTGAAAGAAAAAAGTAATATACACCTAGGATGGCTTGAGGGTGAGTAAACCATGAGCTAATTTTCATTTGAAAGTGAACTACTCCTTTAAAGGAATAGCTCACCCAGAATTGGAATGACATGAAAAATAGGTTGTCGAGAGTGCCTTCCAGCCATGAAATGTGTAGTGTTTTTTTTTTTTGTGTGTGTGTGCATATTTATAGGTGACACTAAATAAATCACAGATGACATACATAAAATACTCACTCGTGGATGTCATAATCTCCGCCAATCAGAACAAAAGCTGTAAGGTTTAGTAACCAGTCACAAAAAATGAAAACATTCAGATATGACACATTCTAGACAGGTTGTACAGCCTTTATTGATAGATGACCTAGCTTGAACTCTATTGCCACATTGAGTCAGAGACAAATTGTGTGGTTCACCAAGGGCATGCCAACAAAATCATTAACTCCAGCTGTGTATGTACATATGCATTACATGTGCATTCATGCAAATGCAATACGACATGATTTTTTTGTTTGTTCTGCATGGCATATTGTTGTTATTCTTTTTATTGTACTTGCCATGTATTTTAAATATTTTGAATTAGATTTTGTGAAGTTTACATTTTAGAAGTTTAAATACATCCTCTTTGAATATCAAATTCCACTTTGATATTTTCCACGTTATGCCGTTTTGTATAAAAGGTATTTCAAGGTTTGTTTTTATTTATGCCCCTTTAAGGCCCTGAATCTTCTAGGGCGTCTGAAATTCCTGCATGGACAGAACAGACAATTGGATGACGGAGGCCAAATGCCACCCCAGCTCGCCCTGTTTGCCATAGCAACGCCCCTACAGCCTCCTTCCATAATGGAGATCCGAACCAAGAACATGATTTTTAGAACCAAACACAAGTTGGACTTCACACCAATGGCCTGTGATGCTAAGTAATGCTGAACAATTCTTTAAATGTATACATATATATAAAACAACATGCACTGTGTAAAAGTGTTTTTATCCTAGTTATATGGTATCTTCGTAATACAAGAAATCACTGATTTTGGTTTGTCTGTGTTTTAGGGGTAAAATCGTTCTTGGCTACACAGAGGCAGAGCTGCGAGTTCGAGGTTCAGGGTATCAGTTCATCCATGCAGCCGATATGCTCTACTGCGCCGAGAACCACGTCAGGAGTAAGATATTCCGATTTCTTCAGATTTGTCATCTTGGGGTTTTATTGTTCAATTCAGAAAGAAAGTTCAATTTAACCACCAATAATGTGATTGAATGAATACCATTAAGATTCAGAAACAGCTATGTTGAACTGTCTTTCTGCTGATGCATGCTGATATTGTTGCCAAAGGCTTGGTGTCTAAAATAAACTATAGTGACACTAAAATACATTAACCCTGTTTGCTTAGACAAATACCTGAACAAGTGACAGTACCCTTATTCAGTGTGGTTCACAGGAAGCGATTGATAATGTCAAGTTTTATGGGCAAGATGTGTGTGGATTTGGTGAATCCTGATTTTTCTGTGCTGGTTTACCGCAAGAGTGGAGGAAAAAAGAGAGAGCCCTAAATCCAGTATTGAATATGGAACCAACAGTCTATATCAGAAAAAGATCTGGTCTATACATTTCAACTGGGTTTACAAACTGTTGCATTGTCCTTTGCAGTGATCAAGACTGGAGAAAGTGGCCTGACTGTGTTTAGACTGCTTACAAAGGACAACCGTTGGAAATGGGTACAAGCTAACGCTAGACTTGTCTACAAAAATGGCAAGCCTGACTACATCATTGCCACCCAGAGGCCGCTTGTGTAAGTAAAAGGCTAATATCCATTTATACTTCTATGTTAACAGTATACAAAATAGTTCATTAGCATGCTAGTGTTCACCTTTGATCTGTTAAATAGCATGGCAAATTAGCAAGAGATTGATGAAAGTACTTTTTACATGTCCACTGACAAAGTTCTTTTATTCATTTATTCAGAGAAGAAGAGGGCGGAGAGCATTTGAGGAAGCGATCTATGCATCCTTTCACCTTTGCTACTGGAGAAGCTATGCTGTACCAAATCAGCTACCCAATGCCAGGCTTCCCCGACACCCTTCAGGGCAAAGGCAAGAACAACAAAACCAAAAAGACCAAGGTGGACAAAAGCTCAAAGGATGACGTGGACCCAAGTTCTCTGCTGGGAGCCATGATGAGACAGGACGAGTCTGTTTATGTTTGCCAGCCTGCTATGGAGCCTAGAATGTCATTCCACAGTAGCCTCTTCAATGAGCGAGGAGAGACTAGCACTTTCTCTTCTTCTGAGAATGAAATTTGGAGTCCAGTGCAGAATGGTGTAACTGCAGTCTCCAAACAGGAGCCATCAAGTTTTGACCCACTACTGGCAACATTAGATTCCCTGTCCCTGGAAACTGAGGAGAGCTGCTCTAACAGTGAGCTATTCAGTGCCCTGGAAAATCTTGGACTCAACGCAGAGGACCTGGAGTTGCTGCTTCTGGATGAGAGGATGATCCAAGTAGAAATGGAACCGGATTACATACCATCTCTGAATGATCTTCTCACCAACAATGAAATCCTCTCCTACATCCACGACTCACTGGAGAACCGGATAGAGGACTCGACAGATGCTCAAAACCCTGCCACAGCATTAGATTCTGTTGAACCCCCTAAGCCACGTTCTGCTTCCGAGTCAGCTCCTCAAGTTACTTCCTCACTACCTGCTCCTCAAGTCCCTTTCTGGCCTCAAAAACAGATAGCACCCATAATTCATCTCTCACAGCGTATGCAGCAACATCTCAATGGCCAGTCGGTTTGCGACAAAACCGAGAGTTGGATCCAGGCGGCAATTCCTCAGGTGTCTACAACAGACTCAGAGACTACTACTTTTAACCAGCATGATACATTGTTGGTGAACTCGGTACCAGTTGAACACAATGGTCACTGGGCCTCTGAACACACACAAGCCAACTTGAACTCTCAACTTGGTGACAAGATAACTAGCAAAGCACAGCCACAGCAATGGCAGCACAGCCAGTTGCTTGTCCCATTCCAGTATAAACAGAAAACAGTTGAAGATAGTGACACCCCTCCGAATGGGGTCTACAATGATCCCCAGTGGCATGGATACAACTTCACAGACCAATTGGTCACAAATGGACCTTGTTTTCCCAATGGCCAAAAGGCACACACACAGACATTGGGTACCCATGTTGACTGCAATATGACTGACAATTCAGGGGTGGATTTTACAATGAACAGCAGTTCAGCTGTGGATGCAGGGCAGTTTCAGGCAGCCATGGCCTGGTCTTCGTCCTATCAACAGGGTTATCAGAAACAGCAGCAACAGCCAAAGTTCGCACCCAATTATTACGCCTCCTATACCAAACAGAACTCCTCTCTGGAGCATATACTGGGATTAGCCACACCTTCAAACCTTCCCTCATTGACAGATTATGGCTCTGAACTGACCCATGACAGTAAGGTAAGATTTAAAGAAGGATATAGTTGCACAGTGCGATTTAACCAAGACGGACAAGCGGATCAGCATCGTTATTAAACTTTAACAGGTCAAACCTTATCCTTAACTACAAACCTAAGTACACCCTTAATTCCTGATTTCAGATGGTTAATTAATGGTTGATACAAATTTTGTTCCAAGACCAAGATAAGGTATTGCAGTAGCTCTAACCCTAATTAAACACACTTAACCAGCTAATCAAGGTCTTCCGGGTCACTAGAAACTTCCATCCAGGTGTGTTGAAGCTGAGCACTGCAGGGAGGATGCCCTCCAAGTAGGAGGATTGGACACCCCTGTTCAACCCTGCTTGGTATTAACATTGTCAAATTTGGTATAGATGGATAACACACTAGAAATTGTGTAATTTGTCTTTAACATTTCATATAATGGTAAGGTTCCTTCTGACCACCCTTTACAATATTCCATTTTACATTGTATGTGATGTTGAGACAACTTGGATTGTCTAGGATAGTAGTTTAAAGATATTCTGGGGTCTAAACCCTGACATGGCCCATTCCACCCCCTCCATGTTTCTATCTCTTTATTTCCATTGGCCTAAATGCTCACTCTGACCTAATTGTGCTCTGTATAAGAGACCAAGATCTGATGGGTCAAAGCTAATGTGCTGAGATTGCATAATGCACAGTGACAGACCTACAAAGTCTTGTCAGTCTCTGGAGAGTCGCTGTGGGGCCCCACACAGGTGGATGTTTGCTTTGCCTGCTGTGTTGCTTTATCATGGTGACTGTGGTTAAGATTGTAATCTTCAGCTTAAGAGTGTAAGCTTCCAGGTCAACCCACCAGCATTTTCCGCTGTACTGATGGCAGCCAACTGTAGCATCTAGTCTATTGTAAATGGGGAGCCCAAGGCCATAAAGGAGAGATAGAGGAAGAGAAGCCTCCACAAAAGGACCGCTCATGCAGCAGGCAATATTCTGAGACCATGGGCCCCTGTCTGCACTCATTTATCCAGACAGTCTTGCCTTTCCACATGTAGGGCACCATGCTGTTGTTCCACATATAGGGATTGTTTTTTCTGTAGATTTTAAGCAGTGCTTGCTAAGGAGACTTTGGTGCATAACACGTCTGTTGTTGTTTGTGCTACAGACATAAATTATATCTAAAATCATGTGGCTTATTGAGGAAGAGGGGTGCTATTACTTTTATAAGCATTTAGACTTGCACTTCACCCAGCTGATAACCAAAACATATGAAAAAAATCAAATAGACTGAGGGAGGAACCAGAGTCATATCTAGACCTCAAAGACTCATATAGAGACTTGGGGTGGGCTGTTTTGACTTGGGCCTGTGAGTAACAAACTAGCAACATGCTCATGCAGAACCCCTTATCAGTTGCACTGCAACACCCTGACATTGTGGTGGTGACTTTTGCACTGTTTATTGGCTAGTTTTTAAAGATGCATGTTATGATATAAGAAAAGAAAATGTAAGCAACTTTTGCAGACAAAAAAGAGGGATATGGATAGAACTAATATGGAAATGAGGATGTTAAACAGAGAAGTGAATCATCAATGAAAGGGCAAGGCAAGACAGAAAGGGAGACAAATCAGTCTATGTCCAGCACTAAATTCTGGGCTTTGGGTATGTGTCTGTATTCAGGGTCATTGCTCTCAGCTGAAAGGATAATAGAGCTTAAATGCCCAGTCAGGCATGAGCAGCTATGACCTACAATCCGGCATCAACATTACCTCATGCATACTAACACTGCACTTTCAAATACTAGCTATTGGAGCTTTGTGGTTTTGCCAGAGATTTACTTATCATCTGCACACCATTCCTTCATCATCCCAAAAATGAATGAATGAATGAATGAATGATGAGTTGTTAAATTTCTTTTCTATTATTCTTGTAATTTCTTGTAGTCAGTATCCAGTCTTGTCTGTTCGGTGTTAATCCATGTTAAAACTCTGTGCAGAATTATTAGTGGGGGTTAGAATTATTGCTGTTATAAAGCTAAACCAAGTTTATGAATGCATTTCAAAGTCTATCTTTAAGATACGCTTTGGTTTGCATGTTGAATGTAGTTATTTTTGATGAGTTAGCTTCTAAAAACAGCAATTAGTTTGTGTTTCTGTTTATTTAGGTCAAAAGTAGGGAAGTCACTAATGAGTAATGCTAATTTGTTGTCGCGGTTGCTTGCTGTGGATTTTTTGTTCTGTATTAACACTATAGGCCCTATCTTGCACCCAGCGCAATTGACTTTGTACACCGACGCATGTATCATTCCTATTTTGCACCTGACGCACAGCGGACTTTTCCCTCGACAGACGCACGTTGGTAAATTAGGGAATGAACGTTGGAAAATGAAGGTTCAGCGAAAAGAGGAGGCGTGTTCCGGCGCAAACGTTCCCTGGTGCTATTTTGCGGTTTCAGAAAACGATTCAGCCACAGACCAGGAAAAACCTAGTGGCGCGTTATTCAGATGCTATTTTAAGGGCGCATGCTTGGCCATAATGTAGCGTGTGCACAACGCGCATACACTTTGCTTCTCTCATCTACACAGACGCAGCAGTTGCCATTTTTGCAAACCATACATAATTACAAGGAAAAATATTCCACACGAGGGAAATCATTGTGGTGTCCATGAAGATGTGAAAAAATAGGCATAAATCTAGCTTACACATTTACCCAAATTATTATACACCTGTTTAACCGAAGCTAATTTGGGTGGGTTTCTACCATCCCCATACAATGTCACTTTTCTATCTTTTACGGCCGTGACAAGAACGTCAGTCTCCTCGGCTGTGAACCACTACTGGCGTGCGCCTGGAAAATCCGCCGTTATAATAGTAATCCGCCATGGAACAAGTGCGTCTGCTTTTAAAGGGAATGATGTGAGATGATGCTCTGATTGGTTTATTTCATGTTACGCTCAAACCACACCTATGAGTAATGTAGCTACTTCAGACCAACCCATTTTAGATTTGCGCCAGGCGTAAGAGTCATTTATCCCGCTGGTATAATAGCAATAGCGCCCGAGATCCGCCCACAAAGTTACTTGCGTTTCACGTTTGATACTTGCGTTTCAGATCATTAAAATAGGGCCCTATATGACTCTTAAAAGCTATGTTTAGCTAACCTAACAGAAGCCATGTGGTGCATTTTAGATTCGGATATTGGACATTTTGAAGGACAATATCCATTTCTGAGATTCACTCAAACCTTTTTAGCTAGATACATGTCGTAAATACGAGATGACAATACGTGATCTTCTGGCAAATCAATGGCAAAATAAATCTTCAGCAGTCAGGTGGTACAGCGGTCATGTGGTACAAATCGGAGCTCTCAGAAAATTCTGAGTTTACTAGTTGTAATTACGTGTTCCTCACGAAAGTAAATGCATTTTACAAGTCGGAATCTCGTAATTATGACACCTTTTCACTTTTAGCTAGCTTTTTAGCGAAATACTTCTAACATTTGTGTTTTTGTTTGTTTGTTTTCAGATGGAGACAGGCTTTATACTCAACTCCACTAGTGTGGCCTACTCAGGAAGTTGTTTGGTTCCCAACGGCAATGCAGTGGCCACACCCGGCAACAGTCCCCACCCCCTTCCTGAGCCCCTCCTACCTCCCCCAGACCCTCAGACCACTGGTGTATACCTCTGAACACACTTAATAAAGATCTGTCCGTAGAGATGCCATCAATCACGGGAAGACTGTCAAACAAAACATTTTAAAAAAGACTTGATTTGCTTACCAACTTGAATTACATTAATTTAAATTCAAATGAGCCAGATTGACCTCTGGAATATCGAATACTCCACCTAACATATTGTGATAGTATTCTCATTGATATTATGTCAAAAAAATTTGGGGGGAGGGGGGTTATTTCTCTAAGTGTCATTATTTACTGCTGCTTTGAGATGTAGGGAAATTTTCCAGTTGACAATGCAGTTGATCACAATTTCAGATAATCCGTCTGTAACAGGTGCGTGTTTGAACATATGTACGTGTGAGTGTGTTGACGCCAATCGCCAATCATTGGGCTTCATTCAATGAACACGAGCTGCACAAATTTGCGCAAGTTGTTCGCAAAATCATGCTTGCCTGACTGTAAATCACGTCGAGAGTATATGCAACGTATAGCTCTTGCAAAACTGATTGTCCTGAATCGCAGTAAATGACTTTGATGTTTATATGAACAGAAGATTGGGATGCATATTATTTATGGGAAAAAGCAAGGGTGTAACCGATTGTTTAACGGGAAAAAAAATATGTGAGATGTCAATAATAAAGCAGTTAGCAGTACGAAAAAGAGAGACTCCTCTGTAGATGTCACATGTAGATCTGAACCCTTCTCACTGTTACATTTTGTGAGATTAGATTATGGAAAGATGATTCTAGATCAACTTTACAAATCAACTTACCTTTTAGATTCAGGTGTTCATGTGTATAGTGATTCCAGAACCAACCCAGTCTTGCGACAAAGGCGTAATAATTTGAATTAGAATCAGGCAAAGTCATACAATTTTAACATACAGTTGACTTGTACATGTTCTATTGACTTTAAATTGTTTTAATTGGTTGATTTGTCTCAATTGGAATTTTGTACAAGCCAACTTGTAATATATTACAAACTTGTTTTGATTTGTCTCAATTGTAGAGAAAATCGTACATCACTTTCTATTTTTTAACATGGTTTACTAATACAAATTATTATGCTTTTGTCATTAGACTATGTTGTTCGTAACTTATCAATAATGCATTTTAAAAACCAGTTCAAGAGCAGGGTATTTGTCTATGAAAAGAGATTCTGGAAGCTTACATTGTTGAATGTGTTGAGTACAGTATATTGTAAAGCAGTTAAAAAAAGAAAAAGAATATGGTGCTGCAAGGTGTTTAATGAATACAATTGTTAATTGTTATAGTATTATGAAGTCACTGAGAAAATGAACCTCCAGGCCAGCCTCTTTGTTTTTACGTTTCTTTTTAAAATACATATATATGCTGTATTTACAGACATTTCTTATAAGAGTTACCACTGGCTCATCTATGGATTCAAATTTCTTTAACACGTATATGAGAAAACAATATGACAATCATTTACAAAAATGTTTAAAGAGTACAAGTTTGTAAATAGTCAAAAAACGTATTTCATATTGTTGTAAGCACTATTTTAAAGAGCACTGCAACCTAACCAGGTTTTACTTTTTCTCCGGCACAAGATGTAGGCTTCTAGAGAGATGTTTTTTGGAGTAAATATTGTATACTTTTTTCAGGTAATGTGTTCTGTTTGTATATTTTAAGGAGAAGTTTTACACTTTAAATAAAAAGAACGTGGTGCCATACTGGTAAATTTTACTTTCCAGAATTTAAATGTTTTAATATTTGTTTAGAAATTATGTCATCCATGTCAATGATTTGCCATGTTTTTTTTTCCATGTTTGATTTTTTTTTAAATCACGTTTGGATTTATTTTAATATTCTAACACACTGAAAGTAGGTGAGACGATAGGTACAAATGCAGTTGTCTATTTGTCATTTGACTGCTTGTTGAAATGTACAATTTGGTCCTTTAATTAAAGAATTTGTGCAATCACAACAGGTCTCATGATAATTTCTTCTGAATCTTGTCATTTGAAAAATGTTCTTGGTTTCAAATTTTGCATATATTACGTATTTAACAAATGTTCTCTTCCTATGATCCCAATTTGTATTTATTTTTCTACTGAAACAGAGTTATACCTAGATGAAGTTACAGCATCTACCAGCACAAGCTAACGTTTCCTGTTGCAACAGGAAGTTGGGGCGGGACATATTGATGGGTGTGTCCTACACACGAACACAGTGTCGACCACGAGTCACCGTGAAATCAGAATCAACAATTCTTATTGTTTATGGAATATTGCAGCATTTATTATAAATAATTTATCTGCACACATCATAATATTTGTTAAATTCATGAACTTCTAACTTACTAATCAAATTACTTTCAACTCTCGTGCAGCAACATCTCTGATGAAGTGTTTATTGGTGGGAGAGCAACCTGTCAATCACATGAGATCGACCAATAGCAAACCACAATGATCCAATGAATTCCCATTGGACAAAATCAAGTCCCACCCTACATTTTTTCTTGTTTGAGAAGCATCAGAGCCCGTCTACGGAGAGCCTTGGCACTCCCTATTCAGCCCCATTGTATTGATTTTGGTTGCAGTTCCATTAGAATTCCACTGGGGGTGATCGCGAGCGAGTGCAGACTGAATGGGAGTCAATGGGGCTATATGGCTAAATGTGTCTCTTTCACCCGATTGCCGTTGAGAAATCTCAGATTTTATTGTAGGCTTTGCAAGTTCAACATGGGTTATAGGTCGAAAGTTGAATGAACGAGTACTTATTTCTTTTCGATTTCTTACAGGTTGAGTTGTTGTTGCCCATAACACGCTAGCATTCTGCTAATGACGTCAGCATTCTGACGTCATTGACATTTTAAAAGACTTTTTAAACCAAATAAGTGGCTCTAAAAAATCTAACACCCAGCAATGTGTAATTTCTTTGCATCTCCTTTCGAATACAACATTCAAATTACTAGACAAAAAATTATATCCTGAGAAAAGTGGATTTTGAGGGTTTTTCGCCATAGACCTCCATTCATTCTGCACTCGCTCGCGAGCGCCCCCGCATGGACAGAGACGTGTTACTGCAACCAATCCAGAACCCGGAAGTAAGCAGAGAGTGCCAATTCTCTTCCTATTAGACATTCTCTGGAAGCATTTCACTCGTATATTCGTCACAATAGGTAAGAAAAGACTATCGCAACTTCCGTTTCATGACGACTTTAAAGTATTGGAGTGTTAGCTTAGCAACATGAGCGACGACAGTGAAGATCGAGAGAGGAACAGGCCTGGTCTTATGTTGTGTTTTGTTTTATATGTGACAGCAGTCGTCCGTGAGGGGCTGCTGTCTTTACTTTCGTTTTGTTGTTTAAAGTCTTTGAATGTTCGCCAGTTCTCGCCTCCTTCTTCCCACAACGTCTAACTTTGCTACACTCGGCTTGGTGTAAATGCGGCCGTCTCACAAGAATGTGCCTCACCGGTTTTCAAACATTCCCTCTCAGCGCTTTTATCCTCAAGTCTGTATTGACCGTGCCACGGACAGAATGAAATGGCTCCTTTTCACACCTAGCATGGTGTGAAGAACGAGGTTGGCTGAAAGCAAACAAACATGTAGGGGTGGGCCAGATCGCCACAGGAGACTAAACAAACTTCCACCTGAAGAAGTCAGCAAGTGCCACAGGAAGCGGTTGGGAGTCGAGCTAAAACAGATTATTCACCAAGAAAACACAATTTCAGTCAGTTCCTCGCACTATCCAATGCTAAAATCTACCTAGAAAACTGTAGCAAGCGCAGCGAAAATATTGGCCTAGTTTATATTTTTGTTGTCATGTGGAGTGCAGCTTCTAAATGATACAAATCTCTCTCTCTGTATCGGTGTGATTTATGCACACTTGTGACATGATCAGTCGCTCGAGAGGAATGCTAACACTCCTCCGTCTCTCTTTAGCCTTAGCAACAGAAGCACAGACAAAACAGAGATGTAGAGAGAGGGGAACAGAGATCCCTGGAGATGGAGCCAGACAGGGAAAGAAAGACCGGAATGGGAAGAGGAAGTGGCCCGGGGCTAGAGAGGAAGGGAATCAAGAGTTGGAAACGTGTAAAGAGAAGGAATGGAAGTGTTTAGAATTACGATAATACATTGAAATAATATGGTAACCTATTATTTACAGTTTGCTATGTCAAGTAGCAATGACAGAGGAAGCCTCGCACATTCATGGCCTCGCCCGTTTTTACATTAAAATTAAGGTGGATAGGCCTAGTCAGGGTATGTGTTATTAATTTAATAGAATTAAAAGAACAATTCTTCAACATAAATATAAAACTTATTTCAAGTCAATGAATAAAAAAGTGTGGTCAGTTAAACTGTAGGCTACAATCGGAGATTAGGCCTGATTGAAATGTGTGGGTGGCTAACTAGCTAGCTAGCTTCCTTCTAAGGCAGCAGTAAGTGGAGGTGAACCTTATCTGACTGATTTGGAACTCCCTAAACAGGAAGCGCACTGCAGACTTGACTCACAATTGATCCTGTAGAGTTTGGTGTTAGCATGCGGCTAAGCTAACAACACAGAAACTCTCGGTTTCACAGACAGTGCTTAAAGTCTAGTAACTAAAATGACTAAATGCAGACTAAAATGCATGTTTGAGCTGTTTTAACTGAAAGCAACTTGCACTGACAAATGTCACTGCCATTATTTTGTTGATGCACACCAGTAATGTTTTTTTCTTTCTAAGGCACGTTTATAAGAGCTACTAAAATGTCCTAATTTAAATAAGGCTTAATCTAACCAAACCAGCCTCAAAGTTTAGCATACATACGTATTGGGTAGTTAATTTTAATTTGAGTGATCTCTTTTTTCTGTCTATGTGGTTGAAAGCACATGAGTGTCATCTCAAAATGCACCAGGATCACTTTTAATATTCCGAAAGACTAGCACTCCGACCATTTAGCGTTTATTAGTAATGTGCTCACTGCTCTTAAAGGAAAGGTTTACCTAAAAAAAAAAAAAATTTAAATTTACTCACCCTTACGTTTTTTAAACCCTAGCTAATCAGCCTTCTAGATCAGCTAATGGCCATAAATGGCAATAGCTTGTAGCCATTTTAAACCAGCTACCACCTAGTCCCGCTGGATTTCAGCAGGGTTGAGGAGTTTTTAATCATTTCAAGACAAATTACATTCAGACATTTTCCAGAAATCATTTTTTTTCCCTAATAAATGTCAGACAAAAATGCCAATGTCATAAAACATTCAACTATTGTCAGATGCTACAAATAGTTTTCAGATGCACACAGTTATGTTATTGTAAACAATGTTTGTTTTTATTGAAATGTTTTCTACTCTTAGAATTTTTGACAGAAAAGTACCATGATATCCATGGTTTTTGGATATGGTACCATGATTATACCCTTGATTTTTGGACATTATATTCATACCCAGGGTTATGTTATACTGGCAGCTAGCAGCTAGTAAAAAGTAGTTAGCTACCAAGCTAGCTAACGCCTGCTGATGTGTAAATGAGCAGTTTCAAATCCTATTTAGTGGATTTTATTCCTGAATATTCAGTTGTGTTGTCCTTGGATTTGATTTGATACGTTTTTTTTTATTATGTGAATGTGATATTAGCTGTAGTAATATACACAAGCAGCAACACAGACTAAATGTGATGTCTGTTTTGAAGTTTAGGAAGCTAAAGGTTGCTAAACATTCAGTGAGGTGAATATTAGCTTGTACATTTTTTTTTTACTGTGGTAATACCATGGTATTCTTTGAAGTACCTAACCATGTAAAAACATTGTTTATGAATATGGCAATCATTCAATATTCTGGCATTTTTCAAACTACCATATTGCTATCTGATTCACTGATACCATGGTATCACCACAGTATTCTTTTGTAAAGGATGTTGTCTTTCTCTCTCGCCGTCTGGCTCTGGCCCCAGACTGAGGTGTCTGCTCATGTTTGGAAGTGCGGATGAGTCGAGTCATCTCCTCTCCGGGAACCCGCGGGCTCCTGTTCACTGTCTGCTTGACTCTCACGCAAGGCTGTCTGTCACGTCCCTGCGCTACACACCCCAAAAAACAGAGAGAGAACAAAAGATTTCATTTATTGTCACCCAGCGGTTCATTTACAGCGAATGAAAGTGATGTTTCTATCAAGCCTTCGCTTTCCGAAGCCTGGCATCTCTTCACGACGTGTTAACAATGTTGCACGTCTATATAAAGTTTTGTTAGCCAATAAATGTGCACACCGCAAAGCCAGTTTCCCAGACACCGATTAAGTGTAGTTCTGGACTAAATTGTGCTATCAACAGGGATTTTTCTTTAAAAGTAAAGAACTTGGGTCATTTTCATAGATAATTGAACTTCTTATTCTGAACCTAAAGTCCTCAATGGTCTCTTTTCCTCGATACATTTGCGTCAACAACACTAGCACTGTGCTAGCATTAACCATTTACAGTGCCTCGGTAACAACTCAGCACTCAGTAAAACTCATTTGAAAATGGTAGCAGTTGTTCACTTCGACTATTCAATGAGTTGCGTCTGGGTCAGCTAGTTAGAGATTGGCCTTTCCCTCAGATATTAAACCGTTTTGTTGCATTGTCCTTGGTATTTTCAATGTTTTCATGGCCATTTCACTCCTAATCCCCAAGAAAGACTGTTACTACACAAGATACTTTTTCATCCTCTCTCTTTTTCTCAACTGCATTTAGTCTGTCAATAGTTATTAGTTCAACTACATCTCTCCGGCCTCTCTTTTCTTTCCAGCTCAATTGATTTTCAGTTTGCTGATGAAAAGGCCGGCCCGCGCTATCATAATTCAACACAGGCCTCCGAAAGTAGGTGACTGAGCACCATTGTGTTCAATGCTTGATTCTGGCCTACCATCTTATGCACCCTTCAAATCAAGTTATTATATTTCCAGTGTCATAGAAACAAAATTGCACCATGACGTTATTATGGCAACAGGGAGTAAGTATTAGAGGCACATTCGCAATTTTTTTAAGAATTATTAGATATTTTATTTTATCTAACACAAAATTAGCTAAGCTAGTTTTGGCTGGATGTAACGAAAACTTGTAATGCCATAATTCAATCTACTAAATTGATACCTCCCTTCTTCCTTCAAAAGCGCTTTTAAACTCATTCATTCTCTGTATATTCTTAAGCTCTTGGTCTGTGATCTTTTTTTTTTTATCTAACTGTGTAAAGCGATCTTGAGCTTTGGAAAGGCACTATAAAATTATTTGTAGTATTAATTGAAATTTTGTGATTTTATTTTCCCCCCAAATTTTCTTGCATTACAAAAAATTACAACACAAGATAAAATGCAGGAATTAAATTGTGCAAGCATGTCTCAAATTTTAGTTAAAAAAAGAGCATTTAAGGCAAACCTCAAATAAAATTAATAGCAAATAAAACAGCTCATATCATATTTGTTTATATAATATTTCATATAATTCTCTGAATGTTAAGCACCTTTTTATTTAAAATGTATATTCACTGGTCAGTCATACAGTGTTTTTATTATTAGTATTATTATTATAGTATTATAATGTGTATTAATATTTATAATGAACTTTTATTTTTATATTTTCAGTTTTCATTTTAAATGTATATTGTTATGTGTCTTCTTCGTTATTTGTAATTAGCTTTATTTTTTTATTTTAGTATTTATTTTTTTATTTTAGTAATTCTTCAATTTATTTTATTTCAGTTATTAATAATTTTCATCTTATATGTATTTAATTTATTTGATTGTTTTTCAGCTTTATTTCAACCAAAAACATTTTTAATTTTAACGTTTAGTAACCATCGCAACACTAGGAAGGATTTATACTAACAGAATGTTACTGAGCCTGACACACACACACACACACATGGATTTGAGAGCATATTCGCCTGTTGCATATCAGTGGGAGTAAACCATGTTGCGCTCCACGAGTCCGACTCTGTCATCCGAGACACGGAGAGAGGGAGAGATTGGATGGGGTGTTTGTGGACGAAGGAAGGTAAAAGATCAATACTGGAATCAAAGGTGTGTGAAGAGCAGAAATAGAGCGTGTGTGTATGTCTCTCACACCTCCGCTAGTCCTGTTCCCATCTCGGTCTCGTTGATGGCTTGTCCAGTATCGTCCATTATGGCTTCACTCTCTCAGCAGGGGTCACAGCAGCAAGGGTTTATGTGTGTGTGTGTGTGTGTGTGTGTGTGCGTGTGGAAGCAGGGCACAGACTCAAGGGCGAGTAAGGACATTCTGCCCGCGAGTTACCCCTTCTTTCAGACCATACTTTTAGCAACGAATTTATGTCTACAAGAGACATATGTGACAAATCTGTATTCTATTAAAATAAATATAAAAATACAAAAGATGTCCAGTGTTCCACCACCACGTAAAAAAATAAAAGGTAATTTCGACTTTTTATAGCCTATCATTATTCTGACTTTTTTTTTTTTTGAACTGCAAGTTCATATCTCGCAATTTGGACTGTATAACTAGCCTATATATCACAATTCTGAGAAAAAGTCAGAACTGTGAGATATAAACTTGCAATTGAGAGGAAAGAAATCAGATTTGTAAGATATAAAATTACAGTTGCAAAAAAAAAAAAAAAAAAAAAAGGTAAAAATAGTGATATAAAAGGTCGCAATTAGGGCTGTCAAGATTCCTTCATTATGAATTCTCGATTGCAATTTACGTATGTCAGTTTACTGGCAAAATACCTGAAGTGGCGCAATATTACACCATTTTCTAAGGCTTTATGATATATTATAACCATTTAAAAATCATAATATAGCATGGTGCTATTGTGAAATCCCAAAGTCTGCGATTCAATTAAATAAATAAATGCGCTCTGTGTTTCAGAGTAAACCGCGGCGCTTTATCTATTTACATGCGTGCAGGTTATGCGTTTCTTCCAGCGTCTCAGAGCGGCTCCGTAAACGCTGTGCTGTTTGTTTGGGTTTCAGATAACGTGCATTTAGGAACACATAAAGTCTGACGTGCTTTCGTGTTTCATAGCGAATTGTTGCACTGTGATCATGTACATGTGTGTAAAGAAGGCATCACAGGAGCTCGGTTAACAAACTGTGAGTTTGGGCTGTTTATAACGTTCATCACCAGATTTATATCGTAAATCATTTATAAACCTCAATATGTTTCTAAAATCAATATGTTTCTAAATATGCAAATTGTTGTTCATTGCAATTTTATAATAAATGTTGCTCTTAGTTTGCTCTAATGTTTTGACGTTCACATTCTCAAGAAATTAGAGTGGCTGTAGCATTTCTACTGTAAAGAAGTGGCCAAATATTAAAGATTAAGTGGACATTTGAATGAAATGTTGTTTGGCCAATATTAAAGGCACACTATGCAGTTTCCGTTTTTGTCAAACAGCGACCCCTAGAGTCGCTGTGGAGTACTTGTATTTAACAAGTACTTGTATCTGTCGTAAATACCACTCACGCAGAGCCGTCTCTGCACTCTTCCGACCGCGCTTTCTTCGTTTTCTTCATCGACTCTGCCATGATTCACGTCTGAAATGCGTGCTAGCGTCCTCCATAGAGGCTGCTTCATATGTTGTTGATGTATGTGACGTCGTGCCGTAAAGCAAGTCGTGATTCTCGCGAGATTTGTCAGGGCACCACCTCTCAAACCTGCATTGCTGGTTTCATTGTTATTATATATATATATATATATATCTGATAAGGTAGGCCTATACCAAAATACTGTGCACCCTGAGTTTAAATGTACATTAACTACATTTTTAAAAAGACACTTCTTATGATTTTATGAATGAGGCGATACAAATAAGCAGCTAGTATAGATTTTATAGTTTCTGTACTGAAGTCTATATTGAAGGGTACAATTTAACAGGTATATTCTGCTATTAAACTACACTTCAGATGTATTTTGTTTTGCATTCATAGGTCATTTTTTGAGGGAGTTCAGGTATGCTGTACATTGACCTTTCCCGAGAACATACAGCAAGTGAATATTGGCTGCCAGCTTGTCCTCCGAGTCCCCGTGCCACAACGACTCCAGTCACGGTCCGCCACGTTTCACAGGACACAGTGGAAAAACGAATATCAAATATTAATACAGCCCGTGTCCCAGAAGACCAACCATGCCTCCCACTCCTCTAACCAGACTCCATCTCTTCTAGAAGATTCAGTTGAATACTGTGCCTTTTTAAGACTTCCACCATATATGTAAATTACCTCTGTTCTTCTGTTACCACTAATGAGACTGACTGTTTGTGGCTCCTCTGTTAGACCCCAACTGATCAATAAACTGTTTGGTATCTGCCCTTGGCCATTTTAATACTGTGGTATCCATTCTGACCTCTCCGTGGGATCTTAATTATGTTTAACGGGATCACTATGTTCCTTTAGCAGTAATGACCGTTTTTTATAATTCCAAGCAGAAATTATATAAACGATTCACCCCGGACTCAAATGCCAGGTTTTTAAGACTACAGCTGTGCTTTAATAGAAGCAGCAATATCTTTATTAGGAGTTCTGAATAAGGTAATGATCACTATAACTACCACTCACCAAACCCCTTTCTGCATGTTCAATCGATACGCCATTAGGTGACGACAAGACTGTCTTTATGAGCGACAGACAGTTGACGGCATCCATTGACTTCCATAGTAGGAAAAAAATACTATGGAAGTCTATGTGTGCGTTAAAGGCACGCTATGCAGTTTCCGTTAATGTCAAACAGCGCCCCCTAGAGTCGCTGTGGAGTACTAGTATTTAACGTTACTGTCGTAAATACCACTCACGCAGAGCCGTCTCTGCACTCTTCCGACTGCACTTTCTTCGTCGACTCAGCCATGATTCACGTCCGAAACACGTGCAAGTGTCTTCCATAGAGGCTGCTTCATATGTTGTTGATGTATGTGACGTCGTGCCGTAAAGCAAGTCGTGATTCTCGCGAGTTTTTCCGGGGTGCCACCTATCAAACTTGCATTAAGGTACAAATCTTGCATAGTGTGCCTTTAAATTCTAGTCTTCTAATTAAATGTATCTTCTTTTGTGTTCAACAGAAGAAAGAAAATCTTACAGGTTTGGAACAACATGAGGGTGAGTATATGATGACAAATCTTTTTGGGGTGAACTATCCCTTTAATGTGTTTTTTTGCTGTTGTTAACTTTCATAATGGAGTGACCTAGACACTCCCGATGAGTAAGTCTCATGATTGGTCAAATGCCTGAAGGAAATGTAAACAAGGAAAGACAAGCAAAAGACTTGCTCATAATATTTTGATGGGACTTCTGGACATTAAAACGTCTTGACTGCACTGATTTGTCAACCGTGTCAACATAATTTAATACACACACACACACATTTATATACTATATAGTACATATTTCCATATATTTATATTTTAAAAAAGGGGAGCTGTCAAGAAAGATCCAAAAATTGACAGGGGAAAGGATTTCTTTCAAGAGAAACTAGATATCGTTATTTCTTCCATCACTGCTTCTGTTTTATTGTCTTTTTGAGGATACAAAGCTTTCATTTTAATTGTTCAAATACTTATGTCAAGATCCATTAGTTTTGATGCTAACATTTCAGCGTTCTGCTACACCCAGACGCTGTGCCGTGCTAACCAGACAGTATTTATTCAAAACGAGCTCGATTCCCATTCTTATTCATCTGAACTGGTTTCCCAAGGGGAAACTTTCTCTGAAAAACAGGAAAATTGTTGCACAGTTCAAAGAGGACTCTTTTTAATCAATCCAACAGTTCCCGTGAGCACAGAGTGGGGCCCCAACAAATTCTTTGCTTGTACGTCACAGAATTTATTTCCCAAAAAACTATTTAGTCTAAAGACTAAAGTCTGCTCTTATCTTAAGGTCACACACCTCTATGGAAAACAGGCAGTGTGCAAGTTTATACAGAAGACAAACATGGAGCCACACTCAGGGTTTCTCCAACTTTGGGCGTTTTTCCCAGCTGTTGATTTTTATTAAAATGAACACATTTCAACATTCTTCTTTACAAACATTAGAACCTGCATCTATTATGCATATATTATCTTTCATGTAGTGTGTAATATAGCTGTTTGTGAAAGTACATGGTCTGCAAAGTTTCCAAAATCAAAGTGCACGACAAATGGAGTTATTGTCTCCCAAAAGAAAGAATCAAATCTAAACTGCCTGGAACGAGTTGTTAGTAATTCCAGTCTCACTTCCTGTTACTAACATAATGTAGGTTTGTAACAGATTTGCATAATGGAAGCCTATGGTTTTCATTGGCTACCCGCGAACAACTTTGACCCGCTCTCAAAATTTTTATTTGTTGTATCACAGTGTATCAAGTGCTGAGGAAGCTTTGGAGATGAAATCCAGATATGGTAATGGGCGTTTAATTCCCAGCAGTAGTAAGCAGTAGACCAATCACAACAGACTGGGTCATCTGACCAATCAGAGCAGATTAGACCAATCACAACAGACTGGGTCATCTGACCAATCAGAGCAGAGTAGACCAATCATAACAGACTGGGCCTTCTGACCAATCAGAGCAGAGTAGACCAATCACAACAGACTGGACCGTCTGACCAATCTGAACAGAGTAGACCAATCACAACAGACTGGGCCATCTGACCAATGAGAGCAAAGTAGACCAATCACAACAGACTAGGCCATCTGGCCAATCAGAACAGAGTAGACTAATCACAACAGACTGAACCATCTGACCAATCTGAACAGAGTAGACCAATCACAACAAACTGGGCCATCTGACCAATCAGAGCAGAGTAGACCAATCACAACAGACTGGACCATCTGACTAATCTGAACAGAGTAGACCAATCACAACAGACTGGGACATCTGACCAATCAGAGCAGACCAATCACAACAGACTGGACCGTCTTACCAATCTGAACAGAGTAGACCAATCACAACAGACTGAGCCATCTGACCAATGAGAGCAAAGTAGACCAATCACAACAGACTGGACCGTCTTACCAATCTGAACAGAGTAGACCAATCACAACAGACTGGACCTTCTGACCAATCAGAGCAGAATAGACCAATCACAACAGACTGGACCATCTGACCAATCTGAACAGAGTAGACCAATTACAATAGACTGGGACATCTGACCAATCTGAACAGAGTAAACCAATCACAACAGACTGGGACATCTGACCAATCAGAGCAGAGTAGACCAATCACAACAGACTGGGCCATCTGACCAATGAGAGCAAAGTAGACCAATTACAACAGACAGGGACATCTGACCAATCAGAGCAGAGTAGACCAATCACAACAGACTGGGCCATCTGACCAATGAGAGCAAAGTAGACCAATCACAACAGACAAGGCCATCTGACCAATCAGAGCAGAGTAGACCAATCACAACAGACTGGACCTTCTGACCAATCAGAGCAGAGTAGACCAATCACAACAGACTGGACCATCTGACCAATCTGAACAGAGTAGACCAATCACAACAGACTGGGTCATCTGACCAATCAGAGCAGAGTAGAGTAGACCAATCACAACAGACTGGGCCATCTGACCAATGAGAGCAAAGTAGACCAATCACAACAGACGAGGCCATCTGACCAATCAGAGCAGAGTAGACCAATCACAACAGACTGGACCTTCTGACCAATCAGAGCAGAGTAGACCAATCACAACAGACTGGACCATCTAACCAATCTGAACAGAGTAGACCAATTACAACAGACTGGACCATCTGACCAATCTGAACAGAGTAGACCAATCACAACAGACTGCGACCAATCAGAGCAGAGTAGACCAATCACAACAGACTGGGTCATCTGACCAATTTGAACAGAGTAAACAGTTAATGGGCCCCATTTAGTAAATATTATGGTCAATCATATCTTATATGGTCAATACTACAAGTCAATGGGGTCCATCAACTGTTTGGTTACCGACATTCTTCAAAATATCTTATTTTGTGTTCAGCAGAAAAAAGCATGTGAATTGCCTGTAAATGACAAACATTTTGGACATAAATTGCGAGAAACCAAGTAATTGTCACCATTCTTGGCAATTTCCTGAATTTAATTAACCAAGACAAAAAAACACCAAAAAAAAAAAATTTCTGCTTTGTGTTTAACATTTCTCTGTCAATATGACTAAAGCAAAAATACAGCATCTCTCTAAACATGTTTTTTCCATGTTTATTTGAATCTATCAAAAGCGCTAAGATTTACAGGCTACAGCTGTGCTGCAACCAATAATGGAGACACAAGAGTGACTTTTTTTTGTTTTTAGTCTCTCTAAAATATCTTTCATCCCACACTGTTCATACTACAAACATGAATAATACCTCAAATCACGTGGCTCGTTGAGAAAAAAAACCTTTAGCCACTTAACAACACATTAGCAACCAGACCCAGAACAGCATGAAAAACACTTAGCATTAAGCTAACAACCACTTAAAGAACATAGAGGCAAAAACAGAAGTTTAAATAACACTGTTATCTTTCTAATTTTAAGCTTTGGAGTAAAATGCTGATCTAAACCAGCCTTTCTTTTCAATTATAAGCAGAACTTGCACAAAACAACATGGCTAACTCGTTCCAGATTAGCAGGCAGGAGAGAATGAACTGCTAATGCCACTTTACTCTCACACAGGAGCATTGTGTGCCAAATTAGGACATTTTACACCACAGAAATTTAAGCTTTGTGGTCAAAACAGACATTTCTGGACGTAGTGTACTCGATACGAACCGCAGATGTAAACAAGTGAATCAGTGAAACAATGCATAGGGAAACAGAAAAACGGGCTTTATCCTCGAAGGTAAACAGTGAGGGAAAATATCTTCTATCTTCTCTGTTTTTCTTCCAGCCAAACAGATGAGCAGTCAATTAGTGACGTCATCATGATGGAGGCAGATGTGAGGCAGTCGACGGAATCTAAATATTTGGCCATGACTTATTTCGTGTCCTCGCTGACCTTTCATTTTTGTTCCGTTCTTTGATCCATTTCTTCTTTGTTTTTCAGGGTTGTTGTTGTTGGATGTTGCTGAAGATTGTCGGGTTTAAGACCTTTCTAGTCCTCCTTAAAGGTATAGTGTCTATTTTTTTCAATGTTTAATGTACTTTAACTGCTTAGCCCAACACATCAACATTGGCTCAACCAATAGAGTGCAACTGTTCCCGCCCACTTTTTTTTCCATTCATTTCTCCCATAGGGATTTCAAAAAAGTCTTCACTAAAGCGTTTTAAGCCACGAACCAAGCTACGAGGTGAATCATAACATTACAAACTTTGATTTGAAGCAATATACTTTAAGTTTATTGCAAAATATTAAAGTAAATAAAATATGAACGTTTTTTGAGACAGTAGGGAGACTGTAGGGAGGTCATTTGTGGTGCTACATGGGAGTGGGCGGAGCTAACTAGATTTTTACCAACTGTAGCAAACTTTTGGCCTGATTTTGTCCGAAATTAAGTCACACCAGTTCGTTCTCCGATTTCGTTTGAAGTCTGTCGGGGCCTTTAGCATTAGCATATAGTTATACAGTATATTGCCTTTATTATGTTTTGGTTTGTACATTTAAAAATGTGTCAGCTTCAGTGTTTTACGTTTCTTATTATTTCAGCAAAAACGTCACAAGCTCCACCTCCGCTGCTGTGCAAAGGATTGTGGTTAATAATAGCCCAAATAACATGCTACATGCTACTACCTATGCATAGTGTATGAGGAAACGCATTACAAGTAACGTTAGTTGCGTAATCAGATTACATTTTTCAAGTAACTAGAAAAGTAACTTTTAATAGTAACTTTCCCCAACACATTGGGACACACTAATCCTAACTCTGCTAGAATAAAGAACTAGCAGGCATGCAACAAAAATGTAGACATGTAAATGGTTCTGTTACAGCATTCAGACAAACATCTTTTACCTGTAAAAGTAAAAAGCAGATGGTTTTCAGTTTAAATGAGCTTGACTCTTATGTATACAGTGGCTTTCTCTCCTCTAGTAACCTTTTTCTTTGTCGCTCTCGATCCTCTTTTCCCCTGCAGCAAAACACGAGGGGTGTTACATTTGATCTGTCTGTTTTAGTAAGTCTCTCTCTCTCTCACAGCTGAGCTCTTGGCATTCCTGCCCACAACATCAATGTCATTAGTTCAAAGTCTTTCCTTTTTTTCACCGGACAGTCTGTCCACCATGGGATGTACAAGCCTCTCTATCTCTATATCCCCTCTGCCCCAGTTAACTTATTCCACCAGCGTAAATGTAAGTAATCAGCTGTCGCGCAGCTGTTTTTACTCGCAATTCTGTTGGGTCTGCTTTGATTGAGTACTGGAGCCCCCTTTCATCATTAATAAACATAATGACATAAACATTGCCGTGGACGTGAATTAAACTGTTGGACCAGTGTATACTTGAATATATATTTGAAGTCATTTAGACCCTACTACACTTAAAATGTAATGAATACAATGGTTTTACTATCTGAGAATACCATCAATGTACCATGGTCTGCAAACAATACTCTTTTGTAAGGGGATTTGACTTTCCACTGAACCCTCTGTTTTTACATTTAACTTCATTACCAAACATCTGATTCATCCTGTGACTCATTAGAATCGGATGATTTAAGTTCATGTTCAGTGTTTTTGGAGCGTATGTTTACAGAACAGCTGGATAAGACTCAGTGAGACAGAGAGAGAGGGGTGGCATTTTAAAGCTTTGTTATAAACATAATCTAATGGGTGGTCTGTGTTTTTGTGCAGTTATCTATGGCCCACTCATTGCGCCATTCCAGGATCTCTGATGTTTTTCTCCCTGGTGCAGTGATGTTTAAATGTTAAACGCCGTTGACCTCTGCTGGTCGGGAAGTGAACTGCACAGACAGCATTAATGCCAGCGTGATCTCTTGTGGCACTTCATGGACAACTGCTCATTTTAACATTATAAAAAAAGAGCAGAAAGTGGTGCTTCAAAAAGTCCAGGTCTAGATAGATAGATAGATAGACTGAAGGAATTGATTGGATGAAAATGAATTGTCCATCCTGTAATCCAGTGAATCCAGGCAGAGGATTACAGTCTCAATGAGTCTCACTCAATCTCTCACAGTCTGCACATCAGCCGTTTACTCTGAGATGAAGCATCTTGAGTGTGTCGTAATCCCACCAACAGCACAAATCACTAGTGTGAGTGAGTGATGACCGTCTCACACACTGCACTGTATCCTGACCCTGCATGTGATGCCATCCTCTATAACAGTGAGTAACCTATCTATCTATCTATCTATCTATCTATCTATCTATCTATCTATCTATCTATCTATCTATCTATCTATCTATCTATCTATCTATCTATCTATCTATCTATCTATCTATCCACCCATCTATCTATCTATCTATCTATCTATCTATCTATCTATCTATCTATCTATCTATCTATCTATCTATCTATCTATCTATCTATCTATCTATCTATCCACCCATCTATCTATCCACCCATCTATGTATCTATCTATCTATCTATCTATCCACCCATCTATGTATCTATCTATCTATCCACCCATCTATGTATGTGTCTGTCTGTCTGTCTGTCTGTCTATCTATCTATCTATCTATCATCTGTCCACCCATCTATCTATGTATCTGTCTATCTATCTATCTATCTATCTATCTATCTATCTATCTATCTATCTATCTATCTATCTATCTATCATCTATCCACCCATCTATCTATCTGTCTATCTATCTATCTATTTATCTATCTGTCTACCCATCTATGTATGTATCTGTCTGTCTATCTATCTTTCATCTTTCTGTCTGTCTGTCTGTTTGTCTATATATATCTATATATATCTACCTACCTATCTATCTATCTATGGCATTACTGTTTAAATGCATACAGTAAACTAGTTAGCTGTTTATCATTTTCATGATGCATCATAAGTAATGTGTAAAAAGGTTAACAATTATTTACTGTATATTATATTACTGTATTTCTTTATTTATTTGTTTCACTATTTTATATGGAAAGCCAATAGTAGATACTATATGATACAATACAAAAAAACAGCTAATATATCAACAATTCCTTTGATTTAAGACTCTTTATAGGTCAGAGCTGCAGTTTATATCAGAGGTCCTGAATGAAACTCAACCCTCCTACCGCAGATACCAGCACAGTTACATGATCTGAGGGGCTCAGGTGAACAGCGGCGGCCCACCTGCTCTCACCGCCCAATCCTGAAGCAGTGGAGAGCGCAAATTAGGTCAGTCCAATCAAGATTGGACAAATAACACAGGGTACAATATCAATACATACAATATTTTTTTAGATCTAAAATAAATCCACATTATTTCTACATGTCTAACATTGGTGTTCAGCAGAACTGAAATAATGCAGGACAAAGTGAGGCTTTGGAGAGCTTTAGATCTAATCCCACTTTCTCTATCCCTCCTTCCTTTTACCGATCTGAAGATGGATGGAAAGCTCAACAGGGGTTTTTCAGTTTTATCCCTCTAGTAATATCCCAAACACAAAGAAATAAGCTGGTTATAACCTTCGCTCTTTGTTTCATTAAATCTGTCATCTGCATGTATATGGACAGGATTTAGGCTGACATTAAAGCTGGTGTAAGGAGAAATTGCGCTTATAGCTGAGATGGATGAGATTTTTTTTCAATCCTGAGAGCGATTACGAGTCTGATTTTATAATGTATAAAAGACGGATGGAGAAAATCCCATAATGCACCATGCTATGAGATCATTTACACTGGTACGTCAGTAAAACTTGGCGTCATAAATGGGATAAACGTTAAAATACGTTAAAACAAACGTTCGAAAGAATACTCTTTTACTTTTCTGTTCAAAATATATCAAATCATAAAAAAATACATGGATTGGAAAGTGGTACTGGATTGAAACGGACAAAAAAAATTGACATTTTCACACTTTACTCAAATATGATTAAAATTTGGTTTTGCAAGCAGATTGTGTAGTTGTGCTTGGAGTCAATTGTTTTATTCGTGATAATGCAATGAAACAAGCATTTTTAGCCAGGCTGTCATACAAAGAAATTATGAACACATGCAAAAGCAAGAGAGAACCAACAAAATATTAATAACTGATTATGTTGAAGTCAAGGTATGCTTTTTCCTGTGAGCTTTTTGCTTTTTTTAATGCATCTTTCTTTGCATAGTAAAATAAAACCTGGCTTTTTTGGGTCATTTTATATATGTCACCAGTTTTAAAAATGCAAAATTCATTTTGCACCCCCTCGCTGTGTCTGCACCCTCTGCTGCTGGCGTGAAATATTAATCACTTTGCTCTTTCTCTTTTCTCTTCTCTGCCAACAGCTGCTCCTGTACAATAGCGTTTCCCTCCCGGCTCCAAACACACACAGTCTCGTGTGCACAGACACACACCTGCAGCTGCTCCCCTGATGACAGACACTAAACTCAGGTAAGAGGCAATTTAAACTTACTTTCTTCTATATAAGTTGACCTTAAGTTTTCAGAGCTGAAGTAAACCCCAGAACAGAGAGCATGCAGGGGTTTCACGATAAGATCTGTGTCCTGACAGAAGATGCGAGATACGATAGGTGTGTAGAAATTCTGTATTGTTTATTATGCATTTATATTTAATAAATTGCAATGCTCTTTTGTAATTATAAATTAGATATTGTATTTGACAATTTAAAGTACAGGTTAGAATATATACAGGTTAAAAGGGGGAAAAGAAAATAGTGACTGTGATTATTTTTTCCTATAAATTCTAACCTAAAATATAATTTTGATCAGATCAAATAAAACATTGTGGACACATATAAACAAGTTCAACGCTCAGTACTAAACCGTCCTTGACCAGTTATTGTGTAACAGGCTTTGAACGTTCGTTTGCTCACCTGTATGGAAACACCTAGTGCAGCTCAACATGTAATTGTCCTGTTGATACAGTTTATATTGGAAAACATTTGTGTAAAAGCTCCACAAACCCGAGCTGGATCCACAATTCAATCCGATAATGATCTAATGGAGCACATAACGGAAACATTCATCATAGAGACACGATAGATTTTTAATTTTTCAATACACAATGACATGAACGCTATATCTCAGTGCATCAAAATAACAGATACAAACGTGGCTTTACACAAACTCTCTTTGTTTTTCCACAGAACCTCCAGGATGTATCTGTTATTCATTCTTCCCTTGCTGTTGGAGGTCCAGTCCATCTCCATGAACCACAACTTCACCTGTGACTGCAGCTGCCACATGGAGCTCAAAAGCGCCGACTGCGCCAACAGCAATTTCACCCGTCTGCCCATCGCCCTTCCACCATTCACTGAGCAACTGGACCTGTCCCGCAACAACCTGAGTGCCATCCAGCCCAGAGCCTTCCAAACCACACGAAGACTTCGCGTCCTGTTCCTCAACGACAACGCCATTTACATGCTAGCCGATGGAGCGTTTTATCTGCTGGAAGATCTGTTGAGGTTGGACCTGAGCCGAAACCGAATCTCATCTCTGAGTGAAGGATTTTCACAGGGTCTCAGTTCACTGAGAGATCTGTCATTGGCTGAGAACAATTTGACCAGCTTGAACAGCGGTTATTTCGTCCACTTGGACGCATTGCAAAGACTCGACCTCAGCCATAACAATATCGAAACGATCGGAATGAGGGCGTTTGGGTCCATGAGTACCCTACGCCAGATAAAACTCGACTGGAACAATATAACGGTTCTCAAAAATGGCATCTTCTCCATGCTACGAAATCTCGAAGTCTTAAATTTAAGTTTCAACCAGATATACCGCTTGGACGTCGGAGTGCTTTCGCCATTGACAAGTCTAGCTCTACTGGACCTCAACAACAACAGTTTTACCACTATTCAATTCATGACCTTCTTGAGTCTCAATACGTACAGCACGCACATATTGCTCCAAAAAAACAACTGGGAGTGTGTCTGCGATCTGCAACGAGTCTTTCGGAAGCTCTGTAACGTCAAACGGCTGTTCCTGGACGACTGCGAAATCTGCCTTCAAAAACCTTTGGATGAATTGGATCCCTGCATCGGCGAGATGGTTACTGTCCTGATCATTACTATCACGGTGATCATCACCGTTGTGGCTGCCATCGTCATGGCAGAGAAGAAAAGGGGGAAAAGGAACAAAGAAAAGCATTGGACGGAAGCCAGCGAGTTGTCCTGTGCATCGCAAGATTGAACGAATGACGATATTGTGTAAAAAAGAACATCAATATCTCTTTGCTTTATACTCCTACCCAAATGTCTTACTAATTTATAAAAAGATTTAATAAAATGTCAAGTGAACTCTTTGTGAACTTGTAACCAGCCAGATATGTATAGTATGTACTCTTCTGAAATGAACATGAAGCTTCCGTGAAGAGAAATAGTTCCAAAACAAGAATTGAACGCTTAAATGTTCAGTTTTCTCCTCCATATATGTTGATCTGAACATAATTTTTACACAAGATGGCGCTGTTCAGTGTTCTCCTCCATATATGTTGATCTGAACATAATTTTTACACAAGATGGCGCTGTTCAGTGTTCTCCTCCATATATGTTGAGCTGAACATAATTTTTACACAAGATGGCGCTAAATAGCTATTTTTGACCTGAGGGTTGTTCCATAAAACAAGATTAGAATACAAGCCAGGCTTATTTTGGTTAGTCAGACTTATTGTCGGTGGATTCTGTTTCATAAAGCAAACTTAAAATAATTCAAACTCAGTTACCCTGGCAACTTATGCTGGGAAACTAGCCTGGTCCAGGGCAGGCTAACTGTCAGGCTAAGCCTCAGCTGTTAGACAGATCCTCTAACACTGACCAACAAGAACACAATGATATTACCACTGACACTCTCTCATACTATTATTGGACTGTATTAACCACTGTTAGTCCAAAAATAAATACACAGTATACAGAAAATCAACTTAAATAAGGCTACAATGATAAATTAGACTATTATATATAGATAGATAGATCGATAGATCGATAGATTGATAGAATAGATACAATATATATATACTACAGGTTTTCTCTATTTTTTATTCTTTATTTCTAAGATTTATGAATACATTTCTCTCTGGTTTTGTTTGGCAGCTGTAGTACATGTTTATGATTATTAGAAGAACATTAGAACACAATCCAAAAAAAAAGCTTTTTAAAGCAGAAGTTAAAATCACAAAATTATATAAAAATGTAGTTAATGTAGGCTAATATATATTCCTTTATTTTATGGAATATTCTTTGATTTTAGAGTTGCACATATCTTTTAAAAATGTATACATTTGCTCTTAATTTCATGTTATCCTCTCCATAGTGTACTTTAGAAACTAAATCTAACCACTCATTTAAAACTGGGGATTCTTGCTTTCTCCAAAAAAATATTGCATTAAAAGCTGTAATTCTCAGCATTCTAAATAAGTATATATCATCTTTATTAAGTAGCATAGGTCCTATACCCAAAACTATATTTTGTATCTTTATATATTTAATTTCTTTAAAAAAAATCTTCCCTGAATTAGGCTACTTCTGTTAATTTTTTTATTTTTTATTAGAAGTATGAAATATAATGAGCTAGAAGTTCACTGCAACTTATCCAACATCCTAAAGATAAATTATTATAATTAGAAGATATTTATGGTGTTATAAAATATCGCATATTAATTTTCCAAGCAAAATGTATATTTTAGTCAGAATTATTGCGCTCGTATATGGCGCGCATGCGCGCAGCAGCGCTCGTTCAATATGAAGATTAGCAGCAAAATGGATATATTTGCATGACTTTCTAACATTTACAGATGGAGAATATAACTGTAAAATGTAAGTTTTGCACTGAGGGGAAAAAAACATGTCACAAACGCATAAAACAGCACAAAATATACGCTGTTTGATGGTGGATCGATTTGATCTATGATCGACCTCTAGGGCTGCATCAGAAACGCGTGCACACCATGGTGCACACGCAATTATCTAGACTAGATAAACCTGGATCAAATTAGTGAAATTGCGTGAACTTCAATTACCTTTTATGGAACCACTTTAGCCCCAACTTATTTGTTAGGCTCATTCAAGTCCGGTTTTGGAGTTTAATCCCCGCTTTTCTAAGAACATCTTTCATGGAACAACCCTCCGGTTTCACAGACAGGGCTTAGATTAAGTACAACTATGACATTTAAGTAGCTTTTATAAACGTGGCTTAGAAAAAAAAAACATTACTGGTGTGCATCTTGAGACAAAACAATTAATTTTTACACAAGATGGCGCTAAATAGCTATTTTTGACCTGGTTTCACAGACAGGCTTAGAGTACAACTAGGACATTTAAGTAGCTTTTATAAACGTGCCTTAGAAAAAAAAACAATACTGGTGTGCATCTTGAGACAAAACAATGGCACTGACATATTTTAAGATATCTGAGTGCAAGTTGTTTTCGGTTAAAACATCTTAAACATGCATTTTAGTCTGGGACTAGACTTAAAGGAATAGTTCACTTTTTTTTTTTTATTCTGTCATAAATACTCACCCTGAAGTTGTTTCAAACCTGTATGAATTTCTTTCTTCTGCTAAACACAAAATAAGATATTTTGAAGAATGTTGGTAACCAAACAGTTGATGGACCCCATTGACTTCCATAGTATTTTTTTCTACTATGGAAGTCAACGGGTTGAGCTGCATGCATTTTCACACCACGACAATAATGAGAAACACTAAAACAATGCGCAATGAAAAACATGCCTATCGTGTGTTCATCTATTACATATTACGTATTTTTATAATATTATCTAAGAGTGTCTCATGCAGTTACAATAATAATATTGTTAAACAAATAAAAGAGTGGCCAATCATCTTTGTTTACATCGTATTCATTTTTAATGAAATCGAGCTGGGACGTCATCATCACGAGACAGCACGGCGAATCTGCTGCAAAACATGACCAACTTAGCTAAAAACAGATGCTTAAATTATATCTACTCCATTCTGACGACGGAGATTTTATGTTAATTCACAAGAACTGAATTAAACGCGTTTTACTGCATTCATCAACGTTATATACACAGTGAGTATCAGAAACCTCACTGAATTTGGGGAGTATAAATATTAGATAATATATCTGTATGTATGATGTGAAATGTGAAGTGACTTGATATCATTGATCACGATAAACATTGTTGGGAAAACCTAATCTACCCTACCCTACCAGGATAGTAGTTTGCATGTTATAAATGAGCTGCTGTCACGGAGTCAGCTGCTTAACATTATATCAAAGAAGTTGATATATATATATATATATATATATATATATATACACACACACACACACACACACACACACACACACACGGGACCGTGTGTGAAAGTGCACCTTTGCAAATCTAAAATACAATGTGGATAATGGACGCTAAAATACTAGTTAGTTCTCTCTCAGTGCTGATTTTTTATTTATTTTTTATTGCTTATTTATTTATTTTTACCTTCTTAATGTGGATATCTAACAACGTCAGCACGTTTGACTTAATATTCAGAAGCCTTGCCTTCTCCAGCAGAATATGAGCTAGCAACGTCAGCTCTTAATTAATATTCATGAGGAAAGCCCCAAGTCAGTCGGTTTGTGTTCAGGTGAACGCTGGGTTCTTGCCTCCAAGCAGCAAAAATGCCTTGACAGGACATTAAATAAGGGAGAAATTGCCTGTTTGGATTGGCAGAGAAGCCAAAATATCAAAACACGGTCCATTAAACAAAACAATCATTGGAAATGGAAGAAAATCAACTTCATCATCGAAACTCGTCGGTTTCAAAGTAGCCAACTCACCTGAAAGTAGCTACCGAGACTACAGGTAAATGCACAGTGACTGTTTTCTCATGACATGCGTTCGCTTATTTAACTTTAATTATGTAATTATACACACAACATTTTGACTTGATGGACTTTTCTTCGCAGTTTACAGCAATTATTGGATATAAGACGGTTTTGTGAATTGTGACCCGTTTTAGTCGCTTAGGTTCTCATAAGAAACAGTAACTGTTACCAAAGAAGTTTCTAGAAATAGCTGAAAGACTTTAACGAACACGGTTTATCCTTTATTAAAATACATTTCATTAAAGGAAGTGCCAATACTTCCGTAAAAGTGGGTCAACTTGAGACAGGCGCGCCAGAAACCTCCATTACGTCATTGAGCAATATATAGATCACGATCAATGTTCATAATAGGCCTACGTTATATTTAATTTCTTTATGGAATTCTAAAATTCAATTGCTTGTAAGACTCTCTTATGGTGTAATACATATAATCTAGCATAATATGCTTTGTGTTCATGTAATGTAACCCTCATTGTTCTTTTCTGTTTTGTCTTTGTACTTGTAAATGCTATCTGTATCTTGCACAATAAAAAAAAAAAAACTTAATATACCTTTTAATATAATATTCATTTACCACTTGGTGAATACGGCACAGCATACACTATGCACAGTATGCACCAATACTTTCCTAATATAGTAGTATGCTACATTGTTGTCACATGACCTTGTCACATTAGCCTATTATTTTGGAATATTTTGCATACTGTTGATAGTATACTTGTACTGCAGCACAATGTTAGTATATACTGAACATAGCCTTGCAAAACAATGTTAATGTATAAGTCTTTAATAATGCCATAATTAGTGTTCTGATGGTAAGTTTTCAGTTTGGTTATCATTAATAATCATAATATCGTTAATAATGATGTTCATCATTATTCTCAGTGTTTTAAAGTTGGCATGAAATGGAAGTTGCGCTTGACTCCTTATTGTGACGTATAACCGAGTGAAATGGCTTCTCAAACAAGAAAAAACATGGGGTGGAAATGTCGCAGCAAAAGGGAAGGGGAGTTATTTGTTTTAAAGATTCACATTGATTAAAAAAAATAATAACTGTTAATTTTGATTGGTGACTTTAAAGTCAACATGGAATCAAAACTGAACCTGTTAACTTGCGTTACATTTTCATCAAATATTTTGTGAATATACTATTTACAAACAGTCACTCATGTTAATATTAAATGTAATTTTTAATGCATTTTAGACATTTATATGTTAATGCATTTATATCTTTATACCTTTTTATCTTTTACCTTAGGAACATCAAAGCACCCCAGCAAAGATGGCAGACGACCGCACAGCCATCTTAACTGATGATGAAGAAGAGCTGAAAAGCAGACACCTTGAGCGCTTTGACCGTCTGTCGCTTGAGATTCAATCAGATCAACCATCCCAACCATCTGAGAACAATGTACCTAACGATACGGCACCAACTCCATCACCTCAACACAACATGGGCTGCTGCGAAAGATTGTTCCTACGGGTCAACCGCCGCCTCCTTGTGTCAAAAGTGTTTTATTTATTCTTCTATGCTGCATATGGTTCCCTCCATCCACTTCTTGCTCTGTTCTACAAGCAGCTGGGGATGAATCCCACCCAAAGTGGTCTCTTAGTGGGAATCCGATATTTCATTGAGTTCTGTAGTGCCCCTTTTTGGGGCATTGTTGCAGATCGCTACAGGAAAGGTAAAGCGGTCTTATTGTTCTCAATGTTATGTTGGCTCTTCTTCAATTGTGGGATTGGCTTTGTGCAGCCACCAGACATGAAGTGTAAAGAGAACCTCCCGTCGACCACAGCAATGGTAACGACCATCCATCCTACCACATCTAACGAGACATTGTACCCCAGCACCAGTTCTAACCTAACAACAAATCAGATGAGGCAGCGCAGGGATCTGTACGGACACTACCCTTTGCGAACGATCCACTTGTCTCTTCAGTCTTCAGGCTACAGCTCTGAACACCGGTTCAAACGGGAATCCAACACGAGTTTCACTGTGGCATCAGATGAACCAGCTAACACGACAGAATCTGACCAAACCACGACCACGCGGCCTGAGCCAAGTACATCCTTCTCAACGTCAACCCCCAACAACACAAACTCAACGTCCAGTAGCACTACGCAAAGTACCACACTGAAACCAAATCTGCCGCCTCCTGAATATAACATGGACCAGGTTCATGCCATTTTCCTGTTGATTCTGCTCGTCATCATCGTTGGCGAGTTTTTCAGCGCTCCAGCTATTACAATCGTAGATACGGTACGTAACTCTTTCTCCTCAAAATAAACTCAATATTAAGGCATATCAGTTAGTCCATTTTATAGGCCATGTAGGACCATGAACTTCCATTGTATTTAAACGTCAGACATGAGACCAAACTACAGTCCCTTTTCCACTGTAAGGGTGTTGGTGCTTGAGCCACTTTCCAATCTGGAACCACTCCGCGTGTTTCCACTTCTGAAAAGGTGCTTCTAGGATTGAAAATTTGGCTCCATGCTGGTCCCTAAAACCAGAAGCAAATTTCAGTGGCCATGGGGTGGGGTAATATATAGTAAAGTTGGCAGAGTAACAATCTGGATGATGTGAAACAAAACAAGATTTCAAGAAGGCTTTCTATGTCAAAATTTGTTTATTTTTGGGCAGGTTATGTAGAAAGTGACATGTGAAGGCCAAGTATGGTAACCCATACTCAGAATTTGTCCTCTGCATTTAACCCATCCAGGTTAGTGCACACACATTAGGTGGAGAGTAGTGAACTGCAAACTTTGATACACACCCAGAGCAGTGGGCAGCCATTATGTGTGGCGCCCGCCGGGAGCGTTTAGGGGTTAGGTGCCTTGCTCAAGGGCACCTCAGTCATTTCCTGCCGGTACTGGAATCGAACCAGCAACGTTTGGATTACCAGTCAGACTCGCTAACCATTTGCCCTCAACTGTAATCATAGAATCATAGCTAATTTCACTAGGAGCATATCTCTGTTCCCAGAGAAGTTTGTTAGGGTTATAAGAACAGTTAACCCTGGGAACATTGAGACATTCATTATGTGCCATATAAATCTGGGGAAATTTAGTACCCTGGGAATGTAGGAATTACATTGCTGTTCAGCTCTCAAGGAAACTTAGATCCTCTGGGCCCAGCACCAGCACCATTTTGGTGGAAAAGAGGTATTTGTTGTGTCTAAAACAGGTGCATGTCTATTTGGATTGTTGTAGGTGACGCTCCAGTACCTGGGTCCGCACCGTGACCGCTACGGTCTCCAGCGAATGTGGGGATCTCTAGGCTGGGGTATCGCCATGCTCTGCGTCGGCATCTGGATCGACCACACTAGCACCAACCTTGTCATTGGCAATATGGAATGCGTCATGGAAAATTACAAGGACTACCGTGTTGCCTTCATCGTGTTCGGAGTATTAATGGCAGTCGCTCTGATCATTGCCACTCAGTTTAAGTTTAATGTTTCGCACCAAGGCAACAGTGAAGAAAACGAGGTTGGCAACCAGCACGCCCAACCTAGAGGTTCCCCTGGAATGGCTAACTCCGAGATCCCAACAATTGTCCAAGCTGAGGAGTTTCACTTCTGGGACTTGATGAGACTGCTGTGCGGCGTACAGTACGGCACTGTGTTATTCGTTGCCTGGTTCATGGGCTTCGGCTATGGGTTTGTTTTTACTTTCCTTTACTGGCATTTACAGGACCTGACAGGAACCACAACGCTGTTTGGTGTTTGCTCTGTCCTGAGTCACGTGTCGGAGCTTGCTGCCTATTTCACCAGCCATAAATTCATTGAACTGGTGGGGCACATCAGGTGAGGATCCTGTGATTCTTTGTCATCTTAGAATTAGAATGACCAGTTTTTAATCTGGATTCGCTAAAGTTAAACTTTATTTCAGGTTTTTTTTAGTAAATATCTCTTACGGTAACACACTTTTCATAAGGTACAAAGTTCTAACTATTACAGGTTCACTCCAAGTGCAAATGTGTAAAAATGTAAGAAAAATATTTTTTGTTTTCAACAATATCTAAGGTAGTATTGCCAGTATCTTTCAAAGATAAAGTATCCTTTTTACTGTTTTGTGTAGCTGCTAAGCGGCCGCTCACTGGCCCGAATCAAAAGGCGTTTGTGTATCAGGTTGTTAGCTTAGCCGCGTGCTAACATCAAATTCTTTTGAAAGCAACTTTTAAGGTTTCAAATGATGCACTATACACTATGCACTCATACTATGCACTTTGTACTCATCCATGTAAATTAATCCATTTTCAAATGTTCAGTGTGAACACACTACTCGCACTATTTATACTTCAAAACGGCATTGAATAGTGCACAAGCATGCGAAATGGGATGCACCTTTATTTATGAGGTTCCCTTTCAGTTAGGAAAATACTTTGGTTGGTTTCTACTTATGTAGGCCACAAGGCAGCTCGCTAGTGGTCAGAACAGGACCACTCATTTTACTTCACATATCTACCACGGCTTCTGAATCAAACCATCGTACAGTAGGAGTTTAGTCCAGTCACAGCAGAGACTTGTCCAGGTAACCCAAACCATCTCACTGTACCTTGTGACTCAAGCTCATTTGATCCTGACCTTGAATCAGTGAGTCTTTGTGCGTGGTGCTGTCTTGCAACTCTGTAGGTCTGCACTGAGATCAGTAAGGCATTGTTTGGTTATAAGGCCTGGTTCAAGAACACAGCCTTTTTCTTTCAGCGGTGGCCCTGTTCCAGAATACATTGCACAGCAGCTACAGTGTCCGCTGTGTGGCTCCTTTCAAAGAGGGAACATTTATGCTCTTTTGGTGTTTTAACTATTTCTCTATAACTACTTAAGTTATAGAGAAAACCATATGGCTGAATGATTGACACATCAATATAAATTTATAAGTAATCTCACCTTTGAAAAGTTCAGGCAATACAACTTTTGTGTAAGAGGCTGTAAAAGAAGGAATTTCCTGTTCAACATTGTATATTTTATAGACTCTTCTTTAAAATATGACTTGCACAGAGTGTAAAGATTTTAGTGATATGACTATGCAGTTAAATCTAAACTAGAATCTTGTTTTACCGCACAGAGGAAGTTAAGATAATGAGTCATCATTTGCATGGAGAAAATGAAACTTGGTTGTATGACCATCAAAATGTTTTTGTATTGCAAATATAAACTACAATTACTGTATTATTATTATTAATTAATTAATTTAGGTTTACATATAGGCTACATTTAACTGTCCTATTTTCATAGGGTGCACCTAATTAAAAAGAGACTTTATTTTCTTTCATTTATATCTATTTTTTTCCTGTAGATTTTTGGGGTAAAACATGAGCATGTTTTGTGAGGTTCATGCGTATATTTTTAATAATTGTGTGTTGTGTTTCTTCTTTGTCAGAGTTTTGTACATCGGCCTGGCCTGCAACACGGCACGCTACCTGTACATCTCATATCTGGAGAACGCCTGGACTGTGCTGCCCATGGAAGTGCTACAAGGTATGAATGGCAGTCATCTAGCTCTCAATCCTGGGAAAAAAGCAAATGCTACAATCATAAAAATGTGTTCTGTTTTAAACCATCAAATTAAGTCATAATAAAAGTAGAGAGATGTGCAGAACAAAGAAAGGCCAGGGTTCATTTCTGGAGAAGATATCCAGTCAGTTTGGCGTTGTCAGGTTCACCGCCCTTTCCTGTGGCAAAACGATCAATAAAAAAGCAAGCTGGTAGACGCATTACAGAGAGAATACATTGGAATGAAGACCTGGATCAAGTCTGTTTACATTCAACAAAGACGCCGTTTTGTCTGTACAAAGAAACGTCAGCACAGTTAACAGACTTATTGTCGGCCTTCTCTTTCTTTTCTTTGTTGTAAGTCCAAGTTATAACAAAAGTTTTTTTCCATGTCGTGAGACAGATTTATGTGTTTGCACATGTAGGTACAGGCTGAACTTTTATTACTTTGTCAAAACACTTTTTCATATACTGGCCAGTTTTGATAACATTAAAGGGATACTTCACCTCTGGAAAAATGAATGTGTATTTAAACTGGGTCATTTATGTAGTAGAAATGTGAAATTATTTTTGAATTTGGAGCCTTCTAGAATGAGAAAAGCCAGAAAATGTATTTTTGGCTCATGTGGATGAAAGACAACAACTCCCAGAATGCACTTGCTTCGCTGCCCTAGGAGGCCACTCCCAAGCCACGCCTACCGGTTAGAGAGCAGTTAAACGACAAAGCTAAGCTACTAGCTTTTCTAGCTACGGGTATTTTCTTAGCAATGGTAAAACGCACATCAACCGATCACTTGTTTAGCGTTCATGTAAACACTACATTCAGATTCACCAATCGGAATGAATTCAGTAACCCTTACTACTCAGCTTTCTCCACAGAATAAGAACCCGTTAGCTTAGCTTCCAAATAAAAGATGGCTGACACTGTTTGTACATTCTGTGAGTGAGATCCCACCCTCTATGGGCGGGTTGAAAACATGCGGAACTAGCCCCTACTTCTGGCTGTAGTCTTCAGCCTCTGGCCAAAAAATCCTCAATGACGCAAAATGACGATTTTTGCGTCATCAGAGGATTTTTTCCAGACAAAAAATACATAAATCTCTCGTCTCAGGGGGACATGAGGGAGGAAAGCATGGTAATTCGAAAATACTACAGGTTTTTTACTGATACAAAGCTTTACATTTAAGCGTAGCGTCAGTTCTGGCAGGTCACGTTAGTCAAGCTCGCATCAGCTGACTCTCAGCTGATCCACGTCTACCTATAGGAATACGACGCCTATCACTGTATACATATATAAGCTCCTTCAGTATTATCAGCAGCTATCGTGTTTCTCAGGAGCTATTACCCTCCTCCATCCCCAGCTCCTCTCATCAGTCAGTATGGCATTCTAATTCCCCTTGAATCAGAATACATTCTCAAATTATGTTGTACTTTAAAATCTTGCATTAATGATACCTACAATACATTCATGTTGGTTCTGTTCTGTTTACCCTAAGGGGGGTTATCGCTGCTCTCCCTGCTGTTATCCATGCTAGGCTGAATGGATGCGCAGGGAGTTCTTGCCCAGAACAGAACCATACCGCCAATCCAAACTGTATGCTGATTGTATTTGACGATAGTGGTCCTGACAGTGGAAAGTAAACATCCAAAATACACATTTAAGTGTTAATTTTATTGCACTCCATCTATTTTTGTCTGTAGATTTCAATTACAATACAAATCTTAAAAGACCGTTTTCTCAAAATGAGTTTTTTTTTTTTTTTTTTTTTTTAACTTCAGCTGCACTTACATATATTTTGAATGTTTTACTGATGGGTTCATATATCAGTTGCCTGGTTTTAACATTTTATTCCTAAAAACATTTTTCTTTCTTTTCTTTCATTTTTTTTTTCTTGCTGTTGTTGACAGTATTTTCTGATTTATGGCATGATAAAAAGAGATTTCTAAAATCCCTTCTGTAAAAACTTTTGAATCTATTGTCTCAACAAAATGAAAGAAGAATTTTGAACATGGCTCTATCCAATGTTCAGATTTCTGTTCTGAAAATAAATGCAGATTTGTGCATAATTACGCAATGCCTCAATCGCATATTTAAACATAACATTTAAGAAAACTTGTAATACAAAAATGTTTGCAATTTATGTAATCAGTCAACTAGGGAAGTATGGTGATATCTATTAGTTATTTTTTTTACCCTGTTCATCTGGGTTGTCTTGCCTTAATTAAACACCATTGTGTTTTTATATCAGTAGAATTTTTCACCAGAAATGTGAGAAATACAAAAATGTATAATTGGATTTATTTTTGTGTTTATTTATTTATTTTTGGACACTTAAGCTTTGTTATGTTGTATCATTTTATGTTAACGCATTTATAATTTTATATAATATTATAATTTTGTGTACCTGCACAGGAATAACGCACGCGTCTGTTTGGGCGTCGTGTATCTCGTATTTGAGCGCGGCCGTACCTCCGGCGCTTCGGACGTCAGCTCAGGGTATCCTGCAGGGTCTTCACCTCGGCCTGGGCAGGGGCTGCGGGGCCATGGTCGGCGGGATATTCGTCAACTACTTTGGTACATGAACATTGACGATTGTTTTTATAATTTTATGACATTTAAGAATGCCTGTGTGTGTGTGTGTGTGTGTATAAACGGGGTGGTCTTGTTTTTCAGGCGCTGCCGAAACGTTCAGAGGAATAGGAATGACCTCGCTTGTAATTTTGCTCTTATTTTCATTAATTATGTGCATCACTGGCCAGAATGAGAAAAAAGGTGAGGAGCACAATCTTATTCATTGTTTATTGTTGTAAAGTAACAGCTGCAGAACAACGTAAAAATTGAAAACTAACTATAAGTATTAACACTACTAACTTAACATTTTGTCTAATTCATTATAAGTAAAATTATAAGCTCAGCAATTCATTGGGATGGTTTGTTAAAATATTAAATTATTTTTTTGATTCATTTGTTCAACAATCTTTTTTTCCAAAAGTTTTATTTTTAATGTAAACTAAGTGGCCCAATTTAACACTAAAATATTTGTTACTAGCTTCTTAACAGGGTTTAGCCTACTATTAGATAGTTTCTAAAAGTTACAAGAAGCTTTACAGCTTCAACATATAGTTGAAGTATTTTCATTCACATTTGAATGAAATGTAGAACATTTAACCTTATATTTTATTTATTTAAAATCTTAAATTGTTTATATTTTACCCCACAGAGGACAAGATGCTAGCAGAGAACATTCCTATCCCGTTCAGCCCTGTTCCCATAGCGACCATCGACCTGGTTCAGAACACCCCAGACGTGGTGGCACCAGCTCGACCCGAGCCCAGACTTCCAGCTCGGAAAACGAGGCACCAGGAAGACCAGGAGGATCTGAACAAGCCTGCTTGGGTTCCCTCCGGGTCGCCGTGGGTTTCAGTCGTTCTACTGTTTTACCAAATCAGAGAGATGGTCATCATGGCAAAGAGACACCACCCTATTGATGTCCAGCCCCTTCAGGTAGCACAGAGGATCATGGGAAAATAGTAGGATGATGAATGATGATAATGAATAATATGAATCTAAATGTTTTCGAAATAGTACGTTGTATGTTGAGCGTTTTCTCTCTCTCTTTTTATGCATTCTTTGGCAGAAAGGTGAGAACGCATAGATTTAGTTGAAAATTATAAACTGTGTATATATTTTCAGCATCATTACTCCAGGTTTTACTTTGGCAAATTAAGTGTGACTAAACACCGTAAAATATTTGTAAATAATTTTTTCTACACCAAGACTATTTGCACCAAAACCAAAAATACTTTAGGGTGGTTTTTCATAGCGAAATTGTCCATATTTTTGTTATTTCATCATTATAATTTAGCATTCAAACAGTTAAAACAATCTCTGGGGGGGGAAATGGATCAGCACACATGCAAGTAAACGATAGGATTTCTTCTACCAACTATTTACACACTGACAAACTGTCATTATCAGGGGAAAAAAGTTTAGTTACATGAATCAATTAGCATCTGAACAATGAAAAATCAACCTTAAATAAAATCACATTATGCTGTTTTTTTTTCAAAACTTTGCGAAGATGCATTTTTGTGTTTTATTTTCAGCAGGTCTTCTATTTGGTGTCATCAGATGTGAATTAACTTCATTAAATGTTGTAAACTGACTGTTTCTCTTAACTAGGACACAGATGAGGTCCTCTCAGACTCTCGAGAAGATGACCTATCACCTGCAGTCTTTAGCAATGCCTTGCGGCAGGAAAGCTTTCCCAGCGCTCTCCAGTCCCAGGAGGACCCCGGGCCCCCAGGGGCCACTGCACAGCTGGAATTCCCACCACAGTCTGTATTACAACCATAGAGCTGATGCCACAAACTGACTCGGTAACCCGCGCGAATTTTCTTTTCAGACCGACTTCATTTTGTTTTCTTTGTGAAGTTTTATTATGAACTACTTGGGGAAATACAAGGAAGATGCTGTATAAGTGCCTTTGTATGATTTTTAACTTATTTCCAGTGGTTTTGCACAAGCTTTAAATAAAGCCTGGCAGGTTTTAAACTGTAACGTGTGCCTGTTTTCACTTTCTTCGACCTGTAGAGGGCAGCAGCGCCTGGGCATTCTGCCCATACACAATTGAGCTTTATCAGGCCTTTAATAATTGTGTATCTTCCTTGTGAAACACTATAAATGTAAGTAAACTTAAATAGGTGAATTACTTGCACTCACTAACGTCATTACTTCATCATTGCGTTGTTGTGTGTGTGACAGGGACATTTGCTTTCACACTTTCACCTGTGATTTGTAATGTAGGTGTAAAAGAGTTTGAGAAATTTTTGCAAGGGGATTTTATTGTGCGTTTATTTTTGCACGTGTCGGCGAGCACCTCTCTCACCATTAAAGACACCAGCTTTAGATCATCTTTGAATTTGAATTTTGGTAATTGATTATGTCAGACATCTCCTGTTCCTATGTAAATCAGACCATAGTGCTTTGCTTAATAGGTGGCTTCTTGGTAATGATCGGATAGACTTGAATTACCTGCTAAAATGTTTGCTCACCGTGTACAAGGATTCGACTTTTTTATTATTATTCCCAGAATTCATTTCTTTCGGTGTAATCAAACGCCTTATTTGCAGCACACACCCACTCACAGCACATATTTCATCTCCGGTGGGATTAGCTGTCACTAACGCAATATGCCCTGCAACAATGCTTTGCCAAGTGTCGGACATCGCTTCAATGCAATTTGTGATATCAGAATGTTTGAATGAGAGAAAGTATAGACAGCTGCCACTCTCACATACTGAAAGCACTGCCTGACACAGTTTCATGTGAAGATAACTTGGGGGAAGAAAACATTATCCAAGAGCCTTTAGTATTGATTCTCTGGTTGTTTTTTGCCTGCTAAATTGTTTTGTTGTTTTAGTTTTGTGGTTTGTTTGGGTTGTTTTTTTGTGGTTTGGTTTTAGAATGTTCCTTTTTTGTTTGTTTAGTTCAGTTACGTCTTGTTTTTTGCTTTTCCATGTTGGCTGTTTTTGTTTGTTTGTTTTGCTCGGTTAAGTCTTGTTTTTTTGCTTTGTTTCCTGTTGTTTAATTTTTGTTTGTTGCTTGTTTGTTTAGTGAAGTCTTGCAGGAAATTGGGGTAAAAAAAAAAAAAAAACGTTATCAAGGATCCATTAGTAGTGATTCTCTGGCTGCTTTTACCTACTGAATGTTTCGGTTTAGTATGGTTTTTGTGTGGCTTGGGTTCTTACATTATCCAAGAGTTTAGTAGCGATTCTTTGGATATTTCCCATTGTAATATTTTGGCTACTTTTTATTTGAAGGTGACATAGTAACATTGTACTTACTCAAATAAGAACTGAGTAATATTAATTAACTACATGTACTAACTAACTATATAGTTATGGTTAGTGTTAAGGTTTGGTTTAGGGTTACTTGTTATTTGTAATTATGCATAATTAATTGCATAAGTAACTTAAAGTTACTTGTAATTATGCATAATTTACTGTTTTTAGCAAGCACATGAGGTAACGTGTAACTACGTCACCTTAAAATAAAGTGGTACCAATATTTTTAATTCAATAATGCCACAGTAATTTCTCAAAGTACCTCGGACCACCACATGAACCCTTTTGTGGTAAATTTGCACTAAAATGTTTGGAAACATTTCACTAAAATTAAATATTTTTCATGATAGTTTTTCTTATGGAATTTTGTAGAGCCAAAAACATTTCAACGAATTGAAGATAAAACTCTCAATTGAGCGAAACTTGAATGTCATCATGTACCATAGTGCTGCCACCATACTTTTTACTACAATACAAGTAGGATCCAATAAAGTTTGCCAGGTCATCTTTTTCCTCAACCTTGTCTCAAAGCCAATTCACACTGCACCAACAGACGGCAACCGGCATTTCTTCAGGTTTTGTTGGATCACCTGTGTTGGTTGCCACGTGTTTTCGCCAAATTTGTCTGCCGTGTATCTGGTCGTGGTATGTCTGACAAGTGACTTTTTAATCTGGTGATTGTCCGCATTGGTTGGCTTCTGTTGGTCCAGTGTAAGTTGGCCTTTATAGACTTTGTTTCACAATTAATTTAATTTTAATCAGCATTTCTCTCTGAAAAATATCTGCAGGTTTCTAACCCCCAACATGAGATTGTGCAGATCCAGAGAATATTGTGGCATTCTGTGTGTGAATTTCAGCGGCCCTTAAACACTGTTCCCACACGGCAGCCGAGTGTGGGCAGTCACCGCCTATTCTGAAATTCCGAAAGCGAACATCCAGGCAAAGGAAAGGGATTATTGGGAAACTAGGGAAGTCATTTGGATGGTTTAAAAAGTAGACAAACGTGTCCTTATGGGGTCGCTGAATGGCCCTCCTGACCTCTGAAAAGAAGTAAAATGCCAAGTAAAACAACTAATGGCTGTCTGAACATGACACAATTACAGTGAAATGCATTGAATAGATGGAGGCCACAGAAGATGTCATATAAACAGACGGTGGTTAATAGTTTGATAAAGAGTTTGTTATGCAGACTGAGCTGAAATACAAGAAATGTGAGTCATTGGTATGAGAAAGGCAAACTGAGGATTGGACTGCAAATATTGTTTGAATCATTCAGTTGGACACTCTTTAGTCAAACTATGGTTGTCGAGTTTGAGACTTTAGCATTTTGCTGCCATTGTGGTTTATGTTTAAACAACACCAAATTCAGGAAAAGGTTTCTTCAGAGATGCTTGGCAGGGTTTCAGTTCGTTTCCAGTCATGTTGAATTTATGGCTTATTTTCTCTATTTTGGCCTGATGAATTGAGTCAGGATTTCCTCCAGTGTGGTGGGCGGAGTTGTGGGCGGGGCTATTTCTCATGGGTCCCATTTTTCAAAGCTGAAGGGCCAAACATCAAAGACTCCAAATGATAATCATCACGCCTGATGTGTTTACTGCATTTCAAAGGGGTGATTGAGTTTATTATCTTCAATAATGTTGCTCTTGTCTAATGAGTCCTTTGTTTGTCAGATCTCAGAATTTCCATTGTTCCTTTCTCGTTTCTTTGTTCGTGAAGAAATGTCACATTATTCATGTCGCATGCGGAATCTTTCATGTTGAGATAAAACCTTTGACAATAAGATGGATCTAGACTTTTACATTTCCTGAAAAAAATAAAAATAAATTGGGCCATCATTTTGTTCCATGTACTTAAATCGGCAGATGTTATTATTGAACTTAGAACTCCGAACGTTTTTTTTTTACATTAAAGAAAATGTACCAGAGGTATTTCCACAGTTTGGAAATCTTTTTTTTTTTTTTTTTTACTATATATATATATATATATATATGTGTGTATATATATATGTGTGTGTGTATATATATATATATATGTATGTATATATATGTATATATATGTATATATATATATATATATATATATATATGTATATATGTGTGTGTGTGTGTATATATGTATGTATGTATATGTGTATGTATATGTGTATATATGTATATGTGTGTATGTATATGTTTTAACTAAACAAAATGTTCCACAAACGTTCCAGTTGGTTTTTATAGTAAAAATATTAGTGATGTCAATTAATCGCAATTAATCACATCTAACATTAAGTTTATAAATATATAATATATATGTGTGTGTGTATATTATTTGTTGTTACATACATACATAAATACATTCATTTTAGATTCGATTAATCGACTTGACAGCACTAAAAAAATTATAATTATATTTATAAATGATGCTGTATAATATTTTTGCGACTAAAATGTAACTTTTTATAGCTGCAGTATGGTCATGATCATTTTTTTGATAACCAAAATACTTTTTTTTGTTTTACTTTTACATGCGATTTCAGAATTTTCGTTTTTTTTTTTTTTTTTTTACTTTCAACAAACTGCAACACTGTGAAATGACACAATGCCAAGGTGTTCTGAGCAGTTTTAGCATGTTGCTGATACTTGTTGGCCCTAGTCTTTTGGATATTCCGGCTCCTGGATATGGCTTGGGTCACACCTTCAAAGCTATAGGATTTTCCCCTCTTGTATTGTCTGCTAGGTGAAAATCATCAAATCATTGTGGGACGTGTTAGTTTAAAACCTAGGATTAGTGATTTGAACAACCCCATAGCACTAAGTGTGATTGATAGGCTGATATATGAAATATGTGGGCATTGTTGTGGCGTTGACAGTTCAGAGAGGATAGCATGATCTCTCTCGGTCTGTATGTCACTTTCGCCCACACAATCTCCCCCAGTTGGTTGCCATCGGGCACTGAAGGTCAGTGGAGGTGTTCTTGCATTATATAAGGGGGCTAATAACCAGGCAAATATGTGTGTGTGTGTGTCTGTATGAGTGTGCGTGTGTTGATGGCGCGTCTGCTTGTAAACTGCTGTCATCTAATCTGTGGTTAAAGCTCCAGCCAGTAATCCATTTCACACTTTGGGTTATTTTGTGGCATCCACAATCTTAAAACACGCCGACGGCACGCCATCTAATCCTGCCAAATAAAGCCACGGTATACAGGATCCACGCACTGCAGAAACGCTGACATCGCCATGGTAATCTGACACACGTCACTGCTTATGTTTATATATTTTTGTTTTGTTCAGTACAAACAAATTCATCCCAGTTAAGGGATGTCATATGAAGGCCCATACCCTGTCTAAACTGAACAAACAGATTGTGACTTTGCTGCATAGTTCTGGTCCTAAACTTCTTAGTCGAATTATGTTACCTACTTTATGTTAGCCAGTTGACTTTGACTGAAACGGCTGCTCCATCCGCTAAAGCAACACTTGTGGCAACTCTAAACATGCAACGTATACTTGAATTGGATTATGAAATGTGAACCGTAAAGGTATTTTAAGGGACAATATCTTTATAGAGTTGTATATAGTTTTGTTAAATAACATTTGAAGTAAACAAAGATCTCCAATTAACAAAACTTAAGTTACACAAAACATTTCCTAACCCTTAAATGCATGAATGTTTCAACAGTCATTAATACATATTTGGGTCTTTAGCGACCCGGATCTATATCTAACATGGATGGATCTCTAACTGTGTCAATAGTATAAAAACGCTCCTTATTTTTTTATAACAATTACAAACGAATAAAATAAAGCATATTTCATTTCCTTTTGGATGAGAATTCAACTGACATCACTGTTTCAACATCTGCTTTATAGCTGAACTCAATTCATAATTGATGAACTTGACACTTATTGAACTGAAACGAATCAACACTGAACTGATTTCAACTGAATAACTGTTTACTGTTGTCTTTTTAGAGCTGCTTTATAGCAGACTTCAATTCTGTTTGCGTCATTGAATCGTTATTTTTCTGTTTATCTCTGTAAAGCTGCTTTGAAACAATCTGTACTGTATAAAGCACTATAGAAATAAAGGTGACTTTTTTACTATCATCACAGTCCTCGTTCTTGCTCTGCAGTAAATCGTTGAGCCATTTCTAGTTTTGCTGATGATACTTCCTATTCTTTTGTTTTCTGCCTGCGGTAACTATGAGTGAAACGTCACTTCACCATTGTGTATCAGACTTATGAGTCATCAGTGATTCAATTGTTGCACAGAAAAAATATACTTGCACTATTACACACCTCGGGTCATGAGCGACCCTATACATCTTTTACAAAAAATGTATAAGAAAACAGACATTCTTTTGTATTTTTTCCATTATATTGTTCATACTAAGAAGGTTGACTAACTTAAATGAGGGGGCGGCCAGTGAATGACGTCCCAGGTCAAAGAAAAACCTGAGGTATGCATTCAAGGGTTAAACTATTTTAAATATGTTTTAATTATTTTCTAAATATAAAAAATCTCAAATAACTTAATTATATAAATTTTAAATTACATTTATTTACATTGAATTTTATTTTATTTACTAAATGTAAACACGCATATAATTATTTACATTATATTTTTATATATATATATATATATATATATATATATATTGCAGCTTTAAACTCTCCCTGATTCATACCGCACAACCTTTATTTGTTTATTCTGGTGATGAAATCCATCACTTCATTACTGTTTTACTCTCTCAGACAAGTTTACCAAAGTCTTATAGACAGAACTGTCTTCTGCGTGTTAAAACTAGAGTCAATTAATTAAATCTGAAAGTGAGCGTGAAGTTGCATGCCAAAGAAGGAAGAAAGAGGATTTTCTGAGTAACTGTCAGCTTAACCATTAAAAACCGCAAACCCACGCGTACCCTGTCAACAGCCCTACCCTGCAATGACAACACCCACTCTGAGCAAGGGGGCCCCTATACACACACACAAACCGAGATGTGTTTGCACGTCACACAGTGCCTATGTATATGTGTGTGTGCGCATATATGCGTAGGCGGGCAAGCGTGTGTGGGCGTGTTTGAGTAGGAAGACACGCTTGACTCGGATAGGCTCAGCAAATTAAAGGAATCTTAGTTTTTTTTTATCGCCACCCCCCTTTCTCTCTCTCTCTTCCTCTCTTTCCTTATGTTTCTCATGCTTATGTTAGAGGTCACCTATTTCCTATATAAAAAGGAACAAGATCATGCATGGTGTATATGTAGATAAATATGTATATACACACACACACACACACACATAATAACTATAGGGATTTATATATTTATATATATAGGCTATATATATATATATATATATATATATATATATATATACAACAAAAGCAATTTGACATTTTTCAAATGACATTCCCCACATTGAAAAAACGTTAACCCATTTGTTAGTGTGTGTGTGTGTGTGTATATATATCACATCACATTCCCTTGAGAGCAGATACACTTTACAAAACTCTAGTAAAAGGATCCGTGATTGCAGTCAAGGTGCTGTCGCTTGTCATTTTTTTGTCACACAAGATGTAAAATGACTTGGAAAAGCTTTTGTTTTGAGGAATAGACTAACACAAAACTGGGGATGACAGCAACCACCACGCACTTCCTCCCAGGGGCTGTTCGCTGTGCCCAACCTCCTTCCTAAAATAGCTCAAGATGCTCTGGCAGATGGGAGGCTGCTGATGCGCCCCTCTGATCCAGCCTTTTAGATTTATGATTATATTTCATTTTAATATGCAGCTTGTGCGTGTTTTTTTTTCAGGCCAGTGTGGGGGAAGAAAGAAAAAGCATTATTTAACTTTATAGGTAGATTCTGCTGTGGTGTTATTTTAGGTGTTTATTTAAAGCTGTAATTTTACTGAGATGCAAGAGAGAAAAAACTTTCTGACCATTTTACATTTATATAGCAGTTTACTGAGGTGGGTTTCAGGGGGATTTTTGCACACAAGTGTGAGTGAATTTCCTGTGGGGTTTACTGTCTGGGGACAAGAAAAATGGTCACACAATGCATTAATGCAGAAATCCGACCGCATTGTAAGTTGCAAAAATGTTGCAAGAATTTTGACATTACAGCATGCGTTTATGAAAACTAAAATAGAAGTCACACATTAAATTACATAATGTCATTACACTAGCAGTCATTACATTGAATAAGTACTTAAAATATTTTGTGTTGGTGCTATTTACTAGTTTAAATGTCAACATTTAAATCGCTATTCGTTGAAAATCGTTGAATCAAGTCGCTAGAAATCGCTATTTAACTCTCTTCGCGTATATTCAACCACATTTTATTCGTTTTTTTTTTTTTTTTTTTTTGCAGCCCAAACTTTAAAGCATGTATTTACAACAAATTGTTACAAAACTTGTAAGCATCTATTTTCACAGATACTGACTTTCAAAAGTAAACATATCATGATAAAAATTCACTGTGGTAAAAAGTGCGACAATCTGCCCAGGTTTCCCTTATTTACATGTACGAACATGGACACCACAAAAAAAACCTTCATATGGTGTGCTGAAGGCTGTGTGGGTTCGTGTCGAAAAAAAAACACACTGTATTACCGCTTAATATTCCTCAATATGTCATCGTGTGTGTGACCGTTCAGGTCCTCTCTCTCTCTCTCTCTCTCGCTCGCTCGCTCTCGGTATTCCGTCCCACGCGCACAACGCCGCCCACGCGAGGATTTGCGTCAAGTCCGCGCGTGGGAGTGAGAGAGCTATGCAGTTTACATCGGAATATCCCCGCACAACAGAGAGAAAGACAGCGCGAGAGGGAGACAGCACCGATGAGTCTTCAACGCACTTTCTCTCCTGCGCGAGAGGCGGAGCACTGCCTCGAGACAGCGGCGAGCACCGGGAGCAGTCGCGCGCACCAGCTCCGAAAGAGAGGTACGTAAACCTGAGGACTAATATTTCATACATAAACATTCAGATGGGGAGGCTAGACTGTCAAAGCATGTTGGTTTGAGCTAACTCAGTATCCGATTTATTTGCATGCATTGATCTCTTAGAGATTCCCAAGTGCATGTGAAGCAATAGTTTGAGATCTTCTCAGAAGAGTTTGCAGGAACCTGTCCATGCTTGTGTGAAGAATAATGCGTTGTGTTTGCATCAGTATGAACTTATGTGACACAGCCTACTTGCAACATTTTGAATGTGATGTTATGATAAAAGATCTGGTCCAGGCTATGCTTGTACCTGTTTTGAAAGCACCTGTTAGTGGATTGTACCAGTAATAAGCATATAATAACTCATTTTGAATGAAAACAACTGCTAAATAACTACTTAAAGGTCAAATGTTTTTCAATGTTAATATGTTAATTCAACGTTAAAAAGCAACAATAAGCCATCTTTTCACCACTTGCTACAAACAAAAGATGATACACTGGTCATTAATTTCCATTTGAAGTCATTAGCCTAATTTCTGATTGAGAGTAGGATAGAGGTTGCATTGAGTTCTAGCTCTCTACGGATGCAGGGTTGTCAAATCCAGTTTGAGCTTCAAATGCATTGAAAGTTTGCAACTTGTGTGAATAAACATTATGTGACCATCCGACTGGATTTTATGTACAGACCTTAGTCCATCTAGAATTTTACTTGGATGAAAACGAGGCTGTGAGGGATAGACTTACAGCTGGGTAAATAGAGGTATGAAAATACATAATGTTGACAGGCAGGATGGACAGTCCAATCATTGCACTTGGTCCGAATGCAATGATTGGATGAATATTTTATGGTCCTACACCTTCCACAGATGATATATATATATTTTTTTGATTGCTATCAGGATGTGAAGAGACTTTCAACCAGCACAAAAAAATAAATAAATTCTGGGACAAATCGCTTACCCTGCCTTTTAAGTTTCAAAACGCACAACTTTCAAAATGGTTTAATGGAGCTTTTGTCTACTGAAAGTTTTTTTTGGAAAGATGTTTCATCAGTCAAATAATTGGCATGTTGGTAAACAACAGTACAATCCATTGAACACACAATACTGCTATCCCTCACAGCTTAGTTTTCATTCCTGTCAAAAATGCCATATTGTGCTACCCTAAGGTCTATTCCAGTTAAAACTGTGTGCGCTAAATCAGAATTATTCATCTTTTTTTATCTTTCTTAATTATTAGTTACATTGTTTAACTCTATATCTTTGGGCAGCATATGTTCCCTTCAACTGCCTTGGCGGTCATTTGTCTATTGCGGGTAGCTTAATAATTGTTCTTCCCACCATGGTCAGTAAGCAATGGTTAAATGCTCTTGTTGTCCTCATTAAATGCCTTCACCGGCGTTACAAACAGAAACACGTCGGCTTCATGAATGACCACTGTAGACAAACTGTGACAGTCGTACTTAGAGTTCACAGACCTTTCCCGGGAAATAAATAACATGTTGACTTCAAACATTGTCGATAAGAAGCTTGGAATGACAGTGCTATGTTTTGCTTTATGTGTTTGCTTGTGTAGCCATGTCAGTGGTCCTGCCACGTTCCTTGGGTGAGCTACAACTGTACCGGATCCTGCAGAAGGCAAACTTGCTCTGCTACTACGAAGCCTTCATCCAGCAGGGCGGCGACGATGTGCAGCAGCTCTGCGAGGCTGGCGAGGAAGAGTTCCTCGAGATCATGGCCCTTGTTGGAATGGCGACCAAACCCCTCCATGTTCGGAGGCTCCAGAAGTCTCTACGGGATTGGGTCACCAACCCTTCCCTCTTCAACCAACCATTGACATCTCTTCCCGTTTGCAGTATACCCGTGTACAAGCTACCCGAAAGTTCCCCGGGCATCCACAGCAATGGGCAACAGAACCAGCTTGCGGTTCCCAGGGCGTTATTACCCACAAGCCCCAGTCCTGGAAGGCTGGATCTCAGCAGGGACGGGACGCCAGGCTGCTCCCCACTGCAAGGGGCTAGCGAGAGTCGTTTCTGGGGAAGCGAGAGCGAGCACAGCCTATCTCCGTCTGGAGCCTGTTCCCCGTGTTCTCCACATGACGCTCTCGAAACTCTCGATTCCACCGCCGTCCAGTGCGTGATGGAGTGCGTAGAGCGACTATCCCAAACGTTGCCCAAGAGCGACCTCACGGAAGTCAAAGAACACGTGCGTGCCAATAAGAAGCTCAGCAAGATGATCGGCCACATCTGCGAGATGAACGAAGACGATCCGCAGAAGGAGGTGGAGATTCGGAAATACAGCGCCATCTATGGGCGGTTCGATTCCAAGAGGCGGGACGGCCGGCAACTTACGATGCACGAGGTTGGTTTGATTCCTCTGGTTGGGGTGAATGCTAAGATATTGGGATTGCCGCATCGTACGATAATTGTGCCGATTAACAGAAATTGTTGTTCCGTAAGATTCTAAACGTTTGATGTTTTCATTGTTGTTTCATTTATTGTGTAGCTAACGGTGAATGAAGCATCTGCTCAGCTGTGCATGAAAGATCTATCGCTGCTCACCCGAAGAGACGAGCTTTTCTCGTTGGCCAGGCAGATTTCACGCGAAGTTACCTACAAATACACCCGCAGGACCAGCAGGTAATGCACAATTTCTTCAATTCTTCATTTGATTCTATAGAAAAAAAAAAAAATTTAAATAGCGTATAACCCTTCCCTTTGTTGACATTATCGAAGGGCTTGCTTTTGTTTATATAGTAGTCCGGAATATTGTGGGAGGGACATTGTCATTCTAAAGAGCATTTTATTGGACAAAAATTTGCATACGACCTTGTGACCTTGTCTATTGTCCCATATTCATTTTTAAATGCTTATTGGCCCTGTCTACACCTGATATTATGATGCGTTAAGGTCGATCGGATCACAAGTAAACGAGGGAGACCCTGTTTACAACTGCTGTTTTAATCTCTCTTTTGTCCACTTTCAATCACTCCTGTCATGATTTCCTCGAGGGGAGGGTCTATGGGCGGTTAAATGCATGGGCTTTTTCAGATCTTGTGGGTTTGAATGGGTTTTTTCTTTTGATCTAACGGACAAAATAAACGTATGCAATTTACATACGAAAGTGCCCGGATACGATTTAAATACAGATTTAGTTTCTGCTGTGTGTTAGAAATCAGGAATGGTGAGAGAACATTGTGCTTGGTACATTTATTCATCTTCAAACCAAACTTGGGTCTTCAGCCGACAAATTTTAAATCCCGTCTGGCTAGCGCGCTTCCCATATTGTTTCCGAATTCAGTAGGGGGAAAGCAGGAGGTCTTGTGATCCGATCGACCAAAACGCATCTTAATACCAGGTGTAAACAGGGCCTTTGAGTCAACTGTTTAGAGCATATTAGCATTTTATTAGTCACAAAACCAATTAGATTTTGACCATTTTTTGCTTTTTAGTTTTATATATTTTCATTGTCTTCATTTATTCATACAAGCACCATCTTTTTGATAAACAATGATTGTTTATGGTGTAAAAATAAGTGGGAAACTGAAAATAAATCATTATTTTTAGGTCCCACTGTGGTGATGAAGATGAACCATCTCCCAAGAGAATCAAATCTGAGGTAAGTTTAAACAAGTTCTGTAGATTCAGTTTATATTCATAAACTGAACTGCGACAAATTGCTTTATTTGCATGAGACGCCTGAGCTTTGTAATCATTTCGAGCTCCAGGTGGTTTCTCGGGACTTCTTTATTAGTTTTGCATTCTTGTCATGATATTTATTGCCAGCCGCCTTCCCATTGTGTTTGAATTAATGCTGTGTTTGTGTGTGCACTCTCTCTGTTAATAATCTCAGGAGAGTAATTACTGTCATGATTCACTCCGAAATGTCGCGTTCACAGCTTTTTCCCATGAGCGACGTTCTGCGCCTCTGGGTGAACATCTAAAAGTAAATGATATCGCTGTTTTCGTATCTCTATGAGGCCTTTAAGTCAACAAAATGGTAGCAAACAAAACTCTCAAGACGTCAAATTAAAACTCTATGTGATTAATTTTAGCTCAGTTTTAAAAGCTTGTTTTTGACGGAAGTTGTTTTGTTGGGTTCTCTGGATAAAGAAAAGCTTAGTACAGACGCACAATCATTCATCCACACAGGCGGAGAAGTACACAGTGGACTGAAACACATAATTGACATCATCCTGTGGGTGCTTACTGAATTACCCACGCATCGCTGTGGCTGTCTCTGCCTGAGTCTAACGTCATACGTGGACACACACACACACACACACACACATGCGTGATGACCTCAGAGGAAAATGCGGAGGTTGTCAAGGGGCGACACGAAGTGAAAATTCGTTCAAAGGTGACAATCTGTTAGAATAACAAGATAAATACTGGTGAGAAACAAACCAGAACGTTGCCATGGCAGAATTTTTTTATTATGCGTTAGTATTTTTAAGTGTATTTGAAGTTTTCACCAAGATTAAAACATTCAAAAAAGGACCAATGGATTGTTTTTCATAATTGTATGCATCTAAAAACTCAAAAAGGAAAAAATTATAATAATGCTAATACTAAAACCAAATGTAAAAATAAAAGTTCACAATGCCTCTCACAGTATATTTGATGACTGTTTTATTTTTTTTTAAAGGTTTTATGAACAATTTACACAAATGTATCATTCTTCTTTTATGTATCCAATACCCAAAAGAGTATTATGGCCAAGTATCACCAAATTTCAATTTAAAAATAAAATTATATATAAACTATATGTTTTAAGCTTTACTGTACTGTACCTCTTATATTTGAGGTCAATGGGATTTATGGTTTTAAAACAGTTTATACAAAAAATGTTCTTTAAGATTTGATGTTTCCAAATAAAATTATATTATTTTAATACTACTTTTAAATAAAAAATTAAATACTATATTTATTTAGCTGTAATTTATATTTTAAATGTGAGGTTAATGAGCTTTGAGGCTTAATTTTTTTTTTAGGAAAAATGTAAAAAAAAAAAATGTAGATGCTACAAAAGTGTAAAATACGATTATTTGGATGGTTCATCTCGCCAGCAGCATGACTTACCTCCTCTGTCACTGTGGACTACAGATGTGATGACTCAGTTTGTGCTAACAGCTTTCTTCATTTGTGTAAATGTCATGTTTGCACCAGAGATGCAAATAAAATCAAGCCATCATGGATATATAAAACTCCTGTCTGCTAGTTTAAATGAAAGTTTCCCAAGAGCTCATCCCTCTGTCACTTTTTCACACTTTCTCTTAGGACGGTGTCTACGATCTACAGGAGGCCCTTCACGTTCTTCATACGCGCCAGGACACGGTGAGAGAGCAGCTCGCAATCGCCAAATCTAAAGGAGACGAGACGATCAGACATAGTCTGCAGGTAGTTTGAGTCTGCGATGTATCGCAAAACATGGTGTCTGTCGTTTGCATGATTTGTTTGAAACTTTTGTTTCAGTGTTTAAATGTTTGTCTAAACTAAAGTTAGTTTCAACATTGTTAGTCATTTTTCATTTTAACATCTTTTGTTTCAAAGTTGCTTTAACTCTGTTTGGAAACAATGTTTGAGTGTTTAAAGGTTTGTCTGAAAGTTAGTTTTACATTTTTGAAAGGTAGTTTTAAAGTTATTTTAACTTTGTTTCAAAGGTGCTGTATGTAATAATTTTTTTTACAAAAATAATATGTTTCCAGATATTTGGGAAATATTCTGAGTTCACATACTTGTTGATCTACTTTGAAATGTGAGTTCCGTGTCGGAATGTCTGTTTTTGTTTGGGTCTGTGTGATCCCGCCCACTACCAATTTACCCAATAGTATTTCGACATCCCAGGTTGCCAGTTGGCGGAAAACGCTGTGTATAGCGATGGAAACCAGCAAACAAACTGCGTCAGAAATCACAGATTCTACCCGACCTAAAAAGCATCAGCATCCATCTAAAATGCTCTATATCCAGAGGCATATTAAAATACGGATAAATCAACTCATCAACTTGCAGTGTGTAAGTCTCCTTAATTGCGCTCATTTTTGTTGCGTGTCCTCAATCTGGCAACCAGCGCATTGAGTCTGAGAAGGAGGGGGCGGGAGAACATTTTTTTTACTTTAGTACCCATTTCAACTACTAGCTGTCAATATTACATACTGCACCTTTAATGTTGTTTGAAATTTGTTTTTAGAAAGCTTTTTTTCAACAGCATCATTATTTGAAAGAGCTTTGAATGTTTATTTTAGAATTGTTTGAACTTCGTCAATGTTTTTAGTAAATGTTTGTTTTGAAGTTGCTTGAACCTCAGTATGTTTGGAAACAATGTTTGTTTGAATGTTTTAGGTTTTGTTTTGTAGTTTTTTTTACTTTGTTCGAAACATTATTTTGAATGTATATTTGTTTGAAATGTTAGCTTTCAAGTTGTTTGAAAACGTTGCCTTTTTGAAACCTTTTTGTGAACATTTTCCTGTTCAGTTCACATTCAGTGTTTGTGTGTGTGTGTGTGTGTAGGGACAGCTGGACTCTCTGCTGGCCAAGCAGGTGGAGCTCTTGCGTGATGCTGCCATCCAGGAGAGATTGAAATCGTTGGACTGGCGGATTCCAACAGCGGCACTGAAATACCTCGCTCCCACCGCTCAGAACTGCAACAGCAGTCTCTCGCATCTCTCTGGTACATTTCTCTTTATTTGCGTACTATTACTTTGTAACTGTTGCAATTGTTCGTATCAGTGGTTTGAGTATACGTACCTTTCTGTGCTTAAATGCAGGCGAGAGACCCCTAAACTTGCGTCTGACCGATGTTCCGCTGGGAAGGCAATTGGCCAATGAGCTGAAGCGACATCACAAACAGAACGCAGAGGAACGACATCATAACCAGCAGAACTCTGAAGAGAGAATGACGGCAGCCACAGGTTAGTGACAGATTCTTCACAACTTTGAGCTAGCGATTACTGTTAAGTGAAGCTGGAAAAGAAAAATACCGCATAATAAATGTATCTGTCTTGTTGTGTAGTCTAACTTTACTTTGAGAAATTAACGTTCCATTTGGAACTAAAAAGTGTTCTTCTGCCTGATGTCATAGGAGAAACTTTCGAAGTTCCTCAAAGAACTTTTTATTTTCTTGTTCTTTAGAAAACCATCTATTTACAGGTTCTTTGAGGAACTTGTAACATCAAGAACTTTCCAAGTTCTATTCCAAAACCTAGTGTGCTGCCAAACGCTACAATTTAAAAGTGGGGTCAGTAAGATTAGGGAAAAAAAATTAAGGAAGGAATACTTTTATTCAGCAAAGATGCATAAAATTGATCAAAATTGACAGTAAAGATTTTTTGACAAAGAATTTCCATTTTAAGTGGATACTGTTTTTAAACTTTCTGTTCATCAAAGAGTCTTAAACAAAATGCATCGTTTCCACAAAAATATTAAGCTGCACAAGTATTTTAAACATTAAAATTAATTTAAAAAAAAAATCTTGAGCATAAAATCATCATATAAGAATGATTTCTGAACGGTCATGTGACTGAAGACTGGAGTAATGATGCTGAAAATTCAGCTTTTACATTTTAAAACATATTCAAATAGAAAACCGTTACTTTAAATGATAATAATGTGTCAATTTGATCAAATAAATGCAGCCTTGGTGAGCATAAATGAGTTCTTTCAAAAACATTTAAAAAAACTTACTGGCCCCAAACTTAGTGCACATAAGCAGCAACATCATATTTGAAATGTAACCTCCTAAGTGACTAATCTGGAACAAAATTATAGGCATATGCAGATATAATCAGTCATTTTGTTTTCTATTTATGCATTCAATATGTCCTGATTCAGCTCAATAATATCATCTAAATAAGCAGAAATTCTAAGACCTGCGACACACCGTGTGCAGCTTCTCTCTTGTCGCAGTGCATTCTGGGATTCCCAGACTATTCACAAAAGATACATGTGGTTCTGCCTTATAATTTGGCCAAAATGTGGGATTTCAGAAGGCAGCGTAACGTTTCCGCCTACCTTTTGGAACAGCCTTCAAATGCTGTCTAGGTAGAGCTGTAATCTTCAAAGAACCAACTCAAAAATGGTGTACATAATAAAATGGGTCTTGTTGGACCGTGTATTTGCATGCATGTTGTAGCCTGGATTGGCACAGGTTTATCTCAGTATCATCCTGTCACACTGACACCTACACCGCTCCATTAAACCCTCATGTGTCAACATACTGCACATATCAGCAGGGCTTCAGAGAACTTTTTGTAATGTATGCAATCTCTTGCATGCAAATGTCCTCTGAAGGTAGCACTTTCTCTCTGAAACTCCTACCTGCCTGTGCAAGCTGCGTTAGTGCACCGCGAGTAGGTGAGGAAGGGGGTGAGGATTTACTCGTCTTTTTGACGTTTTGGGTTTTTTCTTCCGCCCCAATGTGGGCAGAACCTGATGTCAATCAGTGTCATTTACTGAGCACACTGGTCGTTTGAACTGATTTGAATGTTTGAAAAATACATTTAATACCCTCAACTGTCTATTCGGTGATATAGATTTGAAACAGTAAAAAGTACCATCCTTTAAATTTGGCGTAAACACTTACGACATGCTTTTTGTTTACTGGAAATGACTGAAATGTATTGAAAATTCCAACATATTGAAACTGTTCTGATGCGAGAATTGAGGCAGTGAGGTTTAAGGTGTTTTTATGCACTTATGCACTACAGAAATTACAGAAACTACTAATTATTTTGAAAAGATATTAAGTAAACGTCCAACAAAATAAATCTAAATGAATTCGGGGTTCAGGGATCATTTTATAGTGCAAAAGTTTCCACCTAGTACTGTTGTTGTCTCTGCAGTATTTTTATTATGTATTTTGTTAACACTTTACAGTAAGTTGACATTGGTTAAATGTATTTGTTATCATGAAGTAACAATGAAAAATACTAAAGGATTTATTAAATCTCAGTTATTTCAACATTTACTAATACTTTATTAAAATCAAAAGTTGTATATATATATACATACATATATATGGTAATAGTTAATGAACCTGAGCTAACATGAACTAAAAATGTATTTTTATAAACTAACGTAAAAAAGAGATGAATAAATACGGTAGCAAATCTATTGCTCATTGTTAGTTAATGCATTAAAGTTTTATCATTAATGTTGAGAAATATTTGGTATTTTGGTAAGAATTAAGTATCATTTAGCTAAATATTTATTATTTAGCTTGATTTGACTAATGCCTCATTCTAGAACTTTGAACTTTGAATTTATTTTTCATTTCCTCATAATCATCTTGAATCTGGATTCCACACATTTCTTCATAGCCGCTTAACTTAATGCAAGCAAGCTAACCAATTGATACATATTAAACAAATTAACTGTGACTGTCATTTCACTCACCGGCCATATTTGAAACGATTTGAAATCACCAATTAAATCTGACAATTGTCTCATAAATTTTAATTCTAAACGCTCAAATCATGACAAAAAATGAATTTTTCAGATTAGACCAGCTTCTGAAGACAGCTGCAGTGACGCAATGACTTTACCAATTGGCGATTGGCTCTTTTATTTAGAAGGCGGGACTTATTCCGCCATTGCACTTTCTCCTGTTCATAGTAACACGAGTGCACCATCTTTGTATATCTCAAGTCTTTGATTGTAACCCATTGCCTTTTTATTTCAGAAAACGGGTCTCAAAAAGAGCTCAGGCTTCTGGACAAGAAGACCATCAAATCAGAACCAGAGGACTCCAGATAACATCTTCAGCCTCTGAATGAAACCTGCGTTTTGTTTGCTCAGTGGATATAGTACTGAAACTGTGTGGCCTTAAGAACTGTAAATGCCCAGAGATCAATTTATTTAGATTTTTAGTTTTTAAAAATTATTTTTATTTCTAATAATATAACAAACAAAACAAAACATGAACGTCTTGCAGTCGGTGTACACAGAGAAATTGTCTAAGGGCGTATTTGTGACTGTGCATCTTTTTGTACATAATCTGCGTTCGTTTATTTGATTGCATGTCTTATTCGTAAACTATTTTTATTTAAACTATTCGTTATTCAACAGAAGTTTCGTAGAAAACGGTTGTGTAGTCCTTAGAGTAGTTGATCATTTTAAAGTTAAATGATGACATTCATCTGTTCGTATCCGTTTGTCAGTGAGGATGAACTTAATGTGTACTTTGTAAAAGAATACTGAATACGTAGAATTAGCATTGCGCGTTTTTGTGATTGCGTCACTTTAGATGTTAGTGCTAGAACAAAATCGTGTTCTGTATTTGTTACCAGAAACCAGCAAGGCCCATTCACACCAAAAACGATAACTATAAATATATCGATAACTATATTAGCATCCACACCAGCGGACGATATCGTTCTGTTTATTCTAAGCGCATGCTGCAGGTTTGTCGTCTGCCACTTTAAATTCTAGAGTTCTTTAAGTCTGGTGGATTCTGATTGGCTGTCGTTGTTTTTATTGTTCTTCAGCTGGGGTTAGAAAATAGTTCTGAAAGTGATTCCGACGATATCGTTTCTCTGTGCCGTTATCGTTACAGCTGTGGTGTGAACTCTGCTATTCTTTTATATTTTGAAGGATTTTTTAGAAGTATATCTTAATTGTTATAGTTATTGTCCTTGGGGTGAACAGGCCTTACAATATTGTGTATCTCAGTAAACGTTAACTGTTACATTGTGACTGTGATTTTTTCCGTAAAAAAGTTCGCAAACTTTTTTGTTAGTTGGCTATGCTAGTCTGTTGTGTCTTTTTCTATGCACATCTGTCGTGTTTAACTCTTTTGTGTCTTGTCTTTGTGAAATCGTTCTACAAATAAAGACCAAACTGGAAAAATGCAGTTCACGAATTTTCCTCTTCACTTTGTAATAACACAAACATGTTAATGGAGAAGAAAAGCGAAGGGGAAATTATAATTCAGTGCTTTCGTGTTTTCTCGCATTTGCTCTCACAGTTTTGGGAGGAAGCTATATGACTTTTGCGAGAGAAATGTTTTTGCAAACTAATGCCGATTTTCTTCAGGTAACACAAAAGTTATGCAAGCAAAGCCTATGAGGCAAAGGCAAAAGCATTGAAATGATTTTTCCTTCCATCTAATTTTATTCCATCACCATGTAAAATGTAAGTTTAAAATATCAATACATTTACATTGAATTTTAGATATAATATTACTTAGATATATGATATTTAAAGTCAGCACTTAAAGACTTCCCTATGGTGACTTTAATATTTACATATATTACTACCCATTTTAATTTACGATTGCCATTAAACTTTATATAAGCAAGCTAACAACTTAAAAACAGTTTATTTATAGAGACGGTCTGAAAAACACGGCTCAATCTGGAAGCAGTTAATAAATTGAGCTGATCCAAGCAGCTTCCTGTTCATGTCGCACACATACGTTAATGCTAAAATGCGCCCACGCTCTATACACACACACACACACCAGTCACCAGCCGCTAAGACCTAAAGAAGGCCGACACGGGTGTTCCTCGGGAGACACGTCAGTGAGCACCTCCAGAATCTCTGCGTGTGCCCCTGTGGTGACCCAGATGTGTGGGTGTGCCTGAATGTGGTCGGAAACATTTCGAACTGCAAAGGCTTTTGTCTTGATGTAGTGGGATAGGGTTAGGTGCACTCATTTAGAACTTGGCTTGTTTATTTATTTTATTTTAATTAAAGATCCACCGGTCGGGATTAGCAGTAAACAATGCAAAACCTCAGCTCTTCAAAAAAAAAAAAAAAAAATACTAGTAAAGGTTTCTGAAACCTTTATTTTGGCTCGGCAGTGCAGGATTTCCCATGACGCATCTCCTACATGATTGGGTTTAACCATAAACGTGTGTTTCCTGATATCTCACTCTGTTAAAGGCCATGTAGATCTTCTTGTCTCAGTGGGATAGTGGAAACTACTTTTAAAATCTACTTCAGTTGTCTTAGGCATTAAAATAAAAGGTAATATAATATATAAATAAAAACAGCAAATAATAATTGTAATATATATTGTAATATATATATGTAAGATATATTTTATTATTATTTATTATAATAATTATATATTTTTTATAAAATATTTATATTTTATATATACACTAAAATATGAAATATTTAAATAATAAAAACTATATAATACACACACGTATGTATATACGCGAATACTATATATATATATACATATATATATAAAATCAAAATATCTACCTTAATAAAAATATTACTATATTTTTTTATTTAAATATTATTTCATATTTTAATGTGTAATATATAACAAATTTTAAGTACAATTGTTTAAGTAATTTCAACTTAAATTATATTAAACTGATAAAAAAGTTGAATCTTGTATAACTAATCATTTTTTTAAACTGCTTAACTTATTTTGATGAGTTAAAGCAATGTAAAAACATGTTGTCATAACTTATTGATAATATAATTTTATGATATAATTATATATATATATATATGAAGAGTTCAGATGCAAAAGCCTCTAAGTGCCATCTGAAATTTTCTTCTAGAATGATCATTTTTTTCAAGCTCGTATATTTAATTTCAGTAATTTCACTTAAATGACAATTAATAGGTAATTTTCATTGCCATTTAAGCGAAATTTCTGAACTTAAATATACGAGCTTGAAAAAAATGATCATTCTAGAAGAAAATTTCAGATGGCACTTAGAGGCTTTTGCATCTGAACTCTTCATATATATATATATATATATATATATATATATATATATATAAATTGAAACCTGCATTATTATCATGTATAGTGTTTATATCGCTGATCTCCATTTGACTGTATAAAAAAAAAAAAAAAAAAACCTAAGACTGGTAATTTTTCAATTGCCCACAAGGTGGCAAAAAAGCCTAATGTATTGGCACGCTTTTGTAAAATGAAAAGAGTGTGTAATGATATGTGCACAATGTGTAATTTAATCTAATTGCATATTTGTATAATGTTCCATTAGGCTATACATCATTATAGATATTATTTTCTTTGCTGTGAGAAAAAAACAAACAAGTATTGATCATTAATACACTTTTGACAGACGAGGTGCAAACAAACACTTCAGTTCGGAATCATTAGACTGATGTAGCCTACGTTAAAGCAGACGTTTTGGATCAAAGCAGGCTTTCATGAGGGTTTCAAATCCACATTCAACTATGCAGGTTGGATTTGAGGATATCCAGAACAATAGCTCGTCTTTGTAGCGCCGAATTCCTCCATCTCACGTCTAAACCTACAGCATGAGACCCCGCCGAGGCTTTCATTGTGTTTGCATTGGCGCTTCTAATAGCAGGCTAGTCATCCGTTGAGAAGCTCTGAACACACAGCGCAGTACCGCTGTAATTTTGCATAATATTGTCTCACAAATGTAAGAATGGCTCTCTGACCAACTATTATTTAAGTAATGGGTCAAATTTGAAGGTCATACACGCACATAAATATTTGTGTGTGTGTATTTCTCCGAGGTCATAGCTGTAGTGATGACGTGGGGATGCTGTTACATACTGTTTGGCATACTATTTTTTAGTGCGTACTGCACACTACGCAGGACGCTTGACGCACGCACAGCCAGGCGCAGGGAGGGCGTGTGATGGGCGTCATAATGATGATTGACGGAGGCCCGAGCCAATCAGCGTTCGCCAAGACGTGACGGCGACCAATGGAGTGCGAGCAGCATTTCGATTCTGTCGTCGTCACTCGCGTGAAAACACACCGAGCAGGGGAGACGAGGAAAGAAACCGGCACGACTATCTAAAATAACGAATATTCTCATAAACAATACTGTAATATTACTAGTACGTCGGAAATCACTCTGTTTGGCCTGTCGAGTTTGAAATGTTACCGTTTAGGTTCTCGTGGGCGTTAAAGGAGTTTTGCAAACCCAATCTAAGGCTCATTTGGAAAAATAATTCGGATCATACAGCAACCGCCGGAGGATGCGCATCTTCATATAGACGGTCCCTGTGCACGCAGACAGATGCGAGCAACGAGAAGTGAGTAGTGCTGAAAAACAAACCAGCTCAAAACCTCAATCACATATGCGGGGGGTTAATAGAACAGGGTCATTATAGAATAGATATCAGCTTTGGTTTCACTTTTTAAATGAATGGATTTAACCTGTCCGTCCATCCATTCATTCATTCATTCATTCTTATGGGGGTCCAGCATCCCGACAAATGAATCCCAGACCTTGATCACGATGATGGATGTGAAAGATTTTTCTAATATATTTAGAGCTTTAGACCTTCTAGATTTTTTAGGTGGACATGATGTGTAGGTCAGCGTGCACAGAGAGAAAGAGTTTGTATAAATGATTGATGGGGGCCAATTCTCAGGGGCCTCTGTGAATAATCGTAAAGGCTTTAAGGGAGGGTTTTGATACATTTTAAGCATTTTTTCCCCCCAAAACGATGATTTTTTTGGGGGGTCAAATCAGGATGATTCGGTTGTATAGAAGGTTCTAGATTCTTTCATTGTGAATTAAGATTTTGGGCCCTAAATGTTACAAATAAGTAGGCCTAATTGATAAACCTGTACTGACTATTCTAGGTTAGAAATTCGATTATATGTGCAATTTGATTGTCTTTATTATTTTAATGCAAGTCAAATTAATGGTAGACTGATTAATCACTGATATTTTGTTGTCATGAGGATCCTTGTCCAACTCTAAAACCCACTGACAGCTTTGAAAAATTCTAATCTGTTTACTTCCAGGAATTTTTTTTATTTTGTTATCATTAAATATAATTTTTTTAAATAGTTGAATGGTAGTTCCTGTACGGCCAGATCAGTCACTTCCTCTTCCCCTAACGCTGACATTCAAAGCTCGGAAGTGTCGAATCCGGGGTTTTCTCAAGAAACATTTCCTCTAAATCTAGACATTTCCGTATGCACTGGATGTGTCCGAGTAGCTCATGCTTAAATCTTAGTATGCACTGCTTTCATGCTTTCGTTATAAGTGAGTGTTTGTCCTTGGAGAGACAGATTGACCTTTCTCTCCATCTGTCTGTCAAGGAGTTGTGAAGGTCAGGTCTCAATGTAACATCTGTAAGTTTCTGTCTGCGTAAAAGTTGTCATTATTGAAGTTTTTTGCCAGTATGCAATGTATGTTCCAAAATGTTGTGAGCTAGCCTGTCTTTTACCTACATACGTTGCTGCCTTTTAAGACAGTTAGTGATTAATTTTGAAATCTCTACATGGGCAGCAACAATTTGTCAAGTAGCACACAGGAAATACAAGTTGCTATTAAAAAATAGTTTTCAGAGTTTTTAGCATTTTGCTAAGCTAACAGTATAATTCTGAAATAAGTAAATAGCACACAGGAGACATGACTCGTAATTGATTTGAGAGTTTGTTGTTAGCATGTTGCTAAGCTAACAGCATAATACTCAAATAAGTAAATAGCACACAGTATATACAATTTGCAATTGATTTGAGTAGAGTTTGTTGTTAGCATGTTGCTAAGTTAAAAGCTTAGCAATTTTTAATTAGGTTGAACTATTTGTTTTTTTAATAGCTTCCAGTAATGAAATGAAATATTATCATTATACATACATTTTTATATATATATATATATATATATATGTATGTATATGTATATATATATCGTGCACCATGTTGAATGGATTGCAATGCATTCTGGGATTGGATATACATACATGTCTCAATTTTGCTGCCTATGTAGTCAGCACACCAGGATTTGGAACACATCCAGTCATTTTTCATGTAGTAGTTTAGCAATAGAGGGTGGCATAAGCTGGTTGTCTATGGTAACCTCACATTTAGACAAATGCTGAGTTGAAGACAGCCCCTCCCCCCCTTTCTTTTTTTAGCCCTGCTGATTGGTTCAACTGAACACACCAATAGTTCATTGGTGAACCCAATACCCTTTTAAAGTCCCTCAATATCACTCTTTTGCTTTCATTGTGTTCATAAGCATCATATAATGCTCTTCGGCATGTTATCAGGGCTTCGCTCTTCTCTGCACTGTAATTCGTGGTGTCAGGTTTCTGAGGCACATGTGCTCTGTCCTGAGGGAGTCCACAACAACAAGGCATGTGGCCTCTTCATTTTTACACCAAACAAAGAGGGTGTTTATACTGATATATTCGCATTACAGATAATTAGTGTTATGACTTAAGATTTTTTTTCCATCTTTACATTTAATCCCCAAAACACTGCCAACCAAATAGCAACACCCTGGCAAACAATCAGAATAGCTTAGTATTTTACTGGCGAGTTTCAAGCAGGCAAGCACCAGTATTTTTATATTTTGAATCATACATTTTAAATAAATTGTGCATCAAAATCCTAGCCTGGTAATACCAAACTCTTCTACTTCGCTTTGCTTCGTAGACAGAGTCTGGAAGGGCGTAATTGAAAAATGTTTTCTTTCTCGCGGGGGGCGCTTGTCTGAAGTTTAAAATAATTGGTTACCCGTAAGCCAATCACATAACGTTTGGTTATGGCGTGTGTTATGCGCATGCTCAGCCGCATCTGACTTCCACTGTAAACACATGTATGATGCGAAAACAAAACCATCAAGCGAAATACCGGAGTGAACATGGCTGTGAACGACTTTTGCAGATTATGTGAAGTAAATCTACGCATCCACGGTACGTAGACGATCGGTGATATCAACACAATCACTTTCAGGATGATTTTTCCAGCAGATGAATTATAAAAACCTTGACAGCCAATCAGAATCCACCTGACTTTAAAGAGCTTAAAGTGGCAGACGTGCAGCAAATATGAAATGTGAAAACTGCAGCGTGCTTATAATAAACAGAATGTTCTCAGTCTGTCATAGTGGACGCTTATATAATTACTGTTATAGTTAACATTCTTGATGTGAATTGGCCTTAATATCAGTTTCCAACCGATCATTTTAAAATATGCCTATGTTAGATATCGGGTAAGTGTTCCTATTAAGCCCATGTACCCTTTAAGACCACTTTCAACTTTAAAGTCAAATTTAAAAAAAGAGAAAATCATATTTTATGTGGCTCATTATTTTAACCAATCCAGTGATTTGTTACTTCCCTGACATTATTTATTCGGGAACTAAGCTGAGTTGGGGCTCCGGGGTTAGGGGGGTCCCCTAGCAGGCCCTCCATGCCGGGAATATGGAGCCCCAACTCGGTTTACTTCCCGAGATATGATCACTTCATGTGGAAATTTTACTGGTCATAACTCCAGAGTCAAGTCAACTTAAGGCTCCATACTCCCGGCGTGAGGGGGCCCACTAGAAGACCCTCGAAAGCCAAGAGTATGGATCCCCAACTTGGCTTGGCTCCAGAGATACTCCAGAGTCTAGCCGACTTAAGGCTCCAAACCACCGGCCTGGACACCCGGCAACTAAAACCTACCCATCCCACCCAGGGATCTAATCAAACATTAGTAAAAGGATTTTTTTTGAATGCTTCCCTGTCACTGAACAAATATATCGATGTTTTACTTCTTTAAAATCAATAGATTTTTATATTGTATAAATCAATGATGAGGTGGGCTTATTTGGAACAAATGTGGGCTTAAATGGTGCCTAAGTACCAATTAAGCCCATGCCAGACTTTTGATGTTATTCATTAAATATCTTAATTTTATATTCTAAAATGTACATCAACTAATTAATACATTTTCAAATGAGAGATTAATCTTGCATTTTAACAAATGATGTCAATATCTATGAAAAAAACCTAGACTTTGATTTTGGTGGGCTTAATAGGTACGCTTACCCTAGTGACCAATATATTGTGCATATATAATTTTCATAGTCAACAAAGATTGTTAATACTAAAATAATTGCTAATTTTACTTTTTTTTTTTTTTTATTTAACGCAAATCCTGCAGTGCGAACACTAACAGGAGTATCAAATGACTCACCTCACAGCAGACTCGCTAGTCTCTGAGATGAATCTGACATGAAGGCACCAGCTGACTGTGTGTGTGTGTGTGTGTGTGTGTGTGTGTGTCACACTGGCATTGATATGGCATCTCTGCATGCCATTGCTGCATTGAAATCATGCCAGGTTATGCCCGAGCATCTTCAAGCAAATGATATGAAGCCTTGCGAACAGTGAATGGAAATGTCATGTTGCAAGCTTTTTCTGTTCTTTTTTTATGTAGTGGAATATTACATTAGAAAATCATGGTAATACTATGGTACTTTTCAGTTAGTGGCAGCTGGTTCGTTTTCTAGTGTTTATTCACTGCAGGCCAAAATATGTTGCAGTGAATCTCTAAGCATGCGATTCTGTGGGAGTGTCAGCTGTTTTGCCGGTTGTTTGACTGATTCTCGTTGAGGTGTAAGAAGATAATGAAGATATTGTTACAGAATCATCCCACTTCCAGGTGTTCACACACACACACACACACACACACACACACACACACACACACACACAGCCGTCCTCACAGAAATGTTTTGGCAGAGTCATTTTCAGAAATTTAATCCCCACAAGGACAGCAAAACCTTCCCTCTCTCTCTCACACACACACACACACACACACACACACACATTATCTTTGTCTTTTTAATCTCTTTTTTTACATTTTGCTTCCACACAAACGCATATGTGGTATACACAATACTATGGTATCACCAAAATTCAATGATATGAAAATTTTAGCCAATACCAATAATTATTTATATTTGAAAGCCGATAACGGATATATTGGCCGATAAATCTAAATTCAAATTTTTATATCATTTTTGAGAGCCTGATCACAAAAACAAAAGTCTCACCATTAAAAGCCATGTCCCAAGCACACAATTATAATGTAGTAATTGCATGTAGCCTATATGACAGATTTGCGCTGCACATATGCACTTAACTGTTTATTCCTTTTTGAAGTGTTTCCAATCATATTTCAAGCAATTCAAAACTATCATGGCAAACCGTACACATCTGAAGTGCCCATTATATAATCCATTATTTATTGGCTATAATATATCGGCCGATACCGATATGGTTGCCGATACATCATGCATCCCTACTGCTTCAAGACGGTGACGAAAACGATAGCTTTAGCTTTATTTTTAAGTGCTTTAGTTTACTGGAAAGTCTTTTAAACACTTTTACAAGAAGTCAAAAGTTATGTTTTGAAAAATAGTGATTTATACAAGTATAAAAGTTAAAAATTTACTGGAAAAGATTTTATACATTTCAGAAGTAATCCAATTTGGATGCTAATCATGCTAATCCTGTTTTGTTACCAATTTTTCTTATCTCATATAACTGTTACATGTTAAATAACCATCATAAAAACAAACAAACAATGTTTTAATGAGATGTGTCATCAAGTGGATTATTTCCGGTGTGTTTGTGTGTAAAAATAGCGACGCCAGAGAGTCCGTTTGGCACGGTGCCTGTGCATTAGCGAGGATCAGAACTGAGAACTTGCTAGGAAGTGAAGGCTTAACTCAGCATCAGTGTACGGGACGGGAGGGGCGGCTGCTCTCGTCAGGTTACGTGTCCTAGTTTAATGGCGTTCCAGGTCAGACGGCCTGCATCAGAGCACGGGTTGTGTTTGGCACACTGTAATTGCATCTGATATTGTTTTGACTATAGGCTGTACTAAAGGCCAATATTGACATGGCCGATTAATCAGCCAATATATTTGTTCTGTGTCAGTTTTTAAAATGTATTTACAGCCTCAACATTGGATATTCTTTTTTTAATTATTTGTTTATCAATACTTAGAGTGACCATTATGGAAAATGTTTTGTATATTTTATGTATACATCTTTTTTTTTATACATTATATATATTTTTGTGGGTGTATATTTATTTATTTATTTATTTATTAAGTCAGTGTTTTATATGTCTGAATGTGTCGTTCATTTCTGTTTTATTTCTCTCTCTTTTGGTTGGCCTGCGAACTTTGCATTTTTTTGTGTAAGTATCATTTTAAAGTAAATTTTATTTGATGTCATTTATTTTTCTCTTCCAATTGTTTCTCACTCCTGCAAAATGTTATGCTTGCTTTTCCCATTCCCGTTCAGTGTTCTAGAACCACATGTATCATCCCGAAATGACATCACAAAGGCCTTGAGCTACTATTGGTCACTCACTATTGTTTCAGCCTACAAACAATTTTTCAACTGGGTTTAACAACAATATTTTTTCTACCAACTTACTGAAGTTAGTGTGTCTTAAGCTCATTTCGGGATGGTTAGTAGTCGGTTTATAAACCAAAGTGCTTCTTTTTCAAGGTCTTATATGGGATTCGGTAGCTTGAATCCCAGAATACAATCCATTGTTGAAACTTCTGAATCTACTGTAGGAGGTCCTTGGAAGTTTTATTCCCAAATGCTTTACTAAGCTCCTGCTTAACATAGTAAACCTCTGCAAACCCATATTATGTTACACAACTATCTTTTCTAACAGACTAACCTTTTTCAGACAACCTCAAAATGTCAGTCAGTGGTCCTTCATAAAGAAATGCTTTACGCAAATACATGTATATATGTGTTACAGCTAACAATTAATAAATGTAACTAGTTCTAAATAACTTGCGTAGCAAGATTCTCCTAAAACTTTTGATCTGCCTTGACAGTTTAAAAAAATACCATAGAAGAAGACTGTTTATGCTAAAACCTGCTACGGTGCCCCTAGTGGTGGACTCTGAGAATGAGACTTGTTAGCAAGTTTATTTTGGGCCTGGCCCTTTTTACAAATTACAAAGATTTGTGTATTTGACTAATGAAATTGGTTTTATTTTATTCAAAATACCTTCTTCCTGTCATTTTGAGAGTAATTCTGAAACTAAAAACATGAAATCTCAGTACGACCTCTCCTGCTGCTGATAAACCCTTTTTGTTGAATATATTTTTGTCTATTAATATTTTTGTTGTCTGTCTTCTTACTGGATTCTTTGTGTATCTGTTCACGTCACAGGAGAAGGAAGGCAGGCATTTTGCCCAGCCTGGAAGACCTGCTGTTTTACACCATTGCAGAGGGCCAGGAGAAAATTCCAGCTCACAAATTTACCACGGTAAAACACGCCTGCTGGCCAAGCAGAGCACAGCAATTGCTAGCATATTTCTTTTAGCTCATATCTTGGTTTCCAAATAGTTGTGTCTAGAATGATGAATCCTTATGTTAAATGAAACTCAAGATTTGTAGTAAATTTAGGGTGAATGTTGTGGTTCTTCAGGCGCTGAAGGCCACAGGTCTGCGGACTGGAGACCCTCGTCTTAGGGAGTGTATGGAGATGTTAAAGGTCACCCTCAAGACCACTACAGATGGTGCTCTGGATCGACATCTCTTCAAAAAGTAATTATATGAAGAAACCCTCAAATTTGATTAAAACTAACAGTTTTAGTTGAGAAAATAAGAATATATTGTAGTGTTTTAGTGTGTTTATACCAGTTCTCGCATGAATTCTGAGTATTTCTTCAGTTTGTTGTAGTCCTGTTGCTATTGTCACTGTTAGATTCAGATTTCATAGGTCAGCAATTTTCCAAGGACATTTTTTAAAGGTCCTTTGATAGTCCTGCAGTATATGAATTATTCAGTATAGCTTTTATATTGCATGGGAATGCTAGAATGTTATTAGTTTCAGATATTGCTGTGTTTCCAGAACTGTTTGCAGAAACAATTACTAAGTATCTTCTGTTTTAAGTTTTCCACAAAAACTTTAGTATTAACTAAAACTATAGTCATTTTAGTATTATTTTATTAATTTCCAAATTTTAGTGCTTTCACTTATTTCATCACATTTTTGTTAGGTTTAAGTTTAAAAAATATTAGTTGAAAAATCAACTAATATATATATATTTTTTCAGCTTTATTTCAATTAACAGAAATGTTTTTAATAGCTTTAGCTTTAGTTAATGATAATAACCATGATTTGCATGAATTACATGAACGTACTTCACTTTTGTCTTCCTACAGGTGTGTGCAAAGCAACATTGTGTTGCTAACACAGGCTTTCCGAAAAAAGTTCGTCATTCCCGACTTTCAGTCGTTCACCTCTCACATCGATCAAATTTATGAGGGTGCTAAATCAATGTCGGGTGGCCAGGTACGCTTAGAAGATAATCGAACACAGTGTGAATTTCTGATGCTATTTGTTTGCAAATATGTTTTACATTCTGTTGTGGCACTTTTTTGTGTAGGTGGCAGATTACATTCCTCAGCTAGCGAAATTCAGTCCTAATCTCTGGGCCGTTTCCCTCTGCACTGTAGATGGCCAACGGTGAGCTTTCTGTCTTTAGTACAATAGCTACATTGTTTTGATTTTGCTGGATTTTTGTTCATATTTTCTAGTGTAGATAAACATTTTAGATAAACAATTTGATTGATCAAACATTTGCGCCCTGTCGTGATTCCAAACCAGACTTTTTGTATGTTACAGATACACTGCGGGTGACACGAAAGTTCCATTTTGTCTGCAGTCGTGTGTGAAACCGTTAAAATACGCAATCGCGGTTCACGATCACGGCACCGAATACGTGCACCGCTTTATAGGGAAGGAACCCAGCGGCCTTCGTTTCAACAAGCTCTTCCTTGACGAAGATGGTAAGGATTTCTATGATAAACTTATTTTGCATGAAGAAATAGATGATGAATGTGAAATGAATGGCCTTGTTCTATTTAATTCCAAAATCAAAAGAAAGAAATTAAACACAATTTTTGTTGTGTGTTATCGCATTATTTTCAAGACAATTAGTCCCTATAATTCTCATTACCATAAAGCAAAAAATTCTCATTACTGTAAAAAAAACACACAAAAAAAACATTATTAATATTTAAAGTATTTGTTTAATGTATTACATTTATAAATCATTAAAAAATAAAACAATTATATACTTATAAAACTAAAAATAGAAATTATAGAACTAAGAATAATAGAGAATTGTTGTAAAAATAAGCTTTATTTATTGAATCATTCATCTATTTTTCCAGATAAACCTCACAATCCCATGGTAAACGCTGGCGCTATTGTTTGCACTTCCCTTCTCAAGGTAAATCTCATTCTTTCTCCACATCCTTCTTCTGTTTTGATAAAAATGGGGGCCCAAAAGTGCCATGAGCTGTAGTTCCTGCGCAATGTGTTAAATGCAACAGAATTCCCTTTTTTTATTTATTTTTTATTGATAGTCTTGCCAAATATTTAGCTTGATGCGTTTGTGGATGTTTGACGTGAGAACGAATCAGAGGAACGAATGGATTTAATCTGATTACTTTCCCTCTCTCATCAGATTAAGGTTATGAATAATCATGCTGAAAGGATTATATTGAAGAGAGGGAAACGGAAGTGGGATGGGGATAGATAGGGGGGAAAAGATCAAACAGATGCAAGAGAATAATAGTCAGGAATTCAAATAGCCAAAACACTAGTTGTAATCAAAATTATTCAACCCCATTGCAAATCAGGTTTATTGGCAAAATGTACAGACTTTCAGCTGTTTGCAATGAACAAATCAAACAAAAGTAATTGAAATAGCTTAAAACAAATGCTTCAGGTGGTTTCCCCAAAATCAACTGAAAATGCCACTTTTATTGACTTCTGCAGTCTCAAAATTATTCAACCCCCTGAATAGAGTGCCTCACAACAGCACAAATCTGCAAAACAGGTGTTGGCCTCAAGCACACCTGATACAACTAATCAAGGGCTTCAATAGTTGCACCAGGTGTGCTTGAGCTAGAACACATGAAATATCTGAACTGGCTAGGTTTGTTAAGTGTCACGTTTGACTGCATGTTAGAATAATTTTGATTACAACTGTATGTATATATGTTAAAACAATGATAAACAATGCTACAAACTAAAATGTTTAAGCAGATATTTATAACGTAACTTTTTTTGTAATTTACAAATTTGTGATGAAGATTTGTGGCGTTTAAGGTAAATACACTGCATGATGCGCATCTTTCTCAGGCCTGTCGGGGTGGTAATGTGTGATGTCTGTGTGAAGGCTTTTTTGTGGTTTTATTGTTGTTGCGTATTTTACAGCATTAGGAACTGTGGGAAATATTGACCCTCCAACAGGTCAATGACGTTGGTAATTTCCCTTTCATTTATTTGTTTTTCCTCATTGAACAAATTTCAAACTAAGCTAATGCTAAGCTACATTAGCACAAGTCTGACAAATTCATTGCTTTGACTGAAAATCATATGTGATTCTGTTTAATTACTGTGGGAAAAGGAATCAAGCTTTATTTATTAATTTATTTTTTTAAATTTTTTTATTTACTTCCCAACTTACAAATTCATGTTTAATACAGTACTTTTTCTTTGTAAATAAACATTTCTTCAATGTGGAAAAAAATTGTTTACTTATTTTAGAGCCTCAAATCAATGCATTGCGTGAGACGTACAATGTCTCACTACAGTTTGTTTAGAACTCTACTGAAACAAACTAACAGACAACAAAAATGACTTAATTTAGTGATGAAATTGTTCTTTTAATCTTTTAGTTTTGTCCAACCCCCCTTTAACAACTTACATTTGTGATTCCACAACAATAATAATAATCTGTTTTCCTTAATTTCTTTGAGTGATGTTACTCAAATCTAGTGAGCCAGAATCCTCATTTTTTCCATTTGAAATGCTGTAGAAAAATGAATTTACTACAATTGTCAATCTAATTTATAGAATATCTGTCTACAATGTGTATGTCTAAATAATGTGGTAGTTTAATAATGTTTCCATTAATTGAATGCCTATGCTTTCAAATGTTTGTAACTATACAAAATATTTGAATTATACAACACATTCATCAGTTTATTTTAAATTTTCAGCAAGGTGGAGGCAATGCTGAGAAGTTTGATTATGTAAGTATAATACAATATCATTCTTTTCTTTTTTTTTAAAGATTTTTATTGTTAATCATGATGAGAGCTGCGGTGTTTAATGCATTTTGTTGTAGGTGATGAACTTTATGAAGAAGTTGGCCGGAAATGAGTATGTTGGTTTCAGCAATGCTACGTAAGTGCTCCAGATACTAATAACAATGAAATGTTACTATGCTCAACACAAATGTTGATACTACTTTCTCAGTTAAATAAGCATAGTTAAATTATCAAGTAGACAGTCAAGTAATAAAATAAACAAGTGAATCAAACTGCAAACAGTAGAAGAATAGATGTTTAAATATCTAAACGGCAGTATAAATTCAATTTAACATTCAGAAATTTAAAATTCAGAACTAATCAAAATGTTATCACACTGCAATCAATTATTGACATACAGTAGTGACACAAACACTTTTTAACACAACATTGATATCAAATGTAAAGAAAGTTATTATTTTAGTATAAACTTACTACTATACTACCTTTTCTTTGGACTTTCCTACTTAAAACACAATTTTTCTTGGCAGGTTTCAGTCAGAGCGATTGTCAGGTGACAGAAATTTTGCCATTGGTTACTACTTGAAGGAGAAGAAGGTGCGCGTTTAAACATTTTACAGTATTTAGAGACCATTGAAAATCCTCAAAAACATACTTTTTTTATTTATTTTTTTTGATACTTGCAGTGTTTCCCGGAGGGTACAGACATGATTTCCATCCTGGACCTTTACTTCCAGGTTAGTGCAAGTTAAACAACCATTTTCACTCACAGTTCAGAAGCTAATTGCCGATATAGAGAAAACCTCCCTTTGGAGTCTCCACAATAAAGAAAGTTGAAAATGTAAAAAAGCATAATAGGACATCTTTAAGATTTAAATATCAGAAAACCTATGATTAAACATGTTTTTGTTTTGTTTATTTAGCTGTGCTCCATTGAGGTAACCTGCGAAAGTGCCAGTGTGATGGCAGCTACCCTGGCGAATGGCGGCTTCTGTCCAATCACGGGCGAGCGTGTGCTGAACCCCGAGGCCGTACGAGACACTCTGAGTCTCATGCACTCTTGCGGCATGTACGACTTCTCCGGACAGTTCGCTTTCCATGTGAGTTTTTCGCACATACACGCACTTGGGGAAATGTCTAACGGTTGTCGTTTCAATGAAAAACAAACGCATTCACAATCTACGTCAGATTGAAGTTGTGTGTTGTGCTGTAGGTTGGTCTCCCGGCTAAATCGGGCGTTGCCGGAGGCATCCTGCTGGTGGTGCCCAATGTGATGGGCATTATGTGTTGGTCTCCTCCTCTTGACAAATTGGGCAACAGTGTGCGAGGAATCCAGTTTTGCACGGTACTAATTCTACATCATCTCAGCTAACCGAGAAGAATTGATCGTTCACTGCATTTAAATCTTTCGTTCTTTGCTTTTGTAGGATCTGGTCCAGCTCTTCAATTTCCACAATTATGATAATTTACGCCACTTTGCCAAGAAACTGGATCCACGCAGAGAGGGCGGAGAACAACGGGTGAGTGACAGATTCAACCTTTCACCCACAATACAACATGCAACTAGAGGTGGGCAATAACCTGCCATTATTTGTTGAATATTGTCGTACAAAACAAATATTGGATTAAATTCATACCGGCAATGAGAAAGAGCTTATTAGATTGTATTAAGCTTTCCTACTAGTGCTACCAGTCATCAGATTGAGTTAATTAATTTGATGTAATTAAAGGGATAGTTCACCCAAAAATGAAAATGCTGTCATCATTTACTCTTCCTCATGTTGTTCCAAACCTGTATGACTTTCTTCTGCTGAACACAAAAGAAGATATTTTAAACAGTTGCTGGTCACCATTGACTTCCATAGTATTTTTTTTTTTGGAACAACTTGAGAAAGAGTAAATGATGAGTATATGAAAGAGTATATGAAGAGTTCAGATGCAAAAGCCAGGCGGCGCGAATGACGCAAATTGGGCGACGCGTTTGCCACGAAAGCTCGAAAATCGCCTCAATCGCGTCTTCCGCGCAAGTTGAAAAATTTCAACTCGAGCGGAAGATTTGCATGACGCTTTGTTGCGCAAGCCAATCAACGAAGAGCTCATTGATACGTCCGCTGGAAGCGGCTGTCATCCAGGCGCAGTTCCTGGAGAAGATGGTGAAATTCACCGAGTTGAGTGCGCCTCTGGATGGTGCTGTGAACCCAGACACGTCGGCGTTTTGCTTTCCTTCGTATTTGGGACTTCCACAACAAGTACAGAGCACCAATATCTTTTATTTCAGACATGACGGAAACATATGAAAGAAAGAAACTGTGTTGTTGTTGTTGATGATGATGACACTCCTTTTCGCGGGATGTTTTTATTCGCGAGTGACGCGGACGCGCGAATGGATACAAAGTGGTCAAGCGTATAACTAGACGCGATAGACGCGAATTTAAAGCTCTATTCGCGTTTGGTGTGAACACACCATAAGTGCCATCTGATCATTTTTATCAAGCTCGTATATTTAAGTTCAGTAATTTCACTTAAATGGCAATGAAAATCACCTATGGCGGCAAATCAATGCCAATAATAAATGAGCGCACAACTGATGCGGGCGCGCGCGGTAAATGACATACGCGAGAGGATAACAGATCTACACGCGAAGAAACGGGAACTCGCGAGCTCATTCAAACCCTGCATGCTAATAACCATGGAAATGCGTCATAGTCTGTAGCCTAAATATCTCTTAACGACACAATGCAATAAGACTTTCTGTTAATAAAGGTATCTGGTAAGAATCTATTCTATATTAACAATGCATTAAATCACATTACACACAATAAATAAAACAAATGAAGTGATGTCTCATGTCTCAAGTCAAGTGAATTACGAGTCATTGGACAGGCGTCCAATCGCAACTGACTTCTGGAAAAGGGGAAAAGTAACCAATGACATTTGAGGTTATTAAAACAGTAAGTCCCGCCCCTCGACTGCCAAAAATAAAAGTGTTCGAGCGAGCAAAAGCAGCAGGCGAGAGCAGATCAAGCGCGAGCGCGTGGGGAATGATCATGCGCGCACGCGAGGGCTTGTATTGCGTGCAGAGATGATGTCATGCGCGCGCGCAGGGTTTGAATGAGCTCGCGAGTTCCCGTTTCTTCGCGTGTAGATCTGTTATCCTCTCGCGTATGTCATTTACCGCGCGCGCCCGCATCAGTTGTGCGCTCGTTTATTATTGGCATTGATTTGCCGCCATAATCACCTATTAATTGTAATTTAAGTGAAATTACTTAACTTAAATGTACAAGGTTTATCAAAATGATCATTCTAGAAGAAAATTTCAGATGGCACTTAGAGGCTTTTGCATCTGAACTCTTCATATATATATATATATATAAATATATATAGGCTATATATATATACATCCACTGTATATCCCACCTCTAGATGCAACTAATGTGAATGATCCTGTAACGTTGACATAGTGTAAGTGTGTGCTTATGTATGTGTGTAATGATTACATACATTACAAACATGTATGTGTGCTGACAAACTGTCCTGCAATCTTAACCTGTATTATCAAACATTTCACTTCTTTTGGCAATTGCGTATTTCTTTTCCTCTTCAATGTCTGCCCTCTGCTGGAGGACCAGCGTACTCTCCGCTTTTAACCACCACTGCCATCCATGTGACTCGATTGAGGAAGCTAAATATTTGCCTGCATGAATTGCATACGCCTGCTAATATATAATATGATGTGATAATTATACATTTCTATACTAGAAAATAACACCTCAGTGCCGTTCTGATCGACTGGCTTGCTTAAGTTTCCACCGTTTCCGTGTTTTCTTCTTTCTCTGCCATTCATACTAATCCAAGCAGGAAATTCCATGATGAAATAATCTAATCTGATAATCTATCCATGTCCGTATTGATTGAACCGCAGCAACAGCAGCAGAATCTCGAACCACTGGACTATACGAGCCTTCAGAAGGAACTAGCGCTCACTGACAAAATGTGGAAAAAAGTCTGTCCTTCCGAGACGGACGAGGACACTTCCACCTCTGTAGTCTATAGGATGGAAAGCGTGGCGGAAAGAAACTAGAAGAGACAACAGCGCCCACTCTTCCTCGTTTTGTCATCCATTCATTTTCTTGAGTTGACAAGTCTTTGGGATTAGAGAGGTTGTTTGTCTTGTTTTTTTATTCATTTTTGTTTTGTTTGATTTTGATCTTTGCAGAGGACTTGTTGATTTTTACTTGAAATGCACACTATTGAACATGCCAAATACCTTTAAACCCAAAGTGCAATTATTTTGTTACATTTTGGGGTATCAGCAAGGACCCACAATACACTATCAGTATCTGGGTAACAATACAATAATAGTGTGATGCATTTGTTGATTGTATCTTGATTCATATATTTACTGGTTTCCCCCACTGCTAGCTAAAATACTTTCTCCTATCCTATTTTAATGTGAAGAGATATCTCATTTTAATTTATAAGTAAACCATTTGTACATTGAATTCCTGAACCTGTCCTAAACGGCAGCATTGAGTTTTGGTTGGACTTCTTGAGTGTTCGGGAAACCGGTTTGAAAGCAATCATTTGTGCAGTTCTGTTTTGTTGCTGCTAGAGGCACAAAAATTGCTAAAAGGTTTTTAAAAAATAAAAGTTATTTCTGATATGTAAACCACAAAGACCTTCAGAAAGAATTGTTCTTTATTTTTTATATCTGTACATTTATTCTTTTTCATCCACCCAAAGTTTGGTGAGTGTGTTGGTAAAATCTGAGACTGTTAAAGTGTTACTTTAATCCTCCAGGTCTCTGGGTTCAATCCAGCAGCCACAATGTTTAATTTTATTTGTTCACTTTGCACACACATACAAAAAAAATGGTGTTATTTGTAACTTATAAATGGAAAGCATTGTACAAGTACAAACCCAAACAAGTGATCAACGCTAACTAGAGCGGAACTAGCCGACTATGATCAGGCAGGAAAGATTGTGTGACTAGCGCCTTCACAATGCAAGTTTATCTTGATGTCATCCTGTATTCAAATCATCTGTAACCCAGTTCTTACTTGAATTAAATATTTACTATAACGGTTTATTGATAACAGAAACGTTTGTCATTACTTTGTCAGTTTAGGGAATCATTTCTGAAACTGTGCCTCTTAAAATCCAGGAATATGCTTACAAATTACTGAATTAAAAGTTCATTTCCATTGAACAAACTGTATACTATTTAAACTGACTACTTGAACTTGATGTTTTGTTTTAATATTTAATTTTTAAGAATGTATTGCTGAATTTTAAGTGACTGGCATTTCATTTGCTCTGTTATTGAAGAGTTGGAAGGGATTTTTATGTTTTTAACATTGACATTATGGAAGGGTTCTGCGATGTGAATGTGAACTGATATGCGCAACTATTTAAAAACCATTTGTTTGTGCCAATAAGATTATCATCTTTAAACAAGCTTGACTTATTTTTATTTATATTGTTATTGTGGTTTACTGTTTTAATAAATGAGTGATCAAAAAAAAATTGTTTTACTTAGTGTTTAGTTTTTCTTTATTGTGTTGTGTTTTGTTTTTTTTTTTTGTTGTTTTTACAATGCAACTGTCCGTTTCGTTAAACTGTCATTTTGTTTTGTGCAAATTCGACCCTTCAGGCTATGAATGGGGTATATTGGCGATTTGTCGCGTTTATGTCGTCCTGATGTCGTTAATGTACCAAAAACGACTCGTCTGTTTTCTTCCAGGTCAAGTCCGTTATCAACCTGCTGTTCGCGGCCTACACAGGGGACGTGTCCGCTCTGAGGAGGTAACGTTACTTACCGCACCGCCAAAAAAATCGTGCTTTTTGCTTTTACTGTACATAATTTTCGCAGTTTAACTCAATTATTTTGATTTTGTGCCTACTTCATGTGTTTTTTGCCGTAGGTTTGCACTCTCGTCGATGGATATGGAGCAGAGAGATTACGACTCGAGGACGGCTCTTCATGTGGCTGCCGCTGAAGGTAACGTTAGAGTCAACTCATCTATTGAATGTAACTGTTATTGATATCATGTTTTTGCTGTTTGTTTCCTGTGACTGACCTCATTTTCTCTCCGCGCTGTGTGGAAACCATGCTAATGTATAATCTGTGGCTTTCAGGTCACGCTGAGGTTGTGCGTTTTCTTCTAGAAGCCTGTAAGGTGAACCCGGTGCCCAAGGACAGGTAACGTACGAATCTAAAAAAACTACTAGCGTAGATCTTTGCGTTTTGTTACGTATGCTACGTAACTTTAACGTAACAACTTAAACCGCCAAAATGTGAAAGGTAGGCTATGTCACAAAAGTCCGTTGCAAAACAAATAAGTTACAGTGCAATTTTATAGTATGTTCTCAAGTTTTCTCTACAAGGTTGTATTTCATACCACTGTATTTCAATGCATTTATGTGTCAATGTATTATGTTTAAATAATATTGTTTATATAAATAACTGGAACACTTTCTTCAGTAAAACAAAAAAACATTGTGTGGGTGATGGTAAAAAATATTTTGGACATTTTGTTTTTAACACGATCACAGTGGTTGTACTTTATAGTACGTTTATAATACAAATTTTAGCATTTATTATATATGTTATTAACATTAGTTATAAACTAATAATTAACCATTTTCACAGCTTTGATTGATATAGGTTAGTGTTAATAAATATAGATTAGGTAGTTATAAACTAACAATGTTAATGAATTGAACTTACCAAATTTTACCACTGTATTTCAATGCATTTGTGTAAAATTTTTGTGCTTAACTAACCATTAATTTATTAGCAATAATAATAATAATAATATTTATATAAATTACAGATAAAATAAAGAAAAATAAATATTTGGTGGCAAGTAAAATATTTTATTTTTAACACACTATTACAGTGGTTGCGGTGAATATATTCATTTATCTTTTTCAAATTAACTTACAGCAAAAAAAAAGACAAAAAAAAATATATAGTAAGTTTTATTCAAATACATTTTTCAATGTTAACATTAGTTAAGTTTATTAATTCAGTATAAACTAATAATTAACCTTTTTTTTTGTTAATCTAGCATTTATTAATGTTAATTAATAAATATAGATTGTTAGAAACTTACTGAGTGTTACCATATTTCATACTGCTTTATTTCAATGTTTACAATAAGCCATTTACAATGGAAATTTACAGAGCAAGTGCACTGGAGGGTTTAAAAGAAATCTTGTTTTTTAAATGACAAAAATCGAGTAAAATGTTTTATTTGTTGATCTATGAAGTTTAATTTTAATGTCATGAACTGTTTATTTTCAATGTTTATGCTGTACATTCGCCCATTCGACTTGTTTCAATCAAAATGACTTGGCGGTAACCAAACTTGATCTCTGTACAGGTGGGGCAATACTCCCATGGACGAGGCCATTCATTTTGGCCATCATGATGTCGTAACAATCCTGAAGGACTATCACAACACCTACAGCCCCAAGGAGAGCACCGCCGACAGCGAAAAAGAGACCGCCGAGAAGAACCTGGACGGCCTGCTGTAGAGATGATGTGTCTGAGGTACGCATTTAAGAAGAAAACTTACAAAACGTAAAAAAAAAGAAAAAAAAAAGTGTTTGGCCCCTTTTACTCTGTTTTGTGGTGTGTGTGTGTGTGTGTGTGTAACCTCCGTTAACATGGTCATTTAGTTTTATCGTAAACTCGGAGGAATGTAGCATCATAAAGGTCTTATTTAGATGTATATCCATGTAAACATACAATATAATTTCATATACTCAAAACAAGTATATATAAAAAGTGTACATGAACATTCATTTACAGTTTGAGAATCTTAATAGATGATGTCAGATAGATATTTAAGAAAAGATATCGTAAGAAACGGCAGCTTGACTGGAGAGGCTAGCATTGGGTGTGATGTCATTTGGATTTATTTTTATATTTTTACCTTTTTCTTTATCCTCTACTTAAGTCTTAACTTGGTTATAAATCAGCAGTAGTTCTTTATGCCTTTTTGATTGTGTATCATCTTTTGAATATGTTTTAAATATGACACTGTTCTTTGAATGTCAAAAATAATTGCACTATTTTATTTTATTATTATATCTATTTATTTGTCTTTTAAAATATTTTTGCAAATGAAATTACATTTGGTAAGTTTTTTTTTTTTTTTTTTAAGTACGTTTTATCAGTTTTACAATTTATTAACATTAAATTAGGTATCATAGTAATTAACAATAACCAGGATTAATAAATGCTGTAAAATTGATACCTATATACATAACTAATGTTAACAAATGAAAACTTACTGTAAAATGTTACCAAAATTACTTTAAAGCACTAAAGGACCTGTACTATAGGAATTTCCTGCATTTTCTAAAACTATATCATCAACAACAACAAAATGTCAATACTTAGGTGTACTGTAAATCTCACGACAGTCGCCTAATGGATGATTACTTGGAAAAGTTTTACAAATGACTTGCAATGTTTTAAATTCTGCAAAACTCCAGGATGTGGAAATAGATTTTGTCTCTGCAATTAGACAAACTTTAAGGAATTTACACTTTTAATAAGTCGTTGTCATGTGATTTTGTTTAGCTATCATAGGAAAAAAGAACCAAGCAAAATTTGTGTATTTCCTTTTTTATTCTCAGTACGGTGAAATAACAAGCAAGGTTGAAAGTTGAAAATAAACAAAAATTGCACTGGTATTAACACTGACTGCGATGTTCAAAATGCAGTCTAAACATGTTGTGTAACTTTGAGAATCTCTTTGGAAACAGTAGGTCACATGTCTATATAAGCTCATGTTGTATGCGCACAAGCACACTGATTTTTTCTAATGTACGTTTCGGACGACGAAGAGGCGTGCGTATACCTGGAACCTCCAAAGCTCAGTCAGTCTCAATATGTGAATATTTTTTAGTGGGACGCGATTATTGAAGTATTGTAAATGTGTTTTGTAGAGTGTGTGTGTGTGTGTGTGTATACATGCTTAACTGGGAAATGTTATTTATTGTATAAAAAGCAACACGACCAAAAGAACAGTACAAACAAAAATAGGTCATTGATCGTATTTCAATTTGTTCATTTCTATGTGTCGCACTTTAGTTGCTTTGAGTAATTTCTTCCGTTACGTTTTTTCAGCATTTGTTATTTACTGCTATGAATGTATTGTGTTGTGAAATTTCCTTTTACTTTATTATTTAATAACAAAAATGCTGTAGATGTTCTAGATTTGTTCGAATTTAAGGTCAAATCTGATAACTGTATTCCACACAAAAGAATACTAGATAAAAACAATAAAGACATTCAACACAGATTAAAAGTGTTTTGTTTGTTTTTTTACTCATTTTTCTGGTGGTTTCATCTGGAGGATGATATATTTTGATTTTAAGACATCCGTACACAATATTTAAAAAAAAAAAACACTGCTTTCTAGGTATGCTCTCGCCAATGTATGTGTGGGTATATTTCCGTATTGTTGGTCTATAACCAAAAGTTTCTAAGGTGCAAATTTTTAAGGCATTCCAAACAAAATGGATTTCCACCAAAATTTTCTATGATGCCCAAAACAAATCCAGTGCAAAAAGTAGAAACAACAACATAAAGTATACATAAAGTGGACTTAATACTAATAAAGCACCTGCAAGTTTAGGAATAGTTCAAGAAAACAAGTCAGAGATTTGTTTTTCCACATATACAGAAACAGTGTTTAGGGAAAAAAAAAACACATAACAGCTTTAATCAGACCTGAATCCCTGCATTTCTTAGTTCTTTCTGGGTGAATCTTACAAAAACACATTGTTTTTGCACAAAATCTAACAGTAGAAACTTTTTCCTTAAAGAAAAGGAAGCCTATTTTAGGACAATTTGTTGCATTCTTATTTTAATTATTGTATTATGAATTTTTCATGACAGTTCAGCACATTTTCCCTCCCATTCACATTGTGTTTTTTTCCCCATTATTCTTATAATGGATTTATTACTGTGATACACTAATTCCATTATATTACAGTAAAAACTTTAGGATTTTTTTATTTGATTAAAATCAGCATTAAAGGCATTACAAAAACAACCCTGAGATGTAAATGTTCTTCCACGTCAAAGCGATTTAAATAAATGATTTGTTTGCATTCTTATAAAGAAACTTGTGGATTAAAATGTGCTTAACTGTTAAAACAAATCTTAGTAGTCCTAAAAATAGGTTTAATTTTCTTTATAGAAAATATAGATTTAACCGTTTTTGTGAAATTCATCCGTCTAGCTTTCTCGTTCACTGCTCAGCATTTACTTTCTTGGCATTTGCTATCTAGTTTACTACTTGGTGCTGCACTAAATGAAGTGCTATTAGTACACAACTTCCCTGCCTCAAAAGTTGCTTTAGTTTTCTAGATTAAGTGCTGAGGTAACAGTAGCGTTACTATGGGGGTTAATTCACTCCGTTTGTTTGTCTTTTTGCAATAGTTGGCAGGGTATACAGTGTTTTTTTTGAATAATTTCCTCAATGTTAGAATGAAAGAGAGGAATACCAAACCCAATGGCTACACGAATTGCTCCCATTTCATCTGCGCTATTAAAAACACAGAATGATGGAAACATTTCTACTTTTTCTGAGTCATCTGTCATCTTTCAGGTGACTTAAGGGAGACTGAAGTCTGACGGCTGCGATAAAACACACAAGAAAACAGTATCAGAATCTCACTCTATGCAGTGCGCAATTTATAAATTTAAGTCAAATTGATGATATGCATTTTATAGATTATAAAAAGGAATAGTAGTACTCTACCTCCAGTTGGATATCGTATCGGTTCTTGAATAAAGAGAAATGGAGACAATAACTGCAGTTAATATTGAACTATTGGTTTAAAAGATTTTGTATATATATATATATAGACTAGCATTTTACATACCACCTCCTGCTTCAGCTGGTCGAATACCTCAGGTGACATTGGCATGAGTGTGTCATTATAGTCTTGTGGTTTCCTAAAATTCGAACATATTTAAACACACACAAAAAAATTAGGGCTGTGAAAAGATTAATCACAATTAATCGCATCCAAAATAAAAGTTTGTGTTTACATAATAAATGTGTGTGTACTGTGTATAATTATTTTGTATATAAATACACACACATGCATGTATTTATTTAAGAAATATTTGCATGTATATATTAACATATAATTTATATTATATATAAATATTTGTATATATAAATAACAAATTTTTCTTAAATATATACATGCATGTGTGTGTATTTATATATACAAAATAATTATACGCAGTACACACACATTTATTATGTAAACACAAACTTTTATTTTGGATGCGATTAATCGTGATTAATCTTTTCACAGCCCTAAAAAAAAATACATCAAAAAAATAATACATTATTTTTGCAGTCATGTGAAGTAGCTCAGAAATATGGAAGCTTGCTTCCACCATGGAATAAAACAGAAAAAGGCAAGCGCGACTTTGTATCTCACAATAATGACTTTTTTTGTCACAACTGTGTGATTATATCTCACAATTCTGAGGAAAAAGTCAGAATTGTGAGTTGTAAAGTCAGAATTGCGAGATATAAACCCACAATTGTGAGTAAAAAGTCAGAATTGCAAGTTATAAAGTCAGAATTGAGAGATATATAGAAAACTCGCAATTGTGCGTTATAACGTCAGAATTGCGAGATATAAAAAAGTCAGAATTGCGAGTTAAAGGTTGTATCAGTGATTTCAGGCCCCCCAAAAAATGATCACATTCATCCAATCTTTCCTAACAATCCGCTAGCTGCCCGCCCCATAAGCATGCCGTCAAAAAAACGCGTCTCTGTAGGCAGCCTAGGCTCTGAGATCTGCACACAAAAACAATTGGTTTCACCAACCACTCAAAACCAAAACAAATAGTGTTCCAACCAATCACCGACAGGGGGAGGGTGTTGTGAGGTTTTGTGCTCGTGCACGGCTGCACGCGAAGTCGGAGCTGAAGAAGAAGCTGGCTCAAAACCTCACAACACCCCCTCCCCCTGTCGGTGATTGGTTGGAACACTATTTGTTTTGGTTTTGAGTGGTTGGTGAAACCAATTGTTTTTGTGTGCGGATCTCAGAGTCTAGGCTGCCTACAGAGATGCTTATGGGGCGGGCAGCTAGCGGATCGTTAGGAAAGATTAGATGAATGTGATCATTTATGTTTGGGCCTGAAATCGCTGATACAACCTTTAAGTCAGAATTGCGCGATATAAACTCAAAATTGAAAAATTGAAAAAGAAAAAAAATCTGAATTGTGAAATATAAACAATTCTGAGAAAAACGTCAGAATTGCGAGTTAAAAAGTCTGAATTGCGAGATATAAACTCGAAATTGAAAAATTTTAAAAGAAAAAAATCTGAATTGTGAAATATAAACAATTCTGAGAAAAACGTCAGAATTGCAAGTTATAAAGTCAGATTTGTGAATTGCAATTGCAAGTAAAATATCAGAATTGCTGAATAATGAATTATCATTATCAGAATAATGATTTATTCACCCTGAAGAAATCCTAGGTGTATATGACATTCTTATTTCAGACGAATACAATCAGAGTTATAGCCTATTAAAAAATGTCCTGGCTCTTCCCAGCTTGATAATGGCAGTGAATGGCCGTATGTCTTTGGAAGTCCATTAAAGCGCATCTATTCATGATTAAACTGCTCGACGCGGCTCTGCGGGGGTTAATAAAGGCCTTCTGAAGTGAAGCGATGCGTTTGTGTAAGAAAAATATCCATATTTAAAACTTTATCGACTAAAATAACTCATTCGTAATTGCGTTGTGCATCAAGTTCAAGTGTTACTCTTTTGGCATAAATCGATGTGTACATTTTTCTTACACAAACGCATCGCTTCACTTCAGGAGGCCTTTATTAACCCCAGCAGAGCCGCGTCGAGCACTTTAATCATGAATAGATGCGCTCTGATGGTCTTCCAAAGACAAACAGACATTCACTCCCATTATCAAGCTTGGAAGAGCCAGGATATTTTTCAATATAACTCCGATTGTATTGGTCTGAAAGAAGAATGTCATATACACCTAGGATTGCTTCAGGGTGAGTAAATCATGGGCTAATTTTCATTTTTGGGTGAACTATCCCTTTAACACTGCAGGGTTCCCACGGGTTCCTTGAAATCCTTGAAAGTTTGTGAATCTGAAAAAATGTTTTCAAGGCCCTGGAAAGTTTTTGAAAATAAACATACATAGAGACAGGTGCTTGAAAGTGCTTGAATTTATTTTGTGCAAGAAGTTTTCTGGAAATAATTCCATATTCACTCCAGTCCCCTAATGTGTTATTTCGCCAACACTTCATGGCCTTTGCATACTAGCTTGCTTGATTTACACTAGTTAAGCGCATTTACGCGTTACGTTACCAGGGTTTTTCCTGCATAGAGAATTATGAGGCGGCCGCCTCCGTCAAATTTTGTGCCGCCTCCGTCTCTCGACAATAAAAAATAACTAGGGAATCACCGAAAACGTGAGGATGATTCTGTTTTATTTCATGTAAAGTAAGTGGTGATTGATAGCCTATAGTTGATAATAATATAGGCCTACCTAATGTAGCCTACTACTGATGGTAACAATGTTGCGCTGTTGAGGCTTGCGCAGTTATTTATAACATATTATAGTTAAGAAACAATATATAGCCTAGGCTACACATGACCAGAGAGCTGCCATCAAGATTGAAACAGAGACTGATTTCATAACAGTTCAATAAACAAATAGTTAAAATTAAGTCACTTACATTTTAGACGCAATGACTGTTTTTGTTCTGTTTCAGCAGCGAAAATAGTTCCGAACAAAGATCACCGCAGAACCATAGCGCATGCAACACTTGTTGCATTACTGAATGATTCAGCGTTTTGAAAGAATCAGTTGAGTCAAAGATTCAATTACCCATTCTTAAACTGCCTCATTCTGAATAAATCAGCCATTTGAACGAATCGTTTGAATGAATGACTCAATGACTCGCTCATTAAGACGGTCGCCTGCCGCCTCCTACTGGCGGTTTAGTTTCATAAAGTATCATTCTTTTCAACATTCCTTATTTGTATATTCAAAAATATTTAAAATAATCTAATTTAATACAGTAATAATTTTTCAATGTAAATAATTTAATTTGATTGGTAACAGCCTAGTGTCTTATTATTTTAATTGAATATATTGATCAAATTTAAGAATTTGAAATGAAAGATGGAGCATACATTTAATAAAATTAGGGGAAAAAATGCCCTTTATAAAAGGTACAAAAAATTAGTGTATTCAAACAGTGATGTAATGAAAGATTGAAACAACAATGAAATTAAACAATTTAAGTTTGAAGGGAGTAAAGCCTCTGTTTAGGCTATTAAGGAATTATGTAATTTTGCCAAAAGAAGAACTTTTATTTTAAATAAATGTTCATTTTAAATCAGCCTACTTCAGTGTGATATGTGGATGTCTACAGATATGAACAAGTTAAATTTAAGACTTTTTAAGACCTTTTTAATGCCACTTTGAATGAAATTTAAGACCAAACCTGTGATGGAAATACACATTATATTACATGCGTATATATTAGGGGTGTAACGGTTCACAAAATTCACGGTTCAGTTCGATACAATACACTTGTGTCATGGTTCGGTTCGGTACGTTTTTGATACAGCATAAAGAAATAAATGCCAGAGAAATTTCCTTGATTTAAATTTTTTATTCTTTTTTATATTAAAACTAACATCATAAAGTATGATATTTTTTTTACTTTGAGCAATTCTAGAGCTATAATTGACTCTTCTTAGGAGCATATAAAACAAAACAGCTCCTTGGAAAAAATGAAATGTAATATTGTAGTAGTTATAAACAAAGAATTATTTTAGTTCAGATTAACATTTGAGGGCAGCAATTGTATTCATAATGTCAAAATAAAACCGACGTAATGTTACTTGAAGGCATTATAGCCTACTATTCCTGCCAAACTTCTATGGTTGCAGTTAGTGTTACTACAGTAAATCCATGGTGAATGTTGCTGATCTGTGGACACTGATAGTTCATTCATGCCACAATGTTTCTTCCAGGTTTCCATGTCAGCGCTGTTGATCCGTTAATAACGGAGAAATATGAATGCTTCTCACTAGATCTCGCAGCGATGTTATTACTTCTGTCAGTTCTGTGGCGAATTCAAATGCTTTCTTTACTGTATCTCTTATTAGCGCTGTGTAGTAACAGTGTCGCATGATCACGATCGGCTCGCGCTGCACTGGTCCAAACTGATAAACGGTCCTTCAACCACACAATAACGAGCAGTTTCGTTCCGCTTGCATTTTACGTTTGCCATTTGATGTTGGGCAATGTTGTGGTCGCGCCGGCGTCTTAAGCCTGTTTTATGCTTCTGCGTCGAACTGCCGCCGTAGCTACGTCGTAGGCTGTGTGTAGCGCGTACCCTACGGCGTACCCTGACGTGCACCTCTCCAAAAATGTAACAACGCGTCAATTCTACGCGGACACAAGCGCTGTGATTGGTCTGCCAGAACCCCTCCCTCGGGGTTTCACACGCTTCCTAGGTACGCGTCAACGCGGACAACGACACAGAAGTATAAATTAAAACCAACACGTTGCCTACGGCGTATAGGCTCCGGCGTAGGTCCGACGCAGAAGTATAATGAGGCCTTTACATTATGAGCGCGCTTGCCACGCGCAACGCGCCTACATTTGAAATAACGAAACAGCGTTACCAGAAAAAGCCTACATTATCATTATCAATAGCTGTTTATGTAATAAAATCTGAATCATTCTCGCGATTCGATGCTTCACTGGTTATTTGACGGACATTAGGTCCGTCAGACTGGAGACATTTTAGCAGTAACGTGACCAGAAATATTTAAGACCTATCGAATCTGAATTTAAGACATTTTAATACTTTTTAAGGCCTTTTATTAGGAAAATTTTATTTAAGACTTTTTAAGGACCCGCGGCCACCCTGATCATGCTTAACACTGATACAATTTGAATAATTGTAATGGGATGATCAGATGCAGATATCTAAATCAAACTGTATTTTTAACAGCAGATTCGGGTGACTCAAAGTGCACCAGATTAATGAATTTATCTTTAAAATGTACAAAATTTTCTTACGGGGGGCATGCCCCCGTACCCCCCTAGAGGTACCAAAACAATGTGGGAAACACAATAGGCTATATAATGATCTACAAAAAATACCATTTTTATTATCTTATTATTAAAATACATTAAACCCTGAGTTATGTTAAGTGTTTCCTGCATGAGGTACTTAGTGTTGTAAGTTGCCATGAAGTTCACGTGCGCATGAAACTACGATGGTACCTCATCGTTTGTTGTTGGACACAACAAATGTGTCCCCACATTAAGTCCTTGAATTTGAGGGTATTGGACCTGGAAAGTCCTTGAAAGGTCCTTGAATTTGAAGTCAACCAAGGTGTGGGAACCCTGACACTGACTCACATTTCAGAGATGGAGATGAGAGTGGTGCTGATGTATCCCTCGTCTGACTTCTTGTCGACATCCATTGGTTCTTGCTCTGGAGAAACAAAAGACGAAGAAAGAGTAAGAATTTAATTTATACGTTTTTTAATACATTTATTAATATTTTTTAGATAGGTCACAACTGCGTTTCTTACTCTCGGTAGGTTTGGAATAGTATTTTTTGAAGGCGTCGTCTTTGGGTAAATTGGGATGGAGGAAGCGCAGAGGGTTTTCTGGGACGTTGTCGGCGGCCATCACGCGATAGTTTCGAATAATGTCGGGAAGTGAGACGGCAGAGAGTTCCTTCTTCGTGTAGGGCTCAACAGAGCGAATCTGCGGCTCTTCTAAACCAACACAAAGCCAGACACAGTAATGAACAATACATTTACTAAAACGGATTTGATTTCAAGCCAAAGTTTAAGCAAAATCTAAATGTTGACGTTTTGATATCAAAAATCCTTTTTTTTAATTTGCTTTCATTTAATCGTTTATTGTTCCACAGCATGTCAGAAGGGAGGAGCGTCTCACCGTTTAAGTCATGTTGGATCCAGCTGAACGTGATTGCTCCGTCGCGGTTGCTCTCACTGAAGCGCAACAGAAACGTCCCGGGAGCTTTGTCATACAGCAGAGATTTAGTACGGTCCTTGGTCACAAACCCCATTATACACCTGTGAGAGATGGACAGTGTTAAAGCAATGTTCCCGCTTGACCAATAGACTCCCAATGTGCCAGACTCCCAAAGTTTATTAACTGGTTCCCCGCCATTGACCGAAATTCCCGTCATTCATGACACAACGCTTCCCCACCATTGTATTTTCACTGTTATACGGTAGGGGGTGCTATGACATATTCTGAAAGAGTACATAATGCGACACATGCGAAGAAGAAGCAGAAACAAGTGATAGCATGTGTAGTAGAGCCCGACCGATATGGATTTTTGGGGGCCGATGCCGATGCCGATATTAACTCGAAAAGAGCCGATTTATAAGCCGATATTTAGATTTTGAAAATAAACTGGATATTAGACCCATTTCCTATAAACTGCACTTACACAACATTCAAAATATCTGCCTGTTCTATGTATGTGGGCTGTATAAATACAAACTTAAGATATGAAACGTAAAGTCTTTTGAACAAAAAAACAACAACAACCAAATCAAAGTTACCAGTTTTAAAAGACTTGGTTCATAAATATAACTTTGAATAGGACTGGAGACAAATTCTGTTAAGTTCTGATAAATAACAACAACTCTCTCTCTCTCTCTCTCTCTCTCTCTCGCACCTCTCTCTCTCTCTCTCTCTCTCTCTCTCTCTCTCTCTGCGTCTCAAATTGTAAAAAAAATCTAAAAAAAAAAATCACTGTTGTTACAGTGCGTAAATCAGACCTTTCAGGCTATAGCGAACGCAAATAAGCCTTATGCCAACATTATTATTAGCCTACAACTAAATTGTCGTCATTAAATAAGAAAACTAAATACAGTGCTATGCATAAGTTTAGGCAACCATGCTAAAGTTGACTAAAAAGAGGAATAAAAAATCATATTTTGCAAATTTAACTTAATGCCTTATTTTAAAAAATTTGGAAAAATCCAACCTTTAAGGACACCAATTTTCTTTGTGAATGAATAATGTATCGTAAATAAATAAATGTTCTTCCTTAAAAAACAGGGTGCATAAGTTTGGGCACCACTATGTTAAATTCCCATAGAGGCAGGCAGATTTTTATTTTTAAGAATTTTTTTTTTTTTTTTTTAGGATACTATGCATCCTGATAAAGTTCCCTTGGCCTTTGGAATTAAAATAGCCCCACATCATCACATAGCCTTCACTATACCTAGAGATTGGCATGATTTTATTTCAGTTAGCCTAATAGCTAGTTTGATTTGCATTGAGAGATGATCTTATGGAAAGTACTCCATGCCAATCTCTAGGTATGGTGAAGGCTATGTGATGATGTGGGGCTATTTTAATTCCAAAGGCCAAGGGAACTTTATCAGGATGCATAGTATCCTAAAAAAAAAAAAAAAAAAATACTTAAAAATAAAAATCTGCCTGCCTCTATGGGAATTTAACATAGTGGTGCCCAAACTTATGCACCCTGTTTTTTAAGGAAGAACATTTATTTATTTACGATACATTATTCATTCACAAAGAAAATTGGTGTCCTTAAAGGTTGGATTTTTCCTAATTTTTTAAAATAAGGCATTAAGTTAAATTTGCAAAATATGATTTTTTATTCCTCTTTTTAGTCAACTTTAGCATGGTTGCCTAAACTTATGCATAGCACTGTAATTGTGTAGATGATTTGCTTTGTGTAACCCGACATCAGACATTAGGCCGAAGTATTTTTTGCACACAGTGCCGCGACCAATTCTGTTTCCTCACTCCTTTATGACTGCCTGCACATTCACTGTCCTCGCGGCGGCTGCAACTTGCGCTCTCTAAAATTAGCTTATCAATGCATATCTAAATTCGCGCCTTTCTGTATCTTTGAAAAAAGAAACAAAAAAGATTCAATCTCAATCTCCACGGACAGTTTTTAATATTTTATCAGACAATATCTACTCAATATTTTGCTTAAGTGTAATTTTCAGGACAATTAAGGCCGGATTCGGGACAACAGCTCAGATTTTGGGACTGTCCCGAATTTTTCGGGACTTCTGGTCACCCTACCATGAACTCACTTAACCGTTGTTCTCTCTGCCTGACTTTGGCTGGATCAGGAGGCTGCAGGATATGTGGCACGTTATACACGAGTGTTATCAACTAGGGCATTGTAGAGCGCCCTCTGGTCGACAAATTATATAACGCAAACACTCATGACATGGTTAAAGGCCGTTTCGATGTTTTTTTTTTTTTGTTTTTTTTTAATCGGCCGTTATACATGCCGATACCGATAGATTGGAAAATGCCTAATATCGGCCGATAATATCGGCCTGCCGATATATCGGTCGGGCTCTAATGTGTAAGCATATGCATATGTAAAATAATGCGATCACCAACATTAAACAGCATATAAATCAAAACTGCCTAATGTTACAGAATGAAATGTCATACCAGGACGAGGTACAGGACTGTACAGCTTTGAGGGTGTTGATGGACTCGATCTACTCCATATATGTTTTTTGTTTTTTTTCTGAATCCAATCTGGATGTAGACTTTGACAAAAACGTGATTTTCTTGTTTTTATGAAACTTAACCACATTCAAGTGTTAATAAAAAAATAATGCATTAAGCTAGAATAAAATGGGTTTTTGCATAAAAGCAGAGGGTCTTTTGATATATTGCATGGTTGGCTGGCAACTTTTTCAAAAACACTGGCAGGGAAAGAGTTAATATAAATGCATGTTTTTACTATTTTACTTATTGAACCTGTTACAGGTTAAATTATGTATTTATTTGTTTATTTAACCTGGAACTTTTTCTTGTTTAAAGTAGGTTTTATTAATATTTTGAATTTGCTTTTATATTTTCTAAATTTAGATTTACATTTTTTGTCATATTGTTCAATGTGCTTTTGTAATTTTTATTAAATATTACTATTATTTTTAGTTTTAGTTATTTATTTCCAGTAAGTATGTTTTGCCAAAGCAACATTTCTAATTTTCGGTTAAAGTTCTTCATCAAATATTTATATTTTCAGTTTTCATTTTAATTTTAGTAAAAAAAAATAGTTTATTTATTTCAAGTTAGTAATTTTAGTACTTTAACTTCAACTTTTATAAGTTACTTGCCAAGGTAACATTTCTAATTTAAGTTTAGTTTAGTCTAGTATTTTTGTTGTGTGCTTTTGTCTTCTTTTTTGTCATTTTGTGCAAATATTACTATTTAGGTTATTTTATTTTATTTTTAGTTTTTAGTTTTACTTCAGTTTTAGTTTTTAATCATTTCCAGGTAGTAATTTTAGTGATTCAACTTCAACTTATTTCAGTTAGTTGCCAAAGCAACATTTCTCATTTTCATTTACTTTCAGTTTTTTATCTAATATTTATATTTCATTTCAGCTTTATTTTTTTTAAAGTTAATAGTTCTAGTTAACGATAATAACCCTGATATGTGAAATATGGTACCGTAGATATCCAAAATGGTCACGTTTGCTGGTCAGGTAGCTGGTCTACCTGGTTGATCTTAACCCCAACAGCATGAGATCAAGGTGTGATCATGTGATTCTAGCAGAATTTTCATAATCCAAACATCTGAATTCTTACCCATCATCCCACAGACTCAGCAGGTGTCTCTTAATAAGATCCAAAATGGCTTCAATCCACAACCAGAAGGTGAAGTTCTTCTCACTGCCAGACTGCATCATACACAAGACTCAAATCACTTTTAACAATCATGGGTAACAAAACTAGGGTGCTCAATTCAGAAGATGGGACCTAATGGCTAAACGTAAACGAATAAATAAAAACATAGTATAGAGACCAACCTTACAAAATCTATTCCAAGGAATCTGAGCTTCAGGATCCATCGCCGCTTTAGGACCTGTGGGCCAAAGTTCACAAGCTTGTGCATTTAGTTCATCTGTTCCGACAGAATCAGCCACTCAATGGCAGACAAGTAGCAATCAGACTCACCCAGCAGTTTAGTTCCCAGCATGCTCAACTGTTCTTGATTAAGACCTCTTTTGGTGATGGAGGAGAACTGCCAGCTCAGCACCTCCGCTAGATGACCCCAAGTGGCTGAAGGAGGAGTGACGAAGAACGAAAGGTTCTGGAGAAGAAACGGCAAGTCAGAACCTGTGCGAACACGTCCTGCAATCTGTTTTGTGTTGAAGTAAGTAAAGCTCATTTCTACTGCCGAAACTTTACAAGAACATGAGCGTTGATGACTTATCTTTGAATTTGCTTTTCTTTTTATATTTTCTTTTTTACATTTTTGTTGTTGTTTTTTTGTGCTTTTGTTATTTTTAGTAGATTTTGTTCTTTTAAAAAAATATTTCTATTTAGGTTCAAATTTATTTCAGTATTAGTTGATTTATTTTCAGTTACTAGTAATTTTAGTGCTTAAACTTATTTAAGTTATTTGCCAAGGCAACATTTCTCATTCTTCATTCAAGGTTTTCATTTGATATTTATATTTTCAATTTTCATTTTCATTTTAGTTCAAGTTTTAGAAATATTTTTTTTTTTAAAAATGCAAAAACACATAACAAAATTACTAATTAGGTTTAATTTATTTTATTTGAGTTTTTATTTATTTCCAGTTAGTCATTTCAGTGCTTCAACTTATTTCAGTTATTTGCCAAGGCAACATTTCCAATTTTTTCGTTTAAAAGCTTTTACATCTAATATTTATATTTTCAGTTTTTGTTTTTGATTTAATTTTAGTTTAATTTTTTAAGTTTAAAAATATTTCTATTTAGGTTTAATTTATTTTATTTCAGTTTTACATTTAATTCGGTTTTCATTTGTATTTATTTCCAGTTAGTAATTTCAGTCCTTCAATGTATTTCAGTTGTTTTTAAAGGCAAACATTTCTAATTTTTCATCAAGTTTTTCATCTAATATTTATATTTTTTGTTTTCATTTAAAATTAAGTTTTAGTATTTTTGTTATGTGCTTTTGTCGTTTTTGTTCTTTTCTATTTAGGTTTAATTTATTTTATTTCAGTTTTTTCAATTCTAGTGCTTCAACTTAAACATGATTTAAGCTACGTTCACACTACACGCGACCAAGCGACGCGATACCATTCATTTTCAATGGGGAGCGGGCGACTTCCGGTGACACGCGCAGTCTCGACCGTTGGCGACTGGATGGGGCGTGTCTGGCGACGCGACAAAGTTGAGAAATGTTTAACTTTATGCAAATGAAGAGCGACTTTCGGGAGCGACAACCAATAGGAGTGAAGTCAGTGGAGCACACGTGATCCGTCACTCTTCAGTGCTGCGTCAGACCGAGGCAAGATGAATGAGAAGTTTATTTTAGCAGTCCGAAACTGTCCAATAATGTATGATATGTCTCCGTGTACATACAGTGGTACTCGCCGTGCTGACTCCGAGCCTGAATGGTTTCGTGAACTCAGAAAGACCAGTATTTGCCCATTTGCTGCAGTTAAATAGCCGCGATAGCACAGGGCACTCGCTATTTCTCATTCATCTTTAATATTATGCATTTAATGTACTGATTCCATTTATATTTAGACTTTTCCTTCCAAAATGTTAGCTTGTAGAGGCAAGAAAACAGATTTGTTGTCTACAACATGGAGTAACATCCGTGAATGTCACTCACAAACATTACTAGGCAACCAGTAGTGGGAACGCCCACTAACGACTTCACCGCCAGCCACTGGCGACATGCAGCGACAAAGTCGCTTGTAGTGTGAACGGGGCTTTAGTTATTTAGATACATTTTGTTTAGTTTCAGTTTTTTATCATATATTGATATTTTCAGTTTACATTTTAATTTATTTAATTTTGTGCTAAATCTGTTATGTGCATAACATTAGTGTTGAGGAGGACTAACCTTTGGTTCAGAGGTCAGCATGTTGTACCACATGATAGAGGCCCATCCACTGGGTAGCTGACTGACGTTGGAGATCACGACTATGGGCAGAGATGTAGCCTGAAGATGGAGAGAGAGAAGAAAGTTGATGATGATCATGATTTGGTGGTTTATGTTTCGAACTCTGTTCTACTGAAGGATCTTCTGACCTCAAAGTTCATGACCAGTCCAGACCAGCAAAGCTCAGCCTCAAAGGCGATGGAGTGAAGTTCTTCCGTGACGATCAGAGGGCCCTGCCGAACATTTAAGAAACGGTTTAGCCCAAAAAATTTTAAATTCAAACAGGTTTTAAAGTTTGAACACGCAGAAGCTCAAATGAGATTCAGAGCTACAGCAGAGGGGAAGCTTGAATTTCTGCTTCTTTCTTACACGGACCGATCGTATGACTTCGGAAGACGTGGAAAATAGAACACAAGAGTTATGGACTACTTTCATGATACTTTTATGTGATTTTTGGAGCTTTTCCACAGAAGAAAGTCATACAGCTTTGGAAAGACATGAGGGTGAGTAAATGATGACAGATTTATGTGAACCCTCTCTTTAAGACAAACCATCACTGAAGAAAAGTTCCACAGAAAAGTATTTTGGACAATCTTAAGAAGCATACAATCGATGTTTGGGCTCAGTAATTTATAAGAAATTAATTACTTTTATTCAGCAAGGACACATTAAAATGATCAAAAGTGACCGTAAAGATTTCTATTTAATTCAGCTTTGATCACAAGAATAAATTACAGTTTAATATATACTCTCATAGAAAACAGTTAATATAAACTGCAAAAATATTTCTGTAATTTTTGATCAAATAAAAGCAGCCTTTGTGAGCATAAGAGACTTAAGCATTACTAAAAATCTTATCGAGCTTAGACTTTTTATCGGTAGTGTAAAGACCGAACCCTCACCTCACTAGTTCTGTTTCCGGTAACTTTCTTCTCTTTCAGTTGCTGTGAAGTAAAACGAATATTGTTATTTGACTGAATTATACTTTTTAAACTATAATTTGCTCTTTTGTTTTTCTTTTCACTTTACCAGATGACGGAATTCTGCAGCCATTCCATTGGATTCCTCCATGTTCATCACCTTCATGGCTGTTCCCAAGATGTTGAACATCCGAAACCTAAAACAGGAACATAGCTCAGTAAGCAGAATAATATTAAAGGGATAGTTCACCCGAAAATGAACATTTTGTCATCATTTACTCATCCGTATGTTGTTCCAAACCTGTACGAGTTTCTTTCTTCTGCTAAACACAAAAGAAAGTTGGTAATCAAACAGATGACGGCACCCATTGACTTCCATAGTATTTTTTCCTATTATGGAAGTCAATGGGTACCGTTAACTGTTTGATTACCAACTTGCTTTAAAATCTCTTCTTTTATGTTCAGCGGACGTAAGAAACTCATACAAGTTTGTATCAACATAAGGGTAAGTAAATGTTGAAGGAATTTTGGGTGAACTCTCCCTTTAATTCAAGTGGGATTCAACAAACTTAAAAAGAACTGAATTTAAGGAACAACTCAGCAAAAAATATAGATTCTGTCATTATTATCTCACACTCGCTTTTTTGTAGTGGACTTTTTTTTTACAACTATTGTTGTTTTTCAAGACCTGCGTAACAAACATTTTAAAATAACATCATATTTTGTGTTCCACAAAAAGAAAAACACACAGCAAAGACATGAGGGTGAGTAAATGACAGATTTGAATTTTGCAAAGGAAATTATGTAAGACGCACCCTTTCCGTTTCTCAACGATATCCCTGGAAGGCAAAAAGAGACACGTGTTAACACAAAAAAATGCATGTAAGTTATCTACAGGCAAAAGTAAGTATCTATGACTTAAGGTGGAGATAACGTTTGCAAAATACTTACTTATCAAAATGGACTTTCACTCGAACAGTGTGGTTGAATTCCTGAAGTTTTATGAGCAGCCTGGAGCACAAAACATGAGATTCATCATTCATCATCTGAACATTAACAGGCTTCTACTTCCAGAGGCTTCCAGAGAAGTGTGAATCATCTGCCATGTGATTAAAGTTACCGTAATTTGAGAGTGAACAGAACACCCGTCTTCAGCACCAAAGGTCTTTGTAGTTGGGTCGGCATGCATGGCTGTCTCTCGACTACCAAGGAGCTGAAAAGATGCAATCCAAAATTATTCATTTTCAGCGACACATTTCAAAGGCCCCCCGAAATCCAAGAAAACCTACGGCCTAAAAAAGCAAAGAAGTGCTCTTACTTTGTGATTAAAGTTTTGAGGTTTAACATGATCCTGTCCTCCTGGGTGCTTTTGCTGAGGGTGATGGGATCGGTGTCGTATGTGAACTTCTGCTCCAGCTCCAGAAGTTTCTTGAGCTGCTGCCTGAGCTGAAGCAGAGATTCTGCGATAGAGGTAAACCTGAGGGGGAAAAACAGACAGAACTCAATAACATATGACTTAAAGTGCAAGCCATGATTTTGTAAGGCACCGCCACATAAAGGTCCATTGACAATAGTTGCAAAATTATCAATTCTCAGTATCTTTAATACCGTCAATATTTCAACGCAGAACAGGTCCATAAAATTTGCCATGCAAAAAAGGTTGTCTATCGTCAACGGCGTAACGATGTAGTTCTGCGACACAGAAGTCACTTTCAAAACGAGCAGTTTTCTGTTGGTTAGTGCAGAAAATTTGCACGACCAATTTGTCAAGTAGGGGTGTGACGCCGTGAGACAGGCGGTTATAGTTGAACACCGTCATTAGAACTCTATAACACGGCCAAAACCGTGTTATTAAAATATTTTTTACTAAAAAAAAATGTATCGTAGAGAATGTTTAAATACTAATTAAAAACAATTGTTAACAGTCTGTGTTATTAATGGTCTACGTCGTTTCCAACTGTATTTGATTCTTTGCCAAGTACCCCCTGACCGACCGCCAATCATTTGAGATAAAAATAACAGCTATGATATAGTGATGTGCCATCATTATGAGATTTATGAAACAAATGAAAAACATTTGCAATAATAAACATTAGCAATAAACATTTGCAATCGGGAGACATGGTTTTTTACCACTTAATGAAGTTTTGTTTTGTAAATCGTCAGACATGATTTTTACCACTTCATTAAGTTTTTACGTTTTTTTTCTTTCTTTAAAGCGAATTTCGTTTTGTACAAATTGTATCTTAATTTGAATAAATGTTTCATCAACCAATTGAATGTATTTAATAAATAAAAAGCAAATAATAACCGTGACATGGAGGCGCGGGCGCGCGCCGCGTTCACTTGCATTGCATTGTGAACTAGAGCGCATCTCATCGTAAATGAATTAAACTCATTAGCATTAAATATCTTTACTGCATCCTTTCTAGAACAGACAAGGGCTTTTTTGCGGCTCGCATCAGCAGAGCATTGCATCGTCCATAGACCGCAAAACAATCAGCGGATGGCGGGCGGGTGCGGCTTTGAAATCTGGTCAAAAAACGTTGGTGCGGATGATGAGTTAGCCTATGTGATGCGGTTGCGGATGAAATAATACCCCATCCGCGTATCTCTATAGATAACAACATTGAACACTACACAAATATTCTTTTTTTAAAATTTTTATTTAGGTGATCAAGTCACCCCCCCCGACGACGGTTATGTTACGAACCGTCACATTTGACTCACGTCATAACCGTCATCACCAATTCTGAAACCGGCACACCCCTATTGTCAAGTTGTGAAATCTGTCAGGAAATCTTTCGCCCTCAGACAAATTTCCCATTTGTGGAATTCCTATTGAAATTAAAGGATTTTGTCTCCGAAAATTTGCCATTCCACAGTAAATGTAACCGCACCACTATTGCTATTCGTAATCAACAGTACACAAAATGTGTAAAAATACATTTTGTACATTAAAAATTCGTAATTATGATCGATACTTGGGATTATTTGACGCCCCTAGAACTAGAACCAACTAAGTTGGTCGTTATGACATTGTGATCACTTAAACGCAACCTATTTCCATCACACTGTGTAGCTCCGTTTTTACAGTTTAGAACAACAAAACAACTTGCATATATTGCTAGTATTGCTACTCCATATGTTTATAAAGAAAATATTAATTAATTTGTGGTTTGTTACCAGTTTTGCAGCTGGTCCAAGCAGACATTGCTCAGCCCACCGATGCAAGCCATCTGTTGTCGGCGCCTCCATTCGGCCAGTTCTGTTGAGATCAGCTCAAAGATCACCGGATCCATAAGGTTCGACACCTCTGACATCTGACTAATCACATTCTACATGAACACAAACACACATAGAGTTGAACGCAACGGCTTCTTTTCACTAACCAAAGGCCGATGGATCTCCAATGTTCTCACCTCTCTCGTGGTGTGGAGTTTCATAAACATGGCGCGGATGGTCAGTCTCTCCCGATTCAGGTCTTCCACCGAAATGGTCCCGTTGAGTTCCTCTGTTAAACAGACGTACAAACAATGCTGAGTTTCTGTACTTGTGGAAAAACAGCTAGTTCTGACTTAAGTTGTGGTCACTTTTATTATTGTTTGTTGAATTTTTGCAATCAAAATGAGCAATATTGAGTTTCTATACTTATCGTGAACAAAACAGCTAGTTCTGGCTAGTTCTCTCACACGTTTAATCAAACTCTTTTCGACTACAAAGAAAGCAGTTTTCAATCCCGTTACCTCTGCTTTGAAGAGTTTTGCTCTTGAAGTCGTATTCGTCTTGCAGATCTTCCAGATTTTTGATGATCTGCTCGGTGTCCTAATCGGAAATAGGAAGAAAAAAAAGATTTCTCACACGACTTGACAAGGAGAATGTTTTATTCGATGGTCCACTTCCGACATTCTTCTAACTATAAGTAACTTTGCAACTACATGTCAACTAACTCTCATTAGAGTATTAGAAGACTGGCTGCTTAATATTTGCTAACACTTTATTTTGATGCTCCCCCAAAAGACATTCTACTGACTATCAGTAACTTTGAAACTACGTCAACTTATTCCACTAACCCGAACCCTAATAGTCTATACTAACACTCTAATGAATGTAGTTGAGGGAATGTAGACATGTAGTTGCCAGGTTACTTGTAGTTAGAAGAATGTCTAAAGTGGACAACCGAAATAAAGTGTATCCAACATATCTTGTAGTTGCGACAAGTTTTTTGTGTGTATACATCACCTGTACTTTATTCTTTATGTCTTTCACCCTTCCGTCCATTTCTCGATGTTTCTCCACGATCATGTCGTTTTGGGTGCTGTCGGTTCGATTCTGCAACGAAATACTAATTACTAACTTCATTCCTTTTGTGTTTTACAGACGAACAGGTTTGATGAGTAAATTAATTATTTTTTTTGGTTCAACTATTCCTCTAATAATAGAACGTCACACCTACAAAAGAGACCTAAATGTCATATTGACTTAAAATATATTTAAATCTAAGGTTTAGGTGGTGGAGATCAGTGGTTGTCATTTATTACTTACTGACCTCTGACATTTGGGCAGCGGCCAGAATCTTCCTTTCTTCGCTAAGGTTCCTACTGATGATCATAGCCATGGAAACCGGATCGTCTTGGAAGAGGTTCTGGAAAACAAGGTTCAAATTAACTAAAAGTGACGCCACACTAAAAGGAAACGGTCATGTAGCCAGTTGCAGTCAGTCACCTGCAAGTTCCTCTTGATCTTGCGGATGTTGTGCTGGTTCAGGAAGTCTTTCTCCATCGCGAAGCGGCTGTGTTGGTGATCTAACTGGGTCAAAAGATCATGAAACCTCACGGTGGCCAGGGACTCGTTCTCCACATTAGCAACATGCTCCCTTTGGGGAACGAAGAACAGAGGATTTACGTCAACTAAAGTTGAGACTGGTTTGAATTCTGATTTAGTACAATTTGTACCTATGTAATCCCTCTTATTGGGATGACAAATATAATAAGAAAGTTAAGATGTTTACAGTAAGATGATAAGGACATATAAAATAGTCAGTAGTTATCACTGCTACACTTTGTTTAGCAATAATAACTGCAGTAAGTAATTGTATATGTTGTGCTGACTCTTATTTGTCTTCTTAAACAGCTGATACAGCAGTATTTATCTCTCTGTTGCCTCCACCAGCTCTGGAGGACCCATGATTCCTATATATGATGTTACCGCAGATTGATCGGTAGGGTTGGGAATCGAAAATGCATTCTACTTCTGAAATCGGATAGTTAAAGGTGCAGCAAGCGATTTCTAAGAAACACTGCTGAAAGTGGATCGGGCCGAGTACTAAAACACACTTCTAGCCAATCAGCAGTAGGGGGCGTATACACTCATAAGGGGGAGGTGCCTGTTTCGTGAATTTGGGGGCGGGGCTATCAAGATAGGGGTGTGATCCTTTTGGGTAAGGGCGTGTTTGTTTTGGTGATTTCAAATCACTCACTGCACCTTTAAGGTCAGGAATCGGATACTTGTCAAAATTAACATTTCGATTCCGCTTATCGATTCCTGTGTGCACCTTTTAATGTGGTTTTAAACCATCCAAGTGCAATAAGACGAGAAAGAGATCTCAATTTGGCATTCACGCTCTGTTTTCTGTGCTGGGCACATCCAGAGCGTGTATAATGTTGACATTTTAATTAATAATAAAATGAATGACCTTTAAAAATATATATATATGCACCTTTAAAAGTATTAATTAATGAAAACATGTTTAAATATTATTTTTTTTAATTAATTTTATTAATAGTATTGTAATTACCTTTACAAATGTCTATGCACATTTAAAAATATTTCTTCAAATAATTGTTATATTTTAATATTAATATTTTAATAAATATTAACTTGCACTAAAAAAAAATAATTATTATGAAGACTTGAAAGAGCTTCTTGGCGGGGTGTCCTTCACCCGGGGTTGTGCACAGATAGCCATATTAATCATAAAATCATTACTTTATTATCATTGTTATTGTTTGGATGATTGGGAGGAGAGGAGAATGGGGGGACGAGAGAAAGGGTAAAAGATGTTAAATTACTGAATACCTCAAAACACTCAACACTCCCAAAGGACATATATTTCAAATTATATGGTCTTTCTTTTCTTTATTTTTTTTGTCTATTCTTATATTGTTGTTTATCTGTGTTTTGTTTTTGGTCGATATGTCTATTTTGTAAAAATTTCTGTATGTATTCCTGCAATAAAAACAATAAAATTTAAAAAAATCAACAGGTTGCCTACTCTAGTTTAGCATTATTATACTTGCAGGAGATTGTGGTTATGTGTTTGATATGGTTATAAAGCTAAAGAAGGTGTAAAATCTTTCATCCACACCAGTCGTGGCTTTCTATCCAGCTGCTGAGGTACTGCCGGATGGCCATTGGAAAGTTGTCATCGTACAGTTGGTCGACCTGTTCCAAAAACTTTGAATCAAGTTGTTGAAGCTCCAACCACTGACTCATTTCTGCGACTCTGTGGGCAGAGAGGTAAAATAAATGAAGACGAGTGTTTGGTAAAGCATGGGCCACAGTGAATAGCTGACTGCTTAATCAAGATTTTCTTGCAGAAATCAAAGTAAAATGAAGGCGGAAGACAAAGCATTTCTTAGCAAGATGAGGAGATTTCAATTTAGGCACGGGACATTTTGAGGTTTTTGTGATGTGTGTGTTTCTAACCTAGTAGCTACTAACAGATTTGCCAAAACATTTTGCAAGAAAGATATGTCAAAATTTAAATACTATTTCATATTATTATTATTAAAAAATACTAAATGTTTTCTTGTAGGCCAAAGATTAGGTTTAGTCTGTAGGGATTGTGTGTGTTTGTGGAGCTCGAAGACAGAGAAACATGTAATAGATTTTATATTATTAGTCTATAGTAGGTATAATTTAAAAAGAGTACAATAAGAATAGGCTAACATTAGTTTGAATATGCATGCTTATTTATGTCTTTACTGAACATTAGTGTTGTCAAAAAGACTATGTAGAATTTAAATTATTAATTATATATATATATATATATATAATTATTATTATTATTTTTTTTTTTAAATGTGCGCTCGATCACGTGTGTGTTGTCACGGCAGTATTGTTTTTGTATAAATAATTTTTAGAGGCTTAATATAAATACAATAGACGTCTATGGCATGTCCTCATTTTGATTCCAATTTATACCGAAGGATAAAATTTACTGAGCATTAAAAAAAAAATGTAAAACACACACACAGCCCTCATAACTTACATGCACCCACCCACGTTTCCCAAAGTTATCAGAATGATATAATATAATATATATCATGCTATTATATGTGTTCATACGATTCTGTTGTGCTAAAATAATGATAATAATAATATAGTTATGTTGAAAGATATTATCATTATTTTAGCACAACAGAATCGCATGAACACATATAATAGCATGATATTGTTTTGCCTGCATTCGGACCACATGTAAATAGCTCCTTGTGTGGCCTTGTGTGTATAAATATCTTTCATGTGTTATTCCATTGCTTTCTTAATAGGAGCTAAAATCCTCAAATAACATGTGAAATCTTAGGATTACACGCATATACAGGAATACCACGAAGTAATCAAACGTGAGATCAAACTTCCTGTAATATATCAAGCAGAAAATGATGAATGCGGAAATTAAAGTTATTATTTTGTTACTCACCCCCAAATGTTCTCCAAACACGGTTAAAGTAAGAATCCGCAGATAGATGTTTGATGTGTCTTCTATAGCAGCAGAATAATGCGGAAGAACAGGCAAGTTCCCTGTTATTGTCGATTTGTTATTGATTTTAGTCTTTCCAGTAGATGTCCGACTTCTTCTGCGCGAGTAACACGCGTGTGTGTGTTTGAGTGAAAGCTAGATCAACCAATCAGAGAGCAAAGTGTTGTTTGTTACGTATGCACTAGCCTATCAGCGCGTCCTGCTGTCCTTTTATGACGCAACTGGAATTTTGGACCAACGTTGTAGCGCAGCCCACGTGATTTATAAGAAACTGAAACTGCGTAGTATACTAGAGAAAGATGCTTATTTCATCACTACGTAAAAACTGTGGTAGAACTGCATGTTATTATCTGCTTTATAGTGTTTTATAAGAAACATATGTGTTTTAAGAGGTAAATAATAATAGTCGTGTCTTGTGGGATCAAAAAAGGTGAAGCTCCATCTGATTTGCTGCATTGCAGTACAATCTTGTTCTTTAGAATAGACCAGTGTGTTTTCTCCTCCTTGATAAGCCGGTTTTTTTTTTTTTTTTTTTTTTTTTTGCAATCATATCTATGCACGATTATAGGCCTATGGTTAGTTGCGTTTTTTTAGTTGCGTCATTTGCCCTCTTTTCATCCTCCTGTTAGGTTGTTCCAAAACCAGGATGTATCTTTCGTGTCTTCATTTACAACAGAAGAGAATCTTTTTTTCTCCATTTGCATGAGGTCACCTCATTGTAGATCAGTTTCAACATATGTGCAAACTATAAAAGATCTCTATTAATATTTGATACTTCTGATAGCTGAATGTTTCATTCAGGGGGTAAAAAAGCACACCCACTTAGGGGATATCTTATTTTCATTCTGTATTATATATTTAATTCTAGATAACTTCAGCATACTTAATCGCCGACTCAAAGTGTGCAACTATTAAATCATGCAGTAAAGTGTGCTAAATCTTTTTTTAAATGCAAATGAGGACATTTCGAAGTGCACTCATTGTCCTGTGGACAGACTTCTACTATTGTTGCCTCACAAGGCCTCCATCACACTGGGGAGCCCTCAAAATAACAAAATAACACAGGAGAGGCTTTAGCTTCCTTGGAATATGGGGTTGTTGCTTTTGAGCGCCATAATGTGCTCCACATGCTTGGATTGGTGTCAATGGTGTCACTCTGTTAAGGGTTACGAAGGGACAACATTGAAGAGGTCCCTTAAGGACATGTGAAAACAACTACTCAGAAACATCAGTAACAGGCATTTTACTTGGTACAACAGATCAAAACTACAACATGATTTTGAACCATACAATCTATGCAATTAATTCCATGTTTTAAAAGATCACTGTTGGATAACTATTGAATTGGCAGTTTTTTTGACAAGAATATAAGAAGCGTGCTTTTGGTTGGTTGACATGTTCCAGCAATGTTTAAAACTATTTAAAAAGCATTGAAATTGTGGCCAGTTACAGCACTAATAAGTTTCCTATCCATGTCATTTGTCAACTACCCATATGCTATGAACCAACTGCAGAATTCCAAAAGTATGTTGTTTGGATGTCATGTTGAGTAAGTTTCTGGGTCAGTGTTCCTGTTTTTGGGTCACTGGGGGATAAGCAGCTTTATATAAATAATCAACTATACAACCCCCTTTGACATTAATTTAAAACTTAAAAGTACTTTTTGCAATTTTTACATTCTGAAATCACACTGGTAAAGCCCATCAGGTCATCTCTATGCTCAAATGATTTCACAAAGGAAGCCTTATACCTTCAAAAACAAAGAAATCCTTGTCACCTTTTACCACTGTCCTTGTGTACAACAGTTGATGTCAACAAACTAAAAGATTTGGCTAAGTTGGCTTGTTGGGACCCGGGTGTGGTCAATTGTTTTAGCAGGAACTATTTCGTAAGGGACAAGGTAAAGGTTGTTTTCACTTCCCTCTGGTCCAAAGCAGTTAGGGCTTGCTGTCATAGTGACTAGAAAAGCCCTTGGGCTCAAGAGCAGCCGCAAAGGTCTACGACCATTGAAGGGATTTTTCCGTAGATTATCTGCTCACGGTCATTGAAATACAGCATGTTTATGGGTGACATCTTGGTTGGTGTGCAGCAGGGGCCTGCGCTGCCCCGAGGGTTGGCCTTGTTAACGATGTGACTGTGAGGGTACTTCTGCACGCATTCACCGGAGCAGTAATTGGCCTTGTAGCGCTTGGGCGCAATTATCCAGTCCCACCCGAAGTCATCGAAGTCGACGGTGAGTGGATACCGGCAGCAACGAGACTCGGTGGAATGCTCATCGCAATCAAGGCCGGTGTCCCTTCTGGACCGCTTGCCAGCCTCTGATATTTTCACCTCCAAGAAGGGTTGCTGGAAGGGCGGACATAAGAACAAGTCATGGTCATACATACTAGGTATGCAAAGGTGCAATTAAGCACATACTTGACATGAATTGCAATGCACTTGTTACAGGAAGGTCCCTTGACCAAGCTGATCCAACTAAACCTTTGTTCAATGGTATAATGGCCCTTGAGATACCGGGCGAGCTCTGGTTGACGGCCTATACCCCAAAAAGGGTGAAAGGCGAAGTAGTAGAAGTACGGCCTCTTGTGGAGTTCAAACATACTGTGTCCCTCCACCATTGCTTTCAAATCTCATTCAGACTTGCCAGGATGTGCCAAGTTTGAATAAGATTTGACAGCCATGGTAGAGGGCAAGGTTATTAAAGGTACGCTTAAACTCCACAAGGTGCACATTTGAGAGGAAGATGATGAATAACGACCAGAATTTGATGACAATCATTTTCGGTCAAGTATCCCTTTATCCACTAGACAACTCTGTAAGGTAAGACTATGTGCAATTCCTTAAAACTTTTGCAGATTTGTTAATCAAAATTTGTCCAGCATTTGACAATTGTAATTTGTTCTAAAGAAGCATGTACCTAAGTACCAATCCATGCACCAACTTACCAGTCCTTCCTCTCCAGATTCTGGAGAGGTCACAGCCATATCATTTCCATTCGTGTCAAAGGCCTTGATTTCTATCCCAAAGTTACTCTGGGGCTGTTTGAGCCACAACTGCAACAGCTGCTTCATGTCAATGTGCTGCCAGGAGTTTGTCTGGGCATTCACATCAATTTTTTGTGCACGTATTCTTGAGTGGCTGTTCCCTTCAGAAGATGACCGCAGGTGAGATATCTGCATGAAGACTGTGGTTGGCTCCTCAGCTGGTCGGAGATAGATCCAGAGCAAGGCCTTCAGGATGCTGTCGGGCATAATCTTTGGGCTCAGTGAGAAAATGCAACACTTCGGCATTCCCTCAAGATGGGCGATGGCTTGCGCTGCAAGGTATTAAGTTTACTAAGACCATGTACACCTTTTTCACCTTACGCTCTCAGAAAAAAAATTACTTTAGGGGTACAACAGCTTGTTACTCAGGTAATACATTTAAAGGGACAACTTTTGTACCTTTTTACAAACTTACTACTAAATGTTCATAGTAGTACTACTTTTAAGGATACACATTACTACTCTAAAGTTCTAAGGCGCTTCTTTTAAGGGTAGATAAATTGTCTCTTTAAAGGAACAATTTCTGCACATTTTTCTGACAGTGTAAAAACATTTACCATGGTAAACTATAGTTCAGGGATGGGCAACTCTGCTCCTGGCACCACTTTCCCAGGAATTTTAAATTCAACCCTAAGAAAAAACCCTAAGAAAACTCACTTGTCCAATTAAATTGAAGTCTTACCAGTGTGTTTGATTATGGTCAAACTAAAATCCAGGGGCAGAGTTGCCCTAAAAAATGTTAAACCTTTTATTAATCTTACTTTTCTGATGACACTGGTGGTAAATATCAGTTTCCAGTTTTTATTGACGTAACATCAATTGAGTAACTACTGTATTTTGGCAGAAACTAAGGTTTCCATTGTACATCTTTGTAAGAGTTATTTTCACAGGCCAAATGTGCTTTGCATGTTGTTTTTTGTGCACAGCTCTGCAAGGTCTGTTGCCTTTGGCCATCTTCCAACAACAGCTGAATGAATGAACCATAGTCGGTTCATAGTCAACTCTTTCAGATAGTACAATGGCCCCCAAGCGTATTTGGACACTTAAGCCACACTTCAAAAAGTATGAGTTTCATTGCATTACAACAAAATAACAAACCAAGTGGCAACTGCAAATGATGCTAGCCCTTTCTCAGAACTAACTTAACATGCATTTTAATGACAAACATTGTCAGAATATCTTTGGGTTCACTATATATTGCAGTACACTGTGGTACTTACATTCTGTGGCCATGGTAATAATGGTCTCACTGCTGCCTTGTTCCTCATTCTCACTAATGCCTCCATTTTGGTCATACTGGTCGAGGAGCTCCTGCAGTGGAGGTGCTTTGGGTAAGAGTAGCTTGACCGTGTCTCTACTGATGTTCGGAGCCTGTTCTAGACGCAGGATGCTCAAAATTTGAGACTTGATGGAGTGCAGGCGCATGAGTTTACTCTGCTGTCTAAACTGACAGGTCGTGCACTGGCCGCTGTCGTCTCCAGGTGTCACAAATGCTTGCGATGTTGTTGTTGCACTCAGGCTCTGACTGTGTGAGCTCAGCACACTCCAAAAGCTCAGATAAAGAAGGAGAAACATATCTTCTGATGTATCTTTGTAGACGTTTACACATTTGGAAATGGACAGCACCTTTACGCACTCTCTCCAGGCAGCACTGAACAGATGTACAGCCTCCAAGGCAGTTTTATACTTAAGATTCCCCGCTGTTAGATATCCTGTGATTGGCTGGATTGATAAGAGCAAGTCTAGATGAGACAGCACAGAGATGTTCTGCACTGTGGGTAAATTCTGAAAGCAAGTTTTGATTTGAGGATTTTCAGGAGCTGTCTATTTTGTTGTACATACCATGAATTTATTATGCAAATACCATAAATATCACATGAATTTCATTATAATGATCAATTGAAATCTGATGAGCCCGTGTGTGTAGCCATTCAGATGTTTTAAAATACTTCTTGGACCACTGGAAATGTATGTTTATCATGCTGCTGAGGATTCTATATGGATTGCTAGGACGTTTCTATGTGGTTGACAGGATGGTTGCCTGGAGGTTTTTGCATATTGCTATACATTTGTGAGGGTGTTCTGAGTGGTTTTAGCATGTTATGGGTAGTTGCTAGGGCATTGCTAGGTTGTTCTGACAGGTTTTTAAAGTGTTGTTATATTGACACAATGTTTCTAGGTGGCTGCAAGGGGGTTCTGAGTGATTTTTAGCTTTTTGCCATACAACTGAGAGTGTTCTTTTTAAGACGTCATCATGTTGTTACTTTGCCATTATGGATCGTTACTAGGGGGTTGCTAGGTTGTTCTAAAAGGTTTATATAGTGTTAGATGTGGTTTGATTGTATTTGTAGGTGGTTGCTATGATGTTGCTAGAGTGATTTTTATCACTTTTAGTACCTTTTAAGGCATCGTCATTTTGTTGCTTTTCTGTTGTGGATCGTTACTAGGGGGTTGCTAGGTTGTTCTGACAGGTTTTTAAAGTGTTGCTAAATGGTTGACAATGTTTCTAGGTGGCTACTAGAGGTCTGTGGGTGATTTTTGTCCTGTTGCTATACAATTGAGAGTGTTCTTTTAAAAAACGCTGTCATGTTGTTGCTTTGCCGTTATGGATCGTTACTAGGGGGTTGCTAGGTTGTTCTGACAGGATCTTAAAGTGTTGCTATATGGTTGACAATGTTTCTAGGTGGCTGCTAGGGGTTTCTAAATGTGTAATTGAGAGTGTTCGTTTTAAGACGTCATCATGTCGTTTCTTTGCCGTTATGGATTGTTACTAGGGGTTTGCTAGGTTGTTCTGAGAGGTTTTTACTGTGTTAGATGTGGTTTGATTGTATTTGTAGGTGGTTGCTAGAGTGATTTTTATCTTGTTGCTATACAATGGAGAGTTTTCTTCTTAAAACGTTGTTGTGTTGTGGCTTTGGTGTTATGGATTGTTACTAGGGGTTGCTAGGTTGTTCTGACATGTTTTTAAAGTGTTGTTATATGGTTGACACAATGTTTCTAGGTGGCTGCTAGGGGTTTCTGAGTGATTTTTGTCTTGTTGCTATACAAATAAGATGGTGTTCTGATTTTTTTTTTTACATGTCATGATATGGGTAGTTGCTAGGGGGATGCTATTGTTCTGATAAGTATTGTACAAAATATCTTCTGTCTAAACACTTGAAAATAGGTGCATTCACCAGTTTATATTGGCGAATGGGCTCTTTTCATTCTTAGACCACAGCTGTAACTTTTAATGTTGTGTTTTGGTGATGTGGTGCATCTTGAATATGCAGGGAAGTGGACTGAGGAAATTATTGCTACAGCTGTTCTGTAACATTTGCCGATACAGATGTCTTTGCTCTCCCTGTCTCTCTTTGTCCAGCAGTGCAGCTTTATTAGATGCATAAATAACAACAGCTGATAGCAGAGGGAGTGGGATACTGAGGGTGGCCTTTGGTGGGTCAGTCACAGCACCACCCGCTGGTGGATTATCAAGTTCTTTCAAGAATGATGCAGATGCCGGGTGGGTCTGCTAATTCAAAATACGACTGCACAAACCAAACTCACAAACTCTGCACTGCACAAACTCTCATTTATGAAAAATGTCATTTAAACAGGCTCTTTTGCATATATCTAAAAAGTTTTTGAACTTTTTTAATTGCAATTATCACATTGCTTACATTGTTACAAGCTTTAAATTAATTACTTGGAAGTGGCAAGAAGGTTTTATGTTGTCTAATGAAAATATGAGTGATGCTTGTCAGTGCAAAACTCGCTGCAATTATGCCAAGTTATTTTGGGTGGTTGCAAGGGTGTTGAGAGGTGGTTGCTATGTTCTGGCTGTTTGCTTGAGTCAACCCAACCTCAATCTCTGTTACTCTGGCCCATTTTATGGTCTGGTAACCATGATTTTCCTGGATCAGCATATTTTGTTAATCCCAGAACTACATTTCTGCCTGAAAATGTAGTCCTATTAACCATATCCCTACACTAAAACCTAACCCTAAACCCTACTTATCTTTAAAATCAGAGGGAAATGATAGATGAATAACACTTATGTAGAAGCACCAAACCCTGATTATAAGCCTAAACATGATATAAACTGTAAACTTGTCCCTCAAATCTGATTGGTTGATTGGAATGTTGTTCCAGGATCAACAAAGATGTTGATCACTTAGTGAAATCACGTTCACCTTTATGGTCCAGCATGGTAAAATTGTAAATCCAGTTCCTTAAGAAAGTAATAACAAATATATCCTTAACAAGCTGCACGATTTTTAGTTATCATTCATGTTTGTATAGTGGGTATAAAGAAATGGGAAATGCATTTAGAGTAACGCACTTACATGTTACACTTACAAAAACACAAATTGCATGTAAGTGTGTCTAGTTTAGAGTCTTTATTTGATCTGTATTTGCTGTCTGTGCCATCATTTCCTCTGGTCAGCCATCTGCAGTGCAACATTGGCGTTTTCTCTGGCGTTCTTTAACAGCACAGACACTTTCGCTTCAGTCTAAAAATCAACAAACCACAAAAATGTTCATGATCACCAGGAACAGTAACAATTGGCTTTTTGACATTTATGGGTTCCTCAAAACAAGTTTCGTATCACATAGCGTGCGGGTTATTAAATGCGGGGAAAACCTTGACCTAAATACTTTTTGAATGTTTCCGGATACTCACAGCAGCCCTGAATGAAGCATCCGTGATGTCCTTCAGGTTTATAATGACGTTGTAATATGCTCCATACACTGCCGTTTCCAAAGCTTTAGCCGCTACCTGCACATGACAGGAATCACGCATACTGATGTCAGCTTTTTTAACCTTGAAAGTCATGCCATTTTTGTTAAGTCAAGATTTTTACTGTTAGTGAAAAGTGCTTTGTTTGGAAGGATTTTTTTATTTTGTGTCTTTTACTTAGTAATTCACCTGAATGTCTGATTTACATGCCACGTTTCCGTATTTCACCATCTCTTTGAGAACGGGCCACAGTGTGTTTATTCTTTCAGCCAGGGACAGAGGGACGACCACCGCCGCCTTCAGACCCTCCTGCATGGCTTCCTCCCTCCTGTACAATCCGTGAACAAGATTCAGTATTCATTGCTCATTTAAAATAATTGTAGCCACATTAGGGGTCTGATCCATTTGAAAGGTTGTTGTAGCTACTGTGCCATGTTTATATGTGTTTTTTGCCAATGCTGTTGTAATTTGCATTCTGTAACTACATTTCCGCTACTACATTCTACATTCAGTTTACTTTGGTAGATAAACACAGGTTGAATGGTTGTGTAACATCAGCTAGGCTTTCTTGTTTCTTTTTGTGATTCGTGACATGTTTTTACATCAACCAAACAATTAAACTGGTTTATCAGGATACAGAATGTTCCGTAATTGTCCAATGACATGTTTGGTCTCTAGTTTGATGGATGAGAAGCTCTGTTTTGCTTGATTTAACGTCACAAAGGCGATAAACCGCACCGTCTGATCTCATCGGCTGTGCCTTTGGGTAATTTCAGGGCAGCCTGTAACAAAATAAATAATTATACCCTGTTATTGTCATCTAGATTCTACTGTATATATTTTACAGCAGTTTCGATGGTCTGATGTTACAAAAGTGGTGTATTTAAAATGGCAAATTCATTCATACATTTAATATTCTTTTTAAAGTCATTGAATGTTGTCTGTGTTTGGTTATGTACCATGTAGCTGTTGAAGGCCGTTGAATCAGCGTCCACTTTTAACAATAAGTCGTTCATGGCTTCATGAAATGGAGGGATAAGTTTCCTCATCTCCGCATCCAAAGACTCAAACTGCCTCTTACCGTATGTCATCTGACCGACCATGCAGCCCAGAGCTGCACCCTTACAATGAGATACATGCATTTATTAGGGCTGTCAAATCGATTAATCACGGTTAATCACACCTAGCATAAAAGTTTATTTATTTCTTATTTGTGTGAATATATCTTAAGTGTGTGTGTGTGTGACTGTGTGTGACTGTGTGTATACAGTATATACACATACACAGACATATATATAATATATATAAATATAATAATGTATGTACACACATATATTATTTAAACAAACTTTTATGTTAGATGCGATTAATCACGATTAATCGATTTGACAGCAATAGTATTTATTGAATCATTTAAATGTATTTGCAAAACAAAAATTATAATAAAATAAATATATGTATATTTATATGTAAATTATAAATATAAATGTAAAATTTATGTCAAATGTATATGCAAATTATAAGAATTGTAATAAAATTAACTGAATACATATATTAAATATAAAATGTTATATATGTAAAATGTTTAAGATAATACATATTTAGTCATTACAGTCACATTTGATATTTAATACATTTATAAAATTGCTTATAAATAATTATTAGAATTATTTTACATACTTTATATATATATTATAAAATATGTATTTTAGAATGTATATATGTATCTAATAAATATTTGATATTCTAAAAATATTATATTTAAATAATAAATAACAGTTATTATTACATTTAAATAAAAAATGTTATATATATATAAAATGATGATTACCATAGCAGCGATTGCAGCAGAAACTGACCCTCCACCAGGAGCCGCTGTTCTGGCCCCAACGCTGTGGACAAACTTCTGCAGAGACAGAGACGCAAGCCGCCCATCGCCCTGATTGTCCTGTACCATATACCTAAACTCAGCGTGAACCAATTAGAGACAGTGCTTCTGTTAGTCATCGGCATGGCAAATCATTGTTATTCCACTAAAATACTTTTGCGACTTACTCAATGATTCTCTCCTTTGGAACAAATGACCCCAAAGAGTCGAGTCCTAGTTTGCTGATAACCTGAGGGAGGAAAATAATGAGACATTGCTTTGCTACCGTGTTGAACGTTTGACCGTGTTGATTTTAACCCACCAGTCGGATTTTGTGCTCCTCTTCCACAACGAACAGCTTTTCTCTCTGGATGTAGAAGTCTGCACAGTCCAGCATGGCCTTCAGAGGAATCAGACCCACTATCTGAGACCCCACCACTGGCAGGTTCAAATCCTATACAGGTAAAATGAATATAAATCCAATTCTGATGCATGCAAATTATTCTGATTCTGTTCCCATTTGAGATTTGAATGACTGAAAGCGATTCACCTTGGCATCTCTACAGATCTCCTCATACACCACGTGCATGGGCGTCAACTCAAAGTCCAGGATGTTAGTGGACACCTGAGCCAGGTTGGCCTCTTCCAGGTACCATCCCATTCCCTGAACCTTTTTGAGAAGCCCGGGCTGCAAGCAGAAGCATTCACAAACAAGAAGGAAGAAGAACATAATAAAAACCTCAAGGAAGTGATAGATATAATTAAGTTCTAGATTTGACGCACTCTGAAAACCAAGACCAAAACAGTGACGTCAGACAAAGACATACTTGATCTTTTCCCCGGCCCTGTTCTCTAATATCCAGTGCGATTCTGTGAGCCTGTTCCTTTGTGCTCAGAAGGTTCACGTTGTAGGCGACGAGAAACTTTCGGGCGCCGGTGACCGTGGCGCCCCAAGAGGGGACGAAGGTGGCAGGGCCATATTCAGGGGTCCATTCGCTCTTTTTCAACTGCATGGGGGACAAAGCACAAAAGGGCAAGAAAATAAGGTTAATTTATTTTATCTTAAGGTGTATACTTGGCATGTAAAACAGTGCTGTTTCTCAGAAATTAGGCCACAGGTATGAGGTCACATAATTGAGGTCTAAGTATACTTCAGTTTTCAGTCACGAACTGGTGTGAAGTCGTCTTGAACAAAATAAGCCCAATCGAAGTTCGTTTTGGGAGTTTTCTCCTGCTGGTTAACACCTTCGAACTACCATTGGTCAGTGGCGGTTACGTAATAGGTGGGTGTGGCTCTGTGGCTCCACCTATTTGGAGTGTACATTGTCTACATTTACATTTGCTATTTTGTTTTACCCCTAAGAGAAGAACGAAAAAGAACTTCGCCATGAGTATATCGGGGCATTCAGAGGTAAAAAGAAGAGCCCCAGAGCCACACCTACCTATTATGTCATCGCCACGGACCAATGGTAGCTTGAAAATGTTTACCAAACGGAGCAAACATTTCCGAAAAGTTTGCTTTGGCAAGCTGTTTCAAAAACTCCCAAAACAAACTCCAAATGAGCTTCGTTTTAGCCTGATGTTGTTCAAAATTACACCACTTCGTTATCAGGGTATATTTATTCTAAATGTATTTATCTGTGCAAATTATTTTTAAATTCATGTGGCCCCGTAATCTTTAATCAAAATAACTTCTCCCTCTTGCAGCATCTTCTCTAGTGACATGTTTACTGGCACGAGGGCGGGGCAACCTGTCACTCACATGAGATCGACCAATAGCAAACCACAACAATCCAATGATCCAATGAATTTCCGTTGGACAAAATCAAGTCCCGCTCTACATTTTTTCTTGTTCGAGATGCTGTTTCACACGGACATATGTTACAACAGGGAAGAAAAGACTATCGCAGCTCCCGTTTCATCAATCTCAAAGAAGTGAGGTCACAGATATGACATCATATGAGATCTCAGAAATGAGAGGTCAGAGAATTGAGGTCTAGACGAGTACTTACCTTCTCCGGTAATGCCTCGTATTCTCCTGCACGAACGGAGGGAAGTGACCTTCTGCTTTCTTTTCTAGCCGCCTCTCCGTAGAGATAGACTACAAGACAAAGACAAGAAGAATGGAGGACGGGACTGAAGTGATTCTCAAATAGTTCAGGCAATAGACACCATGACCTTGGCCAATACGAACCCACCTGGCACATGCAGCATGTCTGACAATCTCTGGCCGAATTTATTGGCACACTGTACGCACTCCTCCATGGTGACGTTCTGCACTGGTATGAAGGGACACACGTCCATCGCACCCATCCGAGGGTGTTCACCTGTTCAAAAACATCATTTTCACAAAATAAATTAATGTGATGTATGATGACTTTACAGTATATCAGCAACTGGCTCCACAGCTGTACCTGAGTGTTTGGTCATGTCTATGAGTTTAAACGCAACACGGGCAGCGTTCAGCGCCCCCTCGATTGCAGCCTCGGGTGGGCCCACAAAAGTGTACACCGTCCTGTTCGTCGAAGCCCCTGGATCAACGTCCAGCAAGCTGCAGCCCTCCGTGGCAGAGATGGCATCGGCTATGGCATCAATGACCTGGATATTATATATATTGGCCAAAATATTGTCATGTAATGTTAATGTACATTAATGTATTACTGCCTGTATGTATGGTCTAAAAAAAAAAAAAACTGATTTGGAAAATGTAAAAAAAAACAACAACAACATTTAAACATTATTCATTTTGTGTAGGCTACTAAACAAAGAAACTAAACAAAAACACTTAATGTGTATTTGTCATATAAACAACCAGATAATGACTCTACTCTTAGAGTTGCATTAAACTATAAGTGAATGATTCACTACAAAGAACCAACTCACTGGAGTCATTAGTACTATAATAGGGTTACAAAGGTCGCGATATTTGTTTTTGATTCACTAAAAATAATTACTTAGTTATAATTCTTTCAATAATCGATTGACCATGCTGCAAACTAAGAATAACCGATTCGTTAGAGTGATTTGTTTGAAAATCTGACAGCGGTTGCACGGTTTGATTCAGTAAAAGAACCAGCGCAGACGAGTCATTCATTCAGGAATCGGACTACACTGGTCGTGCTGTAAATTATCAAAAGAAACGACTCACTGATTTGACTCGGTGTATGTTTTTAATGCACCAAATTAGAGTCGTTCGTTCGAGAGTCGGACTAGAACCGGCTCATGTGAATCATTTCGTTCGGGAATCGGACGACAGTCAGACCGACTGCATGTTTTTGATTGCGGCTTCGTTGAATAATCTCTGTCAGAGTATTTTAGTACAGTGTTCAGTCAACATCGACGGAAGAACCTGATAATTTGGTTATCAGTACCAAATGACCTTTTTAATTAATCCAGTCAGTCATGTCTTACCTCCTTGTTCCGCCCCTCTGAGAAATTGGGTACACATTCCACCAATTTAGCCATGACTGCAAGAAAACACTAACTTTCCTCTCACCCACTTGTCTACTGACTAGCCTACCCTGGTTCCCCAAAGTGGAACATATAAAGCGTCTGCAAACATATCTTTTGAATAATTAACCTGTCCTGTGGACTGGATTTAGGTCATTTGGCAATGATTCTTCTATCTTCACAGATAAGCAGTTTTGGGGAGGGTTTCCCATCAAACATTGTTCAGACTTTGGGAAAACCTCCCAAAAGGTCATTATACATTGTCATTTTTAAAACAGGTTCTGGCTACGGCTGGGTTCATGGTTGTTTAATGACATTTGGTCTTTCAGTGTAGCAATAGCAAAAAAACATAGCCTAAGACTTGATAAGGCAGACAGTTTAATAAATTACTTTTGAAAAGCTCCAAAACAGTTGCATCACATCCAAAAAAACTAAACAAAAAACAGGCTGTGATGTCTAGTTAATGAATGATCCAGAAAGGGGTCAAAGAGTTGGACGAGGACAACTCTACCCCTCCCCGTGTTTTTGGATGGCACAAAAATACCCTCAAAGCAACACTGACATTATGCAAGAATGAGAAGTGTAAAGTTCACAAAAAAAATGAAAACAGTTGCTTATGGAATGCAAACAGAATGAGTGAAATTCAGCAATATTAATTTTCAGGATGCTTTTCAAGGCAGATTCAAATTATTATTATTATTGTCCTTATGCTTATTATATATTATTATTTTAATACTTATAATAATATATTGTAATAATAAGTTATAATGATTATAATATATCATATTATTATTAATTCTATATAAAAATAACAATACATTTTATTAACAGAGTCAGCATGGGGGCAGCAATGAACACTGGATTCGTCATTACCCGCCAACTCCTCGCGCAGAAGAAGAAACGCCAACCGGAAGAGAACCGTGCAAGAAGAAACACCAGCGGAAGGCGGTTGTTTTTTTTATTAGCTCATTTGCTAATGTAAACCCGGTCTATTTCTCGTTGTTTTAAAAACTACCGCTCAATTTTACTCTGGAGATCACAATAAAGTGGTAGGGAGGATGTTGGCTACAGGAGCGGTGAGTTTTTAACGGTTTTGGGCGGTTTACGCTTGTTTATGCCGGGGCCTGAGAGAGCTAACGGCTAAAGCTAATGCAGTCGGTTACTATGGTGATATATTAAAGCATATATGTTGCTTTATATTAGAATATGCGTATATATCCTGCGCAGTGTGAGTTATTCGCGTGCGTATAGCGTAAGGAATTGAGTCTGTCGAGTTTCTCCTATGTGTCCTGTGCTGTTTGTAAACATGTGTTGGCATTAGTTAGTTATGAATGTGGGATTAAGGATTAGATAAGGAATATTAAACATTTAAAGATATCAAATCTGTAATTCATATAATTTAATAGGCCTATAAGTTTATTGCATTGTAATTATAAGGAACGTAAGAGCATAAACAAGCAATAATAAGAAATAGAAATTGAGCAGAAAAGAGTATAAATACATTTCCAATAATAAAAATGGGAATGGGAATCAGCCTTGACTGCCTAATAAAAGTTGGTTCTGAATTGCTAATATACATCAGTTGCTTGGATTTGTCTTGTTTTAGTTTGAAGTAAGCTGTGTGATTTGTGTCTGTCCTGTAGACTGTAACCACGGCGGGTCTGGCGCAGGTGGACCGTGAGAAGATCTATCAGTGGATCAATGAGCTCTCCAGTCCTGAGACGCGCGAGAACGCCCTGCTGGAGCTCAGCAAGAAGAGGGAGTCCGTGACGGACCTGGCCCCGATGCTCTGGCACTCCTGCGGGACTATAGCGGCTCTCCTACAGGTGCCTGTCAATCACTTAATGCTGAGTTCAACAAGTCAAGTTGTAGCGCTTTATACAATACTGGGCTGCGTTTCCCCAAAAGCATCATGAGGTAAATTGACCATTGAGAACATTGGTGGCAGTGGATTTCACAATCAAGGCTCACAATGCTTTTGGGAAACGCAGCTCAGATTGTTTCAAAGCATCTTTACAGTGATAACTAGCCTGGAAATCCAGACCTAAATCTAGAAGATTAATGGTCTGGCGTCGACTAATGAATATCGCCCAGCTCGAGCTACGACCAATCACAACAATAAACCCCATACGCTTAGCTACTAGCAGAGCTAACTGGTAGATTATACTCTTGCTGTATCCGGTCGGCAAAACAGCAAAAACGTCCTTCTTGCAAAGGAACGATTCGAGCGGCGTCTTCTGTTCCTGTTTTAGATAAAAAGCCAAGTATAACTCGTTCATTGTAGCGGCCAAAGCCGTTTCAAACAACTGGTGTTCATCCATAGCCATCTTGCAATGTTTACTAATGACTTCGACGTCACAGCGCTGTCATCATCTGTTTAGCTCGCCTCTGGCCCGCCTATATCAGATAACCTGATGTGATTGGTGCAGCTCAGATCGAGGGGCATATTTAATGAGCATCATTACTCGACACCAGAGTAACTCGCTGAGCAAATTCAACTTGTGCTCTCGCCAGAACTCTGGATTTCCAGGGTAAGTGATAACAGGAAAATTATGCATTTTGGTGGTGCTCAGTTTCGTTGTAAAGATCGTCAATTATTAAAGTAGTTCATTTCATCTATAAATCAGTTCTGCATAAAATGATGTAATCGTCCAGATTAGCTGAGTTCTCATACAGCAGTGTCAGTACAGTCAGATCAATTATATTGTTGAATATTAAGTGTCCCCAACTAAGCAAGCCAGAGGCGACAGTGGCAAGCATGTGAGAAACCTATCAGATCTAGGCAGATGGTGCTGGGGAAGGGGAGGGGAAATCCCCATAGCGTGCTGCACTGAGGGTGCTTCTCTTTCTTTATTTGTGCATCCTCGCTTCCTTCCCTCGCTTCCTTTCCTCACGTCTTGGCTCCAACTCACTTAGGACGTGAGGGAAGGATACAGGTCTGTGTATCCTCGCTTATGACTCCTCGGGGAGCTTCCTCACTCCTCATTCCTTTGTCTCCTTGATGTGCAATTAGAGAATTGAGATGCCCTTCAAGATGCCTGAGTATGATCGGTTTCCGGGTCACAGGCTGGAGGACGTAGGAGCGAGGAAGCATCAATTTGAGTATTGAGAAGCACCCTGAGTTGAGCCGGTTTGGGACGGAAATCAGTAGGTCACGTAGATGCAACAAACAGACCGATTGGCCAAAGCGGTCAGCTTTAAGAGAACCAATCAGCTGCTCGGCAGAGTTTCATGAGTGAACTTTGTTGATGTATAAATGTGTCGACATTAGATTAGATATGAATGTATGATTAATAATAATAATAATAATAATACGATTAGCTATTAATTATAAAATATTAAGAATGACTAACTAATATTTTTAAAATAAAATTACAACTGTGTAGGCCTAAACAAAAACAGTAATTTATATATTTTTTTGTGTTGAAAATGAATTACATTTGATAGTAATACTTTTTCAAATATTTAGATATTAAGTTAAAAAAATAAAAAGGGAAAAAGTTAAAATAATAATATTTATATATAACAAATAAATGTATAAATTTGCAGAAAAAAATCTTAATTAAAATATAGTATAAAATTTTGCAAATGATGATACAAAAAGAAAAAAATACAAAAAGAAAAAAGATTATTATATAAGGTGATTTGTAACAGCATTTTTATTGATGTTTATTTTTATTGATTTTCATCCAAAATATTTATAAATGTATCAATGACATTTCAGTAAAATCTTTAAAATATTCAGATATTAATTGAAATATTAAAGGGGACAAAAGCAATAATATGAACATTTAATAATATTTATCTATAAGTAATTTGTCATTTTGCGGGGGGGGGGGGGGGGGGGGGGGGGTTGATGAATGAATGAAGTAATGGACATTTTTGCAATTGATAAATTTAGTTATTAAAGAAATACAAATTTTTTTTTATTATTTTAAAATGAAATTTTAAATTTGGTTTATAAATATAATGGTTTGAATCGAAATTCTGATATTTGACAGTAAAATAATTTGAAAGTAATCTTTCAGGAATTCAAATACTAATCCAAACATTAGAAAATGATATACGGATAAAATGAATAATAATAACAGTAAAGGTTAGATTTCATAATAAAGGTTCAAACAGTTTAAATTTGTTTTTAAAGAGATATTACCAGGTTATGGTGTCATTTTTTTTCTTTTCTTTTTTTTTTACAGGAAATTGTGAACATCTACCCATCCATAAATCCCCCTACACTGACAGCACATCAGTCTAACCGAGTGTGTAACGCTTTAGCACTGCTGCAGTGTGTGGCCTCTCACGTAGAGACACGGTAACTCACTTCCTGTCTACACCAGATATGACACTGTCTTTAATCCTTTGCCACACTGACTCTTTTTTTCTTTTTCTCATCCTCAGCTCTGCTTTCCTGGCAGCTCACATACCTCTGTTTCTGTATCCCTTCCTGCACACGGTCAGTAAAACTCGACCCTTCGAATACCTGCGACTCACAAGTCTGGGTGTTATCGGTAAGGAAACCGGCTAATGCAGGAACTGTTGCAGGAAAAATCCAACAACTGATTTAGTAAATAAGAGTGCAATGACATGTGGTTGTTTTATAGGAGCGCTGGTGAAAACAGACGAGCAGGAGGTGATCAACTTCCTGTTGACCACAGAAATCATTCCTCTCTGTCTGCGCATCATGGAGTCCGGCAGCGAGCTTTCGAAAACGGTTCGGTTACAAATACATCACCAAAATTTCTTCTCACATATATATATATATATATATTAATTTGGCCAATTTTGAACTTATATTAGGGTAAATCCTAATGTGTTTTGCAGGTGTTTAAACCACATAAGCGTTTGTTTCTCTCTCTCAGGTGGCCACGTTTATACTGCAGAAGATCCTCTTGGATGACACGGGTCTTGCGTATATCTGCCAGACCTACGAACGCTTTTCGCATGTTGCCATGATTCTGGTGAGTAACTTATTTGTATTGTTCAGAAGTATTATTATGCTTGATTGGCATGTCTTATGTCAATCAGACTGAAAGTTATACATGTTGGACACTGTGGGCAGAATGTGTCTGATTCGCTGGCTATTTGCAGTTCTGGATTGTGATTGGCTCATTTAAATGCTGTTTAAGCTTAAAGATTATGTGTGGGTTTTTTGTGCTTTTTGTCTTGCAGGGGAAGATGGTTCTTCAGTTGTCTAAGGAGCCTTCGGCTCGACTACTGAAACATGTTGTGCGATGTTATTTACGACTCTCTGACAACTCCAGGTATTTTTTTTTTACTTGTTCCTTGCTCATTTTTTAGCCCGGAGGTGCACAAACGTTGCAGTTGGGAAAAGTTAAAGATTTGGGAGCCCATTTGTGCTGCTTAATCATTTGATGTTTGCAATTAATACAATGTGAAATATAAAAACCTGGTTAAATACACTAATATTAGAAGGATCATGTGACACTGAAGACTGGAGTAATGATGCTGAAAATTCAGCTTTGCATGCATCACAGGAATAAATTACATTAAAAAAAATCTTTGTATTATTTCACAGTATTACTGTTTTTACTGTATTTGTTATCAAATAAATGCAGCCTTGGTGAGCAGAAGAGACTTTCAAAAATATTAAAAAAATCTTACCAACCCCTAAACTTTTGAACGATAGTGTAGATACATTTTTTTTACCAAATACAAATTTAAACCAAATACATTTTGAACCAAAATATATATATAATTTGGATACAACAGATAAAATACAATCAAGTTTATAATGTACATTTAGAAAATGTTTTATATTCATATACATATTTTTTATTTTATTTATATTTATATTTAAATATATTTCAATTATTTTTATTAAAGTGTGTGTGTGTGTGTATATATATATATATATATATATATATATATATATATATATATATATTACACTGTAAAAAAAAGTATCTGTGCTAAATTAAATTAAATCAACTTGGATGTTTAAGTAATTTCAACTTAAATTACATTAAACTAACTTAAAAAACGAGTTAAATCTTGTATAACTTATAAAAAAAGTTGAAGACTGCGCAATGTAAACACATATGTTGTCATAACTTATTGATCGTATAATTTTTTAGTGTACTTGACTTTCTAAAACGCTGTATTCCCTCTTTCTCAGGGCGAGAGAAGCTCTGCGTCAGTGTCTGCCGGACCAGCTGAAGGACACCACGTTTGCTCAAGTGCTAAAGGACGACTCCACCACCAAACGCTGGCTCTCACAGCTCGTCAAAAACCTACAGGAAGGGCAGGTCACGGACCCCCGCGGCATCCCTTTACCGCCTCAGTAACACACTCATCCAAAACCCTCCAGGACAGCCAGCACCTCACCTTACACACATCAGACTGTTCTTGCATACAAGGGCACTTAATATTTTTTATGCCAAGATGATCAGAAACGGTGCTCAGCATTTACGGTTTGTTTTTCGAGATATTCAAATTGACTTTGGACTCTGCTGGACTGAGGAAGAGTCAGTCTCATACATTATTAGGTTGGTTTTTTTTCTTTTCTTTTTCCTCTATGCCTTTTTGACAGAATCGAGAGGAATTGGAAAACTGTATTGTCTGTATTTGTCATCACAAAAAAAGAAAACGTGTTTGTAATTTTGAATGCTGTTAAATAAACAGTCTCATGTCATCGTAAATGTCAAGTGAAACTGCCAAACGCTGTGCTGCTTTTCCTGTCTTGAGGATGAATTAGGATATTTTGGCTAATAGTAAATCTTCATTAAAGAACTTTTTGAAATTACGTGAATGAAACTGAGGATGAGCGTATAGAAATATATTTTGTTCAATAAGTTGTACTTTTGGAAAAGTCGTTTAGCCGAACGCGTCATAAAACAGGTTAATTTAGGGTTAAATTAGACCTGACTTTTGGAGCAACAAGTTGAGCGGATATTGCATTTTACACTCATCATTTGATATATACACAGTAATATACTATTATCAGTAATATAATATTATTATTTTAAAAATGTTTCCCCCTGAGATCACTGGATGGCACTTGCTGAATTAATGACGTAATGGGACAAAAATTGTCCCTAGAGTTTAAAAAATGTATTACTGTTTCATACTGTTTTTTTCAAATAGCATGCAGTAAAGTGTTTGTGTCGCATCTTGATTACTTGCATCAAAAAAAAAAAGTACTTGCATCACTGGCTGCCACCTGCTGGCCATTAGTGGCATTGCAAACACCTGCTCTGGAGCAGTAATAAAATAATGGCCATTTGTTTTCAAATAAAGTTTTTTTTTTTTTTTTGCAGTAAAACTGGCGGTTAACAATTTTAATTATAAAAGTACTGTTACCAGGTCAGTTTTATTCCATTTTTCACCATGCAGAAATGCATATGAGCCATTTTCCATAAACAGTGAAATAAAATCCCATGCAGTTACAAGCGTCATATCAACCGAACAGTCAGTTGAGTTTAGTTGCTAATCACCTTTGTGTAATGAACGAACTGATACGCCGTTAAACCCAAGGTGAGAGTTTCATGGAGGGGATGTCTGTGATGGAAAGTGTTCGACCGTGTGTGTGTGTGTGTGTTAGTATAGGAGTCTGGAAGAGCCTCCAGCCTTTGGCTCGATGAAATAGCCAGTAGGCAGGGACCCCCTTTTAAAGATGCCAGCGCTGTGTGTGTGTAAGCTGAGCTCAGACATTGAGCTCAGTTGTTTTATTCATGAACAGACACACGAGGAAGGGACAGAGAAGTAGTATTCCGAATAGGGGATGAAGCCAAGTACAACCGAAATCGACCGGCGAGACCCCTTGATAGGAATAAAGTATTCCAAATGTGTTTATTTCGAATTCGAGATGTTTGGTCTAAAATGGCCTAAAACGTTTTTTTTTTTTTCGCTCTCGATCCTCTTTCTGTCTAAACACAGTTTAACGGAGTTGTTAAATGTTGAATGCCTACTTAAGTAACTTGATCCGATGATCTGGGGGCTCCGTTAAAAGGGCCCCAGTGAGGGAAGTCAAGCGTAGACAATAGACTCTTGAGCTGTGCTCTACAAACACGCGTTAAACTCCCTGATACGCATATTTCTGGACGGCGCGGTCCGATATACGGCTGTCAACATGCCGTGAAGGCATTTGAATATTTTATGAACATTTGGTTGCTTTTTTGATCATTTGTGTATACTGAAGTAATGCTCCTTCATAACTCTTAGAGGGAACGCTTTTTATACAGTTACTGCACAATGTAATATGGTAATAGTTCCTACTGACCAATCTGTCCAAACCCAAATCAGTCATTTGGGTGAAATTTTGGTGCTGTTTACTTAGGCTAGTGTCACTATTACTATTTCTCATACTGTTTTGTACTTTTAACTAGCGCAGGTAAAAGCCACTGAACACTGCTAAAAGCCAAACCACTTTCATGGTGCCTAAAACCCAGGGTTGGCGCAAACTAAACTGAAACATACCTGGCTAGCCACCAAAACCGGCTTCATGGTATAGACCCCAGGACATTATTTAGTTGCAACTAAATAGCAACATGCTAAAAACCATTCAAAATACCTTCCTAGCTGAACAGAAACAACGTAGCATTGTGGCTGTTTCGATTCGGCTTAGTAAGCAAACAGAAGAATAGCACCCTAGAAACCACATAGCAACTTGTTAAAACAACTTAGAACATCTTATCAACAACATAGCTACAACACCCTCGCATTGTGGCTCTTATGACTTGGTCCAGGAAGCAAATGGCTAGAAACCTTATAGCAACACTTAGCAACATATTAAAACGCATTTAAAAAAGTCACTTTGCAGCAACGCCAAGTAACCACAGAGTAATGTGCTAGTATCCTAGCCTGGAAATCCAGACCTAAATCTAAAAGATTAATGGTCTGGCGTCGACTAATGAAAATCGCCCAGCTCGAGGGGCGGCACCAAGCGTGCATTTGAAAATCTCACTGCACACAATTGGATAACACTACGACCAATCACAACAATAAACCCCATACGCTTAGCTACCAGCGGAGCTAACTGGTAGATTATACTCTTATGGTATCCGGTCGGCAAAACAGCAAAAACGTCATTATAGCGGCCAAAGCCGTTTCAAACAACTGGTGTTCATCCATAGCCATCTTGCAATGTTTACTAATGACTTTGACGTCACAGCGCTGTCGTCATCTGTTTAGCTCGCCTCTGGCCCGCCTATATCAGATAACCCGATGTGATTGGTGCAGCTCAGATCGAGGGGCATATTTAATGAGCATCATTACTCGACACCAGAGTAACTCGCTGAGCAAATTCAACTTGTGCTCTCGCCAGAACTCAGGATTTCCAGGGTACTAGTATCCAGCCATAACACCTTATACATCAGGATTTGTACTTTTAACTTGGGCGTCCTTATTAGCGCACCTGTCTCTCATGCCTGAGACACCGGTTCGAGTACCACTTAAAGTGGGGCTAGTAGGACCGGAGGGGTTACATTGGTGCCGTGACCCAGATAGGAATAAAGTTAAGGGGGGTGAGTTTAACGAAGGCCAGCTAGTGAGAGCTGTGCAGGTAAACCTCACTCCCCCGATCTTAAAGAGGCGCAATAGCGACTGACACTAGAGTCTGCGGCTCCCATGCCGGAGATACTGGTTCCACTCCCGCTCAGAGAGGGGCGAGAAGGACCACATAGCAGCCACATAGTAACGTGATAGTATCCATCCAGAACACCCTAGTGGCTATATACCAACATGCTACAAAGCATTCAGAACATGTTAGCAACCATAGATATGTATATATATACATAGATGCCTCGTTAGTGGCTGTTTCTACGGGTCACTTTATGTAAGCCATCCACCATATTGGAACGGTCAAAGCTGGTCTGTGAACATTCAGAAGTAAGTTGACAGAGTCTGCAACCATAGTCAGATGCATGTATGATTATCTATATATGATATAGTCTTCAGCAGACGATTTTGCTAAACTAACACAATACAACATTAAAAAGTTACCGTAGTTTAAAAACCTCTAATACTGAGTTATTACCTACATAAAAAAACACAAACCAGCACATTCTCACCTATGAAAGGTTATCCTATTTCTTTGGGAATTTAAATTTCAGCAGTCTCACAACCAGAAGCTGCACAATATTGTGGCATTATTGATTCTTACTGTGAGTGATGACACACTGTCCATTTCAAGATGGTGGGCCTGCCGACGTGTCTACCTATGTTAGCAACATACCAAAAACCACTCCGAACAGCAACAACATAGCAGCCTTGTGGCTCTTTTGACTTGTTCCAGTAAGCAAACACCTAAAAACCTCATGGCAACGAACTACAAAACACTTAGCAAATGCTACAATACCATTCAAATTAAAATTGTGCAGCAACTCCCAAACATTGTGATTAAAAACCACCCAGAATGGCAACAGCATAGCAATTTTGACTCGGACCTCATAGCAACCACATAGCAACTTTATAAAATGCAAAAAACCTCTGTTCTACATGATGTACAAACAGTTTCAATAAGAGCCAATCGGTAATTTGGGGTGTTATTTATTTGAATTCACTCAGGATTAGTTAGAAAAGTGCTCAATTTCACAGCTATTGTCACATCACACATATTCTGTGGCGATAAAACCTTTAGGTTGTCACACCGCAGGAACGCAACACTCCAATTACGCAATACGCAGTATTGTGTTTCGTCCACAAAACTGACATACCCACGTTTTATCTGAACAGAGGGACAGAGAGACACAAGACAAAGCAGCCGGAGAGGAGGGAGGAGGACAAGAGATATTTTGACTCCCAAAGGAGAAAGAAAGTGTATTTTGTGGATAACGGCCCGTGTGCTTGTGTGGATCTGTGGGTGTGTGGTTGTGCGTCAGAGGGAGGCGTGTTGTGGTACGATCAGCTGTGGTGAGATGTGGACAGTCAGTCCGGCTCTGTTGCAACGGGGGCCACATTACACCGGCTTCTCCTGAGTCCGGCTCCTCTTCAAAGCTCAAATACAGATCCGACTATGAGCCCACAGAGGGTAAGTGGACCTTCAAGCCTGCGATATTAAAAACTGTAATACATAAATAGTTTATTATGAAAGTTCATGTCAGGATACCTGTACAGATACTCTTCATACCTGTTGCTTGTTTTGTCCTGCTGTTAGTTAAATCGCTTCATTTTTATTTTTTTATATTTATACAAATGATAAATTAGGCTATTTAAAACTTTTATAGAGTGGTTTTATTTATATTTAAATTGTTTTATTTTTAATAAAAACAAAGAATTTAAATCAAAATAAAATGCATTTAAAAGTATTACTTTGCAGTTATCAATATGTTTTCACTCATTTTTGCACAATATAGTGAACATACTATTGACACTGTTGTTGTTGTCATGCAATCTCAATATATAATTTTGGTGTTATAAAAAGTCTTAGTTGTTAATTGTAAGAGCAATTAACAACAAATTATTTGAAAGAATCTGGAGAATGGAGAAATATGCATGAGTTGAGCATGTTTTTGTTAACATCTTAACAGCAATGTTTGTCTGCCATGTTTAAGGCGACTGACCGTTGCTTCGTGTGAAACCTGAATCTTCATGGCAACAACGTCTTTAAATGCTCACGTGGCAAGCTTGTGGTCTTTTTGTTTTTGTTTTAAGATTAACATAAACTAGTGCTGTCAAATCGATTAATCGCGATTAATCGCATCTAACATATACGTTTGTAAATACATGTATATGTGTGCGTGTATAAAAAACATGTTAGATGTGATTAATCGTGATTAATCGATTTGACAGCACTAACATAAACAGAATTTTGTTAATACAAATTAATTACATTTCATTAATAGTGACCTCAGTTTCCTCAATCGTCATCCTCTCTTTGTGTGTTTTTGTTTGATTTTGCATGACTGTGCAGTATTTAAGGGCAAGTGTGAGATGCTTTCACAAAGAACAGATCCGTGCAAACACTGAAGCATCTGAGGCAACAGCTCTAGCGCTGATCCCTGTATTAAAGCCAGACGTCCATGGGATTTTCACTAACAACAGCCATTTACACTTGTTTGAGGGTGTGCATGTGTGTTTGTTTAAAACAAAAGCAGTGAAAAGGTTGTCAAATGTAGGAACAGACCAAACCTTAGAGTCCTTAGAGTTAATATTAAGGGTTATTACTGGGCATGACTGATGCGGTTCAGTTTATTTAAAAATTGTATTCTAAATATTTCACATTTATGTTCATAAAATTATGGTCAATGGTTTGTTACTTTTATTTTTTTTAATTGCAATGTTACTGATAAAATCAAGATTTTCTTTAATGTGCCAGCCTCTAATGCATTATATTTAAAGGCTTAAATGTTATTTTTAATGAACTGTGTGATTCATTTTAATATTATTTTCTCTGCTTATGTCAGTGAGACAATTAATGTCTTCTCTCTCTCTATTCAAAAACAGGAGACGTCTACAAAATGACACAACGACAGATGGCTTCTACTGAAAGGAGCCTACGTAAGTTTACATCAAAAAATGTGGGGGGGTGGGGGGGCTATTGAGGTGATATGAGGTGATATATTGAGTTTTGGTAGATCTTGTCTTCAGATGCCTCCACAAACGTTGGGTTAGGAAAGCTTGATAAAAGGGCTTGATTGTTTCTCGTTTTGCATATAAAATGCAAAGTATTAAAGACAAGTCTAAATAGTTCCAGTAGCTCAACTTGTAGATTATAGGGTTTTCGATAGTCCTCTTCAGACATTCTAATAACTATAAGTAGCTTTGCAACTACATGTCAAATAACTCTCATTCATTTGTAACTACATGTCAACTAACTCTCATTAGAGTATTGGTAGACTGTTAGGTTAAGTTTAGTAGAATAAGTTGACATACTTTCAAATGTACTTATAGTCAGTAGAATGCTTGTTGGGGTAGCATCAAAATAAAGTGATTTTAAGTAGACAGTCTACTAATACTCTAATGACTGGTAGTTGACATGTTGTTGCAAAGTGGAAATAAAGTGGTGCTAGCGACACCAAGTTACAAGGACTGCTAAGATGTATGCCAAAACCCATCAAATGTACAAAACGAGGATTCATTATCTGGTCATGAGAGACGGGTGTTTTAGTGTATTTTGTTTTCATGATGTACTGTGAATCTGGGTCAGGTGCATTACCTGTCGTCTGACCCCTCCTCGCCCTCTTTGTCTCCCGTACGGTCTTGCTCCTCAGGTATCCAGGCTGATGACAACCTGAAGTCCATGATCGTCGGCACAGTGATGAGAAAAATTAAGTCTCGCACATGGAAAAAGCAGCGTTATTTCCGGCTACAAGAAGACTGCATGACTATCTGGTACAAGAGCAAGAAAGCTGGAAATGCCCACTCCACCTGTAAGTGCTAACAAGGCTGAAATCCACAATCTGTAATTATTAGTCATTTATCCAAAGCAATAGATGTATTACAATTAAAATCTCATAGGCAGGGGTCCAATCCTCCTCCTTGAAGGCCACCTTTTTGCAGGGGGTAGCTCCAACACATCTGGCTGGAAGTAGTGACTCTGAAGACCTTGATTAGCTGGTGTAAGAAAAAATTATGTGGACGTCAAAGATCTCACATTTTTTTATTGAATGTTAAAACGTTTATTTAATGTTTAAAAAGTTTATTACAGCATAGCAGTGGCAAGGTACACGAAGCACCTTGGGTTCACCGGCGTCAGAAGGAACCCAGAACATCCAAATCTTTTATCCTGATACAGTTTACCACTCGTAATGTAAATGAAGTTCTGCCTTAAATGTAAATTGAGGATAACAATGAAAGTGATAGCCTTCTGTTCCCACATCTTCGATATTATTTCAAATAAGAACAGCCAAATGTTAAGGTGATAAGATTGTTTGAAATCCCTGTGTTCAGGATGGTTCTCTTTTTTTTACCGCTGCCGCTCCCACACTATAAGTGATAATATATCACTCCGGTGATACTATTTACATATTACTGAGATCGGAAGAAATTGTCTCGATGATAAATAAGCTCTTTTTAGGGAGGGAGCATATTTAAATGTATATATTGGAGTGGAAGTTGGATCGGAGCAGACTATAATTCCTTACACTGGTTTAGGTGTGTTTAATTGGGGCTGGAGTAGAACTCTGCTGAAAGGTGGCCCTCCAGGAGCAGGATTGGACACCCCTGCAATAGGAGAAACCTAAAGTTAAGTGTCTAATTAAGGTCACAATGGTGAGATGGTGCGTTCAAGTCCTCCTGGGAATTTCGTACGTACGAGGTGGGAAGTCGTGTTGACGACGTGAGGTGCGTTCAAGTCAGTTTCGTCGGAGCAAGATGGTGGTGTACCTTCTTTTAATGAATAACACGAAAATATAGCAAGTTTTGTTAACTCTGCTTATAGAAAATGAAGAACAAAGAATGCGCATCGGGTGTGTTTTTCTTTTTATGTTTTTAATTAACTTATGAGGCCAATGTAAATTAACTGTATCATTATATAATTAGTATATACATATAATTGTTATATTACAAGTAGGCTATATCATATTTTGTGCAGAGAGCTTACTTTGTTATAAATGAAAAAGCCTTACAATGTCACTGCAATACCTGTAAGTATTGTGATAGGCCTATATTGTACTATCACTTTGCTCAACTACAGACGTTGCATTCATTGATTCCGCCATGTTTCTCACTGACACGCCCCCAACTCGTACAGATCGGGGCTTAAAGAAAATCCCGAGCTCCCCACTGGTATTTACGACATTGTGGTGGCGTTCATGTGCATTCAACTCGTAAATACGATCTATACGAGATGACTTGAACGCACCAAGAGTACATGGATTGATTCTTCCTGTGTTTCTATAGCAAGCCTAGAACAAGTATACCATCACCCTAGACAGAAATATAAACAGCTTCATACAGTACACAGTGATTTCAGAACCTCTAGACCAGGGTTGTTCACTTTTGTCCCTGGAGGGTCAATGTTAGGCCAAATCCGAAATCGCCCCCTAAACCCTCAATAACTATTCCCTATGTTAGTCCACTAATACAGTTCACTTGAAGGAGTGAATGAAAACAAGTGAGCGAATTCAGACATCGGCTGTATACTTGTTATTGCGGTGCAATGTGGGATAGAATAAATGCACTCCATAATCTCTACTATGGTTTCTGACAGCACTACAAATGAATAAAATAATACAAAATAATGCCGTTTTTGAGGGTATAGGCCGCGATTTCGGATTCAGCCTTAGGGTTTAACTGTGAATTGCTCCAAAACACCTGTTGTTTCTAGTTATTGCAAATACCTTGATTAACCTGGTGATACCTGGAAATACCTGGTTCAGGTGTGATTAATTAAGGTTTGAACTAAACTCTGTAGGATATTGGCCCTCCAGGAGCAGGATTGGGTACCTCTTGCTCAGTCTAGAGTCTAGACAAGGTGTAGGGTTTGGCTGAGAGTCAAAGTTTTGATCTTGTTTTTTTTGGTACTGACATCTCTCGAGACCACGTTAATGTGGCATTGGTCTGGGTCTGGGCCTTGATGGGTCAGAAGAATGGTCTGGTCTTGACTCTAACTCTAAGGATTTGTCCCTATATTTAGATAGCTATTGTTTATGTGTGTATATAGTTTCTGTGGGTGATGTGGAGGCCGTGCGGGAAGGGCATCAATCTGAGGTTCTGCTTAGCATTGCTGACGAGTTCCCACCTGACCGCTGCTTCACCCTTGTGTTTCGTGGACGACGGGGCAATTTGGACCTAGTGGCCGAATCAGCAGAGGAGGCACGATCATGGATAAATGGGATACGCAAACTCATCGATAACCTGGAGAACATGGGGCAGAGAGAGAAACTAGACCAGTATCCTTTACTGTGACTTTATCTATCTGTCTATCATTCCGCTCTCTGTCCATCTTACACACACACACAAAGGTTTCACACAGGCTAAATGGCATTAAAAAGACACTTAAATACACTGGGACAGCAGCACTTCTGATGTCCTCAAGATTCTTAATTTACCTGGATTGAAGTCCAAGTCCCTGAAATCAGATTAGTTGATAGGAACATGTCCTACTTTGGTAAATCATGTGTCAGCACTTTGGTTTTCCCTTGATGCTGTTTCCAGATGGATATGTGATTGGTTCAAAAAAGCAGACAAAAACAGAGATGGGCAGATGAACTTTAAGGAGATCAGAGATCTGCTGAAGATGATGAACGTGGACATGAATGAGCATCATGCTCTCCGTCTCTTTACGGTAACTGCACTTTCATGGCCAGCCTATGGTTACACTGCTTGATGTAGCTTCAGTTCAATGATGGTTTTGACACTTGACACACTTGCATCATTATTTAGTGATCAATTTCCAGCCAGTTGTTTGTATTTGTACATTTTAGAGCTTCTCTTGTTCTACAGATGGCGGACAAGTCTCAGTCAGGTACTCTTGAAGACGATGAGTTTGTGCTGTTCTATAAGATGCTGACTCAGCGTGAAGACGTCCTGCGAGTGTTTCAGGAATATTCAAGTGATGGGCAGAAGCTAACGCTCCAAGATCTGAAAGATTTCCTGCGGGAGGAGCAGCTTCACGAGGATGGAGTTCAGCAGTATGCACTCAATCTCATTGAACGCTATGAACCTTCAGACACAGGTAATTAATTTTGTGATGAAGCATAGCTAATGGAGTTGTACTTTTCTTGCTGAAGTTTCTTCAAAGCTTATGTTGTTTGTATTTTACTTTCCACTTGCCATTGATCTGTTCAGGTCATCTTTGGTGGTTTGGCCTCTTGTCCCAAAATCTTTAACTTTCAAACTCAAACTTTTAGTTCCAGGTATCGTAATGCTGCATTTTGTGTTCTTCTTAACTCCAGCAAAAATGTTGCAAGCAATGACATTTGATGGTTTCCTGATGTACCTGAGCTCATTAGAGGGCTCCATCTTCAACCCTACCATGGTAGAACTGTCCCAGGACATGACTCAGCCTCTCTGCCATTACTTCATTTCATCTTCTCATAACACATACCTTCTGGAGGACCAAATCAGAGGACATAGCAGCGTGGAAGGCTATATACGGTACACGTTTTCAAAAACCTATCAAGTAGACATTTCCTAACCCATAAAACGCACCATCCGCAGGCTTTTCCATGTTAGTATGAACATTTATCTGGTATAACATATACAGATTGAGCAATTCTTCTTATATTCATAAATATGAACTTGTATGACTGTTTCAGAGCACTGAAACGTGGCTGTCGATGTGTAGAAGTGGACTGCTGGGACGGACCAAATGGAGAACCAATCGTCTACCATGGACACACGTTGACCTCCAAGATCTTCTTCAAGGATGTTGTCACTGTGCTGAGCAACTATGCCTTCAAAGTATGTCACAAACTATGTTCATTCACTCTTTCACAGCTGCGAGTTCCTAACAAAAAAGAACTGTGGTGGTACCATGGTATAGTGATGCTATCAGATGGTAATACCACAGTACTTTCAAATATGATATTCAAATATTATGGTATTTACATGATTTTCTAATGTACATCAAGGAATACCTTGGTATAATAATGCAAACAGCATGTCATTAACATGGTACTTTTTAACAAAAAAAAAAAAACCCACTGTATCATGGTATAGTGATGGTAATGCCATGGTAATTTGATTTATATACCAGGGAGATTGAAGGTTCTTCAAATAAAACCAAGGTATTAGCATTAGTACTATGGTATATTTTTAAATACCATAGTTTAACCATCTGATTCTATCATTAAAATATGGTGCCACAGTACTTTTTTTGGTAAGGGGATGGTATTGATAGAAATACCAAATATAAATGTGGTATTATCTTAATACTTTTTATAAACCTCTTGGCTTCTTTCTTTATCTCTTCATCTTTAATCTTTTTAAACCAGGTTAGAGTACTGTACTTGCTTGCATTTTTGTGTGTGTGACAGACTGGGGCCAGGGCACCATGCCCTTCTGTTTGTGTGTAATGTGATCTAGGGCAGTCGACCCCTGCCTGGCAGTACGTTAGCCGTTGTTTTCTGTCGAGTGTTCCATTACACTCCATCACTTATTCACACACTCTCCCCTCCTCAGGCATCGCAGTACCCTGTCATCCTGTCCATTGAGAACCACTGCAGTGTAGAGCAGCAGAAAGTCATGGCCCAACACCTCACCCAGATCCTGGGAGACAAGCTGCTGAAAAGCACTTTAGATGGAAAGATTCCTATCAGCCTCCCATCCCCCGAGGTGAGCCGGAGAGCATGGATGCATGTGGTCAGTTAAACAAGTACTTAACAAGTCCACTTAATTGGACTGCTTAAGTGGCAGTAAATTTCTAGCACTAGTCATTCATTTTGAAGTGTCCTCGGCAAAGATCTTGAAGTTTCCACCCCACAAGCAGACGTGTGTATCAGAGTTCAGAGTGGAGTGACCTCTCCATGATACATTCACTTTCTCCGGCTGTTTACCTGGGGTGGCAGCCAAATGATCTATGTCCATGCAACCCAGCCACACTTAATTATTAAAGCAAACAACAATACCCCCCCCCCCCCCCACCACCCCCCACCCCCCACAAACGCATACGACCATGCTGAAAAAAAGCTCAGACTAACATGAATTACCTTGCTTGTCAAGTTTCTCTGGTAAAACTATTTGACTGATTGATTCTTTCTAGTTAAGAAGCCTGGTGGGGATACCTGCACACCACCATCGTCATTTTTAGCAGGGTATAACCAGAAGCATATCAAGACTATCTAGCTGTTAGCCACTAGCAGCACTTAACTGAACATCATGGTCTTCCTGGTGAAGCTTGACTAAGCTCTTACTAGTTTAGGTCCAAATTAATTGATTCCTTTAAAAGAGATACATTGCTATTTGACCAACCACTAGTCAGCCTAAGGCCTAGCCTAGCTTCTAGTACTAATTTCTAGTTTGTGTGTCAATTTGTTCACTGTTAAAGAGTTTTCAGATTGTTGCTGATGAAAGTGTACCCTCTCCATATTTGTGTGTGTATAGGATCTGAAAGGGAAGATTCTGTTGAAAGGAAAGAAGATAGGTGGATTAGAGGATTGCATGAATGGGGTGGTGGATGACCCTTTGACAGGAGAGGTGAGCGACGAAGAGGAGACCGCTGAAATTGATGATGACCATCATCGCACTGACAGCATACGACACAGAGGCAAGGTACAGTGATACTTTCAAATCATATTAGCCAAGTGGGCAAAGATCCGAGCTGGTAACAGAAAAGTCGTAAGTTTGAACCCAATCAAAAGTAGATACATGAACTATCAAAAAGAAATAATGTTAAAAATAATGGGCCATATCTAGAGTACAATTTCTTTGGCTACTTCATGTGCCAATGGATTGTAAAATATTGACCGTCGAACTTGTCTCACTGGTAGTTTATCAGGTCTTCATCAGAGTCCTCAAGCAAGAGTTTCAGTCTGCCTAGATTTTAACCACAAGATTCGAATCTACTTATGTAACACCTGTTGAACACACTCCTTCGTTTGGATCATCCATGGAAATTCCACTTTTCTGTTCTGGGCTGTAAGCAGTTTACCTAATGTAGACCAGCTTGTCTAATGTTGAAGGTAGCAAAATATTCTGACTGACAAGAGTTGCACAGTGGCCCTGAAAACGAGCTGATTACATAAAGGACTAATAAAAGTTGAATGGGTTTAGAATGATGCAATCTTGGGAAGGAAGTACACAAACAAACAAGAAAATGCAAGAGAGAAAGTCGCAGATAGATAAGACAGAAACGGCGTATCTTCTGTGGTCTTATGCCATCTGATAGGTGGCCATGTGCACTTGCTGGCACTGATGTTACCATGCGACACTTGATTCTTTGAACTCTGGTTATAGCTGCAGTCAGGGATCACCCATCTTGGTTTCTCCAGAGATAGTCAACTTGTTGACTTGTCAACTGGAACATTTTGTCATGTTATGTTTAACATACAGACTGAGTCTTGTCGGATAACTGATTTAGGCTAATTACTAATAATTATTTAAATGGCACATTTATCCCAAGTGACTTACAGAACCCTTCCTATAGGGATAGTCCCTCTGGAAGTATCTTGCTCAAGGGTACAATTTCAAAGAATTAACCCTTGCTGGCTTTGAACCTACAACTTTTGGTTACCAGCCCAGATCAAGGCTACGCCACCCTAGGCAAGTTGAATATCATGTTAAGATGGCACAGCAGGTTAGCAAAGACAAACCCAACAAATGGTAGTGTAAGATGAAGCCAGGTGGATACCGGCCCTTATTACACATGGGCCGTCTGTCATGACATTGTCTAAGTAGTCCTGTGTTGAATTAGCAGAATTGAATGCATGCCGTTAGCATTTTAGCTAGTTGACTTCTCAAAACACCACAGCCATGTCGAAAGGTTTTAGATGCTGTTGGGCTAGTTAAAAGCAGTTATGACTGACAAAATTAGTTATTTTGAGTTCTTAGTAAAGACAGGTGCATATTGTAGGATTTATAATAGCCTTTATAACCTTTACGCTGTTGCTTGTCAGACTGAACGAACATGATCCCCGCTGTAAGCGATGTCACACTGTGGGATCTCAGTTGTCATTAAAGTCAGAATGTACGGCAATCAAGATGCATTAAAAATGGACGCACGCAAGAATACTCATCCGGGGTTTTACATCACCAATCCATGACGTTCAGTGACGTGAGCTGCATTACATGAGGGATTGAAATGGTGGCTAGCAAACAAAAACAATCTGCAGCATTAATTTTGATCATGGCTTCTCTTGAAAAGAAAACTGGAAAAAAACGAAGACGATGTAGAGCAAGGTAGTGGTTTGTTGTTGACTAATTGCATCAAGTTCGGCACTCCTATTGGTTTTTGATTTGACGGTTGTCCGAGAGCTTTCTGGCCCCCTCAATTTCTTCTCATCTGCGTCAGTCTCCTATGCTGTTTACGTTGTAAACACAGTGCAGTGCTTCCGGGTTCTACGTCAGAACGTAGCGTTGGAAACTGACACGGAACGGAAGAAATTGTTGAATGAAGTAGTTATTTTAATCTTTTTGCACACAAAAAGTATTCTGGTCACTTCATAACATTAAGGTTGAACCACTGTAGTCACATGGACTATTTTAACAAAGTCTTGACTACCTTTCTGGGCCTTGATAGTGGTAATAACGTTGCAGTCAGAAAGCTCTTGGATTTTGTCAAAAATATCTTAATTTGTGTTCCGAAGATGAATGAAGGTCTTACGGGTTTGGAGCGACATGAGTAATTGATGAGTAATTAATGACAGAATTGTCATTTTAGGGTGAACTAACCCTTTAAATGGCTTAAGCTGGTGTTCAGCTGGGTTAGCTGGCAAGCTTGCCTCAAAGGCCTGAACAGCTGACAAGTGCCTGCAACCCCTTTAAAATATCAAAAAAGATAAGCCTGATCCGTGGAAAACCAGAAAACCACCTAAAGCTAAGAAAATGAAATGAATGTGGAACTGTCAAACTGAACTGAAGGACTGTTTTTGTACCGTCTAGAAATCCAAGCAGCGTCTGTCTAAAGAGCTGTCCGACTGTGTGGTTTACTGCAAGAGTGTCCACTTTAGCAGCTTTAAACATTCACGAATACACTCCAAGTTTTACGAGATCTCCTCCTTCACGGAGTCTAAGGCCCGGAAACACATAAGGGAGGCAGGTAAAAGAAACATATATAACAGCTCATTAATTATTTTATTTTTTTAGAATTGTATTGTCTTACTTTGTCTCTGTGCTACAGGAGCGGAGTTTGTTCTCCATAACGCTCATCAGTTGAGCCGGGTTTACCCCAGTGGCTTGAGAACTGACTCATCCAACTTCAACCCACAGGACATGTGGAACGCAGGGTGCCAAATTGGTAAGCCTACCTGAGACTAATATATGTTTCTTGAGAGCTTTCATCGAATATTTTTTGAATATTCTCTATTGATGAACATTGCTCAACTGTCTATTAGCACAATGCAGATGTGATTAATATCTAGTTGTTGGGTCAAACTTGTTATGTACTAGGAATTAGTCTTACAAGTCTTTTGAAAATACAGATTTAACCAGCTTAGCTTTAACCAAGTGGTGTGCTGATTTTAGCTAGCAATCAAGCTGGTTAGGTTAGCATAGTTTGATGGTTTTATAGAAATTTTAGGCACTTATCAGCTGGTCAACTAGGAGACCAGCTGAACACCACCAACCTGACCAGGCTGGGAGACCAATCAAGACAATCATAGGATGGTTTAATATAGAATATTCAGTTGATGCGTATTGCTAGTTAGAGTAACTAGCCAAGTCATCACTAGTATAACAGCTTAAATTGTCATGCTTTATCCATGAAAATGGAAAATGTTCTACTAGGAAATGTTTTATGCAGGATCTTTTACTACGGAATAATAAATATTTTATTGCTAAGTGTAGCCTTCTCTTCTCTTCTCTTCTCTTCTCTTCTCTTCTCTTCTCTTCTCTTCTCTTCTCTTCTCTTCTCTTCTCAGTTGCTCTGAACTTTCAGACCGCAGGGGTTGAGATGGATCTAAACGATGGCTTATTCAGTCAGAACGGGCATTGTGGCTACGTACTGAAACCAGCGTTCATGCGCAACATTGACGAGAGGTTTGACCCAGAAACCCCCCAAAACCGAGATGGTTATAATCCGCTTAGCCTGTCTATACAGGTAGAAACCTACATTTCTGTGCATGTGCTGGTCTTAGATAACGTGTGTATATGTTAAACTTGCATTGTCTGTTCATTCCAGGTCATCAGTGGCCAACAGCTTCCCAAGGTAAACATCAAGGAGGGCTCAATTGTTGATCCCCTCGTTCGGGTGGAAATTCATGGCATACAGCTGGACCAAGCTAAGCAGGAAACCAGATACATTGACAACAACGGTCAGTTAAAATGTATAGGACGGAGTTAAGTCTAGACAGAGAAAGTCTAGACGCAGTTAAAACAGAGATCTTGTTGCGTTCAAAAGACTAAACAAATCTTGTTTTTGAGCTAATGGTTCAATGGATATGCACTAAGATCTACTGTGTAAAACTATGGTCACTATGGTATATATTATTTTAGCTTATTTAAATATAAGTTATTATTTATATAATAATTATAGAAAATTTTGAAAAAGTGTAGGTGAACAGTAGAACAGCATGTTGTGCACTGTTAATGCTTGAAATTTTCATGTCAACAACCTATTTGTCTCTGCAGGTTTCAACCCGGTATGGTACGACATGCTTCAGTTCACCGTTCACGCCCCTGAGTTGGCGCTGGTTCGGTTTGTCGTGGAGGACTATGATAAAACATCAAAGAACGACTTTGTGGGACAGTTCACTCTCCCTTTCACCTGTATTCAACCAGGTACATCCCCATTCCACCAAATGCATCAAAAAATATCCTCCGTGGAGCTGCTGTTAATCCTAAATAAGCACGTTTTGTTCTCCCTTGTAGGATATCGTCACATCCATCTCCTGTCTAAGGACGGCACCAGCATACCTCCTTCCTCGCTTTTTGTTCACACGCGGATAACTAAACTAACGTAAAGCAAAGAGACTGAATTTAATGCTGTCTTACATTGACACGTGCACAAAAGAAGAGAAAAATGCAACAATTTCAAGTCTTCCCAGTCAACACTTGTTTGCAGAATGCTGACATCATAATGAATACAATTTAAAAAAATGTATTAAAATTCACACTTTTAAGGAAAAGTTGTGTTGCTATAGATTTAGTTCATTTATACGCCAAATAATTTTATAGTTATTTTATTTACTTTAAAGATTTGTTATTAAGATTTGAGTGATTTTCTATGTCTAAGTTCAACTTCAATGAGATACATGTCCAGGTTGTATTTTAACCTCGAAATCAAAAGAAAAACAACAAGATAATGAAGCTTATTTTGGTTTGTTTCAAGGACTAAAATTTAGGATACGCTACACGACAACGATGTACTAAAAACGGAAAGGTTTTTCCTTCACTTTTTTCGCGTACAGACGACAGTGTTGTCAAAACGATCCTCGTTCACACGGATCTGTGAAAACGACTAAAATCAGTGTATTACCATCCCAGGCCAGTAGTTGGCGACTTTACTCGAAGAAACACTACACGCCTATAGACTGAACACATAATACGCATGCGCATGACGTCACCGTTTTCACTAATTCACGTTTTTGTAGTTTACATGGAGATGATAACGGTATCGGTTTCAAAAACTTGCACTTTGAAACTCGGTTTCAAAAGTTTGAGTTTTCAGGCTCACAAAACGCTGTTGTCGATAAATTAACAGCCAAAAATGCATAAAAGTTTTCCGTTTTTAGATGAAAATTGTGTCGTGTAAACAGCCCCAAAGCCCCATATATTTCATATGAGATTCCCCCTCTGTTATTGTTACCATGCATGGCAAGTCTTTATATCTTGCTTTTTGTATTTTAGAAACATTTTAATAGAAAAGGCTTGGTTCTTTATTCGTACGACTCTATTTCAGTAGTACTTACAGTGGTGTGTGTGTTAACTGCTCCTTTGGAATAAAGTATAGAGATAATGGGCACAAGGGCTCAATTACAATCTTCCTTAGGCCCCAAAGTACCTCAGGGGCCAGACTCAGTTACACAGAGATACAGAAGGCAGTGAAAATGACCCCGTCTGTTCCCACCTCCACCTACCTGGATACAGTATACACCACTGTATACATTTCAAAATATCAAAATACATATACTCTTAAATGCATCACCTTTCACCTAGCTTTCACCTATTCTCATAATAGAGAATTATTCTGAATCATGTCAAGTCATTTGTTAAATCAAATGTATGCTGCTGGACTAATAGTGTTAATTTTTGTAATTCTAAGCTTCGTATGAGCCGGATCTATATACTGTTTTTGTAGCATTGCTCAGTAACTTGCTCTGTTTTGCTTGTATATATGTATGTATGTATTTAGGTATTTGCCATATTCTTCAAAAAATAAAGATATTTTAAAGGACTTCATGTTTCTGTTGCTAAAACAAGCTCCAGTTTATACCAATTTTTAAATGATAAAACAACGAGGTAAGAATGAAAAGACAAAAAAATATGAATTACATCATCAAACAAACAAGTCTAAGATGGTTTCTTAGCATGTCAGACTGGTCTAGGAGGGGTTTTGGGAACTTGTGCTGGTCAGGTTGATAGACCCCAATGTTGTTAACCAACGTATACATGTATATTTAAAAAGTACTTCAATAGCGGGTCAATGTTAAAATTATGAAACAGTAAAGTTCCTTCATCACGTTCGGTTAAAGTTACATTTCTTCTTATTTTGACATTATGTGCCTTATGCTACAGTTCGTGTTCTTTAATTAAGTTTTGTTTGTTGGTAAACTATACCTGAACATTTTCAAGTGTAGAGTAGAGTAGACGATCCTCAACGACCTGAAGAGGACTTTTGACGGAACTTGTCTTCCGTTTCATTTTTACCCGGACAAAATTAGCTGTAACGCCAAACAAGTTGTCACTTTTAACACGTGCGGGTCCTTTTCTGTATGTTTGAGCTTTGAATACGCATAAAAAATAATAATATCTAAATCACATATAGTGAATCAGAATGGTGGGGAAAATTAAACGGATCCGACAGAAGCTCCATCACGGCGCTGTAAAGCTGGAAAATGAGCATGAAAACAGACCAATGCTGGGGAATCTGGAGAAGATAGCGATCCAATCCATTCAACTCACAAAAACAGATTCACGACAACCCAAAACCAACACATCTGACAGTAGTATTAGCAATAGTTCAAAGGTATGGCTATTTGTTTTTTTCTTTTATTCCATTTTCAAAAGCTATTAAATAATTTCACATCGTGTCAGTGCCATATACTGTATTCCCAGTGTAATTTCTCCTCAGACGAGCTGTTCTAACTTCTAAATGAGATCGTTATTCAGCTTCATGTGTTTTCCATGTAGGCTTTCAATTTTCCCACTGGAGTTTTTGCTGGAACTAAAATCTCCTCCGACTCTTTAGTTCAAACACTGAAGGTTGATGAACCATCAAATGTGATCGAAAGCAAACAGTCTGCAGAACAGAAAGGTGAGTGTTTTTTTTTGTCACAAATGTTCTGTTTCTATTTAAACTGAATATTTAAAGTATTATATATATATATATATATATAAATAACATTTCACATATAAATCTGAGTAGGCAAAGTTTTATGATTTTGAAAATATAAATATTTTAATAATAATTTTACTTATACTATCATATTGTTTTTGCACAAATTTGCTTTTAAATATGTATTTCAACTGAATCAACTTTTTAATAATACATATTCAAAAAAGTAAAAATGAATATATTGTAATGTCCTGTATTATAATGCATAATAATATTTTTACATTTTAAAATAAAAAATAGGCAAAGTTTAATGAATTTGATAAATGTTAAACAAAGAACATTTTAAACGAAGAATGTTTATTTTAGTTATAGATCATCAAAGAATAGTTATTTTACTTTATTATTATTTTTCCACAGATTTGCTTTAGTTGTGCAAGTATTTAGTATATAATAATGTTAATATATGTTAAAAAATATATAAATTATTATATTGTAATTTATGGTGTTATAATTATTAATATATTCATATTTTTTACATTTAAATAATTCTATTTAATGATTTTGACACGCTAAATGAAGACATTTGTATTTCTTTTTATTATAGGTCATACTCATTTAATATTAATTTAACCTTTTCTATTCTATTGTAATATTTTAACGGAATTTTTGCAAAGATTTTTTTTTTTATATATATAAGTATTAATTGCTAATACATACTATTAATTTAACTTTTAGTAGTATAATATTATAATTTTATATATTTCAAAATACAATTACAATAATATCTTAAAAAAAGAATGTAATTATATTTTAATATTTAAATGCATAATCTTTTTTGCCAAAATGCTTGTGGCCACAAGATGGCAGACAGTGGCACATTTTTGGATTCTTGTAAATTGTATATCTTGTAATGTCTATTTTGGAAAATCTGTAATATATATTGAAGATTGGATGTTTGAAATCAACGAAAACAGAGATTTGCTTCACGCTAGAACTGAAAGCAGAGGGTGGTGAAAGATCCAGGCTGTTCATTGAAAAGTTGTTAGAACTAAGATCCAAGCAGTAAAGTAAGGCGCAGTTTAATAAATGCGTATTGTCATTAGATGAAAGCGAGAGTGTTTTTCAACTCGCACGCCCTCTAGCTTTGATTCCCTCTCTATAAATGTCAGCTGTGTGTGAGTATTGAGGTTCTGTTCTATTCCTGGCTGTCTGCAGTATAAATAACTCATGCATGAACATCACAGTGCATCAATGCACTGATGTGACGAGAGCGAATCACTGTGTTTCTCTCTAGTAAGGCTGAAAACTGAGGAGCCGTTTGAAATCGCGTACTGTCCGAGTAGGTACTTCATTTGAATTGAATTTGCGACCATTAAAAAAAAAGTATGCTCTATATAGCAGGAGTATGAATGAAATTCAGATGTACTACATCCGTCATGTTGTTACTGTCATGTGACCTTCCAGCATCAGTTGCGTTCAGTTCACTGCCCTTCATAGTAAAGTGTCCATCGAATGTGCACTTCAGAATCTCAGAGGAAGTAGTAGGTCATCCGTGTACTGTTTTTCCGATACTATGTATTCGGACACACTACTCTGTTGGCGTGATGTTTTTCGCATGCTATAATAGGGAAGGATTCGATTTCAGGCGCAGCAAATGATTTATGCCTCACTGTGGTCTTGGCTGCTGTTCTAGTCTTGATATTTCTGTAGATTACAGTATGTTTACTGTTTATCTTCAGTATGTGGGCGTTTCTTTAACTACAGGCAGTTTTGGCACTGCAGACTTGCAGATACTTTTCACACCCTTAATACAATTTGATTTGTTCAGCACTTGGGAAAAGCAACACATCTCAGAAGATAGTCAGTATCATTCTGTGGCAGAAATGACGCTTTAAACATTTGCTGTCTTGCTCAGGCTAATTTCATAGCTAGCATTTCTGTGTATCCTAAATACAAATGAAATCATGTTTCAATAATATACAGCGCGTGCAGAATTATTAGGCACGTTGATTTTCTGATCATATTTTATTCCCAGGCACATTTAGCCAATTCATTTACATTTACATTTATTCATTTAGCTGACGCTTTTATCCAAAGCCACTTACAATTGCTATATATGTCAGAGGTCGCATGCCTCTGGAGCAACTAGGGGTTAAGTGTCTTGCTCAGGGACACATTGGTGTCTCACAGTGGATTCGAACCCGGGTCTCTCACACCAAAGGCATGTGTCTTATCCATTGCGCCACACCACCCCCCGTTAATTCCAAACCATATTAATCTTTGTAATTGTTCATGAAGGCTGGAAATGAAAAACGCCTTATATTCAGGTGTGCAGAATTATTAGGCACGTTTTCTTTTACAGATAAAATAAGCCAAAAAAGAGATTTAACTCAGACTGAAAAGTCAAAAATTATGAAATGCCCATGAGAAGAATACAATACTAATGCAATACTATAAATGGCAGTTAGGGCATGACCATTGGACAGTGAAATACTCATTGGGTCTGCAGGGTCAGACAAAAACAAGTGGAGAAGAAAAGACACATGTTAACTGCAAAAGAATTAGGAATTAAGGTGAAGAATTAAGTGTGAGACCATCAGGAACCCTAAATTCTTATTAAGTGGGTACATTTTTAGGATTCTTTACCTAACCCAAGTCTCTGAGACCCTGACAGCTTGCTCTTCTGGAGACTCCAGGTAGGCTACAGTTCTGGAAAATGGTGGCGCTGGAGATTAAAGGGTTCCTGATGGTTTCACACTTAATTCTTCACTGGTATTGTTTAAAATTCATGTATAACTTTGATGAAAGGTTTTGATCCACTTCAAATGATGACTACTGTTTGTTTATATATATATATATATATGTATGTATATGTGTATTTATTTATTGTATATATATATAGAATATATATAATTTAAATATACTATATATATAACTTGCTCCATATATAATCAAACTAGATATTCAATATTAGATATTTTTGTACATTATACACAGTATGTGTGTGTGTGTGTAAATACAGTGCCCTCCACAATTAATGGCACCCCTGGTAAATATGACCAAACTGGCTGTAAAAAATAAATCTGCATCGTTTATCCTTTTGATCTTTCATTCAAAAAATGTGCAAAATTCTAACCTTTCATTGAAGTAAAAGAATTGAAAGTGGGGAGGAAATCACATTATGAAATAAATGTTTTTCTCCAAAACACGTTGGCCACAATTATTGGCACCCCTAGAATTTTTTACGAGTAAAATATATAAGTATATTCCCATTAATATTTACCTTAATTTAGCACACCAGGGTGACTAGGAACATGAACTTGTCCAGCTATGACTTCTTGTTTCACAGGAGTTTAAATATGAGGAAAACACAAAGGCCAAATTCCCTTGCTCATCCATCACAATGAGTAAAACCAAAGAATATAGCTCTGATGTGCATCAAAAGATTGTTGAGCATCACAAAATAGAAGTGGCTGTAAAACAATAGCTAAAGAATTGAAAATCCCCATTTTGACCATCAGGGCAATAATTAAGAAGTTCCAATCAACTAAAGATGTTACGAATCTGCCAGGAAGAGGACGTGTGTCTATATTGTCTTAATGCACGGCGAGGATGAAAGTTTGAGTGGCCAAAGACTCTTCAAGGATCACAGATGGAGAATTGCAGAGATTAGTTAAGTCTTGGGATCAGAAAGCAAAAAACAAAAAAACAAAAAAAAAAACCTACATCCCCACATGTTGTTTGGGAGGGTTTCAAGAAAAATCCTCCTCGCTCATCCAAAAACAAACTCCAGCAAATTTAATTGTCAGACACGACTGGAACTTCAAACGGCACAGGGTTCTGTGGTCAGATGAGACTAAAAAAATAGCTTTTTGGCAGCAAACACACTAGATGGGTTTGGTGAACACAAGGATAAAAAGTACCCCATGTGTACAATTTAATATACTGTTGGATCTTTAATGTTGTGGGCATATTTTTCTGCTGGAGGTCCTGGACTTCTTGTTCAGATACATGGCATCGTGGATTCTATCAAATATCAACAGATAAAAAATCTAAACCTGACGGCTTCTGCTAGAAGTCTTATAATGGGCCGTGGTTGGATCTTCCATCAGGACAACGATCCAAAACAAACATCAAAATCAACACAAAAATTTGTTGCGGAGCACAAAATGAAGCTTCTGCCATGACCGTCCCAGTCCCCTGACCTGATGAGTGGGCTGAACTGAAGAGAAGAAGCACAAACATGGAGCTGGGAATCTGAAGGATCTGGAGATATTCTGTATGGAGGAATGGTCTCTGATCTCTTGTCAGGAGTTCTCCAAACTCATCAGGCATTATAGAAGAAGACTCAGAGCTGGTATCTTGGCAAAAGGAGATTGCAAAAAGTATTTAATAAAAGGGTGCCAATAATTGTGGCCAACGTGTTTTGGAGAAAAACATTTATTTCATAATGTGATTTCCCCCCCACATTCAATTATTTTACTTCAATGAAAGGTTAGAATTTTGCAAATTTTTTGAATGAAAGATCAAAAGGATAAACAATGCAGATTTATTTTTTACAGCCAGTTTTGATCATATTTACCAGGGGTGCCATTAATTGTGGAGGGCACTGTATATATATAGTGCATAAAATTAAAATTAAAAATATTGATATTTTATTTTAATATGTTTATTTAATGATATTTAGATATCATTTTCTAAGTATGCTTCATATGTAGATGAAGGCTGTATTTCTCTCTGAGAGTCGCGGCTGCACTAGAGAGAGTTTGACAGAGAGGATCGATGTGCCTGTGGCCCTGCTTTGACAGAACCAGATCTTTCGTCTCTTTAATTGGGGTATCAGTGTCTCGGCTTGACCTCGGAAATTCACCTCCTTCACCTCCAGCTCAGCTCCCCTGACGCCCTGCCACCTCACCTCGCCGCGGGACGGGACGGGGAGGGGAGAAGGGCAAGTGCAGAGGGCCAGGAAAGGGCAGCCGCTTGTTCTGTCCGCTCCTAATTGGCGGTGTCCGTTTCAGCCAGCTCTCTGAACATGATGCTCTCTCTGGGATGGATGTGGTGGGAATGATGGATTTTTTCCCCCTATCCCTCGTTTGCGGCAAACAGACGGATGCAAAGGCGAGATAGTGTTTCCTGCGTCAGGAGTGGTGGAGGGAGATATCGGCAGGACGGAGATCCCTATCGGGCAGATACAGCAGAAAAACACGACTGTTGTTATTTCTGTGGTGGCTGATGGTTGGATCGACTCGCTGAGGGTTTTTCTGATCTGAGAGCAGTTTAGTGACGCGTCTGAATGGTTTAGACTAGGATTTGAGTGTGGAAAACTGGTTGTGGATCAGATAGACCCTGGAAATTGGCAAACAAATGTTGAATGGAAAGAATATGAAGTTTTGCTGTTAATCAATGGCAAAACCATCGTATATGCCGTGAAATTGACGTGATATCATCTGGAGCGTTTCCACGGCATAGCAGTCTCTTCAGCCCTGTTAAGTTATTGTAAGAAAAAAATTATGATAAAAAATATTTTCTTTTATTTATGGATAATATAAGTTTATCAGCAACTAAAAACCAAAACCAACCAATTTTTTTTTTTTTTAATAAAAACAAATTAGTGTACGTTTTCATTTTGGTAGAAAATAATGAAATTACACAAATCAGGGTTTTTGATGATATTTACATGGTCAAAATTTTTGTAACAGTTTAGAATACATATATATATTTAACAAAAATTGAACAAAATTACACAAGTGTTTTTGATTGTATTTAATTATCCTGTAACAGTGTATGTATAATATGATAATATTTTTGTAAATTACATTTGTTTATTTTATATATTATATTACTTATATATAGCATATTAGATTATATTACTATATATATATATATATATATATATATATATATATATATACAAATAAATATATGACATTATACTAAGATAATATGTAATATGAAAGTATTCATTTGATATTATTATTGTATATTTTATATATTTGTATTTTTTATATATATCTATATATATCAAACGAGTACTTTATATATATATATATATATATATATATATATATAATATATTAGTGCTGTCAAATTGATTAATCGCATCTAACATAAAAGCTTGTGTTTATATAATATACGTGTGTGTGCATATATGTGTGTGTGTGTATGCATATATATAAAAATATATGTGTGTTTGTGTGTATACACACACACACACACACACATAGATAATATATATAAATATAATTATATATACTCACACATATATAAACCCAATGCGATTAATTGATTTGACAGCACTTATATATATATATACAGTGCTATGCATAAGTTTAGACACCCATACTAAAGTTGACTAAAAGGAGGAATAAAAAATCATCTTTTGGAAATTGAACTTAATGCCTTAATTTAAAAAATTAGGAAAAATCCAACCTTTAAGGACACCTAAACTTATGCATAGCACTGTATATGCAGGCTCTACCTTGTTGCCTCATTGTCTTTTTCTCCGGTGTCGTCAGCGTAAAAGCAAATGTCCCTGTTCTGTTTATCATATCACTGAAGGAAACAGGCCCATGGCGTTTGTGTCTGGACTACATGTAGGCCGTTCTGTCAGAGATCATCAGTCTAGATCATGAGGGCCAGTGGGGAAACGTGGGTCGTAGGACATGACGTTTATCTCTCTTATCGAGTCGCCTCTCCAGACCAGTTTTCCAGTTTTCCACAGCCGTGTCGTGCCCATATACAGACAAAAGCGCATAGGCGTCCGTGTGTGTATATAAAGCTTTGAGGGGCTGTTAAAAAACAGAGTGAAAAATTGTTTTGAAGTGTACATGACACGTAATCGTTCATGACTAATAAGTAACTCTCGTGTTATTCTCTTGGGTCTCCTGCAGACGGCCAGCGTCCAATCTGTAAAGTTTCAGCTTTCCTTCACAGGAAGATGACGGACATTTGAGATGCTGTTTCTCCGGCAAACACACACAACAGGCCAGTCGCCTCCGAGTGATTGACACGTACAAAATAGCGGACATACATTCACAGAAACGCTACGGATGTGGCTACTTTCTTCCAATTGGATTACAGAAGTTAATTTGCTTTGCATGGCTGGGAAATCAGTGAAGACACTAGTTGGCGTAGTAATGCGGAAAGATTCAACAAACTGAATTAAATCATTCGGTTTGGAGATTTTGATAGCTGTTATTGCTTTTTCTACTATTTCTGACATTTATCAGGGCTGTGAACAACAAAAGTCTTCATGTTTTCAGTTGGTTGCCAAGGCTCTTATTTTTGCCTTGGCAACCAACTGAAAATGTTTAAGCTAAGTGCTTGAAGACTCTTGTTGTTCACAGCCCTGATAAATGTCCACAGCAGGGCTCGAGAGGTCAGCGCAGGTCATTCAGGCGGTCACACTCTCCGATCTCTCAGTGATGGACCTGTACAGTGATGTGAAGGCGTTTTCGATGTCCAGATAACTCACATAAACGCTCTTTTCCTCTGAATGTTGCTCGTAGCAACCAAAAGCTTGTTGAGCTGAGCTTCTCCCCTGGTGATCCAAATCGCAGAGGTCAACTCATTTTCATGCGTTTCTCTCTGGGTTTAATGCATTTGTGTTATTTTTGGACCAAACTGTAGCTTAACTGTTTTTTTTTTTTTTTTACGTGTGTTGCTTAACACAGATCATTTCAGAGCGCCGAGTGAAAGAAAAAAAATGGTGGTAATTTATAATAATAATTATGATAATAATTAATTATGTTAACAATGAGTTATAATAATACTAAATTAATAACACTGTGATGCATGAATTTTTAAATCACAAATTAGTTTTTATTTTATTTTAATATAATTGATATATTTCATTTAAGTTTTAGTCATTTTGTTCTTTTGTAATTTCTATTAGTTTTTTAATATCTCTATTTAGCTTTATTTTATTTGTAGTAATTTTAGTACACTTTAGTACTCAATTTTATTTCTATTTAATTATTACGTTTAATTACGTTTTTCATCTAATATTTAGGCTTTATTTTGATTGATTTCAGCTTTATTTATTTGAATAGTTTTAGTTAACAGTAACAACACTGATCTTAATGTTTTTTGGGTGTTTTTATGATTACATATCTAATATGGAATTATTAATTCTGAGAGAGTTACGCGTCTGTAACAGTCACCGTTCATCAGAGTGTTAATAACAATTGTAATATTATTATTATTAAGCACACAAAAAGTGCATTTTCTGAAACTGAAGAACATAAATCTTGTGACATTTAGATGTTTCCAATGCACAGTGATAATAGTAGTTATACCAACAATCTCAGTATATTAAATGATTAGTAACAATCATGTTTATGAAGTGCATTTTCTGTGATTGAAGCATGTAAGTCTTGTGTGTCACACTCACACATATAAAAAAGCTTTATTTGTGGTTTGACCTCTGGACAGTGAATGACCTCTGTCAAATGGGAATTAAGCTGAAACATACACAAACCGATATAGATTTCACGTCACACTCAATACAATTGTTAAAAACACACAATATGCTCCTCCTGATAAGACTTCACTATCTGGGAACAGGAAGTTACATGCAGTTAAAACAACAGACATCCTCTGGTAATCTACACACGTTATTTTCCATTCGATATATACAATCCCACAGCCACGGCACGTGTCATAATATTCACATGTGGACATTTGATTAAAAATAGTGACTTGTAGTGAATAATAGTGTGTAATTTTATTTTATATGAAGAAACATATTGCTAATGGCGATTTACAGTGTTTATGTGCGTTTGAGATCTTAAGTTCCTGCATCATTCCTGGTGGGAACTGAACCTGCTACCCTTGTGTTAGCGGCCGTCCGTCTCCTTAACTGATTGGCTCCCACTACGTTATTTTGACTGGTGCACAGAGTTAAGTCTCGGCAGACTAAACAAAACCCGAATGAACCAAAACACCTGCATTCACACCAAATATAAAGCCCTCTTCAAAGAGGAACCTCAAAGTCCAGTGCTTTTGGGTGTTTCTTCTTCTTCTGTTTGAACCAGTGTTGTGATTAACTGAAACTATTTAAATTTGTTTCAAATTAGAAATATTGCCTTGCAACTTTAACTGGAGTAAAATGTTTGTTACATTGAAATAAAAATAAATTTAAGCTAAATAGAAATATAAAAAATATAAAAATGACAAAAGCATATAACAAAATTACAAAAACTTAACCTAGAATTAAAATAAGAACTGAAAATATAAAAAAGGTAATTAGAAATTTTAATAAATAGTAAAATAACACTGGTTTAAATTTGTCCTCTTAAAAGTAATGAGTTTTATTTTTTTACCCCTTTTTATGCCTTTCGATTATGTTTTATTGAATTTTTTCCCTTTCTTGTAATTTTTTTTCCCCTCATTTTATTTTTGTATAATTTTATACCATTTTAATCATTTATCATGTTACAACTTTTTATGGCTTTATATTATGCCGTTTTATTTAGATTTCTTCTTAAATTTTTATTTTTCATTTTATGTATTTTTTATAATTTTATACCAATTTAATCATTTATCGTTTTACAACTTTTAATGGCTTTATATTGTGCCTTTTTTCATTTTATTCCTGTTTTGTCTTTTCATTTATTTAATAACTTTTTATTTAGTTTTATATTTATGTATTATTTCTTTCTCTTGCTAAATTATAAAAAAAAATTAATTATTGACCGACCGCATTACATTCTAAAGTAAATATAAAGCGCTTTTTATTTTGCTTTTTCTTCGTCCCCTTTTTGCAAATAAAGTTGTTTTTTAGTTTTGTTTAAATGCTTAAATGCATAGGATCTTCACAGGTCAGTCATGCATGTTGTTGAACTGATCAATAATGAATGATCCATATGGAATTTTTTTTTTTTTTTCAGGCACGGAGGAAAAGAAACATCAGTCGAAGAAAGAAAAAATGAAGGAACGGAGGGAAAGATGGCTCAGCAGTGAGTACATTTTTTTATTTTCACCTTCTCTTCTTAGGATCTTCTCCTTTCCCGCAAATATCATCAAAAGTCCAGAGAACACAATCCCGAAAACGCTCGTATGAGGATATTTCTTTCATCGTGTACTGATCTGCGATTCTCTCGTGGGCCGACGGGAACCTCAGAGATGGATATGGCAGGATCATTAACGCCACACCCCGTTTCTGACGCCTGTAATCGTTCCGGCCGATCAATGCGTCGGGTAACACAAGCTCCGTCCGAGGTGATTATAATTAGGATCTAATGGGGCTCACGGCTCCAGCCGAAACCCAAGCCTCAGACTGCATGTCAGATTTTCAGGAAATTAAAAAGGGGGGGAGGATTAAGATGTTGATGGATTCGTAAAGCTCAAAGACCTTCAAGGTTTTAACAAATGGTGTACAGTAACACTTGTATACAGAGATCTTAACGGCAGCAGAAAACGCCCGAAATGGTGAAGAATGGCATTTCATTTGTGTTTGCAAAACGACGAACATGTAACTAAGTGCTTCTGTCAAAGATCTGTTATTTCTTCCCTACATGTACTGTGTTGTTTTTGGACTGAAGCACCTGGTGTGTCCTGCTTTCTGTCTTCAGATGGTCGGGTGATAATAGTTATTTTCTGTCTATGACCTGGACTGGCAGTCGTTCTGGATATAGGCATGAATTGACCCTTTAAGTTTAAAGCAACTTTTTTTTATCAGAAATGATGTGATGTGACCTACTGTAACATTACTGTGATGTCTGGGATTTCAAACCATCGTTTAAAAACAATGCAGTTATCCGATTCTTTACCGTAATGCAGTTATGTATTCTTTTTTTTTCTTTTTTTTTAATACGCCTTTTTTATTTTAATTTTTTAAAGACTTTAATCCAGTCTTTTAATTTTTCCCCTTTTTTATTTTGATTATTTTAAGAATTTATATTTTCTATGCTTTTTATTTTATAACTTGTTTTACACACTTTTTTATTTGTTTATTTTCTGCTTTTTTATATTTTTTATGAATTTATATTTTTATAAATTATATATTTATTATTATGCTTTTTATTTTATATTTTGTAATGTATGCTTTTTTAAATTTGTATAAATGTATTTTCTGCTTATTTTTTTATTTGTATTTTATTTTTGTTGTTTCTATTTCATCTCTTTTATAATATATATCCTTTTTATTTTACACTTTTTGTTGTTTATTTGTTTATTTTAGGCTTTTATATTTTTAAAATTCCTTTTTATGCTGTTTTATTTTATGAATTTATATTTTATTTTGTTGGTTTTTATTTTATACCTTTTTAATATGCCTTTTTTATTTGTATGTTTTTAATTTCTTTTTCTTTATTTCTTTTTATATAAATTTAATATGAATTGTTTATGCTTTTTATTTTATGCCCTTTATTTATTTATTTTATTTTATTCCTTTTTTTATGCTGTTTGCCAGAGAACAAGATACGGCAAGAAGAGGCGGATCAAACTCGTGTTACCCACATCAACAGCTCAAAGCGCGTGTCTGAATTTGAATGAATGAGCGCACAAGAATTAGCATCTCCAGCCTTTTCCCCCGGCGTATGCGTCTTGGTCTGAAGTTTGTTTGTCTCTTTCCCATCTGTAGAGATCAGTGGCATCAAGCTGGCCCGTGAACAGCAGGTGGCTCAAGCGCGGAGGAAGGCCACACCCGTTGTGGGCGACATGAGGCCGCTAGCCGACGCTCTTCCTGAACTCTCCCAGCTCCTCCCTTCTTTCAGAACCACCGCCAGGGCACAGCGGAAAAATAAAGCGTAAGTGCTCACTTTCCTCATTTCTACACAGAAACATGATTGTGAATGCTGGCAGCATATCCTCTGTGATCATTTGTGCATATGCATGTATTTGTTGGCATGAGTAAGCGCTCGTTAATGGTCTCTAAACAACACATTGTACAAACAGATTTCATGGAACACCTGTTTCTCTTGCAATGGGATTCAACCCGAATTTGTATTCATTTTCTGGAACCCAGTGCACATTTTTCTCTCTCTTTCTGCCGCTTGATTTACTCAATATTTATAGTATTATTGAAGTGCCCCTATTATGCTATTTTAAAGGTTCCTAATTTTGTTTTGGAGGTCACCTACAACAGGTTTACATGAATTCAAGCTCAAAACCACTTGAATTTCTCACAATATACATTACAGCATCACCTCTTTTCTCACAGGGTCTGAAACGGATCATTCGAAGATTCAGTCTCTCTAAACCCCTCCTTTCTAAAAGCTACTCTGCTCTGATTGGTCAGATGACTCAGTCTGTTGTGATTGGTCTGCTCTGATTGGTCAGATGGCCCAGTCTGTTGTGATTGGTCTACTCTGCTCTGATTGGTCAGATGACCCAGTCTGTTGTGATTGGTCTACTCTGCTCTGATTGGTCAGATGGCCCAGTCTGTTGTGATTGGTCTACTCTGCTCTGATTGGTCAGATGGCCCAGTCTGTTGTGATTGGTCTACTCTGCTCTGATTGGTCAGATGACCCAGTCTGTTGTGATTGGTCTACTCTGCTCTGATTGGTCAGATGACTCAGTCTGCTGTGATTGGTCTACTCTGCTCTGATTGGTCAGATGACCCAGTCTGTTATTGATCTACCGTTTGCTGTGTATGTTGGAAACCAAACGCCCATTACCATATCAAAAAAAGCATATTAGGGGCACTTTAATTTTTTAGATCCCTTTCCCCAGAAAGACCTGTAATAAAATGCTAAAGCCAAACCATAAAATTGCATTTTGTTTTACAAATTAATTCTGTATCAACTCAAGATAAATACCCGCTATCAATATTTTAAATGGTTATTTTTACATACAGATGTATATTAAATACATTTTGAAAAAAATATTTAATCGGCTAGAAATGTTTGTTTTAAATAAAATGTAAGATTAAAACTAAACCTGTTTCCAGTAATCACAAACAACTGGAAAAGTCATGAAAATACATTGTTCGGGAGTGGGAAACATGTAAATAAACAAATAAAAGAAGGTGATTAAAGTTTTATGTGGCTTGTGAAACAACAACATGTAACTAAACGTCTTTTGTGATGGCTAGTATTTATAAACAGGTTTGCGTTATGGTTAGTGTTGAAATTTAAACCTTGAACAGTGCTCAATGTTTTAGGCATTGATATTTTTTGGCAATCTCCTATTAAGCAGATTGTAGTAAAAAAAAAAAAAAACACACTAAATGTGTTATTTAAGAAGTGAAGCATGCCACGGGTCGGCAGCAGTCTTGCTGTTTATTTAGATTAATCTGAGCGTGCGAAGGGCCGAAGCTTTTTTCACAACTGTGTAATTGTTTTGATCCAAAACACATTTGTCTGTTTTTCTCTGTTTGCGTTGGTACGTTTTTATCTGTTAGTCATTTGATGTATGTTGTGAAGTCTTGCTTTGTCTTGCATGAGTAACTAAAAAAAAATAACACTTGTGTGAGGAAAGCCTGTGCTCTGGACAACTTCAAAGCGCATCTTCAAACATGCCTTTAAGCCTCTCTATATAAAACATTTTAGCAGACAGGGTTTTTTTTTCCGACTTATTTTTTGTTAGTAAGTTAATGAGTATAAATGGTTCTGCATGTAACACAAATGTTTGTTCTTGTTTTCTCGTCTCAGTTCGGTTAAGAAGAAACCAGAACCCACAGACTTCAGCCAGATGAAACCAGCCCAGAAACGAAAACTACTGTAAGATAATCTCAGTGTTTTATTTGATCAATCATATCAATCATATAGAATCATAAAAAAAAACATTTACCCCCCCTTTTTTTGCATTGCATTGCATTATTGTCATGGCAATTAAGCACATTACCTTAATGAAAAAACAATACATTATTACAAACATTATTTATATATTATATATTATTTAAATTATGAAAAAATTGTTTAAATGCAAAATATATATTTAAACTATTATTATTTTAAATAATTTAATTGTTTTAATTGTGAATGTATCATACATTTTAATATTATAAATTATTTGTTTATTTATTTATTTATAAATTAAATTAACAAAAACCAAGGGGTTAATGGGAAAATCTCACAAAACCAAGAACATGTCCAGGTCACATTTTACCTTTAAAAAAAAAAAAAAAGAATAAATAAGTCAATAGTAATAAAAATAATTACGTATTTTGCATAGACTGTAAAAAATATGGACAAAGCGTCTGTGACGTCACCCATAGACTTTCTGAAGAACGGGTTTGAAGCCGTTTATGGGGGGTATGGGCGGCGCCATCTTGGAAAATCTTGGGAAACCCTAACCCCGCCCACCTTCTGACGCAGCGCGCTCAGCTCGCTGTGCTACTCCGGTTATCTCTGTGTATATTTTAGGCAACGAAATATGTTATAAAACACCATACTAACTCTTTTTGTTTTCATTTAAAGAAATCTTAAACATTATAGCCACACAAATGTGGTTCAGGCAACGCGTATTGATTATATTCACTGCACATAACGTTTGCCTATTTATAACAAAACGAAATATAAAACACAAACCTGCCTCTTTTCGTTTAAAATATAATATAAAAAAATTAAACATTTTAATATGGTCCAGGCAATATGTGCATTTGTACTAAACAACAGATGTTGCAGTAATCAACATTACAGATCATATTCGTTGTATTAAAATTTAAAATGACAAAACTCAACCCAGTCTCTTTTTGTTAAATTTCAGTTTTATCAATATTAGCTATTATAAAAGTATAAGTAAAAGGTAAAGTTACAAGAAGCTATACAAATAAAGCAAACAATTCAGTCAAACATAAAAAGTCATGCGCGCGATCTAGTCTTACCATACAACGGTACAAGTTAAATATAGCTTATAAAGTTATGAAACTTCCCCTCAGCCAAAACGATTTCCCAGGGAACAAATTATAGATTCACGAGAGTGACGAGACCAAAAATCACCCGTTAGATATACACAAGACGAATTACATCTCATGTTTAACCACTACAGAGACGCCAGAGTCAGCGGCAAACCTCAGAACGTCTAGCCGATGAAAAGCTGTTGCAGGCGGGGTACATGAGCGCCGAGCGCCCGGTCATCGCTGGATCTCACAACTGGATACAATTTTCATAAATCTTTATAAACAAACCACAGATTTGAGCTTTAAACAACTACATTCTCGCCTGAAAAACTCTTAAAACTACATTTCATGATACAGAAACAGTAGTATTATATGTCAACTGTATTAAAAAATGGCGCTTCTTATGTTGTCATTCTCCGTGGCGCTGCCTTTCAGCTGTCAATCAAGCTGTCAATCAAAGTTAACCACGCCCTTATTGTCATACATTTTATATCTAAATACTATCTAAACTAACGAGTTAGAAAAAAATTCACAGCCCTCATGGTTGTTAGGCACTCGGAACCTATCGAAAAATACAATAAAAGTCCATGGGACCAACCTGTAAAAACATGAATTTATGCTGTGAAAACGGACATTTTAACATGGGGGCTATGGACATTTGCTCCCTTTTGGGACCTTCCCCTAGCGGATTTTCGATGTATTGCAGTTTTTCGCACTTCCGGGTAGGCTTCATTTTTCAGATCAGAATGTTGCCCCTTGGTATTTTGCTTAAAATAACCAATGTCTATTTTAGGGATGTTATTACTTTATTTTTTTAATTAATTCATTATTTTTTGCATTTATTGTGATGAAAATTAAGCAGATTACCTTAATGAAAACAATAAATTATTAAAAATGGCATATCAATTAATATTTATATATTATTTAAGCAATATATTTTATTTTATTTTATTGTAAAAACATATTTACTTTTATTATTATAAATAATTGTAGTATTGTGTGTGTATCGTATTATTATAATATATTATTTATAAATAAATGTAAGTATTTAAATACAATAACAGAACATGTAATTGCCATGTAAATAATGTTACTGAAATGTCTCGGGTTATACAAATCTGCCTAATTTTTTATACTATATATATATGTGTGTGTGTGTATGTGTTCTTGTTTTTTTCACATAATTTTTTATTGTGCACAGATTTTAACAAAGTCAAGTTTTAAACAAATTGTTTATTTTTTTTAATTCCAGCGAGACCGAAGCATCTTACTTCAACGAAGCCATGAAAAATCCCACCTTCAAGGCCAACCCATTGGCTGCAATCGGTGATCATCTGCGAAAGCGACTCAAACAGGAAGACGAACAGAGTTAATCGCAACTCTGGAGCGCCGCCCTGTTGTTAGACTACAAAAACTGTATCTTATTATACGCTGGTACATCGAAACAAACTGATACATTCAAATCGGTTTTGTACTTCATAACATATTATGAAACGAAGAGGAATGCCAAGATTAGCATAATTTGCATTATCTGGCACTGTAAAAACACTATGGAGGAAACAGTGTATCGCAGTTCCTCTGTGTAATTTCAAGTGTAAAATGAATTGTGTTAGTGATCATGTTATCAGATATTATGAGTGTTTTCATGCTGTCTATTCCACATGCTTTTGGCAAGATAAAAATAAATCCAATGGAAAATAATTACGGCGATATTTCTTTATTAGGAGTGTATCCTAAGACAAGCGTGACTTATAACGATAAAACAGGCAATAAAAATGACTCTACCTGCTGCATTTGTTCACTTGCTGGAATATCACAGACTAATTAAAGTGAGATCTCATATATCAAATGCCTCTGCATTTCCATGACAACACGTTGCAAAAAGACAGAAAGGGCGGCAGCTCTTTTAGAGATAAAGGAGACATGGGAACCCGAACCCTGACTTCTCTTCATCGCTTCATGGCTCTTGGATGTCTGATATTGAGGAGGATCTTTTCTTGGATCTCGTCTAGATCCACTTCACGACCCTGTCGAATGCTGGGTTTCTCATAAACGGGGCAACATTATCGAATAACATCAGCATAAGTGAACACGAATGTAATGGTTCATGTTTGCGATGGACTAATGTGATTGTTAGTCCATCCAGAGAGAATCTGAGAAACCTGATGGGAATGTGGGTATAGATATTAGATGTTGTTCACCCACACAAATGTGTTCTTGTTTTGTCCTAAATCCTTTTATTTTTGTCAAGTAAGTTCACGTGTATTATAAGCATGTATTATACATTTTTTCCTCCCGTTATGAATTATATTTTTATTATAAAATCTATCTATCTATCTATCTGGTTACTAATCTAATCTGGTTATGTTTTGTGATGTGACAAAACGCGTATTATATATATTTTCCTAATTTTAGTTTTTGTTTTATATGTTTTTTTTGTTGTTTTTTTTATCTTTTGTGTGTGTGTGTTTTGCAGTATTGCAGAATATATATTTGTTCCTACATTTGTATTTATTTATTTCATTTTATAGAGGGGCAAATGCTTTATTACAGTAATGAGAATTTCGGTCTTAATGGCCCATAAAATAAGCTTCATTTTCATTATGGTTTTAGTGTGAAATCAACACCACATAGACAATCATTAGGCTAATGGCATGTGTGTGGAGTGAGATATTTGGCCTTAAAGTATTTGAGTGTTTCTGAAATAACGAATTGGCAGTTATATAAAGTAATATGCGTCAGTGTATGGAGGCTGCCCGCGTGCCCGTGCTGTGATTCCTCCTCTTCTCCTCTTCATCCTTCAGTAGGTCGGGCTCTTAACCACAAGCGACGCCACCCCAGAATCCCCACTCATGTGACTACAGGCTTCTTATATGCATTTTTACATAATATATAATAGAGAGAAAGACAGAGACAGAGAAGTATGCATGAAGTCATTAAAGTAATTGTGCATCTATGCATAAACAGCCAAATAAATACAGTAAATAACTAAAACACTGTGTAGGTCTATACATAAAAATTTCATATTGAAATAAATGTTTAAAAATTTTTTATTTTATTTATATATAAATAATGCAAAAGAAAACACCCACGAAGAGATTTAAAAGCGGAGAGGGTTCATTGTGTGGGCTTTTGGCAGTTTAACAGACTGTTTTAGGATGTTTCTGTGGCTCAGAAGAACCATAAATAATCAAGCAGCATTTGAAGAAAGAATCCAAGATATGATTAGGATACATATTGTGGGAGGAGACAGCTGTCAAGATAAAATATTCTTTTGAGCATGTCGAATAATCTATCTATCTTTAAATATGACATATCCATCATGGTGTATAGTAATGTAGCCTATATAAAAGCCCAAAATAATACACCTAATACATATATAATCTCATATAATATTAATGTTTTTTTCTGTTAAGTAGGAGTTCTACAGCTCTTAAGTTTCTCCGTATAAATTAAACAATACGACTGCCTCTCTGACCAATCAGCGCGAGAATTTTACCTGTCAAGCTCTGATACACCAATCAAACGGCAGTGAGTAAAGAGCCCGCCCACTCTTTGGCCAATCAGGGTTCAGCATCGGCTAGTACTCCGTATCATCACTCTATTCGTATCACAGATGCAAACAGGCATAATTAAATGACTCGCGTTGTGAAATGCAGTGATGCTCCGCGTGCGATAATTCAACGGGTGTCGACAAGAGCTACACGCATGCTTTGTAACATATTGCATTCGGCATTTATTTATTCCTTTTATTACGTGATGTTCATTGGAAGCTTTTTGTTCATCGGGATTCATCTCTAGGATATCAACCAAACATCGTGCTGTGAGTAATATTCACATTTAGGCTATTCATGCACACACACAAAAAAAAGGCCTATAGAAGCATGCATTTAATGTACATTATTTTGTGTTTTTACCAATGCTCAAAGATCCCTGTAGTCTTATCATATAAAGAGAGTAATGCAGTGAATGGTCCGTGATCTACAGTTCAGCATCCATGAGCTTCAGATTTGACTTAGAATTTGGTTGATCTCGTTTTTTTTTTTTTTTTTTTACTACTAAACAGATGCACTGACTGATGAGTTTTTAGACACTCAAGTGAACTGAGCATCTGTCCCAACTGCTTTTGTCACGAAAAGAAATATTGATATATTGTCATGCACATCCTCTTCATATATATATATATATATATTATATATATATATATATATATATATATATATATATATATATATATATATGTGTGTGTGTGTGTGTGTGTGAGAGTGGGGTAGATTACTTACAAATTGTAGTCTGTTACTGTTTCCAAAATCACATGGAAAAAAATTGGGGTTAGTAATGTAATCTAGATTTCTCGTTTTAGGTAATGTATTCTGACTACTTTTAGATTACTTTTAGATTACTTTTGAGCTAACTCGTTTATCATCTTACCATACTGATCTAAAAATACAAAGAGAAGGAAAATATATTCCATTCTTTGTTATCAACAACACATGAAGTGTAATAAATATTACATTACCTCAGGGTTTCCCAGACTGGGGTTCATGATGGAACTGCAGTGGGTTTCGTGTGTTTAATGACAACCTATTAAGTCATAAAAATGTACAATTAAAATGTACATAAAATAAAAACGTACACTTTTTTTTTTTAACCTGCATGTCATGTGACCATTAACTGATATCAGAGAACAGTGAACTTAATTGTATTATTATTGATTATTATTATGGACTTAATTGTATTATTTACCTAACTTATTTACTTCAAATCTAATGGCTTTCTTTAAGTAAATATATTAGGGCAAAGAGGTTCAGTAGCCAAAAAAGTTGGGGAATCCCTGCATTGCATGTAAATATGAAATCGACGTAAATTTGTACATTTTAATGTGTTTGAAAGACAAAAGTCTTCACTGTAAAAATGATATGATCAATAAATTATTACATATGTTTTTACATTGCTTTACAAGTTGATTGTACTTAAAAAACTTAAGGCAGTGTTAACAGTGTTCCGAAGTAATACAAGGTTAAATGACTCATTGAATGAAAATTCAAATGTAATTAATGTGTTCATCAGGAGCTGATTAGATATGCAATGTTGTAATGTAGAGAAAAGACTTCTTAAATGTGAAATGATTAAAAAATTCGGTCCTATATATGTATATATTGGCATGTTGTCATAAAACATTCAAAAATGTTCTCATTAACTACAGGACACAAATTGTGAACAATTAATACAAATAGTAATCTAACTGAGTCTCTGTGGCTGTTCTATACTGATGCTCAAAGCTGCTTTGCTCCTCTTGTTTGGATTCCAATCATAGTTTGTCTTAAGAAAAACAATCTAAAGCTCTTGCCCGGGCGAGTATGAATTCTGCAAGTAAAGAAATATGGTGTGCAAAGACGTGGAACTGATAAAACGTTTGATAAATATAATTTGAACATATTTAACAATCTATCAATAGTTTACATTTTGTACTTCTAGTCTTTGATAGTTTAGTGATGCATTTGTTTTGTCCTGAAGTGAATCTTCCCACTGCTCTTTTGTTTCCCAGCATGCTCTGCACATTTGCGCTTTTCTGCACAGTTGCTCAGTGATGTTGAGATCCAGGAAAATCGAGAGACGTACACACAACTATCACAAAACTCTGGAAGCAGATTAATTAAATTCATATTTTTAAATTAAAATTGGTTATGAAGATTATACTTAAATATAGTAGTAAATACAAAAAAAAAAAATATATATATATATATATTCTAACATCTGCAATAATTCTAACATTATTCCAGTTAATGCATGTTTTTATTTGTGAAAATAACTTTTTGGTCTTTTGTTGGTTTGCCTTTCCTGTTTGATTCCACCTTTTTGTCAATTATCGTAGCATTTGATGTTTTTGCCGGTGCTTTATGCTGAAATCTTAACCCTGAGCTTATTGATGAAACCTTTGTGGATGTTTTTACCTCATACAGTGTTGCTAAATTTAGCGATTTTGTCACTCGATTGGCGACTTTTTTCAGAAACCCTGTAGTGACTTTTTTTTCTTCAGAAAAGTGACTAGCGACAAATCTAGCGACTTTTTGGATTGCTGGTTAACATGTAGTCAGTCACTAGTCTATACCTGTTCCGTTGTCTGACAGAAAATATGTAGACGAGAAGAGCTTTATTGGACATTCGGCTATATATTAAAATTACAGTACGTGAGTGCAGATTAGGAGAGAAAACGGATGTAAACTGCTACATTTAGGGACTTTTTGAGCAGGCTTTAGATCATTTCCATTGAAAATAGTTGGCAACACTGACCTCATATTTACATAGCCCAGTCGTTTATTTTTATTTTTGGGGGATTCCATTTTTTGATTAATTTGATAAAAAAAATTAATAAACACTGCTTTTTGGTTTGCCACAAGGTTTGTTCCACTAAATCATACAAATATTCCTTTCTGAAAGTAAAGTTGCTAAAGAGTTTTGCAGAGTTTAGGACCTTGAACTATTACTTATGTGAAATAGTATGCACAATATGAACATTTTTCGGTTGTCTAGAATACATAGTTGGCATACTGCGTTTTGGCAAATGCACCAGACAAGCAGAGTGTGCTGCGTTGGATACTAGCCTATAACCCAGAATGCAATGTGTCCGACTTGACCTTATTTCCAGTGTGACGAATGAATCCCTGTGAATCAGATTTCAGAAATGGATTACTGCATATTGCGCACGCAGTAGCTATAGTTTATACTGCATTCTTTTCCATTTTAAAAACAGTATGCAATATACAAACTTTTCAAACTGTGCTATACTACCCTACTTTGTTGCACATTTAGTTCAACAAGTGCTAACCGGTTATCTCGAGAGTGAATAGACATTTCATCCAGGTTAAAGTCGGCATAAAACAGAAGTTGCGATAGTCTAATTTCTTCCCTATTGTGACGTATATCCAAGTGAAATGTAGGGCGGGACTTGATTTTGTCCGTTGGGAATTGATTGGGCCATTGGATTGTTGTCTGGTATTGCTGCGATCTCGTTTTTATAATAACAAATACGTCAATATTCCATATAAAAAAAGGAATTGTCCATTTTTATTTTGAAAAACATGTTGCCATGACTTATTGATCGTATTTTTTTACAGTGTAGATGATTAAGCACATTGCATTGTGGGATACATTTCCATTCAGTGTGTGGAGAATATAGTCGTAGGTCAAAACCAGAAGCCCTCCAGGTCTCCAGTTAATATTTTCCACCTTAAAAGGTGCGAAACGTGGTGTAGTTCCAGCAGCTAATTCGATCGGCCATGTTATCATGCCAAACCGTGACCCTTTGGTTAATAAACTGAAGCTAATTAATAAGCCAAAATATGCAGCAGGTGGGCGTTTAGCGGAGTCTTTGTGGTGAAGTGGCTCTTCCCGTCATGATGAGATGCATTTGTACCCTATCTCTTTTTGTGCAGTCACGAGCCAGCTGTTAGCAAAGACACATCAAGCGTCTCTAGCTGAATCATCAGGTCACGAAGCATGATTCATCAGTTTTGGCTCATGGGTTGCATGAGAGGCCTCAGTGCACTTTTTCTTTAAAGGGTCAGTATTTTGTTCCCTCAAGTACACCAATAACGTACGTTAGTCGAGGTATCTTGGACCAAATAGGTCGAACTTTACATGGCAGATTTCAAGTTTTGAGCGACTGTAAATCCTTGTTGTTTTGGAATTTTGAAAACTAAATGTTTTCTTTATAAAATCATGCTTAATTATTTCTCCCTCAGTGTAAATGAGTCAGTAGTAAACACACAATAGTAAAACCATATTTAATTTTGTATTTATTATGGTTTTACTGCTAAAATCATAGTTAATCCATGGCTACTGTAGTAATACCATGGTTAATTTTTAGTTACTATGGTTGTATTGCTAAATCATAGTTAAACCATGGTTCATTTTCATTAGGGTTTCATTTCATAAAATCATTGAGAATGCTAATGCTAACGCTAATGGATAGCTATCCTTGGTTATTACTGCAGTGCAATCCAGAAGTTGTACAAATATATTTTTTTTAAATCGTTTTCTCTAGTCTGTGAGTTGAATTATAAAAAACATTAGTTGTGGTTTCATTGTTCAAGCATAAAACTGTTTCCATTTAAGTATTGATCTTTATTGAGTGCATTACAAGAGGAAAAAAGATTTAATCCATCGCTTTTAATGATCTTCTGTCAGGCGGTCCCATCTGTGCAGTGTTATTGCCTGCAACTGAATGAGGTTTTGGAGCAGGGTTGAGTAAAGACGGATTACTGAAGATTTGACTGTCTAGTTTGATTTACAATGTGGGACTTTAAGTAGGACAGAAAATTGGAAATGCTTCTTTCTAGGTCTAGTTCTATGAACTCTTCATTGTGTCTGAATTCTGCGTTGCTGCAAAGGATGCATTAGTGTAAACCGCCAGAAAGTGGACAACAGAAAGGGTAACGCTTACGAAAAAGAAGTATCAAGTTCATTTTATGAAGTATACTTAAGTAATGTTCAAGTATGTTTTTAAGTATACATTATGAAGTATACTAATGTCAATATGTTCTAGTAGTAAACTTGTAAGTGTACTATTTTAATACCGCTTGGGACTAAATTGGCCCACTTTTAGTATATAAAAGTATATGTTTAAGTGTACTATAAGTGTAACAGTAGTAAACTTTAAGTGCACAACTAGTTCATAATTACGTTTCTCATTTGTACTGCAAGTGAACTTATGAGTATACTAGTAGTTTACTATTTTAATACTTGTAGCAACTTTGAAGTATACTCCCAGTAAACTACTAGTTTATACAACATCATACTTATAGTTTACTATTTATGTATTATTTTTGCCATTTTAGTAGGGCTGGGCGATTTAAATCGTGAGATTGTTATGCGCATCTCGTCAGTAAAGCCGGTTCCTTGATTAGTAGTAAATTGCCATCACCTGCTTTCAGATGGAGCGGCATTTACTACGAAGAGCCGTTATTAACTGACAAGCTGAGCCATATCGCATTAATAATCGCTGGCGATACGTCCGACAATCTCACGTTTTAAATCGCCCAGCTCTATCTTTTAGTGTACTCTCAGTAAACTACTAGTTTAGTAGTTTTATACTACAAGTTTTCTTTAAGTGAACTTAACATTATACTTATAGTTTACTATTTATATATAATTTTTGCACTTGCAGTAGGCCTAAACTACTATGTTCAAATGTTATTTTTTATACTTGAAAAATAGCTTTAACTGTACTTTAATTTTTAAACAAAATTATTAGCTTCATGCATCCTTTTTTATCAACACTTGAATGTTGGTAAGTTTCATAAAGAAAGGCAACATTTTAAACAAAATAGTTGAGAAAATAAAAATTTTGTCAAAGACTACGCCTTGATCAGATTCAGAAACGTGATCAAAACACAGATGGAGGTCGAGTCCAACAGAATTAGAAACATATCTGTTTTATATCAATATTTTCAAACAATGTAAGTTTCATAAGACTGTATGAAAAAAGTATATTTAATAGGCTACTCGATCAAAAGAGTTAACACAACTACAAGCCAAGTATACTTTGAATACTTAATTATATTTTTAAGTATATCTCGATCAAAAGATTGAGTACAACTACAGGCCAAATATACTTGGACTCTTCTCTCAGTATAAGTCAAGTACACTTAAGTGTAATTAAGTATATTTCTGAGAAGTACATAAAGTATTTTTTTGAGAAGTATAGAAAATGTAGACTGAAAGTATGCTTTCTTCTTTTTAGTTGAAAAGAAGTATAGTAATAGAACACTTGAATAAACTTATTTTTCGTAAGGGAATTATTATCGCTGTGTGCAAGATCAGGTTCAGTTCCATGCTTATTTTATTTACTCTATTCCACCAGAAAGCTTGTTACTATATAAACTGGAACATGTTAGTTTATAAGACAGTGTGTAATATTATGTTTTTAAAAAAGTATTTAATAAGCTACTCAATCAAAATAGTAAACACAAGTACTAGCCAAAAATACTTAGAATACTTAATTATACTTTTAAGTATATCCCGATCAACAAGTAGGCCAAATATACTTAGATTTTTCTGTCAGTATAAGTCAAGTATACTTAAGTGGAATTTGAAGTATATTTCTGAGAAGTACATAAAAAGTAGACTGAAAGTATACTTTCTTATTTTTTAGTTTAAAAGAAGTATACTAATAGCACACTTGAATAAAGATGAATAGATAATTTTGCTGTGGAAGTTAAAGGGATACTCCACTTTTTTTTTGGAAATAGGCTCATTTTACAACTCCCCCAGAGTTAAACAGTTGAGTTTTACCGTTTTCGAATCCATTCAGCCGATCTCCGGGTCTGGCGGTACCACTTTTAGCATAGCTTAGCATAGATCATTGAATCGGACAAGACCATTAGCATCTCTCTCAAAAAAATGACCAAAGAGTTTCGATATTTTTCCTATTTAAAACTTGACTCTTCTGTAGTTACATCGTGTACTAAGACCGACGGAAAATGTAAAGTTGCGATTTTCTAGGCTGATATGGCTAAGAACTATACTCTCATTCCTGCGTAATACTCAAGAAACTTTGCTGCCATACCATGAGTCCAGCAGGCGTAATGATATGACGCAGCGCCTGAAAATAGTCCCCAGCTCGGTAACTTCCAACGTGACCGGGACTAAGTTTGTCTAACCTATTAGACCTATTTTCAGGCGCTGCGTCATATCATTACGCCTGCTGGACTCATGGTATGGCAGCAAAGTTTCTTGAACGTGAACGTGAGCACAGCATAAGCTCGTTGTTTTGGTTCAGGAAGAACCGTAAAAAGTGGCTGAAGTTTGTTTTCGGCGGGTGGGTATGGAAATACATTATGTTGACAGGCAGGTAAGACAATCCTATCATTGCATTCGGTCCGAATGCAATGATTGGACAAACATTTATTTGGTCCCGAGACTTCCATAGAAGATATATGTAATTTTTTTTACATATAGACCACTTCTATTATTGATTAGTATCAGGATTTGAAGAGAGTTTTAACCGTTTTAACCAGTATAACAAAGTGTTTATGAAAAACATTGCCTGCCCTACCTTTAATATCATTTTCACCTTGAATTAATATATTGTGCATTTCTTTGCAAATTGTCCTCTGACGAATAACACTCGTTTGCAGCTGACACAGCGAAATATTAGTTCGTACCCTGGCAGATATGAGCCCAATTAGAGGCGTTGGGACTCTGTGAACGTATTCAACAGGAACATTTTAATTTGATATCCTCAGAGCAGGTCAAACCATTTTTTTGCGGTCATTTTCAAGCTAGTTTTGCCTGTTTTTTTTGCCTGCACGACTATTCGAATAATTAGTCTTAAGGAAGCTCTGTTTAATTAAGACTGGATTGGGTTTACCTGACCCTGACTGGATGAATTTAAGTGATGTTTACATGAGACACATTATCAGCAGAAACTGAAATGTTCATTTCCACAATATTAATGTATTTAAGTGTTCTTTGGAGCATCATTAGATATTTTGGCCTTGGAGACTGAAGCAAGTAATTTTTCTCTTCAGGAGGAAAGCTACTTTATGAATTATATCCATATTATCCTACTATAACAGATACACTGATTTGCACATTCAACTGCTAATATTTAATTTTCCAATAATATGTTTTCACAGTCTGCCCTGTGGTTTCATTTGACGTGCCTCCTGATGTTAAATTTTTATTTGGATACAAAAACAGCTTGTTTTTAGCAGCTTGTATTTGTCTCATAAATGGGACTGTGTGTGTTTTGCGCAGTGAAATTGCGGCCGCAGTTGAACTGCAGATACCGCTGCATCTATTTTTAGCTTTAATTGTGAATATTAAGCAAAAGGAGGCCGTACACAACCGGAGGAGATTAGACGGGGAGTCGCTTTAAAAAAACTTTATTTGCATGTTTGTCGTGCGGTGTCGTAAATGGTGTTTGCTGGGAATGGTTCCTCCCGAGGGCTTGCAAAAGAAAACTCATTTTAGTGTTTTGTTTTCTTGTTGTAAACTAATCAGTATATTTCCAAAGAATAGGGAGTTACTGACATTTTCCTATACGGAGCCAATTCTCTAGGTATTTGCGGGGGTTAAGAAGCACTTAAATGCTAAATGTATCCAAATTGAGTCTAAATGATTCAGACTGAAGGTCTAGTCTTAAATGTTAAATGAGTTAACGAAGGGACCGTTATGTTAGGAATAAATGCTAAGGGTCTAATGTGATCCTCTAATATTTCAGCCTGGCCCTGCAGTTTGTGTGTGTGTGTGTGTGTGTGTGTGTGTGTGTGTGTGAGAGTTTCGGTGTCATGGTGGTTTCATTTAATGTATGTAACATTCAATCACCATTTTCCCCAGTTAAATGGTAATGTCTGCGAGGAATTTCACAGATATCCGACCTACGTTGTGTAGGTGAAATGGGGGTTAAACATGTTAAGAATCAAAAATAGTTTGATTTGTCAAATCATTTTGTATACCGTATATGAGCTAATATATTTTCCTACAATTGAAACTTGCAGCTATTTATTTAATTTTTACTTAATTTAATTGACTTTTTTTTTTTTAATTGTTTGTTTTTTTTACTTGTATTTTATTTTTAATACTTTATTTAAATTAGTATTATTTATTTTTTTTGTATTATTATTATTATTGTAATATTTTTTATTCAAATTATTTTATTTTCATTTGTTGTTGTTGTAATATTTTTATTTAAATGGTTTTATTTATTTTTTAAATCTAAATTTAATTTTATTATTGTTAAGTAAGAGACCGGCATCTATTTATGAATGGTTCTAAATATTAAATAATTGTTTTTTTTCCTTGTATGTAACCACACATGAGAGCTATGTTTCAAAATAACAACATAATTCAATTAGGCAAACATTTGTTTCCTGCATAGTTTGTAAAGAAAATGTCCTGTCAGTACTTGTTCTAGCTCATGTTTTTTTTGTTTTTTTGGTGCACATATGTGGGCTCTTATCGCAGTAGGTGGTGTTTTATTGTGTGTGAGTTTTTACCGTGTCTCAGAGGTCAGTGAGAAACTCTTTCTTTAAGAATATATCAAATATGTTTGGTAGCACTTCCTGTGTTGTTCAATCAGATTTTTTTCAGCTGTAAGCGATCACAACTTTTGTCTTATTAGTTTTAGTAACTCATTTGTCTTTTTTTTTCTACGTCAGTATTGCTTCAGCTATCGTTTAACGTCTGGTCCATATACAGATCCTCTAGTCTGAATGAAAGAGACGGTTCTAGGACTTCCTGTTCCCTTTCAGCACAGTGAAGCACAACACAAAATGCACATACTAACATCCAGTACATGATGTGAAACTGGATGTCTCTTATTTTAGACCTAACACGCTTACGCAAGGTCATGACAGCCAATCATAACTGAAAGTCTTTTGAGGGTTTCTTCTCCTCTGATCTAACTCATGTCACGATGAACCCAAACCCAAATTTCTCAAATTAGGCCTACAATTCTTCTTTTACAAACTTTTTTTTTTCACCTATATAGTTGATGCTGATATACATTTAAAATAACTTGACAATTAAATCTATACATTTTTGAAGGTAAATTAGCGTTAAATTTAAGTTTAATAACTTAAAGGGATGGTTCAAAATTCTGTCATTAATTACTCAGAACCAGTGAGGTTCATTCTCGTGTTACTCAGTATGTTTGAGCTTCAGCAAGAACCAATGAGGTTCATTCTCGTGTTACTCAGTATGTTTGAGCTTCAGCAAGAACCAATGAGGTTCATTCTCGTGTTACTCAGTATGTTTGAGCTTCAGCAAGAACCAGTGAGGTTCATTCTTGTGTTACGCAGCACGTTTGAGCTTCAGCAAGAACCAATGAGGTTCATTCTCGAGTTACGCAGCACTTTTGTGCTTCTGTAAGAACCAATGAGGTTCATTCTTGTGTTACGCAGCACGTTTGAGCTTCAGCAAGAACCAATGAGGTTCATTCTTGTGTTACGCAGCATGTTTGAGCTTCAGCAAGAACCAATGAGGTTCATTCTCGAGTTACACACCACATTTGAGCTTCAGCAAGAACCACTGAGATTCATTCTTGTGTTACGCAGCATGTTTGAGCTTCAGCAAGAACCAGTTTGGTTCATTCTCGTGTTACGCAGCACGTTTGTGCTTCAGCAAGAACCAGTTTGGTTTGTTCCCATGTAACTGGTCCTACTTGGGATTCAAACCAAGGACGCTAAAGATTGCAACCACTAGAGCGCCCCTCGAAGCCAGTGGAGTGAGGTTAACACGCTCAGCTCTTACTGGCCTACATCCATTACACTCACCAGCAGTTTCGGTTGAGCTTCTGTTTGTGTTCGTTGATCAATGTTTAAATGTGAATAAAAGCCTAAATTCAATCAGTTCATCATATTAAGTGACTGAGTCACTTCAGAAAATTTGGACTAAACCGCTCAATTCATGTGTATTAGTTTTACGATCTCTTTAGTGGGGCAGTATCTCTTTATCTCTATAGTGGGGCAGTTGTGGCCTAATGGTTAGAGAGTCAGAATGGTAACCCAGTCTGGGTTGCGAGTTGCGGGTTCAATTCTCAATACTGGCAGGAAATGACTTGAGCAAGGCCCTAAACCCTAATCAGTCCCCATGCTTATACATGGTTTGCAGTGTGTGTTCATTACTCGCTACTCCTAAAGGTAGGGACACACCAAACCAACGCCAAAGAACTAGTGCTGATGAAAGCCGACTGTGTTGTCGCCTCACGTCGCTTGCGTCAGGGGAAAAAAGCTGCACTTGAACACACCGAGAGAACTACAGCCGACTGTCAGCTAGCTAGAGTGTAAATGATACAACTGTCCATTTCTGCAGATATATTCGTCTATATTCGTCATTCAAAAATGGAAACAGGTTGCTGATTCACAAACTGTAAACAAAGCAGTGCGTGCTTAACGTTTTGAATGTCAATCCTGCTAAACACTCTCTTTATTCCACTCCGCTCATGTTAATATTGAAATATTCACCAAGGAACACTCAGGTAAGATGACGTAACATTAGAACAGCCTTCAATCTGTACCGTTTTGACTTCTTTGCTCGCTGTTTTGCTATTATTCTCGTGCACTGAGCTGAACAGCCAATCAGAGTTCCCTCTTTCACCGACGGCCCGACGCCCAAAAAAACATAGGCCTACTTGGACTTCACGTCACTAATCTTATGAACTTTTTGAAGCATCAAAGTGGTAGTTGCGTAGCTGTCAATGGAGGGGCAGAAAGCTCTGCAATTTCATCAAAAATATCTTCATTTGTGTTCCGAAGATTAACGAAAGTTTGGGACAACATGAGGGTGAGGAATTAATGACAGAATTTTCATTTTTGGGTGAACTATCCCTTTAAGTGTGACATATTTGTCCACATTAAAAGCAAAAGTGCTGGGTGACACAATTAGATTTGGGTGGGCGGAGCTTCACAGCATGACCAACGCGACAAAAGGAAAGAGAGTTCGGCAACACTTTTGGATTTGACACATCTGTTAGATTTTGTCCTTCAGAATACAAAGAGCGACACAATGTTTGTGATGATATTTTGTTTTCTTTGGGTGTATCTGTTTATTTGTGTCTTTTTCCTTAAAAAGTGTGCGTCACAGCTCTCTAAATGTTCAAATTGATTAGACATCAGTTTGAGGACACAAGAAGTTCACCGTGTTTACACTGAGGTTACAGCGCCGTCTTCTGGCAGCATTTAGCTACTGCGTTTAAGATTTCAACACGTTCAAACCACGTCTTAAAGTGATAGTTTGTCCAAAAATGAAAGTTCTGTCATCACAAGTTGTTCAAAACCTGTATGAGTTTCTTTCTTCTGTTGAACACAAAAGAAGATATTTTGAAGAATGTCAGTAACCAGACAGTTGACGGTAGCCATTGACTTCCATAGTATTATTTTTTTCTAATATGGAAGTCAATGGCTACCATCAACTGTAATGATCAAAATGCTGTACCGTCAAAATGCTGATACCTTTGTGCTTTTGTTACAGGTTTAACACTGTAAGGCTTGTACAGAAAAGGAGGGCAAACGTACAGGTGGGTTTCATGTGTTTATACAACTTCATATGCAAAATATACAGTGATCTGCTGCTCTGATTACCTGGTTTCTATACTTTGCATTTGTTGGTGAGTTGAGTGGAGGTAATCCTGTTTGTGGATTCATGTCAGTTATCAACTGTGGCGCGTTTTAGTGAATGTCCACCAGAGGGAGGCAGAGGGTTGCTAATCGCACTGAGTTTGTAGGTATTCCAACATCACCTTTTACCATCACCTCGTTCTGCCTTAAAATGTGTATCGAGTTTTTCCTGCTCTTTGTGTACATATACACATCAGAGACTGAATTATTTGACTGTATTTGCAAGAACCTTCAGCATTTAGTATAAGACCGCTTTTCTGAGTTCTTTAGGGATTTTTTTTTACACACAAATCCAAATTAATATCAAAGAAACTTTAAAAAGACCATTCATGGTTACAAAGAAAAATTATATTTTTTCATTAATTTTAATGAAATTGATAAAATACAATAACTTTTCCATGTATTTAAAATTAATTAATTAATTAATAAATAAATAAATACATGTATTATTATTATTTATTTATGTAAAAAGTATATTTAATTTACATTTATTTAATTTTAATGAAAAATGTCATTTTAAATTGTATTATTTATTTTTTATAATCACCCCAGCTTGGTGAAGATTTATTAAATAATGGTCTAAAAAAAGAACACATTGTTTTATTTTATTTAATGACAAATAAATTCAATACTATTTTCCATTAATTGTATAATAAAATTAATCAATACAATATTTAATAAAATATTATTATATGTTATTATAATAAACCATCTTAATTAACATTAAATGTAAATAATAAATAAATTATTATAATTATTTAAATTTGAGTAAAATGTAATCTAAATATATTTCTTTTAAAAATGAATCATACTTTAAAAAAAAAATCCTTATTGAAAAATATGACTATTAATAATAAAAATCGTAGGTACTTCTGTTGAAGGTAAATGGTGTTCTGTAAGCTTCTGAATAAGGAAAAAAGCTGAATGCTGAACTGACAGTGACATGAGGGAGTGACTAGTAGAGTTCACAGCAGGTACATCCCACCATCAGCCCTATAACAGTCCCGTCAGCCCTCCCTCTCCGCAGAGCATCACTCCTGCTCTCCTCCTCCCTCTCGTTCCCTCCGTCTCACCCCTCACTCCAGAGAGACAGAGATCCTGTGATTCCCTATGGCTCAGTGTCAGAGCTGCTCTCAAAGCATGGGCGCGTATTACTGCCTCGTTCGCAGGAGGTTCAAGAGAAGACGCAAAAAACGATCCGAACGCAAAGGTAAACTGTTTGTTTTTCCACATAAAGGCTAAATCACTTTGAGCCGCTCAGGATCTAAGTTCTGAAATGTAAACATTCGTAAATGTTTACTGTAAACATTTTGTTTTGTTAGATGTATTTGTTTCAACTACATATAAATAATCCTTTAAATTACTATTTATGTTGTGATGTGTAGATTTTTGTTTGCGGAAACTGTCCATTAGTATTGTTTGCGGCGCTTTTATTTGCGATTTGTTAACAATGTCGATATGTAGTTGAACAAGGTTCAGGGTCAAGGAAAGTTTTTAAATCATTTTTTAAATGTTTAAAATTGTGATTTGCGAGGCTGGAAAAATAATATAATTCTAAATAGTAAATAATGATAATAAAAAGTTGTTGTGCAGCGAACATATTTATTTTGAGTTGAGTATACTTGATTTCTGTTTGTACCACAAATTGTTGTTTATTATTTTCAGTACATTTTTATCGCATCAATAACGCAAATAAAAGTTAAATGTGATTCCAACTGCCATGACATTTTTTTTTTAAATCAATGAATTTTATATTAAATTTAGATTAATATTCAAGCCACTGAAATGTACATTTTTAATAAATAATTTTTATAAATTTTATAAAATGTTTACATTTAAACATTTAATCCGCTATTTTTATTTTGGTGCGCGTAAAATGACTTTTTAAAAATTCAGTAATGTACTAATGGGAAAGCCATGGAAATTCATTGGACAAAAGGTGCTTGAAGAAGTTCAAATAGCTGTTAGTTACAATATCAAGTCTCAGACTAGTACTTGCATGATTTCTACCTGGTGTGTTTTAGCCGTCATCCGTATTTTTCCCCTGCGTCTTGCCCTTAGACGAGGTTGGTAAAAGCTCATGTACTGTTTCTCTCTCTCTCTCTCTCTCTCTCCCTCTTCTTGAGACTGTCGTGTCGGTGCTGAAGGCGGAAGATAGCAGGTTCAATTCAGACATCTCCTCATGTGTGAAGTTTAATCCGTCTCATTAGAACGGCCACTTCACGCTGCTAATCTCTCACCATGGTTACGCCGCCAATCCAGTCCAGTGCAGCCGCGAGTCCAAAGATGAGCAATTGAGTTAGAATTAAGATAAAAGATAACCTTTTAATTCACTTCCGCAGATATGTGATGCTTTGATGGACCGACGTCCTTCCTGAGATATTAATAAGCAGATGTTTAAGTATAAAACTAACTTTGCCTTTTGATATGATCTTGCCTTTGTTCCCCTTTACAACGGCAATGACTTCTTTGGTGGTTAAGCAATTGATTTCGCAGCTGAAATGATATTAAGCAGGGATGGGAATCACAAGTAATGGCATGTTTTGATTCGTTTGAACGATTTAGATACCTTAACGATGATTCTTTTAGTCGTTTTGAGGGAGAAAGAATGTGGAAATGGTCATTTATAACCCTCAGAACCCTTTTTTCAGATTATGGGAATGTCACATTTTGCAGTAATTTTGCAGGTTTGAAGTCTTCCGGTTCTAAAGGCAAATTGAATGGATAAAGTGTAATGATGAGTTTTACTAAACGAATTGACCCGTTCACATTTATTGTATAAAGAAATTCAAAAACGTTAGCAGCAACAAAAAAATGATATACATATATATATATATATATATATATATATATATATATATATATATATATATATATATTTTTTTTATAAGATTTAATATAATTACTTATTTATTTGTATTACTTTATTATTTATTTTGGCGAATTATAATTTTTACTGAAATGGTTTTGAAGAAGTAGTTCTTGATTTCTTTGGAAAATACTGCTTACAATCTTTCTTTTTTTTGACAATCGGTTGACTGCTCTCTATCCTAATCCTAAAGCAAGGATTGCAGACATTCTGCCATCGGCTGGGTGAAAATACACACACACACACGGGAAGTTATTCGCTTTTGGATGCCTGGTTGAAAATATTAAATTTTTAACAGAAATGGGGCACAGCAAATTAGATAAACATGGTTACTTATGCGTTTCTACACCCTGTGCCATCGTCTCTCATGCTCAAACATGGAGATAAAAAAACCCATTTTCTCTAGACCAAGTGTAGTGGAGTGAAGTCCTGGGGGACGGACTGTGAGTTTAATCTACTGGAGGGGGGAATAAATTCAACATTAGCTCAAGCGGTTCAGGTTTGACCAGCCGAAACCGAGACCGTGTCCAGTCCACCTGTCTCCTCCTCTCACTTTCACCCTCTCTCCCCCTTTTCTCTTCTGATGGACTTTGCGATAAATCCGTCTCCGTGGCATGTGGTCTGTTCTGGAGCTTTGCTGATAAAGTGTGTTATCTATCCCACCTGTTCTCATCTGTAACATCAGTGGCAACCTGTGTTTGCTCCTTTAGACACTCCTTCATGCATTGAGGATAATGGTAGCTTTTCACTTTTTTATTTTTTAGAGGTTTGCTCCTAGTTTACCCAAACATAAAAAAGTTATGTTGTATAATCGCCCACATGGCATTCCAAACCGGGATGACTTTTGTATATTTTCAAACTATACAAAATATATATTGTATATTTTGAACAATGCTTCAACTGTTTTTGTCCATATAATGGAAGTCAATGGGGTCCAAAACAACATCACATTGGACCCCATTGACTTGTATGGAGAAAAATAAATAAAAATCTGAATGTTTTCTTTTGTGTTCGACATAAAAAAGTAATGACATGAGGGTGACTGAAATCATTTTTTTCCCTTTTTTTTCCCTTTTTTGGGTGAATGTAACAGTGAATTTTATTAGATATTATACATTGTAAACTCAGAAAAATGCAACTGCCACCCCAAACTCACACCATTGTCTCAGTATGTCTGACTCCATTTTCCTAGCTCTCTTTCTATCTCATTGTTGGCGTGTATGTCTCAGTACATGTGCGTTAAATGATGAAATCGCTTGATTAGCTTTACGAATTGACACACAGCCCTGCTGCTGCCCGCTGAGTCCCTATGGAGTCGGCACTAAACGAATGCTGTCATAAAAATTTTACAGGTCATGTGGTGAAGACATGGCAATACTGGCAGATGCTAATTGTCTAAAAGATGGCAAGCTTTATTTGATGACTTGCAGTTATCATTGTAAACTCCAAGTTTAAAGAGGCTGTGACACATTCGCAAAGCTGAGCAATGACATTATATTGGATGCATCATTTTTTGCTGCTTTATCAGTAATGTTGTTGAATTTTATATATATATATATATATATATAAAAATGTTTTAATTTGTGAATATATTATGTATTATGTAGTAATAACTCATATTATGAAATTTAAATTGAATGTTGATCTGTCACTAATATAATTATTTTTGCTTCCACAGGGATCATCAGCAAGACAATGAATGATGGTAGGGAAAATATAGAGTGTCTATTAAAAATATATGTAACATTTTCTTGTATTTTTAAATTAATCTGTCAAATATTGCATGTTCAATTTGATGCACTTTATTGTTTAAAGAAGCTCAGGCCATAAAGCAGCACTTTAAACACAACACATTTCTAAAGACCGCTTTCTGAGACTTCAAAGCATATGTTCAGTTTTTTTTCAGTGACCTAGGAAATCGTAAAATAACTTGTAGGGTTGAATTCAAGTTTCCACTCAAGGAAACGTTTTTCACCCTATGTAATTTCTGCCTCACTAGTGTCACCAAACGGAAAACCCATGATTTTTTCAAACAGGTTTACTTAACATTGTACCTCTCTGCCATTGGTCAGCCAAACAGATAGCCACACCCCAAACTCACACCATTGGTTGAGCCAAAACAAAGCAATGTTTGGTGCAGAATAATGGACAACTGGTTTGAAGGAGTTAGCATTTCTGTTTTGTGATGCTTGGCTTTACCTTTAATCCAAGACTAATCATATTAGTTGTGGACCGTAATACCTTATAGGCTGACTCTGAAAGTTTGTTTCTTTACTTTTGCTGACACTTGGAGAGAATCAGGCCAAGTGTCTTTCTCTATCTGCACAGGAACAGAGTGAAAGTCTGTTCACACTCCCAACACGCACACCTTTCTCTGTCCAGATCTCTCTTTCTATCCCTATCTGCATTTCTTCAGCTCTCCCTTTGGTCTCTCTCACTCCCATAGTGTTTCCTTATGAGCTGGAGGGTCGTAGAGCTGAGGTATTGCTCGCGTTCAGGCTGCGTCTTATGATCGTACGTCTACCCTTCACTCAGAAAGACCCGCTGTGCATTTAAAGCTGGCTGCTCTCCGTGGTACTGAATTCATCTTTCTTAGCTCGCAGCTCTCCATGGTGCTGAACAAGTGGCATTTAATGCAACGTCCCGTGCTGTTTTAAAGCACCAAATGCAGTTTCCAACATGCTAAAAGTGTCTGCGATGCCATTTCAACTCAGTAATGCCTGTCGCTAATAGCTGATATCTTAAACGCTCCGTTAAGAGAGCCAAGTGTTGTTTTTTCAACTTTAAGAGTGATGAAGTTTACAAGTTCAAGTGGAAAGTTCAGTTTCAGAGTCACAAGCAAGTTTAAAGATCACTGCATACAGTTTGACTCCAATTTGACTGAAAGCGAGAAGAAAAATGGCGGTAAAAGAGACGATAATTATAAGATTAAAAACAGATGTTGAATGGTGAGTGATGTCGGCTAATTCAGCGACACCACTAATGTGCCAGGCGTCACACTGTGAGAAATGCTTCCTATTATTCCGCGGGCTTTCATTTCCACGAGGTTTGCCACAGCTAACCCTTCTTTTATGGCATTTTACCGTCGTCAACATCAATCGGTGATCGCCATCAACGAGCAGGTGCACTTATCTCAGAGTGCAATGTGGACCGATTTCGCATTCAGAATATATGATTTTATACAACTACCAACACCTTATTTTCCAGTTCTTGCATGCATAATGTTTCCTAAGAGGAAGCTCTTTTGATTTCGTGTTTGTTCACCTGAAACATTTTCTCAGCTCAGTCCGGCATCATATGGGACATTTCGGAAAGATTGAAAACTTGAGATGACAGGAAATAAAATGGTGTTTATGTCTTGAGTGTCGGTATATCGGCTTTAAAAAGCTTCTGTTGAAGTGCCTGCACATGTCACTCGCTTTAATAGCTTTCATGATTTATCGAGCTTCTCAGGGTTGTTTATCACAGAGTCTCTTATCGACTGTATCCACTTCACTCAGCCCCTTCAAAGACTCATACTGATGGCGTATCCTCATTCAAGCCAATCCACACAGACACTTTCATATCTCCCTGCCTTTGGATTCGGTTATTTTGTTTCTGCCAATATTTGTTTCAAAAGATTTCATAAATGTTGCTACAGAGGTGTGGCGAAGCTTGAGAATGAGAGAAAAGTGATTGTAAAATATCTTTTTTTTCCTCATTGATGTTGCTCCTAACCGGTATGACCTCGGTTTTTAAAGCATGTTCAAGTATTAGATCCAATAAACGGAGAACTGCCCCCCCCCCAACAGACGTCTAATTCTGAACTTGTTTCTTGCCTCAGCTCGAGTGCTAAAAGTGACTGTTTTCTCAAAGTGTCTCTTTCCCTGATTCATTAGGGGAATGTTAGCATTTAATTGGGCAATAATTGCACCTGCACATTAGTTGTCTCCCGTCATTAAAGCTGGTTAATTAGCCTCATTAAGGGAGCAGGCGGAGGGTGTAAGTGGGAACAGATGACTTCAGTAAGCAGAAATCATGATCAGAGATGAATTTTAAATGTCCTTCTCTGTAATAGGAGCCAGTGGGCGGCCCAGGGGCCAGCAGAAGTTCTGCAGTCTGGATGTGGATGAGGAGAAACACATAAGTGAGTGTTTTGTCATTTTTTCCTTATCTTCCTCCTTCTATCTGGAAATTCGTATGTGGATAAATTCTCTTATGTGGAAAGATGTTTCAGTTTCAACAATGTTCAGATTTTGCGTTATTAAAAGAGTTGCAAAGGGCGCCAATATTTTTAGCACAAACTGCATTTGTTTGTAAGTGGAAGATGGGAAGGAGTATCCTCAAGACCTATTTAGATATTCCTGTCTCTAATTCTACGTTCAGCATGGTATCTTTTCGTTCATCAGTTCTTGTTATGGCTGTGGCTTAGCAGTTACCACAAATTTTCCATTTTTTGCATTGAGATTGGTGCCTATGTGGGAAATGAGTGAACAGTCATATATAGTACTGCTATAATTTATATTTTGGGGAAAAACTGGGACAACACGGTATTACGATAATCACAAATACTCTGCGTGTAGGAACGTCGGTGCTGACTGCACATTTTACAAAATAAGGTAATTGTCAGTAGCCATGTTTCTATTCAAAGTTACGAATTTGACTTGTGCGCAAAATTGGAATATCGCATAATACATTAGCGAATAAAGCATCCAGTGAGCCGAAGAGAATAAAATCGCCATTTCCTGTAAACCTGGCATTTCCCCTAAATGACTGCCGCCTCAGAGCGCACAGACGAAACGCAATAAAGCTATCTTGCCTTCGTAGGCGGATGCCTGCTGTTTGGGAATGCAGTCGTGTAAGAGTTCTGGGAGGTAATTATACTGAACCACTTTGACGACAGACTTTGCTCAGGCATTTCAGAACAACCAAAACAGCATTTCAGATGCTGTGCAACGAGAACGGTCCGCTTATGCCGTCCCATCGCAAAGTCACGTCTTTTTTGATGCGCATCGAGGAATTTATTCGGTAAATGTGTTTCCATCATAGTTTATGCGCATGTTTATGCACAGCCAATGACGCTCAGGATCTGTTGTCAAAGTCTTTGCTGTTGCGTACCAAATCCTCCGCCATCGTCTTGTCAGTCATCTCTCCTTACTCTTGTCACGTGATAATGAAATCTGACTCCTGCTGCACTGTGATGCGACTCTGCAGCTTGTGCTAAATGGAGCATTGAAGTGTCCGTAAATTGTAGCGCCCATTGTCCAACTGAACTAAATGGTTATTATTTTTATAAAAAAGCAAAACAACAGTGTCGGAGGCCAAGTAATGTAATCGGTGTACAGAATAGCGGATGTACAGAATAGCGAATGTACACGAATAGTGACAGCCCTTGAATTCTGCTCTCTTCTGCTGGTGTTCCGCTCTATCAGTGAGATCCTGTTACGTATTTTCCACTTGATTGTTGTCTTTGAGGGTACTGTGCACTAGTTCACAGTCTGTAAGGGGGCATGGTCAGGAATGCCCAGGAGGACAAGTTGTAGACAGGCAGTGGAGTGGAAAAGTGAAGTGAAGATTGTTGACAACTCTGAAATTGGAGTGTGATGATTCAGTCTGGTGAGGATTATAAACTCTCACACTCCAACAGAATACCTGTGTGTAGTTTTGAAGCATTATTTTGGGTTAATGGTTGTGTTTAAACGGTTTTGTTTGAAGATTCATCCATGGTCTCCATGTGCTGTTTGCTTTGAGCTTGTTTATTGCACTAAAGGTTTATGAATAGGGTCTTCAAGGTAAGGAGATGGGATTGAACCTTAAGATTTCACCATTGATTCCTATACGTCTCAACCTTCAACCCTTCCAACATTATAAGCTCCTGAATCAAAAGGCAAAGTTACTTTCTCTGGACATCATAGGTTTGTTTAGCATGGATGAAAACCACAACCTGGACAGATTATGAAAGAAGCCATTGGGGATCCATGAGGATTAGACTAGAAACAACCACGGCCACGATTGTTCGACAATGATGCTCAAGAAGCACAGGTAAACACAAGAGCCAGTCTTGCCGTTGTGCAACTGAACGAGATGAGATGAGGACTGAAATACAAACTGTTGTCTCAGATGGGGCCTGCGGATTGACTTGTTTTCATGACTGTAGAAGTTAAAGGACAGCTGTTTGTAGGAAGGGACAGCATGAAGAAAAAAACCCAAGTGAAATGCAGCCAAAAATGCCTTGCATGCTTTAAAGATTCCCAGTGAAACCGAGGCTCACTTCTCCATGGCATTGCCACACGCCACTTCAAGCCATGTAGACTTCCCTGACCTGCTGCTAAATACACTGGCGCTGCCTGATGTCCTCCAGACAGTGCCAAAAATGATGTGACAATCCTAAACAATCAAACTAAAGTGCAAACGTTTGGTGGAGAGTGGCCAGAGACACAGCAAACAGCTTTTTGTCCTCTAATGGGTCTTTATAGTAGCGAGAAAGGGATACTCCTTAGATTGATCTCAACAGTCTAAACCTTAAGGCTTAAGGTTCTCTTTCTTTTGTCTTTTATTCACATTATTTTTGTTCTAAGCACCTGAGTAGTATTGTACTGCAGGATGTTTTAAGTTTATGCTCATGTCCGCATGATAACCGGTTGCGATTTATATATATATATATATATATATATTTTGTAGCTTGCGGTTCCTCATCATACAGGTCAAGTTTTTGAATACCAAATTTACACTGACATGTAATCATGGGCGGTCATGCATTTAATAGTTGCAGAGTGAGCAAAAATGCTTTAATAGTAGATTGAACTTGATTTTTCATGATATGACCTGTTTAATGTAATATTGTGTAATATTATGTAAAACATTTACCTGCATAATTTTTAGTGTTGTTTGCCATTGATTTTTAGAAGATAACAACATTTAAATCGAGTTACAGGGACATGAATAAATCTTTTGAACATCACAGGTTTGTGTAGCTACCTGTGTACATCCTCCACCAAAGATTCCAGGAACAACCAAAGTCATGTCCACTCCACTTTCCAAGAGCCTGGAAAGTTTTGGTCTGGCCTAAGCATTCTGTAACTTGATGAGGTACAGGCCCAACGCAGAAGAAAGCCAAGATAAATGCAGTGGAAAATGCTTGCACTCTTTACAGTTTCCCAGTGCATCTGAGGCTCGCATCACCACAGAATGCACATCACTAATCAGAAATTTGGGAAGACCTTAATGACACTTCGGCAGCAAAAATGACACGATTGTCCCAAATGAGCTTCAATTTGGATTAAACTGACATCTAACACTGACCTTCTGTTAGCACTGTGTATTTCAGTTTCTTGTCTCTGTTTTCTCTCCTATAAAAATGTTTTTCCTAAGCACCAAATGGAGTAACTTGTGCTTTTACTGCAGGATGTTATAAATGAGAATTTACCCTCATTTCCATCAGCTTTGGCAACTGGTTGGTTTGATGTTACTGTTTTGGTAGTTTTGCTTCTTTCCTGTGACATATTATATAGATATTTATCACATTTTCTGTTGGAAATTGTGTAAATATCTAGAGTGTGTGCTTTAAGTATGATCTAAAAATGTATTTATTGTCATATTAACAAGGTAATTAGCTCTCCGTCTGTAGTTAAAAATGCTTCTAAAAGCAATATTAATATTTTTAAAACCATATTAATATTGTCTTGATGTTAAATTTTTGACTTTTTGTCAAATTTTGACAGATTGACTTTTACGATTGTATCATTTCCATCCAGTTACAAAGAAAGATGAAAGAATCTCTAAATTTTACATTTACAAGGTCCTGCACCGAAGGCATTGTAAGTTACTCTCTCTGGACATCACAGGTTCGTGTAGCATGGACGTTAAAGAAAACCGCAACCTGGACAACCTCTCCTCCAAGGAAGCGCTGGGGGAGGGGCCTCACATAGCCAATGGGAGCGCTCGGGGATTGAGCAGGAAACGCCCACTGGAGGAGGGCAATAAAGGCCACGGACACTCCAAATTCCGCCCCAAGAAGCGCAGGAAACCGCAAGGGCCGGTCTTGCCGAAAAATGCTCTCATGCAACTGAATGAAATCAAACCGGGACTGCAGTATAAACTTCTGTCGCAGACGGGGCCGGTACATGCACCCGTGTTCGTTATGACCGTCGAGGTTAACGGACAATTGTTTGAGGGCTCCGGCCCAACAAAGAAGAAAGCCAAACTGAATGCAGCCGAAAAAGCGCTGCGCTCTTTTGTTCAGTTCCCCAATGCATCCGAAGCTCATCTCGCGATGGGTCGCACGTTGACCGTTAACGCAGACTTCACCTCAGATCAAGCTGATTTCCCAGACATGCTTTTTAACGGTTTTGAGACGCCCGCACAGCCTGATGAACCCTTCTACCTGAGTCTCGGCAGCAATGGGTCTCTCTGCTCTCTAAACAAATACCCTCTCTATGTGACTCTGAAAAACAACAACAGGTTACATCCTCCTCTCCCACTACCCCCTGCACTCACAACGCCCCCTACAGGCAGTGGCAAGAATGCTGTGATGATCCTAAATGAGCTTCGGCCGGGACTGAAGTACGAGTTCGTGGCTGAGAGCGGTGAAAGCCATGCCAAGAACTTCATAATGGCAGTTACTGTGGATACGCAGATGTTCCAAGGTTCCGGCCGGAACAAAAAACTGGCGAAATCGAGGGCAGCCCAAGCGGCATTGTCAGGTCTCTTTAACATGCAACTGGACCAGACGCCATCTCGACAGCCAATCCCCAGAGAGGGACTTCAGCTACACCTGCCTCAGGTGAGAACTGTGTACCCCGTTTTTTTTATTAGGGGTTGTCACTTACAGTACTTTCCCCTTTGACATGACCAACACACAGAAGATAAATACACTCTTCTGAAATAACTTTTTCATTTAATGTCTATGATTTTTTTTTAAATGGTTACAATGTCAAAATGACCTGTCAAAACTACCTCATATATGGGCTAAGACTACGATGCACATAACTGACTACGCCATAAATGAATTCAGTTAATTTCTATAAGACCACATACATTGGACCCCTCTGCATTTTATCATGCTTGATATTGAAAAAGCAATTTTAATGCGATTAAATGCTATGCTTCGGTAGCTTTGCTTAACCATCATTTGTCCTTTATAAAGCTTCTGCCAGTCTTCATTTAACAATTTTAATTAAATCAGAATCTACACACGAACGTTTCAGCTGGATTTCAGATGAAGTCAAGCATTAAACCTTTAATCGGTGCGCCAGTGTACACAGCATTATTTACACATTAGCTAATCCTGTTCATAATCCCTCCCATTCCCCCTTGATAACAACCGAAGAGAATAAACAGAATCTTAATTAAAATCAGATACAGGAGCACTTCTCAAACAAGAAAACGCATCACTCTCACCTTTCTGTCCAAAGAGATCTTTCAGTAAAAGTCTTGTCAGTCAAGCAATTCATTTCTTTTGAGATCGAGCATTAAAGACGTGTTTTGTCAGCCATTTTCAAATGGAACGTGCTCCGTTTAAAAGTAACAACTTCATGTATTGTTTGGAATTTGGAATTTACACAAATACGTTGTACGTTTTGAAAGAGATGTTTGTACAGTTACGGTTGTGGGTTCCACAGGTCCTCGCGGACGCCGTCTCTCGTTTGGTTGTGGACAAGTTCAGCGAGCTGACGGACAACTTCACGTCTCCACATGCACGGCGGAAAGTCCTTTCAGGTGTTGTCATGACAACCGGTAAGCACAATGCACACTTCTGATAGGAACGTTGATCTAGGAAGATGTTCTCTTCGGCTAATTCCCGTCGACCATTTTATCAGGTACGGATGTGAAGGATGCTCAGGTGATTTGTGTCACCACGGGAACCAAGTGTATAAACGGAGAGTACATGAGTGATCGAGGACTAGCTCTTAACGACTGCCATGCTGAGATCATCGCACGCCGTTCCCTCCTCAGATACCTGTACAGTCAGCTGGAATACTTCCTCAGGTGACGCGCACACACACACATCCATAGATATCATATAAAGGCTAGATGTCTTAAGGCGGAGTCACTTCCGGCATCACCGGCGGCCATCTTAGGACAGGGCTCTGTGAATTAAGGTGAGTGAGCAGCACGCACACAAATCCTCTTATCTCGCTGAAATCTGGACGGATTTACAAACGGTTTGGTTTCTTACAAACGTTATTAACGTGGCTATAATTCTGAATGCTTAAACATTTTGAACATAATTATTCATATGTATGCAGTATAATAGCTACATCTCTGACGTTTATAACAAACCAAACCGTTTGAAAATCGGTAGAAAATTGAGCAAGTTATGGTTATTTAAAAGTACATGCACCATGTTATGAGTGAGCGAGCACCCTGTCTTAAGATGGCCGCCGTGTGCGGATGTCGAGCTCCATTGGCCAGCAGCGCGGACGAGACATCTAGCCTTTATATGATATCTATGCACACATCCATCTCTTACGTCTTATAAAATACAATAATGTATTTTTATTGAATTATATATAAATTTGCAATATATATATATTAAAAAAAGCATGCAAATATATAAATTTGCATGCTGTTATGTAACGGCTCTGAGTTTATTGTTAATTTAATGTGGTTAAAATTATAGTATGTAATAAATGCATAAATTATATATAAATATTTAAATTATAAATATTTATAAAAAAAATGAAATAATATAATTTATGGGTGCTTGCAAAACTGTCTAATAATGATTTATTTTGTAATCATTAAGAATTAACATCATTCACACTAGCCTGTGGATATGCAAAATTATTTTATGTGTGTTTAATCAATTAGACATGACCTTTTATTCACTGTGAAATAATAAATGACAGATTTGATGAGATGGGTGTCAGGCCAAGGACCTATTTTCAATTATAGACATTTCAAAGCCCTTTTAATGGCCTCTGTTGGCATAATAGATCACACAAGTGTGTGTGTGTGTGTGTGTGTTTTCTCTGTAGCGACAGCACTGAAGAACATGAGAAATCCATATTCAGATGGTGCAGTGAACATGGCTACCGGCTAAAAAACGATATTCAGTTCCATCTGTATATCAGCACGTCGCCCTGTGGAGACGCCCGGATTTTCTCCCCTCATGAGGCTGCTGCCGAAGGTATGCAATTTTTTATGGACGGATGGATGGATTCGCACATTTTGTTGTTGCATTAAAATAAGGACGGGCTTTTAAAAAGTAGTAAACTAAACTCTATTCTCTTTCTTTGTAGACCAGGGTGATCGGCATCCAAACCGCAAGGCCCGTGGCCAACTGCGAACCAAGATTGAGTCTGGAGAAGGTACGATACCCGTTCGTACAAGTAACACCATTCAGACCTGGGATGGGGTCTTGCAAGGAGAGCGACTGCTAACTATGTCTTGTAGCGACAAGATTGCAAGGTATGGTGCCATCAATAGAGAAATTAAGTAGAACTGCGAACCATTAACATTGTTTTCATACAAAATATGTGTTCTCAATTGCCTCTCTCAAATTAGTCAGCATCAAACGGAAGTGGTGATTTTTCTTCCTTATTGTGACCTATATCCGAATGAAACGGCTTCTCGAACTAGAAAAAAATGTAGGACGGGGCTTGATTTTGTCCATGGGGAATTGACTGGATGGTTGTGGATGAAGATGTGCAGATAAATAATTTATAATAAATACTGCAATATTCCATAAAAAAGACCAACATTTGCAACCTATTTGAATTCCATATGGTGACATATTTCAAGAAAAAAAATAGAGTGGGATTTGTTTTTATCCATCAGGAAATGATTGAATTGTGTTTTTGAAGGGGTGGGATTGAAAAATAAATGTATATTTATATATATAAAAAAAAATATGAAATAATGTGCATTGATTTATTTAAAGATCTATATATATATTGCAAATATTATAATTATGCAAATTAAAAGTTTGTCTTTGCAATAGTTATGAACTTCAGTGGGGGTTTATTTTATTTTGCAAATGTATTTGAATTGGTCCTTTTCATGGTTTAAGCTAAAACCGTTTCTTTTTTATTTATTTCTTTGAAGTATGCACAGTTTAGACATCTTTTTCTATGTAAAACACGACTGAAGCTTCAGTTGATGATTCGTATTGAGAGAAAAATAAGCTGCTGACATCAGGTGGCCCACTTTTGTGTCGACAGACACCTATCCTTGATCCCCACTCAATGTAGAACTCTTCCTATGACAGTCTCACTTTTTTCCTGTTGCGTCCATCTCGTTAGCATTCTGTCGCATGCATCCAGCGGCACTCAGAAAGCAGCTGATTGGCTGTCTTCTTGGCTCTGAAACCCCAATCACTTCAGCTCTCTCCAGAGCGGGGGGCTCCCTGGAGCAGGGGCATTTGGACCCTGATTAGGACTCTGATTATGGCCTCCAAAAAACAGCCGTCCTGCTGAGGGAAGCCTGCTGCCGCGAACACATCCGCATGCCTCATGTTGGATGCCAAGAATCCTACTCCAGTTAAACGCGGTCATTATCATCCAGCTGTGAGCTTAGGCTTTTCGAGAGCTCGGATCTCATGCGTCACCTTTGGAAAAAACTTGTTTTAAAGGCCTTGAAGAAATTACAGTGATTGAGATTATAGACCCCAGGTGTTATTTTTCCGATCATTTCAATGGTTGCCGTTAATGCGTCTCTGTGCTAGTGCTTTTTCTTGAAATCAGCATGTTGTTTCTTTCCTTTGTGGCTTGTTCTGCAACATAAGTATCACGCTGTATGTCCACAGGGGGTGACTCATTTTGAGCCGCTTACATACGAAGACTTCAACTTTCCTTCCATCATCAATGAACAAGGTTCACCAGGTGCACACCTGTATTTTCAATAACATTTCCGGGTTTTCTTTCTGCCTTTGTAGGTGGAACGTGCTCGGAGTGCAGGGATCTCTTCTGAGTTACTTTTCAGAACCCATCTATTTTTCCAGTTTAATTTTGGGAAGTCTGTACCATGCCGACCATCTTTCCAGAGCCATGTACCAGCGCATCGCAGACATGGAAGATCTGCCCCAGCCGTTCACCCTTAACAGACCCCTTCTTAGTGGTAAATCATCTCAAATTAATAAATGGTTGATTTGATCAGTTTTTCAGCTCTTTGCCCAACCACATTTGTGTATTCTCTCATCTGCAGGTATTAGTAACGCAGAAGCAAGGCAACCTGGGAAAGCTCCCAACTTCAGCGTCAACTGGACGGTCGGAGATCAGGGGTTGGAGATCATTAACGCTACCACGGGGAAAGACGACCTTGGAAGACAGTCTCACCTCTGCAAACATGTCCTCTACAGTCGCTGGGTCTGTCTGCATGCCAAGGTAAAGCATTTCTTTAAAGGTGGACGATAATGGATAAATCAAAACAACCACGGATTGATTTTTAAATAATATGGTAACTTGGTATATTAAAATGGCAATATCCATTTACCTCTCTCAGCTCAGTGAGACTCTGCGGATCCGAGGATCTCGTCCGGGCTCCTACCACGAGGCAAAACAAGCGGCAGTGGAGTATCACGCAGCTAAACAAACTCTCTTCAAAGCTTTCAACAAAGCGGGACTGGGAGCGTGGGTTGAAAAGCCCATCGAACAAGACCAGTTTTCCCTCACCCCTTAAGATAAACCTAGAGAAAGGGATTGTCTGCAAAATATCTTTTGTACATTTACATGGAATGCAAGGTTTTAATCTAACCTCCACAGTTGTCACTCTTTTGCTTCTGTTATTATTGCAAGTCGCTCATTTTCTTTTATCTATAATAACATGTTTATGTTCACTCAAAAAAATGGCTGGCTTAAAAAGAACCTAACTGGAAACTTGGCGCTGGGTAAGAGGTGGACAACACGTTGCGCTAAACAAACCCACACAATTAACCCTATTAACTATGGCTACGTCTACATTAATCCGGATACCTTTGAAGAGGATGTAATGAGGAACATTTCTCTTTAGCAACACTACTGTATGAAAGAATATTGCAGGCACAACAATGCCGGTATAACCATAGATATCTATGGGTACAATATGCATCACATGACTAAAAATGCATCATCGGTTTCAAATACCTCAGTTTTTACAGTCTACAACGCGAAAACAGCGTTTTCAAATTTATCCACTTGGGAGTGCGTTTTCAAAAAGCTCAGTCTTTGTTGACAAAAACGCTGTCTCAATGTGGAAGGAAGGCCAAAACGGAGAGAAAAAGATGCATTATCAAACAAAAATGTATTAGTGTGGACAAGACCGCTTAATTTTACCTCTGTAATTATTTTAAATTGTTAACTGCCTTTTTGAGCATAGATCTAAAGATAAATGGTTGTAATTCATGAATGCTTTTGAATACAGACCTAAGTTTGGCCTCTTTATAAAAAGACTCTACAGGTGCTAGAAAATCAAAGCCAAGTTGTGTTCCAAATTTGAAGTTAATACCACAAAAATGTAGGTTTTCAAGAACCGTTTCCATTTTAACACATTTTCACGTGATGAATTTGGAATGTTAAAGCTTTCGAATGATACCCAATTTATGACGATTTCTAAAATATGTGATGCCAAGTTAAAAGTGCAATCCCGTGACAGTTAACAGGCTAAACTCTTAGAATTTATATGATATGTGTTAGGTTTCCTACTCTGCTGCTTTGAAATAAGTTGGCTGCTTCAGAGTATAATGTGAGACTGCAGAAGTTTTTCTAGGGGCTTTCACACCGGGTAGTTCTAGGAACTAGCCACGAGGGTGGTTCCCCATGAACGAAATGTTCCCCTGGCGGGTGCTGGTGTTTCGCGTGCGTTCGGCCAATCAGTGTGTACTTGCGTCACTGGTAGTTCCTATTGTGCTGGGTTAGACCCTACTCTGAAGTAGGAGCTAATTTAGTTCCCCATAAAGACGTTCCTAGGACTAAAATCCTTCCCAGTTCCTGTGGTGCGAACACGCCAAAAAGCTGGTACTTCCGCCAATAGTTCTAGGAACTATAAAAAGGTTCCCCCGGTGCTAAAGCCCCTTCTGTCTCACAAACCTTGAAGGATGTTCCTCACACAAACCAATAAATATTATGGTTGTCATAACCCAGCAGCTTGGTTGCACAAAAATACACAACATTGTGAACATTGCGCAATACAATATGTATTCACCGATGTCGGATAAATAAGAACAACATCTTCTGATATCTATAGTTTGGTGGTACTGCCACCTTTTTAAACACCCTGATATTAAGTACATAACTCAGAATACAAATTAATAATTTTATTCTCTATAGTATCTTTTCCACATTTAGCTAACTTAAGGTGCTTTAAGTCAAATAAGTCAAACTGCGATTAAAGTGCTATTAATTACCAAGCTAGAGTTGTGTTTTGCAACTACCCGCATCCCTTTTGATTGATAGAACATAAATTGGCTGTTTAAATAATCAGGAGATGTTTAATAACTCAGATAATTATATATCGGCCAATGTTTGATTAACCAGTCCATGCGTAGCTAAAAAATAATCGAACACAAGGCTCAACTCAGCATTTAGGTCAAATCCAATAACCCAGCGTCTTTTACAGATATTGAACATTTTTATTTTATTGTATTTGAAAATGTATTTTTCTATGTGTATGTTTTTGTCTTGTTTCCTACTTAACTGTAAATTTAACAATTTAGTTTTCTGTTTAAATGGATTATTTTGTCACCCAATTTCTCATTTCATGTAAGAATGCAAAGCTATTTTATTGACTAAATGACACCAATCACTGTATCATCAGAAATTTGATTTGGAAAAAAAAAAGTGGTAGAGTGATTTGATTATCAGAAATTTTTCAATGATTGTAATTATGTAAATACTAAATTACAGTGTTACAGATTCCAGAAAACTGCTTTGGATTTCATATCGGTTACTTTGGTCTTTCCCAAAATGGCCCATTCCCCAAAATTTGTGTTCTTGTTTGCATGTGTTCATGAAGTACACAAGACCGTTTATGATTCAGAAAGTGTTTTGAAGCCGCGGTGCACACTTTTGCAAAGCGCTGGTGTGAACTTCACAGCGGGTTTCTACCCAACAGTATTGCATCACCAAAGTGTGAACTTCTCAGAAGACTGAGAGCAACATTTAGCAGCGGCCCTTTATTGGTTTTGTTGGATTTTGTTAGTCTCTGCTCAGCAGGAGATCTAGAATTATCCTAAACTCTAGAAGTTAACTTAGTTATGTTGATACAAGAACTTGCCCTGGAAAATTCCCATGATGCCACAGTGTTCTGCAATTGAGGTTGCTCTATGTTGGCTGAACTAGAGTCCCGCATGGATTCGGTTTGAACTGGTTCTGCCGGGCCGGAATCAGAAGTTGCTTTAAGTTCTGCATCCAAGCAAAGACTCAAACGCTGCATGAGTTTTCACATGAGAAGAAAAGAATAAAAGGACAGGCTGTACTGTGTGAAAATAAAACCGTCACAATCTTTGTGGTTTACTTTGGTTCGTCAATCTTTTGTCTCATGTTTCCCAAATAACACCAAACGTAATGGACATCGAGAAAGGTTTTTCCTTAATCCTGAAAGTTGTGTTTAATTTCCAATAAATAGCATTGTGCGCAATTGTACCGACTTTTGAAAGCTTGAAAGTTTTTAAATACCCAAACAATTTAATTAGGGATTAAAAAGCATTATCAGTGTTCTGCGTTCCTAAGAACAAAAGAGTTTCAAGTGGATTCGTTTCTTGAATTCTAATTCCACCAAATTATGACCTTTTGTGTACCCGCAATAGCGACAGGCAAAATGAAGCGATTAGCGGTGTGGTAATCGCAGTGACTAGAGTGAAATTGTGTTTATCTGAGCTCGCAGGCTTGTTGTGCCGGATTGGGCTTTGAACAATGGCACTTTCGTCTAAAGTGCTTTTATCCGTGACTCCTTTAATTCAAATTCTGGAGTGTTTTCTCTCTTTTTACATGAACATTTATCAGCCGCGAGTCCTAAAAGCATGTTTGTATCCTGTTACAAGTGTGTTTTACAGGCTTACAACAAATTTAAACCAATGATTTTCCAATATTGTACAATGTTTGCGAAACTTTGTTTACACTTTTATATATATATGGAGATGCAATAACAGCAATTTATGAACTATTTACAGCGGTAGGAATTAAATGGAAATAGTAATATACTAAAACGTAAATAACCATAAAATCTTAGGATCATAAAATTAAAAGGGAAGAGGAAATACTGATATTAATATAATCATTTATTTCAGTGTTTGATTTTAAGGGCATATTTATTTTTGAATAATACGCTTTGTCTGTGTCCAGTTTATGTGTTTATCAAAACATGTTTTGCAGTTTCTGCTGACCTCTACATGTCTGGTATAATATTATTAGTATTGGTATATTTATTGGTGTCTTTTTGATTTGATTGTGTCACTGATTAATCCAGACAGAATTTTGTAGGCTTCTGTCATATTATCTCATTTTGACTAAATCCGGAAAATACTTTTTTTACAGTGTGCGCAAGTAATTTCACTGCAAAGATAGTTTTGCATTTGCTTAACAAGGAAGTATGAACAATATTTTCCCATAATACTATGTGCATCCAAAACAAACTAAAGTTCAGACAGGAGAGGTATTCTCAAACCATTATTTTTTCCTCTGCCCTTTATATTAAAGTAGAGAATGGTTTCGGATAATCCGTACAAACCTGTGGCTTCCCTCTCACAGCTGTCCCTCTTCTACCCATGGTGCATCGGGAGCATGTGGGTTTGGGCCATATCAGCTCTCCACACCTGTGCAAGGTGAGAAAGTGGGAGATAATCCCGGCACGGATTTGCCTCATCTCTGCGCTTCACAGAAACCTGAACAAACAAAATAAAGTAACCTTATCGGCCATCAAAACTTTAAAAACTTCCCCCATCTGTCGGCACCATCTTTAGCTTCAGAGAACTTCCAGTGCGAGAAGAAGAAAGCTGCCCTCCGTTTGTGCGAACTGTGTGGATGTATTTACGGTTTAGGGAAGAAACAAGAGATCTGCGGATGATTTTCAGAGTTCGATCAGACTCGAGGTGAGGCAGGATTAGCGTTAGACGCCTTTCATGGCTTCCAGCTTCAACCTTTATCTCCAAATTGCCTTTCAGGAGGTGAAGTGTGTAAAAAGAGAAAAGCTGTGCTCTTTCTGCCCTTGTCGTTGGAGTCATAGTGGTGCGTTTCACTCCACTTAAACAGTTTTTGTTGAGCGTAATTTCAAGGCATTGTATGCGAGCACAACATGTCGGTTGTTTTGGTTGCTTCAAATTGCCAAAGTGAGATAAGATGATTTGAAGTGTGAAAAAAAAAAATTGTCAGGGGCTTTTTGATGAAAGCATTTTACCTCAAAGAAAACTGACTCAAGTACTTATGACCGAAATCTCAGACAAAGCACGTAAAGTTCAATATATTGGTTCAATTTGTATTTCGCAGAACTAAACTGATAGTTAAAATCCATAAACGGTTCAATTTATAACAACTTTAGTTAAGTCGATAACAATCATTAAGTTTAAGCTGGCCTTAGTCAAGTTCTAGAGTAAATCAATGGTGAATGAGTTGGCCTACACTGTTTTGATAACACTGATTTGCCAGTGTCTTTAATCCAGAAACCTCTGCACCTCGATTCATTTGTCACAGCTCGTTTATTCCTTCGATTTGCCGCCATTAAACTACTTAATGGACCTTCCAGGCCTTTTAATGTCAACAGACCGGAGAACAACAAACACCATCTTACCTGAGTTAATGGAGCATCATTAATCTTTCACCTGCTGCTGAAAACATGATCTACCTGCTCAACATGTCAGGATGAAGAAATGTGCTTCTGTCTGAGAATGTAGAATCCAACATGGTTTTACTACAAAAAAAAACATGGTTAATATAGCCTAGATAAACAATGGTAACCACAAATTAACCATTGTTTTGCTACACTAACCATAGTTCCATGGTATTGTAAAGCTCTGGTCATACAAATGATAATCAATCCGCCAAAAAAAACATGGTTAGCCTACTACGCTTTCACTACTTACTAGGCTACAATAAAACCATGGTTCATTTTTGTATAGCACATAAAAAGACTGAATAAATTAGTAAATTAATAATACAATAGGCTATAGGATCTCTGCCATACACTGTTTGAAGGAGACCTGATATTAATTCATTATGATTTTACACTAGCGATAATAATTGTATATATAACTTTGGTAACAAATAACTTTGGAACTTATGACAATAGTTACCATGGTAATTTTCACATTTTCAGGGGTAAAGGCATATTTTGCCTCAGGAAAGGCAGTTTTCGCCTCATGGATTGTGATATGGTACGTACGTTTTCCATGTTGACAAAAATCATATTTTCAAATTTGACAATCTTTTATATCGCGTATTATTCAGAACAGTTATTTTACTCAGGTATTTTACTCACGTAATTTCTAATTTGTCGTCTTCATCAATGACGCATCCTCCAAGGCGGGAATATCATTGCGCGTGTTCGTCTCGACCTATGGTCTCGAAACATCATTTCAGTTTGTAAAAGTTACGTAATGTTGACCTAATGGCTTTTAATTTTAACCTTAACACATATGTGATGTGACCCATCTTACCTGAATTTCTTATTTGATTTAAATTTGTACAACAAATAATTATACGAAATTATGTTATTACAATATGCTACTTTACAGATGTGAAAATATTAGTCTAGTAGTAATTTCTGTACATTATGATGCTGCTGTTTGAAAGCCCCATACCCCCCCCCCCCCCCCCCCCCCACACACACACACACCCCTCTCTCTCTCTCTCTCTCTCTCTCTCTCTCTCTCTCTCTTCCCTTTCTTTTTCAGATAGTGATGAGATTTGCATGCTGACCTTCATCCGGAGGTGAGTTTGCCCTTTCCAAACCATGGCTGCACACTACAAGAAGAGCGACACGAAATGCCACAGAATCCGTCAATATGGAAGTGCAATGAGATTAGAGGCTCAATAAATGCTGTCTGTTAAAATTGATTATGGAACAGGTCATGTCTGCATTTTATGTCAATTTTGATAGCTACTATTATCAAACAAGGCATTTCCCCCTATAAATTCCAACTGCTTTTTAAAAATATTATTACATTATTAACAAATATAAATAAATAGCCTACTATAATTAAATATTGTACGATGTATTTTCATAATATAAAATAATACCTACCTTATTTATTTTAAATCGCTTTTAATGGTTCTGCAGCCATCTAGTGGACACGAGTGGTTTCAAGCCAGTTTTTAAGAGGGAAACGTCAGTACTAGGCGCAAACTACGTGATGGGCGTGGTTTAGTCATTCTGTCCTCCTATTGGTCTAAATACGGGATGTGTTTCGTCCATCAGTTTCCGCTGTTATTTGAAACCGGTTTGAAACAATAAACAGAGAGTTGGTCCGTTTATAAAATTATAAATTGAAGGCGTTATAGGTAAGTAATTAATCTTCAGTGTTTTAAGGTATGGTTTAAATTAATTTTGTTGGAAATATTTTACTTAAATGTAATTCAAGCCGCATTTGTAGACACCGTTTTTCCTGCAGTGTTTCTATACTGCTTATTTTGTGTTTACCATGGTAATACCATGTTTTTGATCATTGCAGTATCATATTTTGCCATGGTATTGAAATAATATGCTTTTTTTTTTTTAAATAGTATTAACTTTCTTTACTTCCAAGAATACTGTAGTATGGTTGCAGTTTATTTTTGTTAGTATGTCTTTGAACACTACTTTTAGTTCACAAATACCATGATAATACCATTGTATCCCCTAAAGTATTAGCGTTTAATACCATATCTTACACAAATTGACAAGCTAAATGACACTTTAATCAATGCATGTGTGTAAATGCAGTTTCATCAAGGTGCATTACAAACTAAACATGCATCTGTTTTCTTGCAGGGTTTCAGTTCAGGATGGAGCAGGTGAGCAGGTCCATCATGTCGGGGTGTTTCTTATTGTTCTTTCTGATAGGAGGGATAGTAATCCGATCTGTGTCGGTTCCCTCCACCTGCTGTGGATGGATAAGAGGGGGTTTGCAGTGCTGATCAGGTCTGAGGAAAGGTGGAAGACACGAGAAGATGCTTAAAATAGTGTTGTAGCTCATAGTTCATGTGTGATTGGCATAGATAAAGATGGATAGAAAAGCTCTCACTTCAGCATTGCAGTCCAGGGACAAAACATACGTGTTTTTGTGGACCTACAGCCAGTTTCAGGTGGCAGAATTGAGACTATTCGGATATGTTTGCAGTTATTTCGGATGTTTCAGCATGCATTAGTTTGTGACATGAGGTCACATGTAATAATGCATGTGAGTATAACATGTTGCAATGCTCTTGCAGCAGGAGCAGAGAGAGTGGGACGCTGTGAACAGGCTGCTGCAGCATCATGGGTTCAAACCTGTCAACTTTGCAGATCCAACAGAGAACAAGAACCTTGCAGGTAATGTTTAAAGAAATATCACTGATGTGTTTTTGTGATATGTTAATATTTATGTATTTAAATTATATATAAAGTAATTAATTCAATAATATGGACATTTTACTATTTTTAGTGATTGTGTAGAGCTGTTTTTACAGTTGTTCATTGTTTTTAGAGAAGCACAACCACTGTATATCCTGCACTTGCTGCTATTGCACTTCTGGTTAGACCTAAACTGCATTTCGTTGCCTTGTACCTGTACTTGTGTAATGACAATAAAGTTGAATCTAATCTAATCTAATCTAATCTAATATATTGCTGACTATATGTAGCCTACTATATATTGGTCAATTTGTCATATAATTGTTTTATATAATTGTTATAAATGACAAAGCAAATTCGGACAGATAAAATCAGGGCTATGTAAATTATAATGTTTAGATAAGAAAATGATAAAATTCTAGATATTTTTGTGCTGATAAAAGGCTAATAATAGTGTTTTTTTTTTTTATTAGCAGTAAACATAGGGTTTTAATTTAATGTATTAAATAATTGTAAAACAACAAAAAACAAAAACAGTATAGATGTAGCCTATTATATCAGTTATCTTTCTGGCTACTGACCCAATAAATAAATATTAATTATCAGTATTGACCAACATTTCTGTGTAAGTGCATTTTTGTGATGATGTTTGTTTGTTGTCTAGATTTGGTTTTGTTAGAGCGCAAGTCTGCGTCTAACTTCCGCATGATGTTGAAGACTATGCTGTCGGATTCTGAAAGGAGACAAGGTCTAATTCAAGAGCTCATTCAGTCCAACAGCCAATTAAAGTGAGTCCAGCATTCACAGATGCATAATTAATATGCTCTATTATAGTAGAGTCTTTATTATGTTTAGATATTAGGTAATGACACAAATTACATATGTTGTTTAGTACAGGGAATTTCACAATACCTGTTACCATATCGGAGACATTTTTCACCTTAAAGTGAAAAAGTACAAAATTATATTTTGCATAAAGAAAGTGAAGCTGGTTTAAACGATTTTTTTTTTCTATGACAAGTAAACACATTTCCACCCAATTCACATTATTTTCATTATTAATATCAGACAAAAGAGTTTACAGTATCGACAGTCATTTTGTTTATTGATCATAACCGAAAAATAATTAATAATTAAAAATAGTTACATGGAAAAAAAATCTAAAAAGTATAATTTATTTGTAATGATTAAACATGTACTAAATAAATTTGTGTATTTTAATAATAATAAAAAAAATTTAACCACATTTCACCTCTAAATCAAGTGAATTAAATAATAAATTATATATTATAAAATCAAGCATATTTTTGGAGCCATTACAAATGCTTGCACTGCGACGTTATTTTAATGACAGTTCTCATTACCGTAATGCATGGTTAAATATGTTGTACTGACTTTAAATTATGTTGATTTTAATAAAAAAAATATACACCAACAAGAATTTCATTACTATATTACAGTTTTTTTTTTATTCATTGCGGTGATGATATTTTCTTAAAGAAAGATGTGCTTATGTTTTATGAAAATAATGTCACAATAAAAAATCCTAGGTCTCTTAAAAGTAGACTTTGTTTACTTTATGCAAAATATAATTTTGGGGTGAAATGTGACCTCGACACTAAGTATTACTTTACATACACATGTTTTTCACTCCTTTCTCGATTGGCATTTCATCATAGATATTCAAATGGCTCTTTAATATTTGAATTGTTTAGCACGTGTTGTTTCTCCAGGGAGGCTCCTGGACGAGCACATGCTCAATAATGTAAACGATAGTGGTGCTGACCACCTGCTGTAATGTGATATAATCCGAGATGAGTGTAGGGATATGAGATCAGCTGACAGGACAGACGTGTTCACAACACAGCTGATCTATGCCAACTGAAAGTGCAAAAACTAGCAGATGCTAAGATGCTTCTGTCATTTTCAGAGAGGAAGTGCAGCAGCATCAGACGCGAGCCGCCCAGCAGTCTCAGAGGGCTGTCGAGCTGGAGGGCATCCTGGATGGGGTGAAGGTCAAAGTTCAAGACCTGGAGGACTCATACATCAGTAAAGCGGCCCAACAGCACGGCCAGTTCCAACAGCTGCAACAGGAAAAGAGAGATGCTGAGGTATTCATGCATTAAAGGTGCAGTAAGCGATTTATAAGAAACACACCCCTTCCTTCATTGCTCCTCCCCCAAAATGCACAAACACACAATGCAAGAGTGGATGTCCCTTTATCAAGGCTGAAGTGAAGCAAAATAATGCTTTTTTTTTAAAGGTCCCATGACATGAAAATGTCACTTTTTGAGGTTTTTTAACATTAATATGAGTTCCCCTAGCCTGCCTATGGTCCCCCAGTGGCTAGACATTTTGATAGGTGTAAACCAAACCCTGGGTATTTTTGAGAAAATGAAAGCTCAGAGGGGCGAATCTAGAATATTCCCCTTATGTCGTCATAAGGGGAAAGGTTACCTCCCCTTTCTCTTCTTTGCCTTGGCCCGCCCATGAGAAAATTAGCTGCGCGAGCGCGATATTGGTTTTTCCTCGAGAGACATCATGGCTTGCAAACGAGCGAAGCATGGCAGTTGCTCAGTGTTTGGATGTACAAATGAACACAAAAGTATTTTTTTAGTTCCTTCATCCGAGCCTCTGAAGAACCAGTGGGTTATGTGAATTTCTGATGTGTAATTGTTCAAGTTCAGACAGATAATCTTTCTCTCAAAATCATTCAATACTGTTTATGCATCAGTAAATTAAGCCAGTGACTAAAATATCAACTTCACATCGTTTCTCTTGGTAGGATGAAAATAATCTTATTTAAACTGTGATTAAAATATATATACAGAAAGCGATCAAAGAACAATCCCTTTCCAATCGCCCAAGCTGTCAATCACACAGCGCGAGTTTATCTGGACACTTGCCAAAACTCGTTATGAAATCAATGACGCTGTTACGCTGCACAACGAAGCTCTTACTGTACTTACCTCATGTTTGCATTGGTGAAATCATTAGTGAGAGTGCAGAAACTGCGTTGCAATGATAAGATCTTCATTCACACGATCAACAGGCTGTCATCTGCTCAATGCTCATCACTGCAACCTTTTATGTGATGGGAATAGATCTAAATACTTAAAAAACTTCTTACGATTCGTTAATCTCGATAGCTGTAATAATAAAAACGTATAATAGCTGTAATAGTAAAAGTATTCGAGAGAGTTCCACATGTAATGATAGCTATTTCATATGCAAGCATGTCAGCCAATCACAGCAGTGGGCGTTTACATTGAAGTCTCACAGCAGACACGCCCCTTCAAACAGAGTGTTCAAATCAGGGGCTAAAATCAGGCTAGGAAAAATCAGGGGGGCAGCGTTTCATATTATGTTGAAGCTTCCCCGGGCGCCGCCATTGGCTATCAGACCATCACCTGCTGTTAGCATCCCATTGACTCCCATTCATTTTGGCGTCACTTTGACAGCGAATAACTTTACATCTGAGGCGTTTAAAGACTCCATTTGTCCATTATTTATTTCTAAAGAAACACGACAATGTATAAAAGGCTCCATTACCTTGTATCTTACGTTATGGCCCCGTAGAAGCAGTTTTTGTAAAAATAGGCTAACGATTGCGTCATACCAACGCGACTCTCTGTCGCACAGTAGAGAGATTACCGTATGGACAGGAGGAGAAGCTCGCTCGCAATCGGGGGGACGTGGAGGCAAAATGGCAAAGTAATTAATCAGAATACTTAGCAAAAGTTTCTCCTGCTCCAGCTCATGGACACCTCCTACTCACACTCTCCGTCTCTGCAAGTTTCGGAAGGGAATGATTCAGATTTCGCTTGGCACAGCTACTAGAAGACAGACGGGTTGCTCACGTCACATCTACGTCGTCAAGCTCAGTGTGAGTCTGCGCAGTACGCTCGACCATCAGGAAGTTTGTGCTTCTAATTGACTTCACTTGCCTCCGTTGAATCCAATGGGGTCGCTGTGTCCAGTTTATATACTGTCTATGGGAAAAATGCCTTTTATTTCTAAATTATTAAAAATTTTGATCTTAAAAACATAGTAACATTATAAGGGCACCCCAGGAAACATTATAAAATAATAAAATAATCCATGTCATGGATACAGTTTTTCTTCAAATCTCACGTTCTCACTCTCTCCTCCCCCATCATGAGTGGACACGCCCCCTTATTGTTGATTGGCTACAAGTGTGTTTTGGTGCTCAGTCTGATCCACTTTTAACAGCGTTTCTCAGAAATCGCTTACTGCACCTTTAAATGAAATGCTTTCTAGTTATCAGTATTGGCCATTAAAAGCTGTTGTTTTGTGTGTCCGTGCAGAAGCGCCTTCAGTCTCTGGAGCAGAAGCTTTCTCAGGAGAAGGAGCAAGTGTCTCATCTGCAGAAGAAGCTCCAGTATGTTGTGCGGGACGAGGAGAGACGCGTGACCCGCCAGAACCAGGCTTTCCAACAGATCCACCGCAGATCAGCCCGACACAACTCCACCACCGACCAGCAGTGAGTGCCAAAGAGGATCATGGGATCGGCTGTGTGTTTATGTCATGGAAATTAATACAATCTTAAAAATGTTATAGACATTTCTATTTGACTATTATTATTTTAATTATTTTAAAAAATTATATGATTTTTTTAAATTAAATATATTATTTAAATTAGAATTGATTTAGTAATTGTGAACAACTCAGTCATTGGTCAAAAGTATTCAAAGAGTAATTAGAATTTTACAAAAATGCGAAAAACTGGAAACGTTTTTTTTCCTGTATTTAAAAAAAAATGTAATCTGTTTTTTAATTAGATTTTATTTGAATTACATTGCATTTTAATTTATAATTTATAAATCGCTCAGTTATCTCTCATTATTCTTATTTTTTGTATTTATTATATTTATTATTTTAATATATTTGTATTTGTGTATTTATTATTTAAATTTGAATTTGTTTAGTAATTGTGGAATTCATTGGTCACGAGTACCGCTGCAAATTATTTTTACTTATTTATTTTGCGGAGGCTTATTTTGTTTCAAATGTTTTCAAAAAAAAAAAATTCTAAATCTCTATTTTCTTTTATTTATTATTACTATTAAAAATACTCACCAAGTAATTGTAAACAATAGGAAGTCATTAGCTTAAATAGATTATAGAATGTTGTCAATATTTTTTTAAATTATAAATTTCACTTTTAAATTAATTATTTTTATATTTATTATTTAAATTATAATTTTATTATTTACATTTTTTGATGACCTTATTTTTATTGATTTTTACAAAACAATTTTACATTTTCCAAAATCATTTATAAATTGTTATATATATAAGTATTATTAAGTATTTAAAAAAAATCAACACAGTAATTGCAAGAGAAGAAATCATTTGTTTCTGGGCTTGCAGAAGCTGACACTGTTCTTGTTTCTTTAAAGGATTTTGGACGTCATTGACGTGTACGAGTCCCAAATACAACAGCTACGTAATGAACTAATGTAAGCATATGAAATATTTTAAATTTCAATTATTGATGAAAGCTCCTCAAAACATCAGTGTCACGTTTTCCTGCAGACTGTATAAAAGCAGCTCAGGAGAGAAGAAGGACTCCTCAAACTCCCAGAAGAACAGATCCACAGTGGAGAAAGATGCCATTGACTATTCCTCCAACTATAAAACCCTTTTAAAGGTATGATTAATGATAAAAATTTGATTTCTGTTCGCCGTCTTGACATGTGAACATGGTTCTGTTCGACTGCAGTCATACCAGGAGCAGCTGAAGGAGACCAAAGCCCAGCGAGAAGAACTCAGGACCCAAATCCAGCGGTTAAAAGAAGATCTGGAGTCCAGGTTGATACCACATTTTTGGAGCTGTTCCTATAGAGTAGCATTAGTGTCCTACTTTTTCAATCAATTTCCCGATGGAGAAAATTTTGTTTATACTTTCAGTACCTGACTGTTGGTTTATTTGGTGACATTTTTAATGTTTCAAATTTTAGACCCACCATAAAAGAACTCAAGACCTGCAAAAAGCAGTTGAGACGCTTGGACCGAATGATTCAGCAGAGCAACATCAGGTAAGATCTGCAGTGAGCGAACACTGTTCTTCTAATGAATCAAGCTCACGAACGACTTGTTGAACAGGTCATCTCAAGCACTCAAACCACAGGACTCGGCAGAGACGCCTAACACGGATAACACCAGCATCCTGCACCTGGACGCATATAACTGCAAGAGACACCTTACGGTGTGTGGAGATTTGTATTTACTGTTCTAATATTTATGCGTTTTATTCGTATATTTATTATTTAAATCAGAAATTGTTTATTAATTGCGAACAACTGAAAGTCATTGGACACAAGTAACCCTTCTAATGATTTTTGTTTATTTATTTCGGGGAGGCTTATTTTTATTGATTATATATTTTTTTTAAATTCAAAAATTATTTATATATATATATTTTTTTTATTATTATTATTATTATTAACGATGAACCAAAAAAAATCATTTTATTATTTAAATTAGTAGATGCACAACTAAATCAGCAAAGCAGGGTTTTATAGTTAACTAAACCCGTACAAAAATGTGTTACTTAAAATAAAATAAATGTTAACTGAATTAAAATATAAACATTTTATTTAAGCTTTTCTCATTTTCATTTAGTTTTACTTGATGTACTAAAATAATTATAACTGAAAAAAATTATATAGACATTAAAAAATTTAAATTACAAAAACACTACAAAATTGCTCAAACTTTTTAGTTCAAATGAAAACAGAAAATATGATTTTTTTTTTTTAATGTATAAAAAGTATAATAGTTTCTTAATAATACTGCTACAATAACACTGCTTTGAATCAGATTTTAGAGGCTTATATGTTTTTGGTTGTTTTTCAGGATGTTTGTACGGAACTCGGTGTGCAAAACGTCGATCATCTCATTTCTGCGGTGAAAGTTCGATGCAAACAGGCTGAATCTGCCACCAAACTGGAGAAGGTGAACTTAAAAACTGATTCGTATCTGAATTTATTATGCCGAAATGGCATACTGTGATACTACTCTTTGGTATACTCAATGCTGTATGCATAGAATATGGTTTTATGTATAAAACTCTGCTGTTTTCAATGCGACAAATACGTTTTTGACTCATTATTTAATCGGACTGACGAAAGATAAGATATTTGTATGCAAAAATGATGCAGCTTGCACATACTATTTAACATACTATTTTAAAACAGAATACAGTGCGCTACTATTCCATTCAGAATGTACCTGATGCCTTTCTGACATTATGATCTGTTTTACCTGGCAGATCCTACATGACATCACCACTGTCCTGACCAATCCAAGGGCTCCGTTGGGTTTGCTGAGGCAGCGTGTTCAATCTAACCTAGAGATTGGCCGGGAGGCGGAGTCTGAGCTGATTGTTTCCACCCTGGATGTTTGGAGCCAACAATTAACCTCTCTAGCAGTGAGTAAAATCTGATTAACTTTTGGGCAATGAATTTAGCTAAAGGTGTGGTCACATTTAGCTTTGTTCAGCGAATTTTCGTGGGTGAAATTCAGTCATTTCAATAGGAATCCACGCAGTCCTCGCTTGAGGGTGAAAGATTTTCCCACTCAGATTTCTCAAGTTTGTTATGTGGATTTGCTGTGTTGACTACCCTGAAACCTGTTTGGTTTGACAGTGACTTCGTACATCGTTATACTGTTGACAGTCCAGAAATCCAGAAAAATCCAGAAATATAATAATTAATGGTGTGGTGGAAATTACCGTTGTTCTACAAATTTTCACTGGCAAATATTCATTGATTTCAAAAGGAATCTATACGATTGGGAACTTCGCTTGTGGGTAAACGATTTACGTGGAATCATCCTGTTAACCAGCAGAAAGCTACTTGGTTTGAAAGTGACTTCATACATTGCTACACTATTGACCGTATATATTGTGGCCACAAAACTTTGCCGAAATTTTTATTTAACTAAAAGTGTGGTCAAATTTACCGTTCGATGACTCTTCAAATGCAAAATCCAGTCATTTCAGTTTATTATTATTTCCTTCAGCTAAGACACCTGTTCACTAGCCTGGAAATCCAGACCTGGCATCGACTAATGAAAATCGCCCAGCTGGAGGGGCGGCACCAAGCAGAAAATCTCACTGCGCGCAATTGGATAACACTACGACCAATCACAACAAGCCCCATACGCTTAGCTACCAGCGGAGCTAACTGGTAGATTATACTCTACCGTATCCGGTCGGCAAAACAGCAAAAACGTCCTTCTTGCAAAAGAAGGATTCGAGCGCCGTCTTCTGTTCCTCTTTTAGATAAAAAGCCAAGTCTAACTCTTTTATTGTAGCGGCCAAAGCCGTTTCAAACAACTGGTGTTCATCCATAGCCATCTTGCAATGTTACTAATCCCACACTGGGGAAATTTCTGTGTTACAGCAGCTCAAAAATAAAAAATAAAGTAAGAAATACAAAAATATAGGGAATGAAAAATAGAATAGAATAGAATAGAATAGAATATGATTAGTTACAATAACATAATAATAATAATTAGAAAACAACTGTATTCACACAATAACCAACCTTATGTAAACAGACAGTATATAAATACAAATATACAAGTATACAGATAAGTATAATGTAAATGAACGGAGGTAACATATTGCACAATTGTAGGTGACACAAGTAATAAATAAATAAAGAAATACACATAATGCAGAATAATTGTCCGGTGCTACTCAAAGTTCAGAAGCAGCTAGCAGCATTATGCTGCTGCATTATGATGTTGCATTAAAGAGTCTGACTGCTGCTGGAATGAAGGACCTGCGGAAGCGCTCCTTCTTACACTGAGGGTGCAGCAGTCTGCTACTAAAGGAGCTGCTCAAGGAGATCACAGTCTCATGCAGGGGGTGAGAAGTGTTGCCCATAATAGATGTCAGCCTGGCTAACATCCTCCTCTCCCCACCTCCTCTATGGTGTCCAGAGGGCAGACCAGAACAGAGCTAGCCTTCTTCACCAGTTTATTAAGCTTTTTCCTGTCCCTTTCTGTACTCCCAGCTCCCCAGCAGGCTACTGCATAAAAGATTGCAGATGCCACCACAGAGTCATAAAAAGTTTTTAACAGAGACCTGCACACACCGAAGGAACTCCGCCTCCTCAGCAGGTGGAGACGGCTTTGGCCCTTCTTGTACAGGACATCTGTGTTTGTGGACCAGTCTAGTTTCTTGTTAAGGTGAACACCCAGGTATTTGTATGTCTCCACCATCTCAATGTCAACACCCTGGATGTTCACCGGTGTAGCACCAGGTGGCCTCCGGCGAAAGTCAACTACCATCTCCTTTGTCTTGCTGGCGTTGATGTGAAGATGGTTTGACTCACACCAGTTGACAAAGTCCCCGATGACCTCCCGGTACTCCTGGTCATTCTCCTCTGAAACCCTCCCAACAATGGCAGTATCGTCGGAGAACTTCTGCATGTGACAGCTGCTTGTGTTATGCCTGAAGTCCGCTGTATACAGGGTGTAGAGAAAAGGAGCGAGCACTGTCCCCTGTGGTGCTCCTGTGCTGCTCATCACCACATCAGACACACAGTCCTGGAGCCTCACATACTGTGGTCTGTCAGTGAGGTAACTGATGGTCCATGCAGACAGGTGTTGGTCAACACCAGCCCCCAATAGCTTCCCCCAGAGTAGTGATGGTTGAATTGTATTGAAAGCACTGGAAAAATAAAAAAACATGTCCCTCACAGTGCTCCCAGTGCTCTCCAGATGTGACAGTGCTTTGTGTGAAAGATAGATGATGGCATCCTCCACCCCTATGCCTGGTTGGTAAGCGAACTGTAGGGGATCCAGTTCTGAACTCACCACGGTTCTCAGATGTCGTAGTACAATCCTCTCCAAGGTCTTCATTAGGTGTGAAGTTAAGGCAACCGGTCTGAAGTGATTGGGCTCCCTGGGATGTGCAGTTTTTCGAACTGGAACAACACACAAAGTCTTCCACAGGACTGGAACTCGCTCCAGACTCAGGCTCAAGTTGAAGATGTGCAGGATGACTTCGCTGAGCTGATCTGCACAATCGTTAAGCATTCTGGGGCAGATTCCATCCGGGCCCGGTGGCTTTCTTGCCTTTCTTGATCTTTTTTAGCTCCTTCCTCACCTGATTGACTGTCAGAGAGAGGCTGCTAGAGGGAGGTATAGAAGCTCCCTGGAGAGACAGATGGGTGGATCCGGGTGGAGGGGTGTGAAGCATCCATTATCGGTCATCTGTATCAGCCAAAATTTTCATATTGGTGCATCCCTAAAAAAAAGGTTCATTGTTGACTGTCAACAGTGTAGCGATGTATGAAGCACAGCTCACACTGAAATATTGCTAATGTGACCTCACCTTAACTGCAGAAGGAAATCATTGGGTTTGAATGTGATTGCTTTGGTTTACTAGGATCTTCATCGTGCCCTCATCAGACTGGAGAAGAGATTGTTGCCATGGCAGCCCGAGAGCGGCATTACCACACCTTCAGATTCTGTCCGGGTGGAAGACTTGATGCTTATCGTCGACACGCTTCTCGATGAGACGGCATCAGAAGACAAGGTTCTTCTCCTCAACTCAACTCTCCCCTTAGCGTTCTTAATAATCCACCAGCTGATGATATTCTCGCCGTTCCTCAGGTCCTGCGGAGTCCCACCAGACACACCCTGGAGTCCATGGTCGCCCACTTCCAGAAACTCTTTGACGCCCCGTCGCTGACAGGAATCTATCCTCGCATGAATGAGGTCTACACCAAGCTGGGCGAGATGAACAACGCCATGAGGAACCTCAGAGATGTTCTGGAATTGGGTATTGAGATGTCTGAGCATATCTACTTGACTTGAGTGTGAGTTTCCTCATCCTCTCTGAATTAATGTTGTCATATCTTGTGATAGATGACAGAGCGCCCCCTAGCGAGGTTGTCAACAAAGTAGCCGCGATTGTGTCCCAGTCAGGAAACGTAGCAAGTCAGGAGCTCCACAGCCTTCTGGAAAGCAGCGACATTGACAGGTATGTCCATGTTTTGTTTGAATTTTTGATTGTGCTCAATGCAGGCAGGCAACACTTTATGATTGTTAGCATTAGCTAATGCATGAACTAACTAAACCGTGTTTTCCCATCATTTATCAACTCTACTTTTTAATTTATACAACTTGAAATGTTCAAAACATTAGCATTTACCCGATTAATAAATGTTGTTCATCAAACCTAAAGTATTAACTAAATTGAAATTCTATTCAATGCTTCAATTTATGTAAAATTGTTTATTAAAAAAATAAATATAGTTTATGCATGGAATTAAATGTGAAAATTCATAAGAATAAAAAGTTTATTTTGTTAATATTAGTTAATGCATAAGGTATTGTGACCTTTTAACAGCATTTATTCTCATCTAAGTTAGTAAATGCATAAATATACTGTTGTCTATAATGTTAAATCATGTTCTTTCATAATACAGTAAGTTATAATACCGTTACTTCATAAAATGTGCAATGTTAAAAATCTATATCAAGTAATTAACATTTATTTTTGTAGTAATTAACTAAATTAATTCATTAAATTAATGATTTCTAGCTCATGTACATTGATTCAATGCAATGTTTCAATTTATGTAAGAATGGTGTGTGTATATGTGTGTGTGTGTGTGTGTGTATATATATATATATATATATATATATAAATTGTATATTTTTTTAATGATTAAATATCAATTTTCGCATTTAATTCCATGCATCAACAAATATTATATTTGTTTACATTAGTTAATGCATTAGATATCATGAACTAATAATGAACCAAACATTTTTTAGTGTTAAAAATGCAATTTATAAAAAGTAATTAAATTTTATAATACATTCACTAATGTTGGCGAATTGAACTTTAAGTGTTACAAACTTCTTACATTACATTAAGCAGAGGCTTTTATCCATTATGCAACTTCTTGTACAAACTGACATTCAATGTTTCTATTTTATTTTTAGAATGGTTTATAAAAAAAATACTAAAGCATAAATTTTCTCATTTAATTTCATGCATCAACCATCTAAAGAATAATAATATTTCTATTTGTTTACATTAGTTTATGCATTAGGTATTATGAACTAACAATGAAAATGTTTTTACAGTATTTGTTTATACATATACTTGTTTCATGTTTTCATAACACAATCATTTATAACTTGTAATGTTAAATAAGTATATGAAGTAAGTTGAGCTCATTATTGTATGATAACCAGTACATTAATGAATTGAACCCTTATAGTGTTGCCAACCTTTCATGTAAATTGACAATTTATTGCTTTCATTTATGTAAAAATGGTTTATAAAAATGATTAAATTAAATATGAAAATGGCCTTAAATTTGCATTTGAGTTCATTTGAGAAAGCATGATTGCTTAAAAATGCAATATCAAGTCAGTTTAATATCAATTCAGGAACAATTTACACAAAATACACGAAGGCTCATTTCTTCATTTGGAAACTGCAAGTGAATAACAGACAGCAAGTGTTTTCATAGTGACATTTGTATTTTACAGTATCATTGTCAAGCTGAAGGAACATGAGGAATTCTTTCCGGTTTTCCACTCATTTATACTGGAACTTCTGCAAACTCTGGGTGAGACCAAACTTTATTCATGTTCAACAAGAGTCAGTGAAACTCAAATGAAAAGTACATACAGTACATCTGTATTCTAGTGTATCTGAACTTCAACCATGAAAGCGCAGATCTCAAGTTCTCCTAAAAACATCATCACACAGACATTAACATTATGTTGTGGCACTAGTTGAGTTCCAGTTTCCTCTCTTTTTCAGACGTCTTGACCCTAGATGATGTTTTACCGACCGTACGCACTCTCAAGTCAGCGGCGTGACTAAAGGCTGATGTGTTGTAAAGCACCATGTGGTTTCAGAACTGAATTTAAATGTTTTGCTGTGTATTAATTAGAAAATACCTTTTGTTCATATTTTATAAATAAATTAGCATATTTGCTGTGTTTTCCGAATCGGCTCACAACAGCACGTTTTTGTAACATCTGGTATTCAAAATCTCTTTAATTTTAAGAAACTACTATATTTTTTTTTTGGTAGAAATACTGTGCATAAAACGTCCATCAGTCCCCTTCCTCTGAAGAGCTGGAGTGTCCTTGAAGAAGTTTCTCCATGATCAGACTGTTGGAAGGCGCGTTAGTGATTAGCGTCAACACAAAAGTGGGCGTCTCCTTTGATACGTGACGTATGACCGTACAAGACGCCAGGTCCTCGATGTGAAAGCCAGCGTGCCGCTGAACATCCTGCTGGAGAACGGAGTCCGCCGTCTGATCGCCAAAAAACTGCAATAAGAAAAACACATGCTTTTCTGAACTTGTAAATACTTAGAGATGAATGTACACAAACCTTTTAAGTGCTGTTTACACAACACTGTAAAACTTTATGCGTTTTGGCCGTTCATTTACACTAGAGATGCGCGGTTGGCGGTTACAGCCGCGGACTCCGCGGATAAACCGCGGATTGGGCGGATGACGTGACGAAAAATAATATTTTAATTAAATTCGGGCGGGTGGCGGGCGGTTGAACCAATCAAATGAAAAATATATGTATACACAAATCAACGGATGGCGGGCGGGTGCGGTTTTGAAAATTGGTCAAAAACGTTGGTGCGGCTGGATGGCGGACGGATGATGATTTTTGTGATGCGGTTGCGGATGAAATAATAGCCCATCCGCGCATCTCTAATTTACACGGCAACGGCGGCCTGGAAACGCAAGCTTTTGAAAACGATAACATTATCTCCATGTAAACTACAAAAACGCAAATTCATGAAAACGGTGACGTCATGCACATTACGTGTTCAGTCTATAAGTGCGTAGTGTTTCTTTACAAAGTGACATCGCCATCTACTGGCCTGGCATGAGTAGTACAGCAATTTTAGTCATTTTCGCGGTTGTCGCCTGTACACAAAAGACGCAAAGGGAAAACGTTCTGTTTTTTAGTACATCGTTGTGGTGTAAATGTACCCTGAGTTCCAAGCATCTGTTTCGACAGAGATAAAGGTACTTACAGCTTTCCCTGACAATGGATTGATGAAATCGGCCCAGTATCCTCCTCTCCACAGCGTGAAGCAGATTTCTTTAGCACCGCTGACAAACTGCAACAAGACGTCACATGTGTCAGCCGTCTTAACATACATTTTAGACTCGCCACAAGGAATGATTCACAGTTTTCTGACGAAATAGGAACATTTCTCATAACCACATCAAGGTCATATTCTACACCAAAACAAAATGCTATATATTTGGGGGGCATTAATCAAATGTGACAGTAAAGACATTTGTTTCAAATTAATGCTGTTCTTTTGAACTTTCTATTCATCATAGAAGCCAGATAAAGTGTATCACCATTTCCACAAACATATGAAGCAGCACAATTGTTTCAACATTGATAATAATAATGTTTCTTGAGCATCAAATCAGCATATTATAATGATTTCTGAAGGATCATGTGACACTGAATGGAGTAATGATGCTGAAAATGCAGATTTGCATCACAGGAATAAATTATATTTTAACAAAATTAAAACAGAAAAGAAATTTAAAAAAATTAATTGTAAAAATGTCTCACAATATTATAGTTTTGATGCAATAATTTCAGCCTTGATGAGCAGAAGAGACTTTAAAAAAAATCTTGTATTATATATTTATATCAATGGATTTAAAATATCTATTATATTTAGGACAATCAAGCACTTTTAATCTTCAATATCTTACTCTTGTAATTTTTTTGTATTTCTTACTCTTATCGATGATTATCATTGTAATACAGAAAATATTTTCAATTAACATCAGCATACAAAATATGCTATATGTATACGGGTCAATGACGTGACGGGTCATTTTTTTTGTCCAAAGGCCTTAAAGGTATAGCAGAGGATTTTCTTTTTCCAGGTGGATCATCAAGACTATTGGTCCTCCTAAGTGTCAATCATTCTGGTGATATGTTTACGTAAGGCCGTCGTACGTGCTCGTGCACACGATTCACACGATGGCGTGCGCTCAAAACACAGGTTGGGCTTCCCACTGATGCCTCAGTCGCGAAGTTTCTACTTGACAGGTAAAGTTTGGCATGCTATTTGGAGAAATCCATTTAAAATCACTGCTAGTAAAAGTTAATGTAAGCTATGATTAGCTCGTGCATGCTCTCTCGTGCACACGTTTAATAGGCGTTCCCTCTCGGGAGCATGTGCATTTTTTTCAAAAAGTGGAGAGGGCGGTTCTTTTCTAAAATTCGGGAAAATCCTCCGCTATACCTTTAATAATAATAAAAAAACAAATATATAACATCCAAAGTATGTAAGGTAGTACAACTTGATCTCGTTTACTGAATCCAAAAGGTTTTAATTATATTTTACTACATATAAAGGTATTTTAAAGATTTTGAAGTGTCAAAGGGTCATTCGGTAAAACCGATATAGTAAATATTTAAATGGAATAATGTTGTTTTTAATAACTAAAGGAACTACAATAATACAAGTATAAAGCAGATAAGGCTCTTTTTTTTACATTTCCCCTTTTCTCCTTTCCCTGTGCAATGTTTTACTTGAATATGTTGGAGTGTTTAGAGTAGTCCAATAAATGATTACATTTATGAGATCAGTGATAATATTATTTAATATTTCTTCTGTGGTACACACTATATACTATCTCAACATCAATGTCAAATCAGTTTTTAACTTTCAAATCAGTGGTTAAACCGAATGACTTTTTTGGTGACACATTGTTTCAAAATTACAAAAAACAGTGTTAATTGATTGTACAAACCACAAAATCTTATTGTTACATTTACATTTACATTTATTCATTTAGCTGACGCTTTTATCCAAAGCGACTTACAATTGCTATATATGTCAGAGGTCGCACGCCTCTGGAGCAACTAGGGGTTAAGTGTCTTGCTCAGGGACACATTGGTGTCTCACAGTGGATTCGAACCCGGGTCTCTCACACCAAAGGCATGTGTCTTATCCATTGCGCCACACCACCCCCCGTTATTGTTAACACCTAGGTAAACTAAAAAATTGTTTCAAATATAGTTATATCTCCATTCTATTTTTTTTTACACTTTTAACCTTATTCGTCAATGACCTATGCATACACTAATATTAAAATGTTAAATATATTAATACAATAATAATATATTAATAAACAGTCAAATGTATAAGTATAATATAATAATATATAAATTAAAAAATATGTATCAGAATGCAATTAATATAATTTTTTTAAGTCAATATGTAATTTTCCAGTCAAACTCACATGATCCAGTAGTTCCTCCTGATCTCTGTTCAGTTCCTCTGTTCCCAACTTCTGGTTCTTTTGTGTTACCGTGACGACAGTGATGGGACTCATTGGCAGCACTGGGAAAAACAGCTCTAACTCTGTCAAGACAAGGATTTGGTTATTAAAAAAACTGTTCTAGTAACTTTAAAGATGCTTTACAGGTATTTTATATGTGCGTACCTTTCTTCAGCAGCTCTGGACAGGAATGCATGGAACACTCCACATTGGACTGACTGAAATAGTGTTCAGCTTTACTGACTCTCTGCGCCATGAGAGAAACTTCTTTACCCTAAACATCACAAATCAACTCAGTCATTGGAAGAATAAAGAACAAAAACTGAAGAATTTTGACCATAAAACTGATTTTTACCTGATATTCATTGACGAACTGTGCGAGTATGAACTCGTGCCTCTCTGCGCTAGACGGGGTGGTTAAAACATCCGGGACCGTCCGGTGGACCGGGACTTTCATCTGTAACTCGGTACCTTTGAGGTGACAGTCGAAACCCACGTTGCCTGGCAACTGGAACCTTTGATCTTGAGGCCCGAACGGACCCATCGTCTCATCTGGCCATACTGTTGTAGGACCTGTCAGAAACACCATTAACAAACATTTAATATAAGAATACAAATATATTAATATAATAAAATGTATCAATTTACACACATACATACATATGCTAATATTAAATACATATAGATATAATAACAAGATATACAACTATCTACTGGTACCCTATATTAAACATTTTATGTTAAACAAATATATATTAATAAAAAAAAAAAAAAAAAAATAGATTTCAAATACATAAATATAGTAATATAAACGTAAAGATATATCCATATTTACATTGTTATAGATTAATATTGAACAATTAAATGTTAAAAATATTATATATATATATATATATAAAATAAATATAAAAATAAAGTACCACATATAAACAAACAATTTCAACAGTTTCATTAATATATATACACACATGTAGAAAGAGATTTATTAGAATTACATGTTATTATGAAAAAAAAAAATATATATATATATATATATATATAAACATATCCAATCTAACATTGTTATACACTATAATACTAAACAATTAATGTTAAAAGTATTAATAAAATATTTATATTTATATATATATATATATATATATAAATAAATAATATAGATATAGACATATAAATAAAATAAATCACATTTGTATTGTTATACACCATAAATATATAAATAAACAATAAATAAATATCCTTTATTTATATAGAATTATTTAAAATTACCATATTTTTTCTTCAAGAGCAAGAAACATGAAACCGTATGTATATATATATATTGTATAATGGCCCCTCCACAAACATATAAATAAATATAAGTCACATTCATGTAACAGAAACCTTCATAATGACCTGAGTTTTGAGATGGTACAGCTATATAGGGCTCATCTGATCCAGACGAACCAGCGGCTGAAAACCCTCTGACAGCCACGATCCTCTGAACCAGTGTGTGAACCACAGACGACTGGCTGACCTGTCTAACCCTCCTGCACAGCACCTGCATTATTCAACACACACACACACACACACACACACAGCGTTACACACACATCAAGACCCACTCATCGAATGATCACATGATGATGAGTGATACTCACACTAGCCATAATGCTGTGCACAGCTCCACTTCACTTCAACCTGCAAACACAAACAAATATAGCAAACGTTCATTTTAAACACTGAACTTTTTTCATATTAAAATACGTAATAATGAGAAAATACAATAATATATAATGTAAAATACAACAATAAATAAATCTATACACGTAAAAAGAAACGTGTGGCTCCTCATAGACAAGTATTATTATATATAAATTACATAACTGTTTTAAAAAGGTTAAATAAATATAATAAAATAACTTGTATTATATGTATAATATTTTAGACTTGAGTGTTTCTATTTCATATTGTATTAAAGATTCTACTCAATAAAAAAAACCATAAAAGTCCTTGTTTTCCATGCTTATGATAACACACTCTTCATAAATTGCGGTTAAATGTAAAACACACATGTATATGAGTACAGACTGTCATGGCAGAGGTTAAGTGTTTTGTTTTCCCCATAGATCAGCTTGTAAACACATCAAAACAACACTGTTATGACCCGCTCACTTTCACTTCAAACACGATTAAAGCACAGCGAGCACGTGACATTAGCGTCAAACTGTGATCGACATACTGTTCTGCTATTATAGATCTATATGACACAGGTTTAATGGTGATGTGTCGTTATTTTTAAGGCGTTTTCAAGGTAAAGGACAACGTGTTCCACTCACTCACCCTGTTTGTCTTTTCCAGGTTCTGATCTGCTGATCATCACGTCCGCACGATGAGCGTCATGACATCATGACGGAGCGCCGCATAGTACAAAAGCAGCAACAACACAAAATAACAAAATAAATAAAATCATATTTAAATATCCTCCTGAGACCCAGGAATAGACTTTTGTCTACTGTAGTGGAAATACAGATACATTGCATTGAATGGGAATATTAATTTATGGCCATTTTACCCACATATTGCATCAAGTAAAATGGTGTATCAATTCATTCTGTTTATCTTTCATAACATAGTTGAGAATCATCTTTATACAAATTTTGGTAAAAAAAAATCCTGAAACCCCAAAATTCATTGGTGATTGAAAAAAAATCCCATTGGTTTTTGCGTATACATATAATTTCATGTCATTTTATTTTTTAAACAACTTAGTCCTGGTGTCTACAGAGGACATAGCATTACGTATGAATAAAATATTATTTTTTCAAAAATGTTTTTTACCATTTGTTTCTTATGCTCTCTAAACAATGTGATTACATGAAGAAGAAAAAAAAAAGAAATTGAAAAACCTTTTTTTTTTCTGGGTCTAAGGAGGATATTTATATATACACACACATATATATATATAAATACACACACACACACACACACACACACATATATATATATATATGTATTGTAAAACTATAATGTTAAGCACATTTCATTATAAACGTACTAATACAAATATATGAATATTATATATTATATTTATTAGTATTCTTCATATATGAAGAATACTAATAAATATAATATGTTGTATAATAAATAAACAGTACCACAAAACAAAATTACGATATTGTTATTACAATATATATTATAATAATATATATTATAGAAAATGCAATTGTGAAAATTAATGAACTTTTTTCACTACTTTAGATAATATTAAACAGAAAAATGACTTAGCATTTCATCACTTTTTAACTTGCAATTTTGTTGCCCCTGGCATAAAGTTTTTTTTTTTTTTTTCTTATACACTCTTCATATATGTATATTTGTTTCCATGTGAGTTGTTTATGTTTGTACATTTTTTTATATCTTTTCTGTAATTTAAAAACAAAAGGCCAATTGGATGGAAATTACGCATGCGTTGACCGATAATGTCCTCTAGGTGTCAGTACAAGCAAACGCTTGTCATTCTGCAACTGTGGCAACAAATATATAATTATAATATGGCACCAAGTAATTGCAGACAAAAACAGCATAAAAAAAATCATCAGGTATCAAAAGAGGGAAAAAAGAAAGAAAGTCAAGAACGGAAGGCTGTCACATAAGGTGAATGTCGCTGCATTGGAAGGTTAGACAAGGCGAATATGTCAGCTGGGCAGAAAAGCCTGTTTGAAGGGGGCAGCGTGTCTCCCTGAAGACTGACGTGTCCTCAGAACAGAGTTGAAATGGAGTGAGGTTTGGGCCAGAGGCTTTTGCTGCCTCTCTCTCTGTGTCTGTCTGCACACATACACACACTTGCATCTGCATCACGAGCAGCCACCATCTGGCATCTGGACGCGGGGACGAAGAGAGAGGTCAGCAGGTCTAGGTGACCAGACCATCTCTCTGCTGCACTGCAAGGTCAACATGCAAAAGCACACGACAGCATTTTGCGTTTATTGTGAATTTATATTCGCTAGAAACTACTGTATGGATTTAAAACATATAGTTCGATTCGTTTAAAGGGATAGTTCACCCAAAAAGGAAAATTCTGTCATCTATTGGGTTACTCCCCCTCATGTCAGTTCGTTCATCTTCGGAACACAAATTAAGTTATTTTTGATGAAATCTGACACTTCAAAAAGTTAATAAAGAGACCATAAAACTAGCCTAATCCATATGAATCGAGCGGTTTAGTCCACATTTTCTGAAGAGACTCGCTTTATATGATGAACAGATTGAATTTAGGCTTTTATTCACATATTAACATTCATTAAATGTACTGTGTCTTTCAACATACAGTGTAAAATGAGATAGGTTGACACCATAGGTTGATTACATTGCTTTAACTTGCCAATTTTTTCATAAGAATTGAATTTTATACGAATTTAATTGAATTGAAGAATTAAATTTTATACAAGATTCGACTCATTTTCAACTCAAGTCAGTTTAATGTAATTTAAGTTGAAATTACTTAAACATAAGTTGATTGTACTTAAAAATTTAAGGAAGCAACTTTTTGTGGGCAAAACCCCCCAAATATAACGACTTTGTTCAACTATTCATTTTCTTCTGTGTGGGCCTCTGAGTGAATTCACGTAGTGTAACAGCGCTTCTGGGTTGCACGTCACACGCATCACACACATGACAAGCGTCGGCCAATAGTGAGCCTACGTTCTGACAACCTAGAAGCGCTGCGCTGTTACACTATGAACTCACTCAGAGGCCCACACAGAAGAAAATGAATAGTTGAACAAAGTCGTTATATTTGGGGGTTTTTGCGCACAAAAAGTATTCTCGTCGCTTGATAAAAATGACTATTTTAAACATTGTCTTTACTAACTTTCTGGGCCGGCAAGTTTAAATTACAGAGAAGCCTATGGAGGAGTGAGACAGCTCTCAGATTTAATCAAAAATATCTTAATTTGTGTTACGAAGATGAACGAAAGTCTTGCGGGGTTGGAACAACATGAGGGTGAGTAATTACTGACAGAATTTTCATTTTTGGGTGAACTAAACTTTTAAATACAATGCAGACTTCTGGGAATGCAGTCCAATGATCAGTGAATCATTCACTAAAACAAATGAACTGATTCATTAAAATGAATCAGAAATGCCAACTTCTATCAAGCATGGGCAAAAAAAAAATTTGACAAAAAGAAATTTGTTAATTAGAAATTATTAAAAAAAGATATACCAAGGCTAGATTAAGGCCAAAGCAAAAATATCACTGAAATAATATCATTCAGAGCCTTCGCCTGCTGTGCTCGAGTCTCATAACACACGACTCGGGAGCAGCGCTAGTTCAAATCTGAATCGTGATCAGAATCTTAATTACTTGGCATTTGTCTGCAGCAGATATTAAACTGTATATGATTATATCTTCCTTCTCATCACACTAGAAACTCCATTATGGAGTCCGAAGGACATTTTTAAGCTGTAGGACATTGTAAATAAAACGAATAACGGATTTAGCTGCTTCTGTGTGCAAAAAATAAATAAATTAGCCTAGGCGCTAACAGATAGCTTTGTCGTTTTTGGTCCATTCTCGTTTGTAATGGCCACATAATCACAATCCAATCAATCCTTGTGGATAGCTTTAAAATGCCTACATTCTCCACCATAAATATCCAGTTTCATGCAAAAATGTGTCACATTATAGAAGTAAAATGGGTGTGCCATGTCTGTAGTATGTTCATTTCCAAATGGACTGATCTCACAGACAAAAGTGTGTATTTAGGTCACTCTTGACAGTTTTGACTTCAAACTCTTCGTATTTCTGGTCTGGGGAGTGTAGCAGAAACGCAGTAAGTCAGAACTGGGCTTTTTTTATTGCTGCGCTGTCAAGCTCAGAGAGCCCCAGTGCCAAGAATCAGCACTTTTCCAGGGCCGTTTCATTTCTCTGCCTCGTCCTCCCTCTTTTTTTCTCTCAGGAGAGATGGTAGGGGGCTGCTGGAGCCTCATTAACTCGCCTGATTTGATTTCTTTGCAGCCCTCAGAGGGGCGCGATAGTCGCTTGCTGTGAGAACCGACTGCATGTGTCGCGGCAAAACTCACAAGTACCGCGGAGCTGCTTGAGAACTTTCGGGATAAGACTAATGTTGGTTTCACAAAGCTGAAAATCAACTTTCCATGTCATTACAGGTAAACGGCGCAATCTTAATTCCTATTCGCCCCATGCAAATAAAAGTTTAACCGCAGCGGGTCTTTGAACCAAAGCTGACTGACAGGAAACGAGTCTTTACTATAATCTTTCCCCTCAGCAACATGTGCTTCACCGATGAAAGAAAAAGAACCACATTCCTCATTCTCTTTCCGCACCCTGACTTGTTTAACCCTTGACGAGAAACTCTTGCGCTCTTGGGGAGATTTGGAAGGTGTTTGTGTGACGTGTGTAGAGGGTTGAAGGTTCACAGCTGATGAGGGTATACGTTCTACCATCTGGTCACCTCTGGGTCGAAATATGCAGCTGTCTGTCTCAGCTAGGCTACTAGAATGCTTCTTAGGATATGTTTACACAACAGCGATGCACTAAATACGGAAGCGTTTTTCCTTAGATAAATGATCCCTGTTCACATGGATCCAAGAAAACGACTAAAATCGCTGTATTCTGCTGCCAGGCCAGTAGATGGCGATGTAATTTTGTAAAAAAACACTACGCGCTTATAGACGGAACATGTAATACGTGCACGCATGACACCGTTTTCACAAATTTGCGTTTTTGTTGTTTACACGGAGATGATAACAGTATCGTTATCAAAAACTTGCACTTTGAAACGCGATTTGTGTATTCAGAACGCATAAAAAGTGTTTACTTGAAAACTGTGTCGTGTAAACCGCCCCTTAGATTTCAATTTAAACATTCTTCTTTTAAAGATCATCGGATTGTCTGACAACACATTGGATTAAAAGACATTTTTTGTTATTCTGCCAAAAGCATTTCATGAAATTGCAACAATTCCGAGAAAAAAGAAAAAAAAAGAAGAAAAAAAACTAAACATTTTTGCACACAATTCTTGCAAAAAGTGTGTTTACATAGACTTTTCAATAAATTTTGTAGTTTGTTTTAGATCAAATAGAAATACTAAAACACAAATCTGGTAACATTTTATTCATTTTTTATAAAACAAAAAATATGACAAAACTCATAATGACAGAACAGAACTCATACTCACTGCATAAAAAAAAAAAAAAAAAAAAAAAAAGAGTAATTTTAGTCGGTTACACTATTTTAAGGTGTAATTGTTACAGTGTAATTATATATTTAAGTACTGAGTAATAATAAACTGCATGTTACTATGGTAAGTACATGTAACATGTAAACACGGACACTGTAAAATAAAGTGTTACCTTTAAGTCTTATGAGCGTAAATACATTGTAACAACATGTTGTAAGTTTTTGCTTGACTAAAAAAACTGGTTTCCTGAAAGTGATTCATTCAGAGTCAGATCTCATTGGTTGCACTGTGACATTTTTTGTTATTCTGCCAAAAGTTTTAATGGCATTGTAAGGAATTTAACTATTCCAGTTCCATTAACAAATACAAGTGATCATTTCTTTAATAAATATTTTTTAAACAATTCTTACAAAAAAGTGTTCACACTGACTTTTAATATCTTGTTGCAGTCTTTTGGATCAAATAAAATGTTATTTTTATGAAAAATATATATGACAAAAACTCATAATGACATATGTCATGAAAAACCAGAGAATAATTAGAGGGGCCGTTTACACGTCGCCGCTTTCAACTAAATACTGAAAACTTTTAAGGCGTTTTTCCGTTCATTTACACGACAAAGGCGTTTTTGGGACCTGAAAACAAGTTTTTGAAAACGATACCATTATCATCTCAAACTACAAAAAAACAAAATTTGTGAGACCAGTCAGTGACGTCGTGCGCATGTGTATTATGTGTTCAGTCTATAGGCGTGGACTCGGAGTGTTTCTTTACAAAATCACGTCGCCAACTACTGGCCTGGCATGAATTGGCCTGATCATTTTCGTGGATCCGTGTGAACATGATCGTTTTGACAAGTTTTTTTTTTAAAACACCACTTTTAGAACATCGTTGTCATGTACATGAACCCTAAGGCCCCATCCACACTACTGCGTTTTAGTTTAGAAACGGAGGATTAAAACGAATACGATCTCCGTCCACACCAGCGTTTTAGGCCCTGTTTACACGAGAACGCTCGCGGGTGAAAACGTAAAAATATTTTATCAGATGTGCCTTTCGTTTAGACGGCGACGGCGTTTTTGGGGCTTAAAAATGCAAAAAAGTGAAACCACCCTCCAGAGTGGAAATCTTAAAAACGCTCCACCGTTCCCGTCTAAACGGTAAAAACGCAAAAGTCTGCTAGACAGTGAAGGCACCGATCAGTGCTTCACATTGCCACCTAGCCGCCTGGAGTGCATACTACATTGAATTTCACACACTTTTGCGTCACCATATGCACGCAGATTTCCCCCCCATAACGCTCGTCTAAACGCAGAATAAAAATGTATCACTTTTGCGTCTTCAGATCGTTTCCGTGTAAACGTAGCCTTAGCTGCGTATTAGAATTGATCTCCGTCCACATTAAAACGACTGAAAACGCGGATCACGTGACCATTCACCAACACTGGGCATGCGCGTGCCGGTGTAAACAGGAAACGGTGTAAACAGGAAACGGATTGACTATTCCTCAGATTTGATTAAGAAGAAAGTAGCTACCTCTGCAAAGATTAGAAATGTCAAAGACCAGAGATTTCTTTTCATGGACTGACCGTTTTTGTATGTTTTCTTCCGGGGACGGGTCATGTGATGGGTGGCTGACGAATCAGGGAAGGATACGCCATGACTGATGATACCCAATCATAGAGCCGAGCGTGAGCCTCTGCGTAATCGTTTCTAAAGTCCTCCATTTGACCCGTCTTCACTAAAACGCCCCACGGAGATTCAAAACGCAAAACGGGGTCGGCAGCGTTTCTAAACTTCTCCGTTTTAGATCTTCGTTTTTGCCGTTTTAGTCTGGACGGGAGGTGCAAACGTAGCAAAAGGTCTCCGTTTCTAAATGAAAACGCAGTAGTGTGGACGGGGCCTAAGTCTTACAAGCCATAAATCCAACATAACAGCAAGTTGTAAAACTGCTTATTTTGATTCACTAAAAGGATTTCACAATTCTCAAAACCGGCTCAAAAGACAGATTCGTTTGGGAGACGAAGGACACGGTTACGCTGTCTTTTTCACGCAGTAGATTCAGAAGCAGTGTCGCGTCACCACTGAATAGTAGTGCTGAAAACTCTGTCAGAGTATTTTAGTATGAGTAAACCCCATTATTGAGAGAGTTTGCTCAGTATAAACAGCCTGGACATAACACAGTTCTTTGCTAGTCAGGACTTCATACGTTCTGTGGAAAAAGCTGCTGTCAGTTCAATTTGTGCAAAGAGCCATGTAGCTGCTCCAGGGGTTGTCAGTTCAGCCGGTACCCAGAAGACCCCTCTCTGTCCTGGGGAACACAGCGCTCTGATCTGTGTGTGGTGGGTTTTGTTCTTTCCCTGCTTTGATTCTAAAGAAAAGAAACGGGTATTTAATTTGAATACTCTTAACAGTGAGGAACAGATACGGTACAGTGTGAGAGGAGGTAGGGAGGAGAGAGAGAACTTTGAAAGGAAATATTTTGCATATGATTATGCTACCCTCATTCTGAAAGCGGTTACTTAGTGTTAAAATATTGTTGTTAACACCCTGTCCAACGCAGCCAAAACTCCTTCGGAGAGAGGAAATTCAAGTAATAGAACCCCTTTTTTTTTTGCATAATTGCATAATTCCGCTGTCATCTGCTTTCTGATCTGATCACAACTTTTCCTATGCGCTGGCAGGTTTGTGTGTGTACATATGATATGCGTGTGTGTGATTGCAGCTCTATCTCTCGCTTTCCACACACACACAGAGAGAGATGTGTTAAAGGAAAGAGAGCAGAACGGTGACATTTTGTAAGGCTGAAATCATTGTCACACTAAAGCATTCTGTCACTTTATGTCACACCAACACAGAAAGAGAGCTAGACTGCAGAGAATAAATTGTTTTTCCACAGGTGGACATTTACAAGGTTAGCCAGAACAAGAGAATCAGAAATAAACTGTCATGGTACTTCGTTCAACGTGCCACTAAAATTCGCAAACATAATGTCAAATATTCACTTTAACAGTTTTTGTTTGCTCTTTGTTTGAATAATCAATGTGATTTGCAAACAAAACAGAACGTTTGTTTGTATTTTGTAAATTGTGGTGAGAAGTCGAACAAACAAAATTCAAAAAATCCGTTTTAACAATCGTTGTACTTTGTTCAGCATCTCACCACAATTTAATTGGTTCATTTTGCCAGCTCAGTTCACTAACAAAAAGCGAAATATCGTATCGAACATTTGTTTGTACCTTGTTCGAATCGTCCCAGATTTTGCCAAACAAAATACTAAATCAGATTTAACAATTTTTGTTTGCTCTTCGTTCGAAATCAATTAAAATGCCATATATCCACTAAAAACATTGCTTATATCATTTTGCAAATTCCTACCACTATTTTTATGTTTGTTTGTACTTCTTCTTGACTTCTCAACAATATTTGCAAAAAACATTAAATATCTGTTTTGACAATATTTGTGCAATATTGGTACATATGTGTTTTTGTAATAAGTTAACAGACTGTTAACATACACTCACCTAAAGGATTATTAGGAACACCTGTTCAATTTCTCATTAATGCAATTATCTAATCAACCAATCACATGGCAGTTGCTTCAATGCATTTAGGGGTGTGGTCCTGGTCAAGACAATCTCCTGAACTTCAAACTGAATGTCAGAATGGGAAAGAAAGGTGATTTAAGCAATTTTGAGCGTGGCATGGTTGTTGGTACCAGACGGGCCGGTCTGAGTATTTCACAATCTGCTCAGTTACTGGGATTTTCACGCACAACCATTTCTAGGGTTTACAAAGAATGGTGTGAAAAGGGAAAAACATCCAGTATGCGGCAGTCCTGTGGGCGAAAATGCCTTGTTGATGCTAGAGGTCAGAGGAGAATGAGCCGACTGATTCAAGTTGATAGAAGAGCAACTTTGACTGAAATAACCACTCGTTACAACCGAGGTATGCAGCAAAGCATTTGTGAAGCCACAACACGCACAACCTTGAGGCGGATGGGCTACAACAGCAGAAGACCCCACCGGGTACCACTCATCTCCACTACAAATAGGAAAAAGAGGCTACAATTTGCACGAGCTCACCAAAATTGGACAGTTGAAGACTGGAAAAATGTTGCCTGGTCTGATGAGTCTCGATTTCTGTTGAGACATTCAGATGGTAGAGTCAGAATTTGGCGTAAACAGAATGAGAACATGGATCCATCATGCCTTGTTACCACTGTGCAGGCTGGTGGTGGTGGTGTAATGGTGTGGGGGATGTTTTCTTGGCACACTTTAGGCCCCTTAGTGCCAATTGGGCATCGTTTAAATGCCACGGCCTACCTGAGCATTGTTTCTGACCATGTCCATCCCTTTATGACCACCATGTACTCATCCTCTGATGGCTACTTCCAGCAGGATAATGCACCATGTCACAAAGCTCGAATCATTTCAAATTGGTTTCTTGAACATGACAATGAGTTCACTGTACTAAAATGGCCCCCACAGTCACCAGATCTCAAACCAATAGAGCATCTTTGGGATGTGGTGGAACGGGAGCTTTGTGCCCTGGATGTGCATCCCACAAATCTCCATCAACTGCAAGATGCTATCCTATCAATATGGGCCAACATTTCTAAAGAATGCTTTCAGCACCTTGTTGAATCAATGCCACGTAGAATTAAGGCAGTTCTGAAGGCGAAAGGGGGTCAAACACAGTATTAGTATGGTGTTCCTAATAATCCTTTAGGTGAGTGTATAATTTCCTTTAGTTAAACAAGTTTTGTTTGCTCTTTATTTAACTTGCCAATACAATTTGCAAACAAAACGCTATATATCAGCTATAAAACAATTGTTTATACTTTTGCGACTTTTTACCACTATTTGCAAAATAAATGCTAAGTGTCTGCTTTAACGTTTCTTTGTACTTTGCTTGAATTCTCAACAGAATTTGCAAAAAACACTATCCGCTTTGAAAAGATTTGTGTTTTTGAAATAAATTACACAGTTCACACAGTAAGATTATCTTACACAGTAAGAACTACTGAATAATTTGAATAGTACCGAAAGCATAAAGCAGAAAATCATGGATAAATAATACTGTGTTTGTGTGAGGGGTCTAATGTAGTCTTTGTGTTTGGTAGAGGAGGCATGCCTTGTTTACCTGAGGGAAATACGATGAAACACACTATACAGTGTGCAGCCGATGGCAGTGCTACTGTCAAAACACTCTCACACACTCCCAGACTCTAAGCCCTTTAACCTCCCCTCTCAACATGCATCACGCGCACACACACGTTTGTGGGGTCTTAACCTGCCTCCATCAGCACACATTATGCACGGCATGTGTGTTTCGAACCCTGACAGATAAAGGGGAACGGGGCCGCCACACGACACCTCTGTACACATATACAATAACAAATGCAGATCGGATTGACTTTTCCTCCAAATACATTCACAAACAATATAACACATTTTGGACCTTCAAGCATCCCTTTGTGAAACAAAATTGTGGCAAAAGCCAACAGATAATTATTTTTCTTCAGCTAAACATGCAGTTGTGGGGACAAGTTGTTGTTTGAGTGGGTATTTAACATTTTGTTTGGGAACTGGGTTGACAAGTGAAACAAAATGGCAGATTGTTTTTGCAGATGTTTGCAGATTGTTGTGACAAAATGAACAAAGAACAAAAAAATGTTTAACTGTATATTTGGTGTTCTGTTTCCAAATTGTGAGGACAAGTCAAACTAAGTACAAACAAACATCATTACTGTGGATATTAAGGGTTTTGTGAGAAGTCAAATGAAGTCAAATAAAGTACAGAACGAACAAACACTGTTAAAGCAAAGTTAAAAGTTAAATTGCGGTAACTGAACAAAATGCAAATAAACATTGCTAAAGTAAGTTAGACGAAGTACAAAACAACTCGGATGAAGCACAAACAAACATTGTTATAGTACATATTAAGGATTTTGTTTGCAACTTGTGGTTGGAAGTCAAAACAAACATTGGAAAAGCAGATATTTAGCGTTTTGTTTGTTACCTGTGGTGAGAAGTCGGATGAAGTACAAACTTTGTTTTAGTGGTTATTTAGGGTTTGTTCGCAAACCGCGGCAACTGAACAACGTACAAACAAAAAGCAAGTCGTGACGAAGCACAAAAAATGGTCAAGGCAAATATTTAGCATTTTGTTTGCGACCTGTGGTGACCAAGTCAGAAAAAGCACAAACAAACATTGTTATCGTGGATATTTAGGGTTTTGTTTGCAAATTGCGATAACTGAACAAAGTACAAACAATCTTTGTTACACCAACTCAGATGAAGTACAAAAAATGGTCAAAGCAGATATTTAGCGCTTTGTTTGCAACCACTGGTGACAAACAAACATTGTTATAGTATCGTTATATTTAGGATGTTGTTTGCAAATTACTGTTACAATGTTAAAGCAGTTTTTTGTTGTATTGTAAATTATGGAGTAGTTTAAAGGGATATTTCACCGCTGGAAAGATGAATGTGTATTGAAATTGGGTCATTTGTGTAGTAGAAATGTGAAATTATTTTAGAACTTGGTGCCTTCTAGACTGAGAAAAGCCAGAAAATGTATTTTTGGCTCATGTGGATGAAAGACAACAACTCCCAGAATGCACTTGCTTCGCCGCCCTACGAGGCCACTCCCAAGCCACGCCTACCGATTACAGAGGGCAGTATCGGAAGAAATGATACAACTAGGCTACTAGTTGACTCAAAACTGAAAAGATGCCGTTTTATCGTGAGATCCCACTATGGGCGGGTTGAAAACATGCGTAACGAGCTCCTACTACTGGCTGTAGTCTCTCGCCTCTGGACAAAAAAGGCTCCGATGACGCAAAATGACGATTTTTGCGTCATCTGAGTTTTTTTTCCAGACACACAATACAGAAATCTCTCGTCTCAGAGGGACATGAGGGAGGGAAGCACGGTCATTCGAAAATACTACCGGGTTTCTACTGATACAAAGCTAAATGCTAATCGGTGAAGTATCCCTTTAAGTGCTTTGTTGGTAAACTGAGGTGACAATTCATACAAAGTGCAAATAAACATTGTCATAGTAGATATTAAGCATTTGTTGTATAGTGGTGACGATTTGAAAAAAGTACAAACAGACATCGTTAAAGAAGATTTTTAACGTTTTTTGTTGCAAATGATGTGAAAGGGTACAAACAAATTAAACCAGAGTATATATTAAGCGTTTCGTTTGTAAATTATGTTGACGATTTGAACAAAGTACAAGTAAACATTGTTGCAGTGGATGTTCAGTGCTTGTGACAGTACCAGGAATAATACGTCCTGTCATGTGAACTGGAGTGTACCGGTAGTACGGCAGTCAGTAACACTGTAACTCCTGAAGTCCATCGATTTCCAGAGTCAGTCGAGCGAGAGCAACACCAGGTGAACATACGCACACACACACACACGGTTTTGATGTTGTCTTTCACGCTTCATCGACCAGCATCTGTAATTGTTTGAAACAGAGAAAACATGAAAGGTTTTCATATAGTAAGTTTAGCTTTCTTTCTGTTTTTCTTGACCCAAGTATTGCGAAACACAAGTGGTGGGAGTATCAGCTGAGCTGTTTGGAAAAATACCTAAAAAATTAAACAGTCATAAAAACAGTGTCATATGATATGTCCATATCATTTGACTGAAACCTTTAAAGATCCCCATTAGATAAATTGGTGGTTGCTGAGGAGATTCCCCTCAGATTCCCCTTTCTTGCCAAGAAAAGCGCTATATAAATGTAACAAAATATTATTATTACTGTATTTTTTCCATTGTTTATTTATTTATTTCATTTAATGGTCTATTATGACAACATGTATTATATATACAGTATTTTAGTGTATTTCACAAATGTTCAAAGTGCACAACTAGTTAGTGATGGGGAGTTGACTCTTGTTGTTGACTCTGTTGCTGTGTCCGAAATCGCTCACTTTCTTGAGTATGTACTTATTTTGAACAAGTAATTACTTCACGACCGCTAAAAAAGTATGTTCTATATAGTATGAATGTGTTTTGTGAACGTAATCTGGACGTACTACATTCTCAATGCTTTCATGATCATGTGACCAACCAGCGTCAGTTGTGTCGCTTCACTGCCATTCATAAATCCTCTCCTGTGGCCTCATGGGATAGGAAAGAGTCCATCGTACGCACACTTCAGAATCTCCCCGGAAGATGTCTACTCTTTTATAAGTACTGTGAATTCGGACATACTTCTTCTGTCACATACTGGTTTTCGCCTACTATATAGTAGGGATGCATGGGTTCGGATGCAGCCAATATCTTCCTTCTTATTTAATTCTGACATAATATTCGACCACAGCTGTTTCTCGTGACTTTTACCTTAAACTACCTTAACTGTAAAATTAAGTATTGGCAACAACTAGGTAACAATGGTTATAACAACTAGTGGTCGACCAAAATTGTTTTTTTGATGGCCGATGCTGATATAAAGCCAATATATATCTATATCTATCTATCTATATATATATATATATTTAGTGCTGTCAGTTAAACGGCGTTAACGCAAACCCATTTTAATGGCGTCAATTTTTTTATCGCGAGATTAACGTTCTTCTTGGCCTAGCAAACTTTGTCGTTTTTTTCACATGCTGTTGCAACAACTAGTAACGTTAGAAAAACTACAACACCACACCGGATCTAGCTAGACCGAAAACAAAACAACAGGCACGCCGCACACACTTGTTTGGGCTTGCGAGCCGGCCAAAGAGTAGTAGGCTAACGTTACGTTTTGAGTGGATGGCGAGCGCGAGATGCCGAAATGAATGCCAATAAGATTCTGAATGGAAAGTTTACTTTTAAAAAGTTGCCAAATGGTTCCACTGACAAGACCAAAGTGATCTGTGTGTTTTGTCGTTGTGAACTGAGCTATCATCGCAGCACGTCCAGTCTGAAATACCACTTGATGGCCAAGCACACAGCTGATCCGAATTCTCTGATACGATTATTTGCTCCAATTGAGAATGTTAGTGTGAAATTGAAAACTACAGTATATGGCAATGTTATTTTCAATAAAAAAAAACATTTGCACGAAGCAAGCCAGTGTTGATAAGAGCATTAAAATAAGAAAAAATAATGGGACAAAAAGAAATCAAGGGACATTTAGAATAGATAAAAATGTGCGATTAATTGCGAGTTAACTATGACATTAATGCGATTAATCGTGATTAAATATTTTAATCGTTTGACAGCACTAATACATTTACATTTACATTTAGTCATTTAGCAGACGCTTTTGTCCAAAGCGACTTACAAATTAGGACTAAATTAAGCGAGTCATCGTGAAGAGGCAAAAAAACAACGCAAGAAGTGCTCAAAATACGAAGTTCAGTCATTGTTCAGAGTAGCATAAGCGAGGACATAAAGGAAAAGAAAAGGTAGGATATAAAGGAAAAGGAACGTTTTTTTTTGTTTTTTTTATGAGGATAAGTGCTCACGGAAGAGAAGGGTTTTCAGTTGTCTTTTGAATGTTGCCAGGGATTCTGCATTCCGGATGACGGTGGGGAGAGCATTCCACCAGCATGGAACTGTGAATGAGAATGTTCTGGAAAGTGATTTTGTGGCTCTCTGTGATGGAACCACGAGACGTCACTCGTTGACCGATCGTAGGTTTCTGGTAGGGATGTAGACTTGTAGGAGTGAGTGAAAGTAGGAGGGAGCTGAGCCTGTGATAGATCTGTAAGCAAGCGTCAAAGCCTTGAACTTAATGCGAGCAGCGAGAGGTAGCCAGTGCAAAGTGATGAAGAGAGGAGTGACGTGGGCCCTTTTGGGCTCGTTGAAGACAAGACGATCTGCAGCATTCTGAATCATTTGTAGAGGTTTAGTTGCACATGATGGAAGTCCAGCCAGAAGACCATTGCAGTAGTCAAGCCTAGAGATGACCAGGGCCTGTACGAGGAGTTGTGTTGCATGCTCAGTTAGGAAAGGCCTGATCTTCCTGATGTTGTGCAGTGCAAACCTGCATGATCGAGCTATCTTTGAAATGTGATCTGTGAAGGTCAGCTGGTCACCCAATATCACTCCAAGATTTCTGACCGACCTTGATGGGGTGACTGATGATGAATCTAGCTGGATGAAGTGAAGTCGTGCTGTAGAGACGGATTGGCAGGGAGGACGAGAAGCTCAGTCTTTGCCAGGTTGAGCTGCAGGTGATGTTCCTTCATCCATGTCGAGATGTCCGCCAGACAGCTTGAGATCCGTGCAGCTACTGTGGGATCATCATCAGCATAGCAGTGGTAGGAGAAACCATGTGCCTGTATGATGTGTCCCAGTGATGTGGTGTAGATGGAGAAGAGCAAGGGTCCAAGAACTGAACCCTGAGGAACCCTGTGGTCAGCTGATGTGCTTTGGATACCTCGCCTCTCCATGCAACCCTGAAGGACCTACCTGTGAGATAGGACTCAAACCAGTGGAGAGGAGTTCCTGCGATGCCCAGTGATGAGAGGGTGGGCACAAGGATCTGATGATTCACAGTATCGATCCAGCAGCAGACAGATCCAGGAGAATGAGAACTGAGGACTTGGAAGCAGTTTTTGCGATCCGTAGGGCTTCTGTGACCGACAGTAGTGCAGTCTCAGTTGAAGCCACATATATATATATATATATATATATATATGATGAATCTTGACATTGTCATCCTGGAATGTGGCCATGGTCATAACTAATGAAGACGGAGAATGCTCAGCCGCTGCTCATCCGACCACTAATAACTATACATCATTTCAAGGTCATGTCACCACCAAATTGGACTAATTTGGACAGTCACCCTAAAAGACTGTTGTTTTAATAGGGGGAATTTAAGGCTTTGTGTCAGGGGAAAAAAAATTAGTGTGTAATAATGACTGCAATCTTGTATTCCTGGCCCTGTTTTGATGTAAAGTAAATGGATTAGAGTGGAATCGATTCCTATTGTGGGAGTCGGGAGTCGAAGTCGACTGAAAAACCTGGAACCGAACACCCCTACAACTGGTTGGAAAATTGCTCCTTTTATGACAAAACTTTGTCAAAAAAAAAAAAAAAAAGCTTGTGTCAATCAAAACCTATGACTAGACTAGAAGATTTAATAATGACATACACTCTCGTTGGATGACATACGGTGATGGTTCAACAGTACTTCAACATGTTGACATAACTGGGTGAATTTGACTGCAGAAAGCATTAAAATTCATAACGTGGCTCACATAAAAATAGAACTGAAAAGCATTTCGTCATGGTGTATCATTGCAACACTCACTCATACACACAGAGGCAGACAGACACACACAGTGTGGTACAGTAGGTGTCCTGGGGCTGATATGTCTTGGTACGAGCATTGACCTTTATTGTCCAGATGAGGGGAAATATTCGATTATCACTGACCTGATTCTGCTACTCACTCGTATCACCTGGAATTAACATCATGCGGAAAAGCAAACACACATAGCAACAAACACGACGCACTAACCTTTTCACAAATACAAGCCTTTCAAAACAACACACATCACAAACACCCAGTGGCCAATGGCATACTACTGCTATACTACAGTACATTTTTATGGTTTTACTTTTAGTTAACGATAATAACCCTAGTGGCACCAAATGGAATTACAATAAGTGCACAAAAATTTTATCTGGATGACTTATAATTACACATTAAATTGAGATATGAATTGAGAGTTTTAATGCAGCACAATAAGAGTCTGTTTGCTGTCACGCCACATCTAGATGTTGAGTTTAACATCACATCCGATGTTGACTGAAGCCTTCAACACGACGAAGCCAAGCAGTTAATGAATCTGTCTGAGAGCTGGCATCATGTCTGAACTCGAATGCAGAGAAAGAGAGTCAGTCGAGCCAGGGGGACAAAAAGAGAGTAGATTCGTCAGAGTGATTTGATTTGATATGGCTGGGCCACGAGCTCGTCTAATTGCAGGGAAGTTGATCTGACAAATGGATCTGGTTGGTGTTATCATGCTGTACATGTGCCTTGAGGGTGAAAGACACACTCTGTACAGCTCCATTGATACTAATGACGCAAACACACTCAGCCACTTTAGATTAGTAGCGGTTCCTTAATTTACCCTTTCTTTTTGACCCCGCCTTAAAAAAAAACATTAGTGACTGATCGTACCTTGAGTCTATGGGAATTTTTACTTAAAGAAATAACCTGTTTTTAAGCCAGTGATATTTTAGTATAATTGATATACTATTATAGTTTTTGTTAATATTTTGTTTTTATTTTTCTATTTTCTGTTTTCAATTTAATTTCAGGTTGTAGGTTTAGTCATTTTTATTCATGTTTATTTATTTGTTTTAAGTCATTTAGTTTTTGTTATTTTAGTACTTCAAGCTAAAAACTGCAATGTTGAAAAAGTTACCATGGCAACTATTTTTTTTCATACTTTATTTTAATTCAGTTAACATTTATTTCTACTGAGCCCCGTACTTGACATGCAGGAAAAAATATATATATACATCGAAGCCATGAATTAACAACTCATTCGCACGACTTACTAATACGTCAGCATGTTTTACTAATTCGTTCCCTCATTTTAAGTAAATTGTGTGCAACTATTGGCCAGAAGCGGTGGTTTATAGTTAAAAAAGTTTAAAATACTAGTATTTTTCTTTCACACACCTATCATTTTGCTTCAGAAGACATTGATTCGTCCACTGGGGTCGTATGGATTACCATCACGTTCGCTGTGTGTGGTTTTAAAATCGGCTAATGCTTGCATTATATGGACTGATTATTTTCAATCTGAAGAAAGAAAGTCATATACAGTACATCAGGGATGGCATGAGGGTGAATTTGTATTGCTGGGTGAACTATCCCTTTAAGAACTTCCTTATCAGGCTCATAGTAGTACTCCTACACCCAAAGGATACAGATTAAACAGCATAAATGAGTAGATAGTGGAGCTAGACTCATTAAAAAAGCCTGATTCAAACCTCATGGGTGTTATACTGTAGAAATGCATTGGTGTAGCTTCCTTGTATGGATGCTAAACCAGTTTAGTAACCAAAAAAAAATATATATATATATATCACCCCAATTGAGCTGTGGGAACCTTTTCTACAAGTACACACAAACACACAATACTGTTTTGATATCCTTAAGCAAAGCCCATGAGAATAGCAAAACCTCATGTTGCCAATCAAATGCATGTTGTTTGTGATGCTGTAGTGTAGCGGTTATGTGCTGTGTATCTGCAAAGAGGTAAACTAGTAAACTACAAGGTGAAATATCTATTCCGGGAGCATCTATGACTCGGCGGAGGTTAACTTAGAGGTCGCGGCGGCTTTCAGTTCTCCATTAGGAGAGAAATAACGCTTTGGTGAAAAGCAAGGCCACTCAAAGACCTCGTTTTTGATGTGGACGGCTCCAGACTGGACTCCTACTTAATAAAACACAGTCTGCTGGTCTTTCAAAGACCACTCATTTGATCCTGATGGAAAATAAAGGGGTTTCTCTTTCTGATCTATCAAAAGCGGTTTTCCTCAATTCTACCTTTTGTTTAAACCCACACTTCACAGATCAAGACGAACTCATGCAAACACACTCTTTGCTGTATTTTGTGCGTTTTCAATCTTAAATGATTCAAATCGTTTACACCATATGCTAATTAAATCAATACTATTTCTACATTATACTGTGTACAATGAATGCTGTAAAACTGGTGTTTGAGATTGTAAATGGTTTAATGTTATAAATTGTCATAAAGCTATTTGCATTTTTTTTTTTTATACTGCATACTCTAAGATTCTACACTGAATCACTTCTATTGCGTTGCAAAGGTACTTTTCTGCTATTTTGTAAATGTTTCATGCTGTAAAATTAGCATTCAAAATGGCAACTCTTTCAATTTGGTAAATTGTGCCGAAACGCCGCATGTAGCCTCAGGTCATGCTTGGGATGACATGTACCAAGTTCGGTCTGAATACGCTAAAGCGACAATATAGCCTAGATATCATTTGGCGCGCTCTTCGTTGAATTCGTTTGCGCATTATTCAAGAATTGTTTTGTTTTTTTACGTCCAAGGTATCAGAGGGAACTTTGTTTCTATCCCATATGGTTCAAAAGTTATTAGCATAATTGCAGGTGAAATTTTGGACAGTTGGTGGCGCTAGAGGGATTCAGTTAGAGACTAACTCAAATTTTCTGTGGTGAATATTTGGACTAACCTCTATCTGTGTACCAAATTAACAACTTTTTACCATACGGTTCTATGGGCTGCCGTAGATTTCCAGAACGGAAGAATAATAATAAAAATCTTGTCATGACCCCATTAATATTGGCATGTATGCAAAAATGTAAATGTTTTCTCAAGTGTTATGTGCTTTCTGTAGTGTGTACCTAAATATTGATGTCAGATAAATCGGAGTTAATTGTGTTGTTCTGGGAGATTGTTTAATCCTCTGCTGATGTTGGAGGAGTGAAGCGCGGGTCCATTGATCGTCCTCCAGGGCAGGAGGGGTCACAATCTTCTGGCTGCGCGATCGATGTCATCCGTTTCAAAGGCGATTGGACTCGATAAAGGTTTTCTTTAAATCCAGAATCTGCTGCCCTCCATCAACAAGTGCTGATAAACAGATGGAATTAGAAGAGGGATTTGCAAGGTCAAATTGGGGTGGAACTTTTGAAAACACATTATGGTGTGACGATTTCACACACACATATTGGTTTGCATTTGTCACCTTGGCACCATGTGGAAAGTTTCCAAACACAAACCAGTCGTAGTTTATACATAAACATATATACATAAATTTTGTATTATTACTTAATATTTGATTAGATTTTTTAATCACAGAATGTTTACATTTCAAAAGTAATATCACCTAAAAAAAAAATGATTGAACCACATACACAAATGCAATATGGTTTGTATTTGGATGCTTATATACTAAAAATATGACTAAATTGTAAATTATATATATAAATTACATCAATTAATGTAATTTTTATATTTATTATTGAACATTTTATCATATTTTTAATGTATAATGTATAATAAAATACAGTATGTTTACATTTCAAAACAATATAACCTAGAAAATAAACTTGAACTATAAACATGCACAGATAAACAATGTGTGAGTAAACGTACAGTGTGTGCTCAATCGTCTATATCATAACATACTGTATGTTTGTTTGCCACATCCTCTGACTTTTGTCCTTGTCTTTGTGTTTCCTTGAGCCTGTGTGATTTCTAAAAGAACGAGGGGAAAAAGAAACGTGTACATTAGGTTGAGTTTGTTTGCACAGGTGTCGTTGAGTTTTGTTTGGTGACTCGCGTGTTTGTGCAAACGAAACAGGTGTGCTCACAATGGGATTGTGGCCGTCTATTGGAAGTTTGACAAAAGGAGAGCGCGGAAAATGGCGTTAAAGCAGCAAGGACGTTTATCTTAACAAAGAAATCCCATTTAGAGCCACTGACTGCTTACTTTCATTCATCTGCAGTGTCCAAATAAGAAAGTCTGTAATAAACTACAGGGGCGTAAAGGTAACGATTCCAATAATGCCGAAATTGCTGCATTTTATTCGACGACAGTAATTGCTATGAGAAAAGTAAATCAAGTCAGTCCACACATACACGCTCTAACATCCAATTATTTCCCCTCTCGGAAGAGCACTCCAGTTTCCATTTCTCTAATTGCCAGGCTTGTGTTGTTCTGCGCGGTGTTGCATTCTGGGAGCTGTTAGGAGACAGGTGAAAGACCCTCTGAGGGGTTCGATGAACCGCACGGCACGGCAAATCAGAGAAACTTCCAGAAAGCCGAGCACACAAAGCAGAGGGGTCAAGGACAGGTGACCTGAACAGAGCAGCACGATGAGGATGATGATGATGGGCGGCAGAGAGAGAGAGAAAGCGGTTTTAATGGTGGGGAAGATACTTTCAAACTGCTACTCTTAATTTAAAGTATGATAATAAAAAAAATAGTAGACTATACTACATTGATGCTAGTTAAGATGGCAATATGAGATCATATTATATATTTACTATCTTCATAGTATATTAGGTGTATATTATCACTTAAATACAAAGGAAATTGGTATAAAACAATGAGGATCCAATGTGAATTGTTGTTTACATACAACTAATAAAGGAAAAAATATATACAAATATAAAAGAATATAATATTAAAAAATAATAAAATGAAAAAGAGTTTTTTTAACTTTTTTTATTAAACAGTTCTTTTAAATTGTAATAATATTTCACAATATTGCTGTTTTTTTCATTAAATAAATGCAGCCTTCTAAAAGAGAAGTCTTTCAAAAACATTAAAACATTTTTGTCTTTTAGGCATAAATTCATTAGGTTTAAGTTTAAAATTAGTACAACAAATTAATATATAATATTGTTATTAAATAATATATAACATTAATTAATATATTATTTTAATGAGAACTTGTTTTATACCAAAATGTTTTTTTATTTTTATATATATATTTAGTTACTTTTTGTCACAGTATATATATAAATAAAAGTATGATTATATAAAATACAATTATTATTAAAAGTATGATTATATATATATATATATATATATATATATATATATATAGTGACAAAAAGTAACTAAATATTTTAGAGCCTATTTTAGAACCCTTTCAGACACAATTTAAAATGTATAAAGTATAAATTCATAACCTTTAAATTAGTACAACAAACATGACTTTATCATTTTAACCAAGATAATTTAAATTAGCAATCATATTTGTTTCATATAACATTACTGACAAGATGTTTTTTGTAGTGGTCATACATTTATTCTGCATCATTATTCCCCACCAGTGAAGCTATCAGAGCTGAACAGGTGAAATTGGATGGAGAGATGTCCCTCTCCTCATCTAAAAGAGCATTCACTTCCTCACCCTCTCCTAACATCAGCTCATCACATCATTAATGTGTCATTACTCCTCCCTATGAGTTCAACAAGGCCTCATTTTCAAAATCACACGAGTATGAAACATCATTCGTTTTACCTCCAGGCTCTTTGTTGACCTTGCCAAATATAGAGGTGACCTCTTCCTTACTCTGTCCATTTGGAGCGTCTGGGGACGGTTGTCCCTGCAGCACTCGATGTGTCTGTGTTTGCGTGTGTTCATTCCTCAGGCTTCTCCTCACTGTCCTGTCTATAGAAATAACTCTGTTATGTTCCTCGTCACCGAACACACTCCAAACTCCCAGCGACAGCCCACCCTTCCTGCATCAAAGCCGTCCCAACAGCTAACATCATGAAAAACTGCGCTGTCAACACAAAAATACTGAAAAGATGCCCTTCAAAACCAAGAGTATCTGAAACAACATCTCCACAATCCTCAATCTTTAGCAGGACCATGTAGCAATGATGGTATCCGATGGTAATACCATGGTACTTTGATCAATACAAGGTACTGAATTTCATGTACTGTGGTATTAACGTGGTATACTCCAAAATACTTACAAAAATACCATGTTATACGCCCAAAAAGACAGTATCATAGTACCATATGACAAATATCCAATCATTTTTTGGATATCCAAAACGTTTCTGTTGTATGAAAGTATATATAAAAGTTATATATTTACAATAGTGTTACATAAATATGGTGTAAATGGTAGAATGTATATATTATTAATATATATCTGTGACCCTGGACCACAAAACCAGTCGCATGGGTCAATTTTTTGAAACTGAGATTTATACATCATCTGAAAGCTGAATAAATACGCTTTCCATTAATGTATGGTTTGTTAGGATAGGACAATGTTTGGCCGAGATACAACTATTCGAAAATCTGGAATCTGAGGGTGCAAAAAAATAGAAACATTGAGAAAATCTCCTTTAAAGTTGTCCATTTATGTTCACGACTGTGCAGCATTCACTCACAAAAATAAATGTTTTATATATTTACAGTAGGAAATTTACAAAATATCTTCATGGAACATGATCTTTACTTAATATCCTAATGATTTTTGGCATAAAAGAAAAATCTATCATTTTGACCCATTCAGTGTTTTGTTGGCTATTGCCACAAATATACCCGTGCGACTTGTGACTGGTTTTGTGATCCAGGGTCACATATAGTATATATTTGTATTGCTTTAAAAAGCTATATAAATATATATATTATATCATAGTACTATGTTTTTTAATTCTTAATTCTTGAACCTGATGTTTTGTATTCTTTGGGTATAATATGGTAATCATTCAGTTCCATAGTATGGCATCAAAGCAACATCAATGTATTTTTTTGTAAGAGCAAACACTTACCCATTATACGGCCTGTACTCAAATAAAACCAAGAACAAAGAGTGTTTATGTTGAATCGTTTGAAACACACTTTAAAGAGGAATCTGACCTGAAAGCCAGTGTTTCTGCTTTGTTTTGTCTGCAGTCTGATGTTATTTCTTTTATTGTGTCTGCAGACGTGCAGGGCTTTACATCTATTTGCACACATTACTTCTTTTTTTTTTTCCCAAAAACCATTGCAAATATCAAAAGATCAAATACAAGTGAGAGTTGATCTGCAGGGCATGTGCACATCATTAACACGCTAGCACCTGAGCCTGACCTTCAAGGTTAAAAACATACACACAAACGAAACAACACACACACACACACACACACACACACACACACACACAAGCAGGTATAGGCAGGTTTTATGGGTCACGTCCCTGAACGTTACAGAAACACACACACACCTGTCTGTTTCAGTGTGTCAGTGGTTCAGCAGGTGTCACATGATGTCAAACAGTATGTGGCTGATCCAGGGAGATCAAACCCGCAGGTCCATCCTCACAGATGAGAAACACACCCCGAGGTGATGTCATCCATGAAATACAGGAGCTAAAACACAGAACAAAGACAAAGTGTGTGACTGGAATTGAAGAACTATTAAATAGAACGATAATAAGATATATTATAGAATAATATATATATATATATATATATATATATATATATTCTGCTGTATGCCTTAAACATCATATAACAATACACACACATTCAATATTTTAATTTCTATTATTTATATAATAAGCATAAAAATAGTGAATAATATGAATACATTTATAATATGAATTATATGAATTTATATATATATAGTATCCATAAATATATTATTCATAATTATATAATAATATATACATACATATAATAATAATGATATATTAAATTAAGTTACATGATTAAAATCAATATAATTAAATAAATACATAAATATTATATATTTTACATTTTAATATTATATATTTTATAATATAATAATATAAACATAACATTATATTTAATAAATATTATTATAATTAATATATAATTTTATTCAAAAATGTAAAAAAAAAATAACAATGTACTATAAATACATATTTATACATCACTAATTAATTGTAAAGCGATTATATGAATACATTTAAAAAATAATAATACTATATATAGTTTCATTACATTGAGAAATTACAATAGTCATGATATTATGGTATAATCATATTAATAACAGTTATTAAATCATAATAATAATAATTATTATTATTAATTAATTAACTAATAGAATCTATGAATTATATATATATATATATATATATATATAGTATATTCTTTTTATTTATATAGCTTTTTTTTTAAAGCATACTATAATTTATATTGTTTATATAATACAATTGCTAGATAACACAAATTTTCATTAAAACACAGAAAATGTATTATGTGTCACTCAAGCTGAGGTCAACAGGTTAAAGTGAGCAGGTATTTCACCTCATATCTTTTTTTAAAAGCCTGGGATGATGTACTGACCAATCAGCATTTTAAAATAAATAAATAAAAAATTTGTTTGAATTTACAATATCTTGAAATGTCATTTTAAAATAAGGCAGAACACATGTTAGCATTTCTGCTGCTACACAATTAAATACCTTTCTGCACCAATAATTAAAAATAAATAAATAAAAGGCTAGTCTTAGATCTCAGCAACCCCCAACTGTCCAGTCGAGAAATAATACGAGCTTTTTTAATTTAGATCTCTGATGAAGATTTCAGGGCTCGGAGAGGCGAACAGCTGTGTTTCTGCCCTGATAAATGACTCATTTAAATGAGTTTCATTAACAATACGTAGGAGTCTTGTTCAGCGCTGCGATATGTTTTGATGTACAACAGCCGTTATGACAGCAGGGTTTTGTGCGGCAGTCCGTGAATTAATGGAGTCAAATGGAAATTATCTTATGGCTAACACATCTCTGAATTTAAATGTTCCACAAATATTGAAGTCAGGCTTGTCATATGTCGTCTGGCTATCAAATTATTCATTATATAGGCTATCCAATAGATACCAAATGACCTCGTAAAAAAGGATGTGGAAAAATAAATTAATTCTTTGGTGTTGGATGTTGATATCTCTTCCCGCTACCGAAACACATGCTAGGTTGAAATCACTCACTCGTGACTAAGTGTTTGACGATGTGGCCTGATCTGCAACCAGCTTTTCCGGTTTCTGTGCTGCTTAATTTGAGGGTTTGGGAGGTGGAGGTTTCAATGAAGGATTAAATGAAGTTAATCCCGTTTCAGATCTCCGCAAACAAACACGCCGAAGCAAAGCCCTGCCTGAGGCAAACCGTGACACAATGTTTTAATCTTACAGTACTGTCATAAGTGCTATTTAACGGACAATAAATGCTTTCAAACAGATTTTAACTTCCTTTCTTAGAGCATATCTATTCCTTACCAACTTAAAATCAATATAGCCTAGATTTAAAAGCCTTTAAGCAGTGTAATTTAGTTTGGTAGCCTACAAAGTAGATGAATGCTAATCTAATTTATTTAGCCTATACAGCTGGAAACATGTTTCTTAACATGAGTTGATAAAATATGCAGGATATAAAGTGGAAATGTCTGTATTAACACCATTAAAATCTACCATATACTGTAAAAAATTAAGTTGAACATACACTGAACAAAATTAAAAACGCAACACTTTTGTTTTTGCCCCCATTTTTCATGAGCTGAACTCAACGATCTAATACTTTTTCTATGTACACAAAAGGCCTATTTCTCTCAAATATTGTTCACAAATCTGTCTAAATCTGTGTTAGTGAGCACTTCTCTTCTTGCCGAGATAATCCATCCACCTCACAGGTGTGGCATATCAAGATGCTGATTAGACAGCATGATTATTGCACAGGTGTGCCTTAGGCTGGCCACAATAAAATGACAACTTTTTATACTTAACAATAGTAAAATAATGGTTAGATCAATGTAACTACAGCTACTATAAAACAAAATATGATATTTAAAAATGTAGCTTTTGATGCTACATAACACTTTACAATAAGGTTTCATAGAACATAAATTAACAATGAAAATATTTCTAAACTAAACTTATTAAACTTAGTTTTTGTTGATTTCAACATTTACTAATACATTATAACAGTTTTTCTCGATTGCTTGAACACTATAACCAGGCTTTTGAACTAAAATTTCAAAACCATAACCATTTAAAAAAAAAAAAAAACATCCATTTCCCTAAACTTTAAACACCATTCCCCTGTTTTGACACATGAGTCAGATTCGTTGAACTGTCACTGCAAAAATCCCTTCACTTCTCATTGCATACACCATGTTGTCATTTAGAAAGCACTAGCATTCAATATTGTTCACTCAAGTCAGCACAGCTTCAGCTCAGTTAGCACACAATTGCCCCCAAGTGGAAACACTAAGAGTCAAAATTGATCACACACCATTTAGAACCTTCAATAGATAGTTTTGGAACAATGGATCCAGAGAGACATGATAGAAGAGGTTGAGGACACCAGCGAGGAAGAGTAGTAGAGAGTGGAGGAAGAGGTGAAGGAAGAGGTGACCAAAGACGGGATGCTGGGGCAAAGTATTTTTTTGTTGTTGTTTTGGTGTATTGTACTGTACAGTACATTAAGGAATAAAAAAAATTGTAAATGTATACATTTGTTGTATCTTTTGTTGTGTTGGGTTTTGAGTGTAGAGCTTCATTTTGACCTGAAAATACGATGTTTGGGGAATTGGATGAGACGTTATGGATTTGTGTTTACTGTTTTGAGAATACGAGGCATAGTTTCAAGAAATGTGTTTAAGCAATCGAGAAAAAAAAATGTAAAATCAAAAGTTCTTTCTATTAATATTATTTAATGGAAGAGCTAAAATGAACTTACAATGAACAGTTGTATTTCTATAATGTATTTCTCATTGTTTATGTTAGTTAATGCATTAACCAATATTAACTAATGGAACCGTAAAGTGTTACCAAGTAAGTTACACTACAAGCTAATATCTAAAAGTAGTTTATTATATTGAAACTATTTAAGAAGTAATATCTTTAACATTAAATATTGGATGTTAATATATTTTTTATAATCAAATCAGTATATTGGCACAACTTGAACAGATAAACACAACTAATAATACTACAGTCGAAAAACAACGGTAGCATTTAGCTTAATATTTTGCGACCAAAAAAGATGTAATGACTCAAATTAATAGTCTGATCAAAATTATTTACTAAAATGAAATTGACTTACCAATACTTATTTAAAAAGCGTTGATGTTCCTAAATGGCGCATTAAAGTTTACAGCCTTAGTTTTCTGTAAAACAGACAAAAAATGGTTTAGCGTAATGTTACGCTATGGAAATAGTGGGAAAAAAACAACCTTAACTTTTGCCCCATACATTGAAAAACATTTTTGGTTAGGGTTTACTTGGAAACAATTTCCACTCAGAAATTGCTAGTAAATTCCACAAAAAATTTGAAAGTACTGGAAAGTAAACGTATGTTCTTGTAAAAAGTAATCCAATCTTATGTAACTTTTTTATTGTAAAAAGTAATCCAAGTAATCTGTTTAATTTGCAACTTTGAAAAATCATTTTTCACAGTGTGAAAGTTTCTTTGTTGCATGATAATAAAACCAGTTTAGCTAATGTTTACGAAGATAGCTGCGTAAAACATGGTAAATTATCTCTCTTTTGGCTGTAAACCTACAATTTCGATTTTTATAAGGCATCTTCAAGTACTGCACAACAAAATCCTACATGCTCATGTGACTCAGTGACCGAATTTCCATAGCACGAGGTGAATTACGGTCAGAATTTAGTCACCCTCAGAACTGAGTAGCATTTCAAAGAGCGTTTATAAAGCAGTACTCGATAGCCGGCAGCTATTTCATATAGAAAGCACAACTTATCACCGAAACACAGAGCGGTCCTCTCTTGCACGCACACTTACGGATGCTAGACACCCTGGAGAAATGTAAATTTCCCTGTGTTAATTTAATCTGCTGCAGCGTATGGCATTTATTCAGAAAACAAAGCAAACTGCAAAGAAAAAATGCTCTGATTTCATTAAAGTCTGATTTTTGTCGTCAGTAACACAGCTTTGGGAATGAAACAATCGATATTAAACATCACTACCGCATTTTTAAGCGAAAATTACCCCCCAACCATATATATTTTGATTACAAATCTGCCAACCTGGCTTCTTTTAGGACTAGAAAAACCAAACATGTCCAACATGCGCTTATATGTACGTGTTTGCCTTTGCACAAAACCCCATGAGCTTTGAGCTGTCGCATCCATCACTGTCAGGACTAATTATTGCACCACAGTTTTCTGTGTGCCGTGCAAACATGGTGCAAGCTTCTGTCCCTTTCTCTCTCTCTCGAGATCGTTCCATCTCCATTTGAGGTCACAATGGCCGTCTTTAGTTTTAACAGCCCCCCTTTTATGTCTTGAAACCTTAAAGGGTCATGCGGATGCATTTAAAGGGCCATATTCCACACCATTTAAGTCTACTTATAACGTTAGTCAAGGTTTCTGGCACTAAAGAATGTCATAATTTAGTTTCAAAAGACCATTTTCCACCCACTCTCTGACTCTTAGATCAGAACGGTCTGTTTTTTTGCTTCTGTATCTTTAAAAATGTTATTATGTAAACGACCTCTGTTATGATTAGATCCAACATTCACAACCTTGAGACTCTCAATTTTTTCTGAAAAAAAAATTAAAACTGAAAACTCTATGTTTTGTGGAAAAAGAAAGAAAGAAAGAAAAACTGTGGCATATTTTTCTGTAGATTGTTTAAATAAATACTACTACTACTACTACTAATAATAATAATAATAAAAGTAATATTTAATAAATATTAATAAGTAAAAAAAAAAATGGGAAGGAAAGAAACAAAGGAAAATGGAAGAAATGAATTTGAAAATGATATCCAAAAATTTGTATATTTGTCAAGAGTTTGTTAATAATAATAATTATTACTATTAATAATAATAATTCATATTAATAATAATAATTATTATTTTATTAATAATTATTATTATTATTTGACTGGGTACTTTTGATTTGGAAATAAAAATAAATTCTTGAAAAATATTTTACAGTTTTTGGACATAATTAAAATAAATAAACACATTTTGTTAATAATTATCTGTTAAAACTACCGGAAAAACAAAACAAAAATACCATAGTGTTATATGACATTTACCATGGTATTCTTGAGAGTACCTTGGAGTGCATGTAAATACCATAGTACATGGATTACAAAGTACTATTCAAGCCATAAAAGTATTAAAAATTACCATGGTATTACCAGCTGATATATCACTGCACTATACCGCCACAATACATTTTTATAAGAGTTCTTTCACTGGAGAATTCATTGTATCTTTATATTCCCTAGCTGTATACCTTCATAAATTGCCAATGCCACTTTTTATATTCCCATTTTTTATTAAGTTGTCAGCGGTACCGAGAGAAATTTAACCTGCATTTCACTCTCAGATAATGAAGTTTCTTATATTACAGGTCTAAAGTTCTCTGAGGTCCACAAGGAACGGCAGTCCGCTTTGGAATCGATTCAAGATTTCTGGAATCCAGCCTGCGCTCTATTGATTCACCATTAATGCCATAATGACTGTTTTGGCAGCAGATTCAAAATGGTGAAATGGTGCTTTGGGACACCGGTCATTAAAAACATGTTGTTTGATTAAAATCAGAGAATGTTTTTCATCTGTACTGTGGGTTCAGAGCAGGACCCAAAAGTGAGATACGCTAGAAATGATCTCCAAACACAACACACACACACACACACACACACACGGAAATGCATTCACATTTCCGCCACCGCTGAGGTGCGATATCACGATGGCAGTGAGTTTGTCACGGTGGGGTGCAGGTAAGTGTGAGATTCTGTGTTGTGCTAACACATTAGCTCTGTTCCAAAACCTAGCAAGCTGCTTTACAGTACACAGACAACTGAAACTGCACTTCAAAAACTGCTTGGGAAACTAAACTAGTTAATCCACCTTATTTAGCAACACTACACACTACTAACTTAAGGAGGAAGCTATTATTAAGCATTGAAGAAAGCTGTCTGTTAGCATTCCAATTCATCTCAATGGGATTTCCTCAGCTAGCATATTAGCACACCATGCTATTTGAAATAATGCTAGCTTTGCTTATGGGCAGTTTTTAAGCCAATAAAATATTTTGTCTGGAGAGTGACCTCTGACCCGACGCATGACGTAGGAGTAGAGTAAGCTTAGTTGAGAGTAGACAAACAAGAGTTGGTCAACAAACTCAAGCTCCTTTGACATGTCTCTTTAAAAATGGTCGTTTTAGACTTCTAATTCGTGACCGGTGTTGCTCTATCCTCTGCGCTTACACGTTCGTCAATACGTCATATGTCGGGTCAGAGGTCACTTTTCCACCGGAACAAGACTCGCATACGCCCGTTACCGGAAGCCAGTGATTATAGATTATGAAGTTACAAATATGGATTTTTTTTTTTTTTTTACAAAAAGTCATCGTTTCGCTTCAGAAGGCCTTTATTAACCCTATGGTATGGATTACTTTCATGATGGATGGATGTACTTTTTTGGGCTTCAAAATCTAAGGTAGGCTACCCCATTCACTGCCATTATAAAGCTGGGAAGAGCCAGGACATTTTTTTTTTATATAAATCCCATTGTGTTTGGCTCAAAAAAGAAAGTCATATTCACCTAGGATGGCTTGAGGGTGAGTAAATTATGGGAATTTTCATTTTTGGGTGAACCAACCCTTTTATGTTCGCATAACCGATAAAAAAAGTTTTAAAACATTTTAAAAACGGTATGTTTTGAACATATACAGAAATAATGTATTAATGAACATTAGCAAAACGTTCTTAGACCATATTTTTGTAAGCCGGGAATGTGTTACCAAACAGGAAAAAAACAGGTCAGATGGACAGAACCATGAGGCAGTCTGAGATGTCTGACACCAGGGAAAACGAAGGACGATTTGTCTGACAACAGGAGTCAGATTAGCGACAAACCCGCTTGTACAGCAGCGTGCGGGTGTGAGGAGTGTGTGTGTGTGTCAGTGCGCTTACCGCCTGCGTCTATTTTTGCTTGATTACACACAGCATGCCCACAGAGGCTATTGCCACTTCTCCATTTACTCGCAAACACACGGAGGCCTTTTCTTCGCATTCCTCACTGTATTCCTTTGCTAGTTTGACAAGGAATAATCGTGAAAATTGCACGTTTAGAAAACGGCGTCATTATATCAGCTGTGTCCGGTAATGACATATCATGACACGTAAAGTGTTTTCACATCTCCTGTGGCGCTTTCAGAGCGTTTCAATTCACACAATCTCCGCTCATCACTGCGACGGCGGCGAGGTAGTACGTTTGCATTTCATGCTATCAGAGCTACAAAACACAAGCTGTATTCGTCACATAACATTTGTTCTTGTTAGGGTTGTTAACATGGGCGGAGTAAGCAATAAAAGTATAATGACAAAATTAGACTAACATCACTAGTACCATTGCTCATGTATGGGTTTAAACAAATTTGTTTATCTCGTTTAGCGCTAAATATGTCAAATATATACATGTTGTGTGAAATATAGAAATATTTTCATCTGGCATAAAAATCTCATAGAAAGAGGTACTGGACCGTATCTAGAGCCGTTTCAACACCTTGGCAACAACCATAAACATTATGCTGGCGTGTTTTGAGCAAATAAAATAAAAAATGTAAACGTCTCTGTGTAGTTTAATGTTTGTTATTGTCGGTACAATGCTAGCCTGCTAGCTAAATTAGTCACAAATTGTCCATGTAAGAAATTTAATTTTATAAAATGATTATCAGATTCTGGTGAATTTCAGAAAAAAAGCTAGCTATTTCAGATAACTTGCTATGCTAAACCGTAACTAGCTAACTGTTATGCTAATCAACTATATTAAAATGCTTAATTTAAAAAAGTAGAATTGTCTATTCTGATCATTATTATTCACAATGTATTATTTATCGAACATATTAACCTTTTTTATCATTACTGTTGTCATCATTTTATAAAAGCTCCACTTTGCGTTCATATTCTGGTGAATTTCAGGGAAAAAAAGCTAGCTATTTCAGATAACTTGCTATGCTAAACCGTAACTAGCTAACTGTTATGCTAATCAACTATATTAAAATGCTTATTTAAAAAAAAGTAGAATTGTCTATTCTGATCATTATTATTCAAAATATATTATTTATCGAATATATTAACCTTTTTATCATATTACTGTTGTCATCATTTTATAAAAGCTCCACTTTGCGTTCAAACCTGAGGTAAAATTACCATAGCGCAAAAAACGTTATTGGCTTACTGCTTAGATTGTGCCAAATGTTGCATTATTTATTGTTTTAAAACGTCAACTATCTTGCCGTTTAGGTTTTTAACAACAACAACAACAACAAAAAACGGTAAATCGGTTCTAAACGTTTTCTTCGCAAACTGACTGCGAATTGCGAAAGAATGCTTTATTTCTAGACAAAACTTTCAGCATATTTACGTATTCTGACAGCTGACACTCAGAATACACCTCTGGCAAACTGGCACCGTCCCACACGTTCTAGTGCCACAAACCCCAAAAGGCCGCAGAGAGAAGCACAGACGCTGATGATGTCTGACATTACCGAACTCTGAACAGCGCCGCTAATTACATGTAAATGCAGATCACCGCAGGCCTGTTTAACCCCGCGGCTATAATAGCCTTGGCTGGAAAAACTCAATTTATTCGAGTCCAGGGGAAGTTTTATCCAACATGGACACGGATGGCGATGATGATATATCAATTTAGAAAACGACTAATGATCTGAATTTGCTTGCGAGTCGCTAATTACGCACATATGCTCCTAAAATGTGCAGAAATTTGTGTTAATTTGCTGAAGTTATTAGCAGGATACTTCACTGCAGATTATCTGTCTGTCAGAAGTCATGTGGCTTCTTTTAACCATTACATTTGTGCATTCACGTGAATGCTTGCTTATATACACATTTGTGTGTGTGTGTGAGTGAGTACGTGTGTTTCTAATGGCAGATAATCAACTGCAAAGGCAGCAGTGCAATTAAAGTGACAAATTGGCCGTGGGCATAAAAATCTTCCCTGTGTGTTCATATCCTCCAGAGCCAACTACACCCGTGAACACACACACACACACACACACACACACACACACACACACACACACACACACACACACACACACACACACCATCTGAATGGCTGCACATTTAATTGGGTAGTCATGCTAATTGCAGACAGTACATCATTTTCACCGGGTCCTTTCAAAGGCCCAAGGCCTCACAGAACATTAGCGGATGAAGACCATGACAGCAAGATCACACCTCAAGAATTACCACCTTCACTTAAAACTCTTATATAATACTTCCTTTACTTATTTATAGAGTGGAAGTTTACTTATTTATGAGTACAATACAGAACAATACCAGTGCACACCTGAATCAATGCAGACCGGTGCATTGGAGACATGAAATATTACAACGAGAGAAGATTGATGTAGTAAAATAAGCAATGTAAAGCCAAATAAAATTGAATAAAAAACGAACAAACAAAAAATGTATGGGGGAGGGGGGGCATAACAATTAATCCCACATAGTTCTTTAAAAATTATACAGTTTTTTCAATGTATAAAAAAGTTGCTTCCTTAAATTAAGTACAATCAACTTAAAATACATTATACTGACTTAAAAATATAAGTTAATGTATATAACTAAGTTGAACTTATTTTGATTAGTTAAAGCTACACTGTGTAATTTTTTAAGTTGATTCTTAGCAAAAACACTTTGTTCTTTCAAAATGATATGTGCTCATTAATGTGTAATTACTTCTACCAACTAATCAAGTATTCTCGTAAGCGTAGAATCTGCCATTTAGAATATATACGAGCGAGTCGCTCGAATGGCGGCAGCCATGTTGCGCCTCCATCTTGAAAATACATTAGCCAAAGAGGGACATACCTGGACATTCAAGCTTCGCCTTTCGCGTTTTTACACTCAGTGGCACCGTGACGAATGCGAGGGGGAGATTACTCGCGACTGCCGGCAGATTTGAAATAATACGGCCACCGTAGGAGTTAAAACGCCCTCGGAATGGGAGGGGCTAGAAAGTAATAATCAGTTGGTAGTCATAAACAATTTCACCGCTAGATGGGAGAAAATCCTACACAGTGTAGCTTTAAAGCAATTAAAAACATATATTGTCAACTTATTGATTATATCATTTTTACACACACACACACACACACAATGATTTATAATATCTCTGAAGCCAATGTCATAACACATTACATTTAAATTTAGATGAACCTGAATGTGTGCCAGGAGTCACATGACTGAAGACATCTGTAGTCTCAACATTAGTGACTGGCTTCTACAGTACAGCTCAGACAATAAATGGGTTTGAATGGTGCCTAGTTCCTATTTTAGACCAAATAAGAGTCTTTAGACAGAAAAAAATATATATATAGACAAATAGATGTGTGTTTATCAGCATTATTGAATCCTGTGAATGGCTAAAAGAATATACTGTAGAGTCAGTCTGGGTTTAGACAAAGATCAGTGTGGAAAGATTGACACTAGTATAATGCTAAACAGCAACAAATCTGTCTTCCACTAATTTTCCCCACTGTCATTTTGAAAGGGGAACATCATAACAGCCCTATTTCTGTCTCTCTTACATTCTTTCACAAATTTACCGCCTTTCACAATCATTCTTTCATGTCGCCATCTGTATTTTCCCTCCACAATTTCTCCTTTTCTCTGTGTTATTGATGGTAGATGTGCAGTGTACTATTTACGTGCACAAAAACGGTTTAACCATGCAAGTTTAGTTTATTTACTAATGTCTCAGATTTTTATGGAAGCTTGTTTCCGCCAATGAATAATAAATAAATAATAATAATTGCGACTTTTTATCTCACAATTCTGACTTTTTTTTCTCACAATTGCGAGATATAAAGTCAGAATTGCGTGATATAAAGTCGCAATTCTGAGAAATAAAGTCGCAATTGCGTGTTATAAAGTCAGAATATCACAATTCTGACTGAGATATAAACTATTCTGAGGTAAAAAAAAAAAAAAAAAAGTCCGCCTTTTTTTTCCTTCGAATTGGACTTTATATCTCACAATTGTGAGTTTATATCTCACAATTCTGAGAAAAGATGTCAGAATTGCGAGATATAGGCTAAACTCGCAATTGCGTGTTATAAAGTCAGAATTGCGTGATATAAAGTCGCAATTGCGAGAAAAAAAGTAAGAATTCTGACTTTATAACACGCAATTCTGACTTTATATCTCGCAATTCTGACTTTATAACACGCAATTCTGACTTTATATCTCGCAATTCTGACTTTATAACACGCAATTCTGACTTTATTTCACGCAATTCTGACTTTATCTCGCAATTCTGACTTTATAACACGCAATTCTGACTTTATATCTCGCAATTCTGACTTTATAACACGCAATTCTGACTTTATTTCACGCAATTCTGACTTTATATCTCGCAATTCTGACTTTATAACACGCAATTCTGACTTTATTTCACGCAATTCTGACTTTATATCTCGCAATTCTGACTTTATAAGACGCAATTGCGACTTTATTTCACGCAATTCTGACTTTATATCTCGCAATTCTGACTTTATTTCACGCAATTCTGACTTTATATCTCGCAATTCTGACTTTATAACACGCAATTCTGACTTTATTTCACGCATTTCTGACTTTATATCTCGCAATTCTGACTTTATAAGACGCAATTGCGACTTTATTTCACGCAATTCTGACTTTATATCTCGCAATTCTGACTTTATAAGACGCAATTGCGACTTTATTTCACGCAATTCTGACTTTATATCTCGCAATTCTGACTTTATAACACGCAATTCTGACTTTATTTCACGCAATTCTGACTTTATATCTCGCAATTCTGACTTTATAACACGCAATTCTGACTTTATATCTCGCAATTCTGAGAAATAAAGTCAGAATTGCGAGATGTAAACTCGCAATTGTGAGATAAAAAGTCGCAATTATCTTTTAAAATGTTTTATTTTGTGGCGGAAACAAGCTTCCATAGATTCTGGCTTTTCTTTGCAACAAATTTTGATCTTAATTAGCAATTTTCTTGTGTGAGTGTGAGTGTGTGTATAGGCCTATATTTTTTTACAACAATCAAACAGAATTACCAAAATTCTTCATATTATTGAAAAATAAAATACACCAAAGAAAGAGCAGAAAAAAAAAGTTTACAATTTAAAACGCTTATATCATTTTCTAAAGGAAACGCTAGGCTAGCTGCAAAACAACAGGAATGCCACACTTTGAGGAAAACCTTGTTGTTTATTTATTATGAGGGTAAATCATATGAATCATTTGCTACACATTCCAATTTTGTACGTTTTCGCTCGACGGTTTCAACCACGTCCGCTAATTTGTTTGTTCAAAACAAACATGCGAGTTAAACGAAAATAGGCCTAGATAAACAACTTATCTGAAAATCTCAAAACAACTCACTCAGACGTTGCAGAGCAGGTCTAATCAAATTTTACGTTACAACAAACAGTGGCATTTATATTTAAATATTTATAATCTGCATTTTAAAGGATTGCAGCTGAAGGATATGGCTATGAACGATAAACAAATACGGCAGCGAAAATAGCCACGAACGCTCCCTGGCGTGCAAGTTTGTGCCGTTTCCTGAGTGAGGGGTATTTTTAGAGGTGATCTGTGTGTGTCATCTCCTGAGTTTCACAGTGTGTCCTCTGCAGCTGGTGTCAGACGCTCAATCTGACACACGAACCTTTGAGGAAACGCTGGATTTGGTCTCGATTACAAGTCCAGACTAGTTCAAATGGGGTTTCTTGGATCGACACTATAGGTTTAGGATTAGGATAATCATCCAAAAAACATTCTGTCATCATTTACTCACCCTCATGTCGCTCCAACCTCGACTTTCTTTCTCCTGTGGAACACAAAAGGAAAACTTGTGAAGGTATGCATACGAAAGTGAATCCGGACTGAGGCTATGAAGCTCCAAGATGACACAAAAACTCCACAAATGTACCATAATGCACTCATACAATACAACTATAATCTTCACTGTGAGACTAAAATACAGAAACATAAGCTATATTTCTCCATGTAGCTCTCAAATCCAATATGGCACCATAAAGACAGTCATTGGACAAAACACACTTAATACCACATATTGACAGTATTGACACATATTGACGGTATTGGCTGGTTTAATCAACATGATTTTATGGATGTTGAGGGTCAAAAACATTTAGGCAGATATCAGGATAATAAATTATGTGTAATCACCTGAGTTTTTACTGTCATTTGATGGAGAGAGTTCTGGCTCAGTTCGGTGTTAACACAAAAATGCATACGTAATATTGTTGTTTTGGCATCTCTGATTTGTAAAATTAGCCTACTCTTAAACATGCCGTCATGAAATTAAAACTGACCTTATTTAATGTCTTACAGTGCATGATTCATCAACTAACATTTTTATAAGGAACCAATTATTTCATTCTGCCAGCAGCCATATCACCCTGTAGCCCAAGACTGGTTGCCCACTGAAGCTAAGCAGGGTTGAGCCTGGTCAGTACCTGGATGGGAGACTTCCTGGGAAAACTAGGCAGCTGTTGGAAGAGGTATTAGTAAGGCCAGTAGGGGGCGCTCACCCTGTGGTCTGTGTGGGTCCTAACGCCCCAGTAGAGTGAAGGGGACACTAGCATAGACTCTATTACTGAAACAAGCACAGTCTTTCGGATGAGACGTTAAACCGAGGTTCTGACTCTCTGTGGTCATTAAAAATCCCATGGCACTTCTCCTAAAGAGTATAGGGTGTAACCCCTAATTCTAATTCCAAATTCCAATCATGGCCTCCTAATAATTCCCATTCAAGTGGTGGTGCTTGAGGAGAGATCCCCTGAATTGTAAAGCGCTTTAGGTGTAGCCTACAGTAGTACTATGAAAGCGCTATATAAATGCCTCATTAATTCGTTATGGCAATATAATAGCGACAACCCAGCCGGCATTTCAACGTTGATTCACCGTTGAAACAACGTCAGGTACCTTGGTTGAATCAACGGTGAATTACCTTTCGATTTTGCAAAACGGATCAACGTTGATATTGTGACGTCGTTTCACCGCGGAAAAACAACGTTGATTCACTGTTGAAATCGCGACGTCGTTTCACTCTTACCTTTCGGGTTATGGTCTTCTGTCGACGTTGAATCAACGTTGAATTACCTTTCGATTTTGCAAATTGAATCAACATTGATATTGTGACGTTGTTTCACCGTCTTACCGTTCATCATGCGAAAATACAATTGTACATTCAATTACAAACTAGTTTGCAGTTGGAACATGAGTCATCATTACAATGCTGACTGAATTTGTGATTAACTGTCCATACTGTACAATAAAAAGTGTTAACTGTCAAATGACTGGCGGCAATGGCTTAATTAAACACATTAAATAATGAGTTAACACATGCTCAAGATTGTAAAAAGTTTTATTCTGAAAAAACAAGTCTAAAAATACAAAAAGAAAAACCATCTCAAACTTTAAATTGCAGCGTTTTCAAAGTAATGTTAAAAGAAGTAAACATCTAAATGGAATATTTAAAGACAGTTTTTGTTCAATTACAGTAACCCTTAAATTAAACATTTAATATTTAAAGTGTACAGTAAAAAAAAATAAGTTTTTAAATTCTCAATAAAATGTGACAGCCTTGTGCAGTGCTCCGACAGCGTCCCAGCTCGAGGTCCATTCCGATGCCATCACTTCCTCTTCACTTCGTGCCCGCTGTCTGCTACTATCCTATAAATAAAAGCAAAAACACTGAATACACAATAAATCATGTACAAGATTTTCACTTTACAGTTCAATTTGTCGGGTAGAAAACAAAGTATACAACACTATCCATTCTAAAACACATATTTTATGTATTCAGATGTACATTTACACAAGAAATTCTTCAGAGCCCCAAGGTGGAATTGTAAAAAATGTAATATTACTCCATGTGTCAGTTACGGTTACTATAATCATAAGGTCATGATTTCATCCTTAAACCAGATGAAGAAATCAACAAATTGTGGTGTTGAGCTGAGAGGGTTGAGGTCTGTTGTTCTTTATATCTTTCAATGCAGGTTTATATTGTTTCAACAATTATATATTTCTGATAATATTTGTGGAGAACATTACACTGTTTTAATTCAGAATCCTAACCATACATTGTACTAATTAAAAGTAATTTATTAAATCAAGTAAAATAAAAAAATAACACAAAAGGCCAATGAATCTGTACCAGAAGTGATAGTGCAATGTAGCAGCTAAAGAATAATCCTCCACCAAATTGCCAGTAATCATCTGGATCCTTTGCGAATCTGAAGGGGGGAAAGAAGAAATTATTGTACTTAATTATTATAGTCCATAAAAAGCTGTTTTTTTTGTTTTGTTTTTACCATTCCTTTAAACAATCTTAAAAATTGATTTAAATTGTAAAAACGTTTGCCATTATAACATTCACACAACATGAACTGAGTTGTCATCTTTGAGACTGTTAGTATTAGCCTACATAATTAAAAATGTAAACATACACTTAAAGCATGGCAATCCCATCAGAAATGTGTATCATAGCAAGGGAAGCACACACAAAAAAGCCAAATGGTACACCAAAATCAAACCATCAAATAATTTTACCTGCAGCCGTATTTATCCTATTTTTTTATCCTACTTTCTATCAGTAACGTTAAATGTCTTATTTTAAAGATGAAAATCATACTTAATACTATTAATCTAGGTTTTCGAACAGTGGGTAAAATTGACTTACTGTAGTTGGTGAATGGGTCTTTCTGTTGGGTGTTCTCCCCCGATAAATAATTTTATTTCAATGCTGCTTGATCTAAAAAAAAATGTAAACAAATATATTTTCAATATCGTTATCAGTGTTTGAAGAGGTTATGTAAACTGAATAAATGACGGTTTTACCACTTTACTCATTCCCACACTTTTTGTTACCTCTCATGCGTTTTTAAACTAATGTTAGCTGACAACATTAAACACATAAGTTAACGTTACCAACAGCAAAACACAGCAATGTCAGATGGTACTAAGTTAACTTACATTGAAATACATGCTAATATCGCTACGCTAATGGTGAAGCAGTACAAAAACACACACACACACACACACACACACACACACACACACAGAGAGGTAACTTATTTATTTTATGAGGTTGCAAAAAACGTGTATGTTTGTCTAGAATAGCCTACCTCAAGTTCGAGTTCCTATGCTTCCTATGACGCTTCCTACGAACTCTCGGTTGTCTTCCACCATCTCGTCTATTCCTACAACCTGCACGGCTGAAATCCAAATCCACTGTTCAAGTGAGTGATGAGCTTTCGAGATATAATCAACCTATAAATCCTGCAAAGCACAAAGACACAGTTTTTCCTCACAAAGAAAAAACAGTCAGGTAAACCACAATGGTCGAGTTTTTTTATTTTTTTTATTACACAAAGTAGGCTATTGCTTTTGTCGTTATTTATATTTGCTGCTATATGCATGTATGGGTTAAAATGAGATTTTTGTTTAAAAATAACTTGCATGCCTAAAGTTGTTGAGCCCCTGAACCATTTAGCATTAATAAGTAAACAAGTATAGATATACATGCATGCATAAATACCTTTAAGTGGAACGAATAACTCTGCTGTATGGTGTCAGTCTCATTGCTGGCAAATACCTCAAAATAGACCTATAGAGAAATAAAATGAATAAATAAAATGTATTGTTGACCACAATATCTGTTAGCATAATAGTTCAAACAATTATTATAACTACAAGCAATGTAACATTATATTTGTAGCCTACCTCATTTAGTTGATTATTTACCCTATAGAACTTTTCTCACTGAAACAGCCTGGGGTAATTTAAAAATGTTTAAACCTTAAATATTTCAGTAAAAAGCCAAGAGTGTTATACTGTAATATTACATATTAATATTTTTCATATAATTTAAATTAACATATAATATACTTATAATTAATTTAACAACTCAAAGTATACACAATTTATCCGTATTTTAACAATTGAGAAACATGATGGCCTATACAGATTAATTACAGATATTAGATACACAGATTATTACCTAAACTATATAACAATACTATATACTATATAATAATAACTGTAATTAATTTAGATTGACACAAAAAAATTAACAATTAAATAACAGATGATCTTCTGCCACTGCCACCATCTCTGTCTGGAGCGTAACGCAACCATTTTTTGACTGCCTCAGAAAAGTCTACCTTGGAAGCCTCTTTACCTTGTGCTGTACTTCTCAATGCACCTGAAAACATTAGGAACAAAATTAAAGAGTAGCGCTTTGACTTTTGCCTTTTCTTTTTGTTGATCAAAGATGAGTTTTAAAAGATAAAATTAGGGCTGTGACGATATGGGATTTTTTCTTACCGCGGTGAAGAAGCAACAAATCTCGCGGTTTGGAACCGATACATTATTCGTGTCAAAATGACATATAAACATCTTTTCCTATTCTATTTTGCCTGGAAACGCTTCCTAAACGCGTGCCTGTTGCGTGAAAAATAGGCGTCAGTTCTATTTCTAGCATGCACGCATTTTCCTCATGCGTCTCATGCAGGCAGTGTGCAAACTCTAACCTGTTAACATGGGAGCCGAAATAAAAATGGATAAGCCACGCAGCAGCTGAGACGCTCACGCCACACAGCCAGGGTGTCGCCGGCCAGGTTGGTGTGCTGCACCAAAGTCCGGCAAACGTCACAGGATGGTTAATTCTAAGATGTGATCTTAAATTAGTGGTATTTCCTCGCGGATACATTGTTGCGACAAATACGGCATACTGCCTTGTCCAAGTTCACCGGCTGCCCCTTGTCACCTGCCTCAAAGCCAAAATGTTCCCAAATAGGCGACACAGTATTTGGCTTAGACACTAGATTCGTGGCCATTTTTTGAATAATGTCATTCGGCTAGCGCCGTCAACTGTTATTGCCTATATGACATAAGAGAAGTATTGCTACTTGCAATTAAAATCCAACTCCAACTGTTTACTTTATGCTTTTGTCTTTTATGCCTATGTGATTTTTTTCGTTGGTGAACATTTCAAGCTTTTTAGATATATTTCTCATGTGAGGCTAGTGATACGCTGTTTTTTCAGTTCATTTTTGAGATGCGCGCCAATTCACGGAGATCATGAAAGCGCGTCCTTTTATTTTACAAAAGCACAACGTTTTCTTGTTGTTGTGGGTTTACACAAATAAAAGTAGTTGCGACTGATGTATTATTCTTTTCTGTATGAGCAGAAATGATGGAGTATTTTAAGTTGTTTCCGCACTGTTGATAGGAAAATGCGAGTGATGGCACCGGCGCCTCCATGTCATGCATTGCGCGCTCCACACTCCGCACAAACACTTGGATATGCGCTTAATAATAGCAAACATTTATCTAGGTTAACGTTAGGGCGAGTGGCCATGCCAGACGGTTAAGTCCTCTTCATGTTTAACAAATTAAATCGTGAATTTTCTACGGCGAGTAGCATAAGCGCTGTGTGGGCTGGGCGGCTGAAACACGACACTAGAGAAAGCTGGTGTTTTTCTTTAAATAAATTAGTTTAGGATTAAAAATTAATATTGTTTGTGGGCTAATTAATGCCACAATAATTTGTTTATTTTATAGGCTACTTAATTTACGTAATTAAATTGCGTTCATATTCTGGACTCATCTGTTTTTCTGTAGGATAGTATGGTTAGAATTTGATCTTATAACATGTCCATTAGGGGCTGCTATATCAGCTTTTTGAACGTAGATGTAGGCCTATGATAGTCATGATAGGCTTAGGCTATATCAATTTTATGTGGATAAAGGCATATTTTGTACATAAAATTGATAGCAATAGCGGAAATAATATGTGGCAGCAATGTGGCACTCTGACGACACCCAAGTCGACGAAATAGTTAGTGAGGTAACAGGGCTGGAGCAGATCCTCCTCCAGGTATGTTTATGCATTTCTGAAAACAAATTATGAAGCTTTTTTCCCGTCATATTTTATTAAATCTATTATTGAGGCCTTTACATTTATGTTCTTTCACTTTGAAGTCATAATATAATTTTAGTTAATGTTGAAACAAATTAAATTACTGTTCCAGGAAGATATCATACTTTATTTCTCCAAATAATGCTGCCACAACTGCAGTCAAATTAAGATAAACAAAGTCTTAAAATGAGTAAAGTAATTATACAATAAAGATTTGTTTTGAGTGCGGAGCGATTTAATAAAGCTTAATAAAGTCTAAAAAACATCCGCTGATGTAATTGCCTCTACAAATAAAGTAAATAAGTAAATAAATATATTAATACTTTATTTGTATTAAGAGAGAGAAACTATACTAGTTCACCCTGCATTTATATTATAAACTTCTTAGATACCTTTAGAGTTGCTGTATCTTGTTCAGGTTTCATCTGATTATTCTCAGTTATCATCTGAAAAAAGGAAAGAAGAGCAAATAAAAAAAATATAAAAGACAAATAAATACTAATTTTAGTATTACTTATTGAAAGCCAATTTCAACAGAGGTTGTTATTTTTACCAACTTCTTCAATGATTATATTTAATCTAACAAGCACAAATAGTTTTCGATATCGGTATTAGCCACAATGAGCTGTGAATTATGGGTTATCAGTATCGATCCTAATATTCCATTATGTGTGTCCCGGTAAAACTAGTGTCCTCATAGACCAGGATTCTGTCAAACTAACACAACACACTGAGATTCTGTAGTCAAGTTAAACATCAGGAACATGTACTTATGATGTCCTCATAAAACGGTGTCCTCATAAAACAGGTGCAAGACACACACAACCTGACACACACAACCTGACACACTGTAATAAACAAGCATGTTATGTGATGCATTAAAGCCATGAACATATTGTTTTATCATTCATACTTATCTGTGGTAGTGATATTGCAGTATAGGCCTCTGTGAAGTCAGGCTATGACAGGACTATGCCATGTCATTTTACAGTTGATTACTCAATTTCTGTACCTAAATTAGACTTCCGTGGATTATTTTTATTTTACATCTTTGTTACTTTTTTTTTACCTATTCTTGCAATTTATTATTTTCTGTGCAGAAACCCCTACAAAATCACACCAATCATTCTAGAATGATTAATTATTTCCCAAATACAGCTATTTAAGTAATTTGGTGAAATAGTTTTTCATATTGCATTATATTGCAGAAAAAATGAAATACTGCAATATCAGTTTTTTGCAATATTGTGCAGGTCTATTACCGTGGGTAATTTTTAACCTTTAATATTACCTTTTAATAATAAAACAAGTAAAATCATCACTTTAAATAACACATAATGTTTCTGCTTTATTAAACAGTGTCACTTAAGCATGGAAACACTGAACTCACCTTTATAATGATTGCTAAATCTGCCCTGGAGCTCATCTTTGTCTTTCTCCTGAAGTGTAAAATGTATGTCCTCCTCCAGAGGCACATGAGATAATGCCTCACTTCAGGCATTATCTCATGTGTCTGCTGTCATAGAAAAAGGCCCTCTGTTGAGAATTCCTATGGATCACATGACGTAGCCAGTCAGGGGAGGAGCTAAGTCTCCTCAGGTGTACTTAATCACTAGTGTTTGGTGTGTTTTGTGTGTGCCACATGCAATGGAGGTAGACTGTCCTTCCTTTCTCTCCTGATGAGAGCCCTTTTGTAGAGTTGATGTGTTCCTGACAATGTAAGTTTGTGCCCTTTTGATCTGTTACATAATGTCTTGAGATTCTGTTTGAGTCTAATTCTGAGATGTTCTATGTGATTACTCTACTTATGTTTCAGTGTTCTTACTAGTTTGATGTTGAACTGTTTAGGATTGGATTATGAGATTAATGATTTACTATTGAAGTTTTGTGGTGTTAAAGATTCTGTTTGTTGTTTATTTTAGAAACCATACAACTCTATGATCTGTTGCAATAAAATGAGTATGGACTGAGTACTGGACCCCTGTGTTTTAATGGACACACCATCCTGGTAGCACATTTCCTGAACCAAACATTCAAAACTTTACACCCTCAATTATCCTGACCATTGCATTTCTTTTGACATATTATTCAACAAGCTTAAACTTAAGACATAAACTGTGTTTAAGTGAAAATAAGTATGAGTATTGTTTCAGTACCCATGCCTACATAATGGGTGTGTTCATATGGATGAAAGCCTGTTGTGTTCGGTCTCTTGATTTGTGATAGTGGCAGCTATTGTGAAACTCACCTTCTTCATCTACTGAGTGTGGATGGCATCAAGGTCTTGTCCTGAAGAATCACAGGGCCAAACGCTACGGATTATATCTCATCTGATAACAAGAGCACAGCCATAAGTTTAAGAACTCTAATGATATCTTTACCCCCTGATATTGCATTGGGGATATCAATTCAAACATTTTCAAGGCTAAGAGTATGAGCCATGAGTATACTCATACTTATAAGCTGGCCAGATATCTGTGAAAAATAACTTACGTGCCTGAACCACATTTAGCATTTAAAAGTAAAAAGAATTTCAGTATTTATCAGTAAAAAAATGTATACAAAATAAATACCCCTGAGTTGGACAGTATGGTGTCTGTCTCATTGGCCAACATAATTCAAACCAGACCTAGAGAAATAAAACAGAGCCAACAATGTTACATGGGATTTACAATAGAACATCTACAAACTAGAGCAGAGCTTATTTTATATATATATAACGTTATAATTCTTTAGATAATGTATTGTGAAATAAATGCATATGAAATTAGTATCACGATTAATCAATAGAGGGTTTTTTTTTTCTGTTGCTCCTGAAATCACCTTTTTTTTAAATCACTAATTTGTAAGTGATGTCACTGATTAACAGTACAGTGCAGTATTTTAGGCTAAATAAATTAGCTTACTTCCTATCACCCATTGTTGACAAATTACCAGCAAAACAAATCAAAAACTGTTATCTACACAAACATAAGGTTAAAACCCCAAACTTTCATAAACAAGAGCTCCAGTCTATAAGGTTAGTTAAGTTAGCCTTAACTTAACGTAAGTTAGCAGCTAAGTGAAAATGGTTGAGAATGCTAACGGACTTTTTTGAAGACACAAAACCATTTATATAAAGTAAATATTCAACAGAAGCGTGTCAGTTACACGCAATAAAGGTGTCAGGGACGTTTGTATGTATTATTTGTGGGAATTTGTTGACTAAACTCACCTGAAAGCAGTGAAAACAACAGCGAGAGACGGGAGTTCTGCTGTTTGTCAGTTGATGACGTTTCCTCGTTTCCATCTGCTCTCGCGCGGCGCAGCGCGCTCGCTCCAGTGTTTGAATGCGACTCGAATGTTCACGCGCACGCGGATTAAAACACTTCAAAGTCACGCAGTATTTAAATAAACATCTAGAATTAAAACATATAACATCATTTAAAATACCATTAATATTAAATCATGAATTTTAAACTCATTGTGTAGTTCTATGACCCATTCATGAATTAGCCTATTAAAAGTTTTTTATTTTATTTTTGAAAAATTCTATTTATATTTATAATGATACCTTGCGTTACAATACTAATAATTGCGTTATATAACTAAATGGCAATTTAAAAAAAAATAAAATAATAATAATATCTGGGTTCCAATAATTAACTAGTGTATATTATAATCAACTTCGTCTATATTAACTTATTGTTTGTGTGTGTGAATTATTATTATTATTATTATTATACTAAATTATATATATATATATATATATATATATATATATATATATATATAATTTAGTATAATAATAATAATAATAATTCACACACACAAACAATCTATTTCACACACACAAACTTTCTACAGGCTTTCAGAGAAATCAAGTGTTATATACTGATATATATATATATATATATATATCAGTATATAACACTTGATTTCTCTGAAAGCCTGTAGAAAGTTTGTGCACCTCAAATTTGGCTTGTTTTCGGCTGCTGTGAACGGTTTGCGTGCTTTATCAATTTATTAATCTCAACTCGTTTACATATCCCTTATGCTGAATTCCTGCAACTCAGTTAATCAAAAATAACCAGTTCTGGGAACGTTGCTGACATGTTTAGAAAAAAGGTGCTATGTTTTAGCAAACAAGACAGTGATTCAGGTAAGATAAAGTTAGATTTGGTGATGTAGGCCTAAACACCCAACTCAGAAACCAAAAAAAAATGAAAGCTGTCACTTGACATTCCTTGCCTACTGCTCTCAGAAATCACAGAATTTAAAGTTATAAGGCTACTGTGCACACACAGAGACATAAAAGAAAGAAATTTCATAACAGAAAATTGTTTTCCTGTTTGATCATTCTGCATACAGCAGACTTAAACCTTGACAACAGATCACATTTATTTCATAAGATGAATTACTGAGATGAGGTTCATGATAAAAAATGCAAAATGATAATAAAATAATAATGATCTTAATAATAATTTAAAATGCAGAAATTATTTATTCTGTATACATTAATTTCAACATATATCTTTAAAAAAAAATCAAAGTTGATTTATAAGTGTTTTTATTACCCTTTTTCAACCATTTAGCATTAAACATTATTTCAACGTAGTTTCAACATTGAAACAACAACTGTCATTTTTTCAACCTTATTTCAACGTTGAAGGTTGGTCATGTACCAGTTGGTTTTCAACCATTTAGCATTAAACGCAATATCAACGTTGTTTCAACGTTGAAATGACAACTGACATTATTTCAACCATATTTCAACGTTGAAGGTTTGTCATGTACCAGTTGGTTTTCAACCATTTAGCATTAAACGTTATATCAACGTTGTTTCAACGTTGAAATGACAACTGACATTATTTCAACCATATTTCAACGTTGAAGGTCGGTCATGTGCCGGCTGGGAAGTAACTGTCTTGAATGATTCATTGACTCGTTAACTCGATTCGTTCGAACACTGGAGTGTTTTTTTTTTTAGTTAGCTGCTAGAAGGTCACTGAATAATTAATTCAACCGAAGTAATTCGTTCAAAAACAGATTTATTCTGTAACTAAATAAGCATCTGTTTTTATGAATTAATAAACCGATTCATTCAAAAACACAGATGCATTCAGAAGCGAAGCAAAAAAGATGATATAAATGAGTCAATGAATCGTTCATTTTAATGATTTGTTCCGAAACACCCTGAGTGTTGCTAGGAGTTACACGACGGTTAGTTTTACTTTGACTCATTTGAAACTTGCGAGTGAAGCAAAAATAGATAAAATAGAAACATTGTAACAAGTAACATTTAAAACATTTCTTAAACCTCTCATATCAATCATATTCGGGTCTTTAGCGACCCGGATCTAGGCTATAGTATAGCCTATGAATGGATCTCTAACTGCCTCAATAGTAAAGTAAAGCATATTTCGTTACCTTTTGGACATGATCATCATCGTCAGAGCTCATTTCACCAGTACATTCAGCATCTGGATTATATTCGCGATAAACCTCACGTCATCATTGTGTATCAGACATTGGCACCTTGTGGAATAAAGGTGAATCGCACTTATTATGAGTCATCCGAGATTCAGTTAGAAAAAGTACACTATTACACACCTCGGGTCACTAGCGACCCTATACATCTTTTACAAAACCTTAATTAGTAGGCTAAACAGACATTATTTTATATATTTTTTCTTGTTATGTTGTTGATAATGAATAGATTGAGGAATTCTAAGAAGGTTGATGTCTAATTTTAAAAAGCGAATAAAGGGGAGGTAGTGAATGACGTCCTGGGTCGATAAAGAACAGAGGTATCGTTGCAGGGTTAAGTTATTTTATACTTAACTGTTGAATAAAAGCAATCCAAAGGAAATGTCCATTTACTACAGTAAATCTGGAACACGGCACAAAAATAATAATAAAACTAATCACTTGATTAGGTATTCCATGTGTACACACACACGTATACACAAACTAAAGTGATAAAGACCCCATGATGGAGTCACAGCATGCAGGCCGGCGGGCTTTTGACAAGGTGATTAAGAACACTGCATACATGCACACTTTTGCACGTAGGCCTACACACACACACACACACACACACACAACAGTGTATGACAGGAATCTCACACAAATAAGCTACAAACTTTCTTCCGGAAGAGCTTAAGAAATAAGCTGCACCTCAAGACCTATAATGTGTGTTTGTGAGAGAGTCTCTCTGCACTTGCGAAACATTCCTGCAAATCTAAAGGGGAATATGGGAAAAAAACATATAACATGATGTAATGATTCAAATATTTTCAAATAACAAAAAAACTTTCTAGGAAGTAAACAACAGACAAAGAAGCATGTTATTCTTATAATTTTTTTTTAAAATTTTTAATGAAAGACAGGTTACATGTGTTGATTGCATGCCATTTTAGGTTGTCTCTATGCATTATACAATTTAATATATACTTTTTATACTTAATGAAGGTTATTATAAAGTGTTACCAGTGAAACTTTTGGTTGATGAGTGAAATTGTACTTTTTTAAATTATAGTGATGTAGTTGTAGTGCATAGTGTCTTGTTTCCCAAAATAAAATAAAATAAAATAAAATAAAATAAAAATCTTCAGGATTATGTTTGCTATTGGTGACCCACACACTTACATTGACCCAGACAGTATTAAACATTACCCAGCTGGCACAGAGGGCCAAAATGCCGCAACGAACCACATTAAAGTGAAAATCCTCTACCTATCAAAAGTGCACTTTGATCCAGACTGACTGTTAATGGTCACATGCAGCGTCTGTAAAACACAGAGACTTACACACAGTTATTCTGGCCACACAGGTAGATAAAGAGACCCACTAAAGCTGGTAAAGTGCCACGTGAGAGCAGTTTACTTGATGAACCGTTTATGAAAAAAACTCAAATGCTCACTGTAAACAGTGCCAACACTGCTGAGAAAAAAAACAAAAAACAGACCCTATATACACAGACTCTTTCCAAAAAATGTGAATATCATGGAAAAGTTGATTTATTTCCATAATTCCATTCAAAACGTTAAACGTCCATAGATTATAGATTCAGGGCCCACAACTTAAACGATTTCAAGTATTTAGTTGTTTATTTTTACATAATTTGGGCTTCCAGCTCATAAAACCCACGAAAACAGGATTTCAAAAAATTCGAATATTACATGAAATATCACAGTAATTACACAGTGATACCATGGTCATTTTTTGGCAGTGTGGGCAGGTGCAAATCCTGCTGGAAAATGAAGTCAGCATCTCCATAAAGCTTGTCTGCTGAAGGAAGCATGAAGTGCTCTGAAAATGTCCTGGTAGACGGCTGCGTTGAGTGGACAGCACAGTGGACCAACACCAGCCGATGACATGGCTCCCCAAACCAACACAGACTGTGGAAACTTCACACTGGACTTCAAGCATCTTGGATTGTGTGCCTCTCCATTCTTCCTCCAGACTCTGGGACCTTGGTTTCCAAATGAGATGCAAAATTTGCTCTCATCAGAAAAGAGGACTTTGGTCCACTGTGCTTTATTAAATCCAGAGTCAACGCAGCCGTCTACCAGGACATTTTCAGAGCACTTCATGCTTCCTTCAGCAGACAAGCTTTATGGAGATCCTGACTTCATTTTCCAGCAGGATTTGCACCTGCCCACACTGCCAAAAGAACCAAAACCTGGTTCAATGACCATGGTATCACTGTGTAATTACTGTGTGATTTCATGTAATATTCTAATTTTTTGAAATCCTGTTTTCGTGGGTTTTATGAGCTGGAAGCCCACATTATGTACAAATAAACAACTAAATACTTGAAATCGTTTAAGTTGTGGGCCCTGAATCTATAATCTATGGAAGTTTAACGTTTTGAATGGAATTATGGAAATAAATAAACTTTTCCGTGATATTCTAATTTTTTGGAAAGGGTCTGTATATTGTGTCTATAAATCTATAACAACCCCCGTAGGTTCGTATGGCAGTCTTAAAGCACAGCAGGGTGGATATTGTTGAGGTTTTGCGCTGAGGGGGTCGTTTTACATTGAAAGGAAAACAGCTCACGAGAGGCTTTACAGCTGGTTTGGAGACATAAATATCTCTCTCTCTTTCTCTTTGCTCATAGTTAATCACGTGCAATTCCGCAGACATCTGGCCGAAAGCCAGACCTCAGAGAAATGTGCATGTAACCGGATCCGCTTTACAACGTGTGTATATATCTGCATGTGTGTGCGCGCATACTTCAGCCTCAATGAAGGTCTGGATGGAGAACAGACCGGAGGTCAGATTTGACACGTTGTTCAGGGACGGTTATAACTGTGTCTGGCTGATCCAGGTAAACACAGACAGGGTTTCTCCATCTGGTTCCAGTGAAGCTGACTCCTGCACTGTACAGTGAATGATTACACCTCCGTCGAGGGCAACGGTCCAAACACAACCTCTCAACAGCGAAAACATGACGTAAAGCACATGTTTGCAATCAAGTCTTCTGACCTGACCTATTCAGGACTTTTTTTTTTCCCAGAGGAAATCAGGTAAATTGTTTTTAAAGGTGATCTAAAGCCTGTCCGGATCAAAAGTTTTTTTTTCCCCAAGCAAACTTTAGTGAAAACTGAAGTGAATTACCTGTTTTTCAGCTAACGGCATCCTCTGAGAAATATAATCCAGTCAGAAATGTTTATGATTGTGGAATGTACATTTTTAAGCAGGCAATTATATTTGTTTGCATCGTGACTAAAGCCTTGTGCGCTTTCATTATAAGTAAATGTCAGACCACCAGCAAAACATCAATATGTTATAAAAATAAAAGGTTCAAGTAACATAAAAAGCATATAAAGTTACTAAGTAACGTAATTAGTTACTTTTTATGGAGTAACAATATTGTACAAATTCTGGCTGATACTGATAAGCCAAAAATTATTTCCATGATGTGACTGCAAAAGGTTAAATTGCTGATATTAAAATTGTATCTAAATATATACAAAATATATATTATTACTAGTATATATATTGTTATACATAATAAATAAATAAATATATATTGTTATTAGTCTAAAACATATTATTTTGTATTTTATTTTATCTTTATTTTAACTAAAGATTGCATTTAACATCATTATTAAATTATTTGTGTATCATTAGATGACAGCAAAGGTAATATAATGTAAAAATATGGGAAATAAGCGTACAATAAACAATATTGACAATACTGAAATTGATATATCATCTGATAATCAATACATCATTATGGTATTTATACAGTATAGATATGTATATGTATATGTGTATATATATATATATATATATATATATATATATACATACATATAGCCTACACACACACACACACACATATATATATATATATATATATATATATATATATATATATTTATTTACTTATATATTTGAATGTACATATAAAAGGCAATTTTGAGGAACATTTTTGCACCAAAGGATACATCACTATACAACCTTGAGAAATCATCATCTAATTTTCATAATCATAACTGCCCTGCTATAAATAGACCCTAGCAGGACACACTGTAGGATGAAAATACATTCTCTATCTTTCTCCCAATGGAATACTATAAGGATATACACCTTTTCATTAGATGTTTATGTTATATTATTCACGCTATGTCCATAAATACATAAAATGCCCTTCTTGCTTCAGTAAAAGTGGATTTCTTTCTACATGGGAGATGAAAATGGTCCTAAATCTATTTAATTATAATTTCAAAATATAATCTTGGGGTGAAATATGATCCAAACATGCTCCTGACAGTTTGGGTGAGATTTCCCCACATAATTTAGCACAAATCACATATCGAATGCAGTCCTCAAAGAAAGAAGGTCAGCCCTCAACGCTACTGATGTTCAGAGATGTCACACAATAGGCAGTTCACTTTTTTTCCAGGGCATAAAGTTGTGACATTCCGGACTGTAAAGACCCAGATATGTCATAAATGTGATATTTTGAAGAAAATGTCATCTCTTAACTCAATCCAGTTCCACTCCAGTGGCTGCGGGTTGCTTCCAGATTGGTTTTCTATAGATGATTCTGTCACTCTGAGTAAACATGACAAAGAATATGTGACGCCCCTGAGCCAGTGCAGTGACTGTGGGCGGGTTTATAATGAGACACTGGAGTCTCATTGGCCAGGAGCTGAGGAATTAAGAGGAATCCTGACATCCTATTGGCTAACAAGTCGAGCGCTCAGTAATTGTTGCAGAGACAGCCACAGGCAACATGCTGTTTACATACATTCATACATTTCTGTGTGTTCTCGAACTTAAAGATCATAGAATAACAAAATGTACCCTATATACTTGAATAAATGTCAATGGTTTTATTGTGCTTGACTCAGTGTACACTATAAGACAGACAGACAGACAGACAGACAGACAGATAGATAGATAGATAGATAGATAGATAGATAGATAGATAGATAGATAGATAGATAGATAGATAGATATGGCTGGTTGCCAGGATGTTGCTATGTGATTGCTAGGGTATTTGGGTTGGTTGCTAGGGTGTTCTGGGCGGTTGCTAGACAGTTTCTAAGGTGTTCTGGGTGGTTGCAATGCAGTTGCTAAAGTGTAGTTGCTGGCTGCTATGAAGTTGTGTTGCTAGGTGGTTGCTATGGGGTTTTGGATGGTTGCTAGAGTGTTGTTAAGCAAATCTAGTGTATTTTATCATGTTTTTAGCTTGTCTTGCTAGCATGTTTATAAAGATTTAATATCTTTCACCGCTTTAATTTTGTTTGTTTTTTACTTCCGCAACTAATGTGTTGGGGGAAAAAATTATATTATCCAATAATAACATTGGAGTAACATTGGATAATATTATTATTTTCACAAACCAATCAAATCCATTCAAGTCCCGTCTATTTACTTTTTTAATACACATCCCTCGACTTCTGCTAAATTCCTCAGAGCACATTTTTATAAAGAAAAAATATTATTTTCATAAACTTTCATGAAAATGTGATCACATCCACATCTAAAACGCCCAATAATAAAACATATTATCGAATAATAATTGTAGCCTGCTTTCACGATCCAATCAAATCCAGTTTATAAAAATCAAGTCCCGCCCACATTATTTCATCGACAATTATTTTCCCGCTTGAAAATACTTTGCATTATAAAGTTACGCGCGTTTCACGTTGTCTCCAATACATTTAAAATGAGATCAGAAAAACAAACGTAAATGTGCTAAAAAAAAAGTCATCCAGGTTTATGAACGATGACACCACAATAACTCAAACTATCTTCCCTGCCAGCGCTGTCAGTTTTATTCCCACACTGATGCATTCGTTTGCCATTTAACCAATTCGGCACATCCTTGTTTTCTTTGCGTTGTGAATAAGGCAACTGCTGACACGCGGATTATGCAGAGTCACATCAGCATGTTAATATCGCCTGAATGCTTTATGATACAGATGGGGGGGGGAATTGCAATATTTCTTTCTTTCATCTTTTAAAGCTGAGGTGCTTGTCAGCAGTGCTGAGCAGAGGCTTGTGGGTTGGATTGTATAATGCAGCAGTGACAGTGAAAGGCTTATGGAAAATCATAAGCCAAAAACCTCTCCTCGCGCTCTGTCGTTCTCTCCTCGTTCTGTCCATCATGTCCAAGAAGTGCTCAGAATTAGGATAAAACCCCTCAAGTGTCAAACCACTACAGCCATCAACCCCCCCAAAAAAGCCTGTAAACAAAGATATGGTAAATATTTCTCAATATTTCAGCGTGCATAATGTGGCATATTTCTGAGTGGTATAATGTAAATAATATATTAGACCTTATTTTATTTATAAAAAGTAAGCTGTTACATTATTGGTTAATATCATCTTTTCCCCGCGCTGTGACTTGTTAACATCAGCAGATAAGTTGTTACAAAAGCAAGTATTTAGTGAATTTTAGTAAGAAAATGAGAAACAGAAACCAACAAAATGTGACCAAAACTTATTTTGAGCCAATCAGCTGAGCCGTAAATGCCATGTGACTAATTTCCCTGAGGAAAAATATGGCAACACTGATTGGCTGGTGGCAGTCAATGGCATCAATATCACTGGAAATATCAGTGATGTCAATCAAACAAACAAACAAACAAACAAACAAAAATTCAAAGACAAAGATACAGTGACAAAGATGCAGACCTTTCAAAATAAAAGTCATGAAATTACTTCAGAATAAAAGCTGAAACAAGGAAACCAGTTGGGAAAATCCCATTAAATATTACTATTAATTAATATGTTTTATATGTACACATATCAATAAATATTTTATATAAATAAATATTTAAAAGGCAGCACATATAATACTATAAAATTACTTTTGTTAGAAAAAATTAAAGTACAAATATGATAAAATATTCAATATAATATTATGTTTTAATGTTTAAAAAAGACAGCCCACTAAGGATTATTACATTCAGATTTATATATACAAATAATTAATTAAATAAATATTTGAATACATTTATTTTTTGATTAAATATTACATATCTGATATAATTAACCATTACATTTTATTATTTAAAAAAAAAAATGAAATGTGAATAATTATTACATTTAATTTGATGTTTTATATGTAAACATTTGATTAAATAATTAAATAAACATTTTATATAATTAATTGCTTTAAAATAGCATGAATTGATTAAAATGAACCAATACGACCAGTGATTTTTATTTAAAAAGTAATTGCAATTTATTTTGAGTTCATTACTTGTCTTAAATATAAAAAAAATTGGAACAATCAAGTAATTTCCTTGAAGTTTTCCTGAAATCACCACAATATGAAAGACAGGAAATAATTTATAAAACTTCAGTATATCATATAAATCATTTAAATACTAATTTTAGAGGATCAACAAGTCTCAAATCAGATCATTTGCAGTCAGTGTTGACGTCAGTAACACTAAACGCCATGGCTACTTTTATGGTCATTTTGGGGTTTTTTTTTTTTCAAGTTTGACTGTCACAATATGCCTTTGTTGTATAGAAAAAGCAGCATGAACAGAGTTCATCAAAAATTCTTTCTATGCGTTCAATGGAAGAAAGAAAGTCGCAGAGGTTTTGGAGGGAGTCGGGACATGAGGGCGAGGGGTGATCTATACCTTTAAGAAGTTCCTGAGATGAATGTGTCCTCTAGAGAGCAGGTTGAACTTCAGAGTCCTATACCAGTGTTTTTGATATGAGATCACAGGCAACCTTACCGTCTCCATATGTGCGGCAGGAAGCCGCGAGTTGTGTTTCCATGGTGCCGTGAATCATCTCAGCGCTCGCGCACATACATACATATAGCTCATGCTTTATGAGGTGTTGGAAAAATTGAGTCAAGGATTCGGCTACTCCAACTCCCCTAAACAAAGGAAAACATTCATTTCCTTTAGATGTATCCAGAAGTAATCAACATTCCAGCTCTTTTCAGGAAAATTCATGTTAGGTTTGAAACTGACTCACTAATGCTAAAGTTATTACCTTGTGAGATAGCAGAACCTCTTGCAGATGTAAGAACTCTCGCTTCACACTCGGCTAAATCTAGATCTCACTCCTCTTCTGAGTGCATTATCCTGTAATATTACATAAGTTTGTAATATATTATTACAAGTCATATTCACAGTGCACATTTTTTACTGTTGTAGTAAAATTATCACATGTTATTGTGTCAAAAAAGCATAATCAAAACAATATTTAAAAAATATGTTCTGAATATTGCAATATCGGATACTTAAAATGTATCAGTCAAAAACATCAGTCAATCTCAATTTCTTCGTCAAAAATAGGTAAAACCTAATGAGTTAAACTGCCATCCATGTGTCTTGTTGTGAGAGTTTGAATGCTGAATTTTGTACTCACATATTGATATTTTAGGAGATGTGGCCTACATTTCTCGATGTTTCTTCATGATGTTTCTGACAATTGAAGAGTACATTTCTGGGGTTGCAAAAAAAAAATAGATGTTTTAAAGTGGAGTTTCTCAGAAACCTGCGGAAAAGAGGCAGAGCAAACAATCTGAAATGTCGTGAAAGAGAGCCAACGAATGTGTGTAAAGACGGGGTGTAACTCCATGACTTCATCAGAACGAATGAGGCCAAAGTTTCAGGTCAAAATATTGGCAAGACGAGGTGGAGCCCAACAAATGCATCCAAATAAAAGATTCTCTTTCACACACACACACACACACACACACACACACACACACACACACACACACACGTGCAGAAATACATGAAAGAGTCCAACTGGACAGCAAAACCCAGAATAAAACAGCTTTCTGTTGTAATTGTGCCTGCTGGTTTTGATTAGTAAAACATTAAATCATAACACGTACAGCCCATCAAGAAGAAAAACAATTAAAAGTAATGAAAATGTGACAAGTTTGTTTCCTTGACAACCTGGTATGAGTTCTGCTCATGTTTTTCCGTCTGGTGGGGTCGTGTAGGGAACACACACACACACATACACACACACACACACACACACATTCATATCCCTAGCTGAGAAAAAAAAGTAAGTATGATTCTACATTGTCTTATTTCATTTGGGTAGAAAAGCCTGTTTTTAATCACAAAGAAGTGAACAAACCACAACATTTTTGTGACGGGTTATTAGTGACGGATATATCAGAAAGGCGATTAATCGGATGACATTTGGCCATTTTGAGACTATTGGCAGGTTATCTTGAGGTTAGCGCAAAACCCATTTACTAGCCTGGCTGATATATCAATATCTAATAAACCACATTAATGTACTCTGGGATTTTGTGGTTTGCGATTAAAACCAGACTTCCTTCCTCAGAGCTCGAAACTGCTGCACAACATGATGTAATCACAACCAATTATAAGATATTTATTTTAGATAGGCCTAACCAGTTATGTGAAGCAACATTGTGGACATGTAGTGGCAATTCATAAAATGAATGATTCACTGATGCATTTCCTGTGCGGAAAGCAAAATTAAACAAAACGTATGTTATTGTATGTGTTTAATTGTAATGCTCCCATCCTAATAAAGATCCTTATTATTTTGTGTAAGATTAGCTTCAATGTATAGAGCTAGCTAACTGTAGCTTGCTAAGCTAAATGAATCATTTTAAGTAGCTTCCCAAAAGGGGTTTATAAATCTCTTTAGATAGCTTGTAGTGTAGTTAACTGCAGTTTGAAAATGTAACTTGCTAAGCTAATCATAATGTAAAGTACCTTTCCCAAGACAAATTTCTAAATCTTGAGCTACTTTTGTTAGCTTGTAGTGTAGTTAACGTAGCTTGAATCTTAGTTCAATCCTTGTCAACATCAAATCCTTGTGAAATACAACTTTACACTGACTAATCCTTTTCTGATGCTTCCTCATAGTTTTCCTACCGGAAATAAACTACACCTGAGGTTACATCGGTGACAGGATATGACCTCGTCAGATGACTTCCTGCATCCTGTGAGATTCAGCTGAAGGGAAGTGCTGTATCCGTGTTTGGATTGGCTCATTTCCCTCCCTCCAGCATGATGATGGACATGAACAAGAAACGCTGGATGCTTTTTTTAGACCTCTTACAGAAAATACACTGTTTTTACCATGGTAAAATGATGGTATCAGATGATAATATAATGGTAATTTGATAAATATGTTCAGTATATACCACAATACATGACCAAAAGCATGGTACATGCCATAAAACATGGTTAAACCATGGTATTTATGATACTTTTAGTTATATCTAGCTAAAATACATATTAATTTTCAAGCCACAAGTCTTCATAATATCATTCTAGTGATGTTTTTACCACAATTCACAGACACACAGCACTCTTACACAAGCATTTCTGTGATTAATTATTAATGCACCTGAGGCGTATTCTCAGATTCATCCGAAGTGGCCGTCAGCCACAGAAGATGAAGATGAATTTGTGTACGATCAGACAATAAATCACCCATATTACAGTTCAAGGGCCGGCAAAAATCTCCACACTCAGCGAGTCAAATTTCATGTTTACTGATGAGATGAAATTAAAAGTCAATCAGCGGCAGAAACTGAATTGAATTTATTTTAAATAAATGCCACTTGGTTTGATATTTTGCAATGACATTCAAGCATTTATAAAAATGTCCAAACTCATTTTAGGGCTACTGCTGTATCTAAAATTCCCGTTTCATTGCATATTAGAGGGATCTAGCTGGGTATCTAGGGCAGACACTTACTAGACCAGCCTGAAAAAGACTGGAATACAATGAATAAAGCGCACACAGACACACACTTCACTTACACACCTTAGCAGGTCGTTTGAGATGCATGAGAGAGCGATTAGAAATTTGGCTAGAGAAGAGCAGAAATGAATCATAAAACTAGAGAAGTAAACAGAAAGCGACAACGAAGAATAGTCAGTGTTTCAGGCTTAAAATTTGACACTGTTTCTATATTAGGCAGAAGAACATATGCCCTAGATCGCTTGAAGCGCGAGTGTGTGTGTCTCAGGGGTCATAAGGGTCAAAAAATCACCTCCTTTGACGTCATAAATCCCCAAAGGCATCAATAGAAGAACTATTGCAGCACAGCGTTAGCATAACCTTCACAAAACGCTGATGAATTGCCATGCAGCCAGTCCAATATGTTTCTCTTGTATAACTAGCAAATGCAATTTTATATGCACAGTCCAATTCATTTTAATGAAATGACTCATTTGGGTGATTTGTTTCAATGAACCGGTAGTGCAATATATACATTAAAGGCAAAGAATTACATTTTTTGCGACACTAACGACACCAAATTGCTTAGAATTTGTGAGAAATCAAGCTAATGAGAATAAAAACAAATAACAATAATAATTAATAATTAATACAAAACAATTTAATTTAATATGAGCACATTTTTTATTTTTCATTTAATTTTATGCAAGAAAATGTACAAATATCGGTACTTGCCGATATATGTTAATTTTTAATGTTGTCGTTTTCTGGCCAATAAGAAAATTTGGCCGATATATTAAAGCCGATAAATTAGGGCTGGGCGATATGGAGCAAAAAATATATCTCGATATATTTTGATATATCTCGATATACGATATATATCTCGATATCTTTACAGGAAAAATAACCCCCCAAAAACTACTGCAAAAACAAATATGCCAAATACCACAAAGTCTTTTTTTATTGACGTGCAAATAGGTAGGTTGTTCATGTAGGAACAAAGTGCTTCTGCGACATTGAAAAAAAAATCCCTGTATACAAAAATAATAATTTAACTGTAAAATAAAGGAAGAAATAATACATATTGCACTATTTTTAATAAACCTGTATAGAAATATCATTACTAATTTTGGCAAAAAAAAAAAGAAAAAATGCCATATATCCCCCAAAAACTGCACACCTGTAGAGTAAAACATTAATTAAAAAAGAAGTGATAAAAATGCATCTAAAAATTGACATGATTGTTACAAAATCACACTGTCTGGGGCCTCTGGAGAACTCAGAACAACTGCTAGCATAAAGTTTAAGGTAAAAATAACTGCCATTAAATTACAGTATCTTACTACTATGCAATTAGATAAACTGTTCATTCATTACATCACTTTACCTCTGTCTTTATCCACCTTTATCCTCTTCTCTTCTTTTTGGCACTGTATATAGCAGAATAGGTAACTAGGCTAATGCTAATTTATAATGTGTCATGTAAATTCAGCCATCCGTCACAATCAGGAAACTTTCACCGTGTCTAGACCTTGCGCGAGCTGCCAGGCCCGTTTCTACAGGAGAGCATGTTAAGTGTGAGTGCGCCCTCAAACAAAAGCAATGCGGCGAGATGCGACGCTACACAAAAAATTACCAACAACAACTGATCGCGCGCGCGCTGTTTCTGACGCACTTCAAGCACTCGCTGGGCGGGGAAAGATTGATGTGCCTGACCGGACTCGGGGCACTTGGTTGATTGAGACATCAGCGAGGGGAGGGGGAACAAAAGCAAGGAGGCGGAGGAGGGCGGGGGCGAGCGCGAGCACAGCACAGAGAAGGCAAACAAGCAAATTGGCGAAATCAGAATTAAATATAAACAATATATCGATATAAACGATATGTCAAAATCCATATCGAGTTTAAAAAATATCTCGATATATCGTAAATATCGAGATATCGCCCACCCCTACGATAAATAATGTATTATTTCCTTCAGCAGAGACACTTCAGATGCCATAATGGTTTTGAATTGCTTGAAATATGATTGGAATCACAACAGTTCAGTGCAACATGTGCAACGCAAGTCTGTCATATGTGTGCTTGGGACTCAAATGGTTAAATGGTGAGACTTTTGTTTTTTTAATCAGGCTCTTAAAAATTATATAGAAATTTGGATTTAGATCTAGGCTATATATCGGTTATCGGCTTTCAAATCTAAAGAATTATCGGTTATCGGTATCGGCAAAAATTCGTGAGCTTTGATTGCAACCGCACTTGACAGTTATATTCTATATAATATATATTTTCCACATAGATAGAAATATATTCCATAATCAATATAATAAACAAAAACAGCAATAAACATCAGTTTTTAATCGAAGCATGTACTTCAATTTGTGAATAAGTCTGAATGAATCACTCAAAAGAATCAGTTCCAGTAGAATTTGATCTTCTAAACATTATCGCAGGGAATTTTCACACTTTGATGTCAAGATAACCCTTACTGACGTAACACAGCAGACAAACTTGTTTAATACAAGTCTGTACACCCATAAAACAGGAACTCAGACACAAATGGCGTTCTTGCGGATTGTGAAACACTAAAGCTGTCGAAAACTTACAAACAAAGATAGACGTTGTTCATCGGCGGCTGATGTTTTCCAATCTGTTCTTTTTGGCCTTTGTTTCTTTTTAAAATGATAAATGGATTAAAATACTGTCCGCATCTTTCGGGAAACAAGAAATAGATCTGGGAAAATGTGTCTGCGGAAACCCTGAAAACAGGAACATTAAAGTCATTTCCTGATCGTTCTCCTCAGGCGAGATGTGGCGTAGTCAATTGCTCAGCGTGGCGGCAGAAATTGCATTATGATCGAGGACCATTGGAGTCCTGCAATACTCCAGCACTGCACTGCCTTATCAATCTGTCCTGAACTGGGATTGGTGGAGTTAGACCATCTTAACACATTGCTGCTTATTCTGGCCAAGAACCACCCACTCAGGCCATTATGTGTACATACAATACATCAGCCCACAGTTGTGGGTGTCAAACAAAACTGTTTCAATTATTTAAAACTATTAGTTCCTCCTCCGTGCTCATTGTAAGGAACTTTCCAAGCTAAAGGCACCCACACACTACAAGATAATCAGGCCGATTTAGGGCCCAATTCTCCCCTTCCGACAATCCTAGGTAAAGTCCTGATCATCTTGATGGTTCTACAGATTATCTTTATCAGATTTTCCCGTGGTGTGAGGTGTGTTAAGAGTGTCAGAAAAACGTCAGGGCCACACCGATCTCAAATCATAAATCCAACATGTTAAATATTTATGATCAGGAATCCTGTTGCATTGGGGGAACCCCGAGGACAAACGCACACGAAATCTGTAGATTGTCACGTGGAACGAAATTATACCCAATCAGAGACAAACGCATAACAGGACTTCATCCATTCTTTTTTTCGTTAATTTTCTGTAAAAAGCAATCCAAACACTATTATTGCCATTTCTTCTTGCCCGTTGTCCGCCATGTTTATTTACTCTAAAGTCATGCTTGACCGCGAGAGATTTTGCGTCTATCTACCGAAAATGTATGCAAAATCGTGCATATTTAAAGAGATAATGCCTAATTTGCATAATTAAACATACAAATTAAAAACTTGTAATGCATTTTTTTATATATACTTGTGTAAGTAATCAACTGAGGAAGTTTCATCCTGATATCTATTAGGGCTGCACAATTAATCGAATTTCTAATCGCGATTACGATTACCGATGCCACTATTACGTAATCGTTGAAAGCCGCGATTACAAAAAAAAAAAAAAACACTCTGCGTGCATTTAGAGCATGTTATGTTATGAGAGGCGAATCACAACTACTACAGAAAACCCAGCACAATAGGAACTACCAGGCAGTGTGTGTGTACGCTGAAATAAAAATTTCACCTCAGAAAAACGGACGTTCCTGTCCTGTCAGCCGTTGTATACTGTAGGCTACTCGTAGCGCACACTCTTCAATTGCACGCGCCGTGTATCGCTTCAGCTGTATATAAAGTGCAAAGGAAACTACGAGCATGCAACTTTGTTACGTTGTAAATTAGTAAGTCATGAAATAAAAGTAAAATACCAATAAATCACGTTAGTGGTACGTCGTGTGTTAGCTGAGAAGGATTTGCATGCAGGGATGATTTTCATTCTATTCACCAGGAGCAATTTCCATGTTTCATTAACAGTTCTTGTTAGTATTGTGTATTCACCATGGTAACTGTCATTTCAATATTAACCCTTGTGTTATGTTGCGGGTCAATTTGACCCGTTTTGATTTTCTAGTTGTTGGAAATACTGGTTAACCTATGTTTTTTTTCTTGATATTTTGTGACTTTTTCTCATTTATCATCATGAACATGCATGCAAAGTTTCAACATGCTGGTGTTTTTTGACATATACAAAAAAAATTACTGTTCCTTTCGTGATGTTCGCGGGTCAATTTGACCCGCATATTTTAACGCTCTAAGGCAACTGTACGGACCCAAAATAATAACATTTCTTGGTTATATTTTGTTATTTTATTTTTTTACTACCTTATGAAGCTAAAAAAAATTGTTTTCCACACTTATTTCAATGCAGAAAAATATTTTGTCAGCCACAGATGGTAAAAATTACCTATCATTTATTTTTTCAAGCTACCTGAAATAACATTAAACCTTTTTTTTTTTTCTTGATATTTTGTGACTTTTTCTCATTTACCATCATGAACATGCATGCAAAGTTTCAACATGCTGGTGTTTTTTGACATATACAAACAAAATAAATGTTCCTTTCGTGATGTTCGCGGGTCAATTTGACCCGCATATTTTAACGCTCTAAGGCAACTGTACGGACCCAAAATAATAACATTTCTTGGTTATATTTTGTTATTTTATTTTTTTCTACATTATGAAGCTAAAAAAAATAGGTTTTCCACACTTATTTCAATACAGAAAAATATTTTGTCAGCCACAGATGGTAAAAATTACCTATCATTTATTTTTTCAAGCTACTGAAATAATATTAAACATTTTTTCTTGATATTTTGTGACTTTTTTCTCATTTATCATCATGAACATGCATGCAAAGTTTCAACATACTGGTGTTGTTGTTTTTTTTTGACAAATACAAACAAATTTACTATTACGTTTGTGATGTCCATCACAGGCAGCTATTCAAAAGCAACTGTACAGACACAAAATAAAAACATTTATTTTCTGTATGTCAGGGCATCAACTCCAGTTCTAAAGTGTAAGTGTATCTAAAAGTGATCTAACCCAAACCAAACACACTTGAAAAAGCTAAATCATGGTGTTCAGAATTAATTGCAAATTACAAATGATAGAAGACAGATAGAAGATTTTGATAGAAGACACAGATAGTAAAATAAGCTCTCATTTATATATTCAAGATATCTGAAATATCTTGAGACTTCGACATAGACAGCAGGAAAAATGAGCTCAGATTAATTGATTAATTGTTCAGTTATGATGTTCTAAGCAAAAAAATAAAAATAAAGTAAAAAAAATGTATATGCAAATATATATAAATATAACGTATATTCAAATTTTAAATAGTTTTAAAAAATGGTTAAAAAACATTTTCATTAAATCATAACTTCAGATATATATTTTTTGGAATATTTGACAAATGCTGATATTAAAAGTTTACAGTTTGAACCTGAATCTTTGATGTTTTTCATAGTGTGATTTTTGAGGAATTGTATTGAATCCAATGCGGGTCAATTTGACCCGGACCATAAGGGGAGTGCACAGAATTCCAACATAACACGAGGGTTAACCCCAAAATGCCACTTTATTTTCACTTTGTGTTATTTTTTATATTTTTAAAAGACTGTGGTGGCTCATACCAACATTGTATTAGCAAAAGCTAGTTTGGGACTGCTATTTAATATAGCGTAGGCCTAATGTTTATTTATTAGTAGTCTTTACTATTAGTAATAGTCATATTCTAACAATTTATGTCTATGTTCAGTAAAGGGGGACAGTACTTGTGTGTGTGTTCACAATTTTTAAGTAAACATGTATAATATGCCTATATATATATATATATATATATATATATATATGTATTCAATGTAAATTGTGATAATCGTAATTAATAATCGCAATTACAATTTCAAGGGAATAATCGGCAATTATGATTTTTGTCATAATCGTGCATGCAGCCCTAAAATCTATTATTTTAAAATTTAACCCTATTCACCTGGTGTCTCGCCTTAACAGACATCAGCAGGAATATTATGCTGCGGTCACTTTAAGTCCGAACGTACAGATCCAATATAATGATACGCATCCATTTTCTTTCTTAAATGTTTACGTTGACGTAAGATATAAACGTCTGTGTTTACAAGGATACTCACCGAGACGGGCATTTTTTTGACTTATATGTCCGTTCAAGCACAAATAGACACGAAAGAGAACGGAATTCGGTGTTCGCGTGCTGTCGGTGCTGTTCTGAATTTCTTACACTCAAATGGTCTAAAATCACTTGAATGTGTAAACTGACAGGAGCTAAAACACGTGAAAATTATCAACCTTCGCTCTATGATGGTTAATAATCCAAGAATCACGTGCGTTTTGAACCGTGGTTGCTGGTCTGAACGGATCAATTACGATCTCTATACTTGACATCGCACATCCTGTGATGTGACTATCGCGATATCGTTGTTAAAACAGTATATCGTGCAACCTTAGTTTTATCATGTTGCTTAGTGGTTGCTATAGTGATCTGAGTGGTTTTAGTGCACTTCTATGTGTTTGCCAAGGTGTTCTGAGTGGTTTTAGCAAGTTGCTATGCAGTTACTCATGCCAGAATGGGTTGTTCTGAAAACTTGTTATTGATTCGTCCCACTCCTAACCTCTAACGTGCCAATTCCTGGTTTAAGCCAATCAGGTTTTAGAAGGACAGGAGCGATTTTTCCAGCCTAGAACCACGCAAAATTGTTCTAGATTCGTCTCGGGCACCAACAAAGGCACCATTTGAGACGTGAAGACAAATTCAGGCCTGTTCCCAAATGTTTTAGGAGGTACAGAACACTTAAGATTGTAGGATTTAAAATACCCTATAGCTTAAATCCCTCTATTTTTATCTCCAAATTCCCTTCTTTAGCGGCAAGCTAATAGCTTAAGCAGTGAACAAACGGAGTGAAAATGAGACATGGGGAGTTCTCTGCTGAGCCGACCTCAAAGAATGTGTCCGTATCAGGGTGGAACGCTACATCTGCAGAAATGAGGTCAACAAACCCTCTTGCTTATTTCTAATTTTCTCAAAAAATTGCCCAACATCTTGCAGAGGCTCCCCGACCAACCGTTCCCAAACACATCTGGACCACAGCGAGCCAGAATTCGCTCCTAATCCATCCAGTTTTCCTTGGCTCATAGGATTTGCCACAGTGCTGCCAAAACCCATAAAACAAACAGTAGGTTAAACCCAAAATCCCCCACTGCAGACATCAACAGTCAAAAACACAGTTTTTGCCCTGTCTAACAAAAAGAGAGGGGAGATGTCTCAGATTCGCACAGATTTAAACGCAATCATGTCAGAAACGCTATCAGATTATTGATTAGCGGCTGCCAGGAGCTGATAAGACCCTGCGACAGCTCGGATTTGAGCCCAGATGGCATCCCGGTTCACTCCTGCCCGATAATATGGAGTCCATGCCCCGAATGCTCAGAGAGTCCCTGACATTGTTGGCATCTCATATCTCTTTGTTTATTTCAGGTGCACTCATTAAAATACCCCAACCGGATCCCTCCCGCCTCGGATCGCTCTGCTCCTCTTCTTCGTTCCTCCATCCTCCCTCTATCTCCCCGTCCCTGAGGGCGTAATAATGTCTCCCATCTCAGAGCACATTAGCATCACAATTAAAACCATATTTAACCCTTTAACACGCAGCTGTCTGGAGGGAAGCACTCACAACAGAGAAAGCTGTAGATGATTCAGATCCATATTTGCAAAAACAAGAGGTTAAACAAGATGATTATGTTTGTTAATGGGGCACTTTCCACGAATTGGGTACAAAGAACTGTCCAGTGATCATAATTGAATGTTAATTCATTTAATATAGTGTTTTTTTTTTTTTTTTTTTTTTTTACAACTTCTTTTAATTATTTAAATTAAATATATTAAATATATAATTGAAATATTCTAAATAATTTTAAACAAATGATAAACATATTAAGGTGTTAATAGTAATATTTTTGTGTATTTTTATTGTAACCTGCTGAGGTAAACTAAATAAAATTTCGAGAATAAAGGAGTAAATAAATCATTTTTTAAAAGAGTTATAGCTCTATTTTGTGCCCTATTTAATGAAATATATTAAGATATTTAGTGTAAATTCCTGAGGTAAAAAAAAAAATTTCCGGTGAATTCTTTTTTCTCATTCAGATATAAGCCCATCTTGTGTCCTCTTTGCGGAAAGTACCATAATCACTTTCTTTCACTGTCAAACAGTACCATAACAAACCATGATGGCAGCCATTCATAAACTGAATAAACTTAAGTGAAAGGGCTTTTCTTCAGTTCAGAGAACAGAGGCAGATATTGAAAAAGACCCCCTTCCTATGTCTCAAATGCTGTTACGCTAATAAAATCTGTCCTGGGTTAATGAAATCTGTGTTGGGTTAATGAAATCACTGCTCATGTTCAATTAGTCTCCCAGACTCCGCCCACTCTGAGAATTCTTTGCTCCCTGATTGGTCATTTCCTGTGTTGAAGCATTCCAATGCACCACCCATGATAGCAGTAGCCTACTGAAAATGGTTTGCCGTCAAAGGAATAGCTGATCCTACTGATATTTAGCTGATTATTTTGAAATTAAATTGGGATAAAATATAAAATCTCATTCAATTCAAACATGGCGCATTAAGACCACACAACCACGATTTGCAGTCAATAGTGAGACACGAAATAATTACTTGAAATAATTCATTTGCTGTCAAATTGATTAATCGCATCTAACATTAAAGTTAGTAAATATGTAGGTGTATATATATATATATATATATATATATATATATATATAACCACACACACACATTTACACATATTCATGTTAGATGCGCTTAATCCCGATTAATCATGTCTATATATACATACACACACATATATATATTATATTGACAAACTTTGATGCGATTAATCGCAATTTATCAATTTGACAGCACTCAAAATAACCAATGTCAACTTTGGCTACAACTAAAGTAAAAAAAAAAAAATATATATATATATATAAAGAATGCATGTAATGATAGCTAAAGTTGTGATATAGTGTAAAACTCAAATTTAGAGATGAAAACAACAACAAACATAGAGCAAAAGAACATTTGTTCACAATACTTAACATATCTGAATATTCAACATGACAGGCATGAAAAATTACCAAAAATTTTATGAAATCATCCATTTAATGCACAACAAAGAACAAACCTGAAGGCAAACAACAAAAGGAAAGACAAAACACGTTCACAATAGAAGACTTTAAAGGGGTGGTTGAATATGATTTCACTTTTCTAACTTTAGTTAGTGTGTAATGTTGCTGTTTGAGCATAAACAACATCTGCAAAGTTACAACGCTCAAAGTTCAAAGCAAAGGGAGATATTTTCTTTTAAAGAAATAGCTTTTTAAGGACTGCAACAAACAGCTGGTAAGGACTACACGACATTCCTCCCGGGTTAGTGACATAACTAACCCTAAAATTTACATAAACCCCGCCCCCGGGAACGCACATATAGATTATCAAGACAGAATATGCTAATCAATGACTAGAAGAAAAGTACACATAAGCTACATAAATTCATCAACTAACCATTCAGAAATGTTGTCCACATGTTGTCTTGAGTCTCTCCATCTTTCTGACTTGGTTTGAACATAAAAGGCTAAAAGTTTTTGAAATGTTCAGTGTATGTGTGTGTGAGGTAAAAGGACATGAGCTCTTGAAGCTCCGCCCTCTGTGCCAGGAGCAGCAGCTCATTTGCATTTAAAGGAACAGACACAAAAATGGTGCGTTTTTGCTCACTCTCAAAGAGTGACAACTTTAACATGCTATATAAAAATATCTGTGGGGTATTTTGAGCTAAAACTTCACACTCTGGGGACATCAAAGATGTATTTTACATCTTGTGAAAAGGGCATTATACCACCCCTTTAAGACATGACATTTCAAAATAAAAGTCCAAAAAAAAAAAACAGTTTTCCGTTTTTGAGTGAACTGCGCCTTTAAGTTGTTAACATCCAGTTCATCTCTACTTCTACCAAAGAAAATACAATTTGACAGAGAATAAATAAGATAATAAGCCCAACACCACAGCTGTCCCTAATCACAGAAAGGCACATATTTTAGACATCTGCGGCATTTCAGCGCAAATTCCTGCTACTTATACACTAACTACTGACAATTTCGTTTAAACAATTTAATTTGACCATTACAGCACTCCAAAATGACCTTAGTGTCAGGAATTGCACCCTACAAAAAAACGCTATTTTGTGCCATTCTAGATTGACATAATTCCTTTAGTACTAAACAATGCATGAGCAAATAAACAATGTTATCCCTTCATTCTAAGCTAATTCCTCCCTGAATCTTGAAAGTTGGAATGTTTGTGTTGGATTATTCCTATCCACAGACATTTCCCTTGTAAGTCTGATCTTTTAATAACAATAAACATTATTATATATTCATGGCCGTCTGTGTTGTTTCCTGCGCAGCACCAGAAACAAACGTCTCTCTCTCTCTCAACACACACACACACACACACACACACACACACACACACACACACACTGTCTGATCTTCATTCGTGGTTAACACACAACATAATTACACCATTCCGTGCTTAATGAATGGATTAAATGTGAAAGCACTCTTTGGATACACGAGGGCTCCTTTTCCGCGCCCTACAGGGTCACATGAGCACACCCAAACAGCTCTTCACACTGACAGCATTTTCTAAAGAGTCCATTATTGGACTGGACCTATTCATTAGCGGGGGAGAGACGGGCTCGTCAAGAGCAGGAAGACAGGAGGGCCGACAGACAGGCGAAATGATGGTGAATATGGTGAATATTGTTGGAGACAGCTGGCTGATGGACTGATAATGACCCGAGTGTGTCTCTGTCTCGCTTTTTCTCTGTCGCTAAAATTTGGTCAATCACTCCTCACTGGGGTGCGGGTCATTTTACCACAAAATCAAAATTATTATAAAGAAATTATATTTACAAAAAGACTATTTAAAGGCCTTTAAGATTTTTGGTATTAGGACATTATTTTCTTGGAAGTTTTTTTTTTTTTTTTTTTTTTTTTATGTGCAAAATTCACATCATGTTTATGCAAAAAAAAAAAAACATATACTATTAAGATATACAGTATATATATATATTTTTGCATTAAGGTAATGAGAATTTAGTGTTGTTATTGCTAACTAAAACTATTAAAATTATACATATTAAAACTGAAAATAAAATATTAATATTTGATGAAAAACTTTGTAAAAATGTAACTAAACATCTTAATTGAAAACTTACCATAAACAAATTGAAATAAGTCAAAGTACTAAAATTCTTAAAATTAAAATAAATTAAAGCTAAATAGAATTATTCAAATTGACAAAAGCACATAACAAATTGACAAAAACAAAAACTGAAAATGTAAAAATAACAGCTAATTCAAAATATTAATAAATAGGCCTACAGAAATATAATACTAAAACAAAACTGGATATAAAAATTGGATAAAGTATCTGCTTAATCATAATTTAAAAAATCATCATAATTCCAAAATATCTTAATGGTCTTTATTGTCTTTAAAATATAATGACTTATTTTAGTATGTTTTTGGCATGAAATATGACCCCGGACATGTTCTTGACAGGCTTTGTGAGAGATTTTCCCTGGGAATTCTTTGTTTCTCGGACAATTTCTCTCTACGCTGATCCCATTATGATAAGAGACTCCCCGCTAATTGAGTCATTAGTGAAAACCGACTGGTATTATCATACGCACGTGCTATTTATTCCAACATACGACCTCAGAAATTAATTCATTTTGTACAGAAGGGTAAAGACGATTTCATGCAATCTCTCAGATAATTACACACCCTCACATCAGCAAATAGCAAGACCCAAACATACACATTTCCAGCTCCCAAAAGTTAAATGTTCATGCATCGCAAAATTAGCATGACCTTTAAGAACCACACACACGTTTGTCTTGTTTATCACGTATAGCTTCTGGTTCCCAGAACAGACATCCTAACGTTCTCTGTTGATTATCCAGAAAATGTTTATTTACGTAAATTGAACATTTAGAGAACGTTGCTAACATTCCCAGTACGTTGCCAGAACGTTCTGAGAATGTTCCCCTAACCTCTTTACTCCGATATCATCCACAGTACCCTGCTGTTCATCAGTAACCATCTAGCATCTGTATAGTTCTGGGAAGGTTAGTTTTTGGTTTAAAAAAAACAAAAAAACATGTCCATTAAAGAATGTTCCGTTACTATACAGTATACGTAAAACACAGAAACTTTAAATTAATCAAAAAAGTGACTTTGTTTGGTAAAATCTTGACCATGTAATGCAAACGTCTCAGATAATCATACACAGTCAAGAGCACGTTTCACACACACACTTTGCCAAATTAGCATGACCTTTAAGGTGAGGACCACACACGTCAAGTGTCACACATACAAATACACAAAAGTAAATTGTCCTTTCCAAATGCACATTCAAAGTATGATTAATAGACTCCTTATTAAAATGACTAAATGATCAAACGGAAATGAAATGATGCGTGAAAGAGTATTAGTTCGAGAGTCACAACTCATGCTCACACTGGTGGCCAGGGCCAGGTGTGTATCAAACGAACACAGTCTTTCTCTCACACACACACACAGAGTCCAAAGAGCATAGCAGATGGCAGAGATAAATAGTGTGTGTGTGTGTGTGTGTGTGTGTGTGTGTGGCCAGAGCAAAAGGCACTTTAGCATATGTTCAACTGGCTGCCCACTGTGTGAGAATTTACGATTGTGTGTGAGCTAATGATGCAGCTATTGTACTGGTGTCCTTTATCCTCTGTGATCTACAGTGTAGTGTTTGTTTTTAGTCAGGGTTCATAAACACAACCATGACTCACGGGAGGCATCATTTAGTCAACCGGCTATTAGTCATTCTTGCAAAATAAATCCCAATGTGAGGTGGAGAGGCATTGTAAGACTGAAGTAGTTGCTGAGAACGAGAACCGGTTCTTCTTCAGAATCTCACTCCTCTGGCCTCAAGAGGCGCACTAGCGACTGGCGCTACAGGCTGCAGACTTTATCATCCTTGTCTGCATGCCCGCCTCCCATGCCTGAAACACCGGTTCGAATCCCACTCAGAGCGGTACAAGTAGGACTGGTGGGGTTACGTTGGTGCCGTGACCCTGATGGGAGTGAGTGTAACAGAGGCCAGTTAGTAAACTTCACTCCCCTGATCTCAAGAGGCGCACTAGCGACTGATGCTAGTGGCTGCAGTCTATAACGTCTTTGTTAGCGCACCTGCCTCCCATGCCGGAAACGCTAGTTCGAATCCCGCTCAGGGGTGCATTTCCCGTACCACGTCGTAACTCGCTGCTTCACTACCATAGTACCATGCATCGTTGGTGAAATCAACTTGCTAGACTTATTGTCGCAAAGTGGTCGTTCAACCACCTTGGTTGATGACGTCTCGCATGTGGTGGAGTAATAACCAATTTTAATGAAACAGTTTGAGATCGAATTAACGGTAGATGTTTTGATATAAATTATAGACATGGCATCTGAGGACTATTTCTAATTTTTCTCAGTTATTTTGCTTTATTTCCAGACTCAATCATACGTCTCTTTGGTCGTGTGTCGGCCATATCAAAATTCAAGAGAATATAATTATAACGTTAGTCGTTGTCTAGGACATCTCTCCTCTAGCTAACTTCCCTCTTCATGCTTGTCTCTCCTCCACTGCCCACACTCCCCTTCGTGTGCACGCGCACTAACCCCCCAACCCCCACCCCCAAATCATTCTTGTCGGTTATTGGCTGGAACACTGTTTGGTATGTTTCGTGGTCCAGGTTGGCCCAGTTTGTTTTTGTTGCCGTTTGCGGATCCTGGGCTGTCGTTTTTTTACAGTGTGTTCATGGGACAGGCAGCTAGCGGATAGTGAGGAGATGTTTGCTGTATGTGACAAAAAATGTTTCAGCCTAAAAACACGTGACATCGTTTAGAGCTCCTTTAATTTTTATTTTAGGGTGAACTGTCCCTTTAAAATGGTGCCGCCGCCCCAGCATTCAACACGCCGTTACGTAGATTCACATTCTCTATAATCTATTTAATCACTACTTACTAAATTTACAGCAAAATGAGAAACATGAAACTTAGAACTTTATTTGCTTATGACAACAGTGAAATATATAGTTTAGTGTCAATCTATGCAAATATCTGAACAAGAATGTTCCACTTGACCAATCAGAATCAAGTATTTCAGAAAGCCACGTTATACGTTTTATTATATAGAAAAATCATTTCAATTTAACCTAAGATCAAAAAAAGGTTTTTGTTTAATCATTTAAATCATTCAACTAATTTAATGTTGATTTTTTGAAAGTCTTGTGAGCGTTTAATTGTACAGGTAGCTGTTCTATAGCGGTTTGCTTTGTGTTCAGATGTTTTGATCACACAAATCTACACACACACATACTGTGGCCATTGTCTGATTTCTCTCTGTCTGTATACTGCAGCTGTGCATGACTGATTCTCTCATGCAGCCCCAGGATTTACAGAACAAAGCTTTGCAGACAGCACCTATTGAGCATGCAGCGTGTGTGTGTGTGTGTGTGTGTGTGTGTGTGTGTGTGTGTTTTGGGTTACAGGGACACGGAATGGCAAGTGACATTTCTAACATTTGAGAAACACCTCCTTGGGAAGAATCACTGTTTCAAAGCCCAGTGAGCTGCCTTGCTGTCTTTTCCTTATACATAAGCAGACTAAAACATAACTTTGTAATATTGTTTTGTTAGTCTAACGTTACATATAACGTTACTTAGGTGTCATACAAATAGCGCGTGAATCACACGGGACTCTTACCTGGTTTCAATCAAATTTGAACGAGATACTTTCATAGAATCTGATAAAAATCCATTTGGCTTTCTGTTCGGAAAAGCATTTATGATGTCTTAATTAGTGGTGCTTCGTTTATGCGAGAATCTTTTGAGTGAAAGAATCATAGATGTGGTCGTATTTTGATTGACTGTTTGACTACACGACCAATAGCATTCGAGCGCGGGCTGTGAAGGAACATTTCCATTGGTTGGAACTACAGAACGGCCACGCCCCCTTCACAGGAATAGGATAATAGCCTGTTTTGGTTTCACTGAGGCTGCGTCAAAAATCGCATAATGTCTGTGGTACTTCTTTTGAATTATTTTGGTCGTTACAAAAGTGTGGTATAATGCAATCCAGACCTACTATATTCATCATGTTGTCATTACCATGTGACCTACTGTACCAGCATCAGCTGCGTCACTTCAATGCCATTCATAATTCCTCAGAAGCAAGTCATCTGGGTACATTTCGAATACTATTTTATGAAAACTATGAATTTGGATGTACTACTCTCTTTTCACATCCCAGACAGCAACATAGTGTCGGCCCAGATCCGGCCTACATCTGGTATGCGTGGAAACCACCAGATGTATCAGATGTGGCCCGGATCTGGGCCGACACAATGTTTTTTTGGCTATTATTTATAAGGGAAGTATGCATATTTGGATGCAGCCTGTGTCTTTTTGAACAAATTGATTCATTGATTCATAACACACAAAATCACAATAATTGAATTTCAAATAGCATACTAACATACTACTCAGTGTTTTTAAATAGTAGTACAAAAACACATTATAGAAAGCTTGCATGTCGTGTTGTTTGCATAATGATGTATGCAGAACTTCATACTAGTATACTCTTGGTCCTTTTGCAATACATTTCTATGACAGAAATAGGAGTAGTATGCTAGTAGTATGTAGTATGCTCTAAACAAAACGTCTTGCGTCAAAATTGGCCACAGCAGCTTCTTCAAGCTTCTTTCCCCAAAGGCATCATGGTTAGGCGGGTCAAGACAGACACCAAAAGCACAATAAAAGTCAATCACCCGTGCGGCCCATTGCTGATCTGCTCTTAGGGGCCATTAAGAATGGAATTTCAATTAGTGCCTGTCTTATCAGCGCTGTATGTGCGTTTGGGTGTTTGTGTTTCCAGCGGTAGGACATGATTTAATTTCCTCCCTGTCTGACAGGTGTTAAAGCGATGCGTGTGAATGCACTCAGTCATCTCTATATAAGTTACCACATATGGGCCACAAAATAGCTGTATGAGCCCATTATGACACTGTATCCTGTCTGAGACACACACACACACGAACACATATGACCTTTAACCCCTGTTCATCTCACAAAAGCAATAAAACACGTACAAAGAGGTTCAGGTCTGAACGTATTGATTTTTTTTGCTGGAATCCCAAAGTGCTAAATGGTTTCCTGATTCACCCGAGACAAAAACGCAGTTCTTCCGGAGATGTTTTGAGCGCTACATATTGCTTGACATTTCATCTGTCACGTACAGTAACCTTGGTCGATTAATGCAAAATGTGAGAACAACGACGGTGACATTTACGGGTATCTGAGCACACACGGCGTTAAAACCCGCCAGGCGTTGGTTTCAATATATCGTCAAATATTCAGAGGTGTTAGAAAACAAAAGGCCAGACCAGACACAACACATCGACGGTTCTTGTTATCAGATCTCTACTGGTCTCCGGCTCTGACATTTGTCCTGACTGCAGCTGTGTTGCTCACATTCGAGCATCCGTTCAACCAGAAAACATCCAGCAGAGATACACACTTACTCTAAACATCTACATCAGATATGATTGTAGCTTGTCTAGCTTATTTGGGAAGGTTGGCTGAAGCTACAACTCTCAAATTTGAGGAACAGATGCAGAACAACGACTTTCTGATGTTAAAAGGGTTTGAAATTACACTGTATCTCGAACTAGATTGGATTTTCGGAAAAAATCTGATGCATGCAAAAGTCGCCGCTGGAGGTGTGGTTGCTTAAAGGGATACTCCACTTTTTTTGGAAAAAAAAATGTCATATCATTACGCCTGCTGGACTCATGGTACGGCAGCAAAGTTTCTTGATTATTACGCAGGAATGAGAGTATAGATCCTACCCATATTAACCATAGAAAATCGCAACTTTTCATTTTCCGTCGGTCTTAGTACACGATGTAACTACAGAAGAGTCAAGTTTTAAATAGGAAAAATATCAAAACTCTTTGGTCATTTTTTTGAGAGAGATGCTAATGGTCATGTCCGATTCAATGATCTATGCTAAGCTATGCTAAAAGTGGTACCGCCAGACCCGGAGATCGGCTGAATGGATTCGAAAACGGTGAAACTCAACTGTTTAACTCTGGGGGAGTTGTAAAATGAGCCTATTTCCAAAAAAAGTGGAGTATCCCTTTAAAAGACTGTGGTAATGTGGTAACGTTGTACCATGATAGTTTTACAGTTATTTGGGCATGGAAATACCATGTTTTTTGGACTTGTAGCTTGGTAATATTGTGGTATTCCTTCAAATACATTGGAATACTATATTAATACCACATAAATAATCATCCGATCACTTACAAAAAAGTACCATGGTATTACTACGGTAATTTGGACATGTACCGTGGTATTCTTGGAAGTACCATGGTACTTTGGTACCTTACCATGGTATACAAAAAAATGTGGTATGTTTTTTAAAGTATATTGAGGTAATTAATAAATATTACAAATAATAAATATATTTATACAATATAAAAAATGCATATTATTTATATAAAATGTATCAAATACATTTTTATTATTTTAAACTTATTTATAATAGAATTTTATATATTATATATAATATAATATTTTAATTTACAGTATATGAAACATTTTATTTATACAAAATTATTAAAAAATATGTACTTTAAAAAAAAGATACTAAGGTGTATTATGGTAATAACTAAATATTAAATTAATTTATGACATTTTAAAAAATATACATGATTTTATTTATATAAACTTATTTAATATAACTTTATGCAAAATGTGTATAGTTTATTTATAATATAATTTTATATATTCTATATATATATATATAACGTGATACATTTTTTTTTTTTTTTTTTTTTTAAAAGAAAGTAAAATACCATGTGATGTGGTATATTTATGTACCAAAGTATTTCCATCATTATACCACGATACTGCCACAATACTTTTCTGTAAGGAATTTTCATCACAACTGCTTTTGGTTTTGTTTATATGCACAAAAGCACTTTAAATCAGGCCTGTGTTATCATTCATCATGTTTTGTATGAATCTATGTTTCTGCTTGTGATATATGAGCTATCATGCGTAAAGGAAACACTATTAATGCGTGTTCCAGTCAGACGCTGCTGTAATGAATCACTTTCACTCAGCCTTGTCTCGACGTAACAACAAAGCACTTTCACAACTCACACAATTAATCAGGGCCACAGTTCGTTTTTGTAATGGTCTGGATTTATCTCTGCAATAGCTGTCTGTCAGAAACGAAAATACCGCCTCATGCTCTTGACAGAAAAAAAGTGTGTGTTTAGTCTGCATTCACACAAAGAGAAGACGGCGAGGATGAAAGAACGAATATTCCGGCCTTGACTGAGGCTTGTCAATGTGGCATTTCTATACCTGATCGACAGCTTTCACGTTCAGAGTTAATGATGAATAGTGTTCATCTGAACCACATGGAGAATATTTGATGCCATATTTGTCTGAGGAAAGCCACATCTAATGTTTTGAATGGTATAGGTCAAAGAGCTTTGGCCATCTCAGTGTGACTTCATCTACACAATACACAACTGAAATGAAGGAAATGATGCCTATATTTCAGCTCTAACTGCATAAGATGAAGCTAGAACGCTCTGAACTACAGGCCCGTGGGGTTTGTGAATGAAGACTCCGGAAAGGGCTGGGTGAAGGTCATCTGAAGGTCATTTCCTTCCGCAGGGGGAAGTGACCCGAAACCGCATGAATGAATTTGAGGAACACACAGGAAGAGATCCGATGCCCAGGGCAAAGTCACACTTGGAATGTAATAAGGAATGAGTCATTAGGAATGAGACGATGAATCTCAAACACATGCCAGCTTATATACATTAGTATAATGTATAGCATATATATATATATATATATATATATATATATATATATGTGTGTGTGTGTGTGTGTGTGTGTGTGTGTATATACATATACACATACACACACTCTGACATCCCCTGTATATGTGTGTGTATATATATATATATATATATATACATACATATATACATATACATATACACACACTCTGGCATCCCCTGTAGTTGATGACCCACAAGACAAGCAAAAGGAAAATATTTCATATCAAAAAGATCCTTTTCATTTTATTTTTGGATTTATTTTGAAGGGAAAAAAATATATAATTCAATAAATATTATGGCAACATCAACAAAACAGACATACACGGACCTCAACACACAGAAGGCATTAAAAAAATTACAGACATCCTACATTAGGAAACATTTTGTTTTTGTTTTTTATAAGCACGTACACATTTCTCAACATTTACACACACCAAAATTTGTAATACTGTCTATGTGAAAACAAATTTGTGACACGATCGAGAAATTTCTCTCTGACCCATTAAAAACAAAGATAAATGAAACAAAAAGGTTTGTTTTGCGCCAGTTTAAACAAAAAAGTGCAACTACAAACATGCAGCAAATGAGATTTTGCAGCTAGCTTCAAACTTCTGAAGATTTCTGTTTTGAGAAACTTTAAGCACTACAACAGCGGAACGCATATTCTTCCACGGCTCTGCAAGGCAATATACCGAGTCACAAGAAATGTTTGTTTTGAAAGAGAAAGAATGTGCATTAATCGCTTTTTTTCTCAATCCTCTCGCGTGTGTTCAGAAGCAGACTGCATAGTTTAGTAGAGAGAGGAGACATTTTTTTCTTAACATGCCCTTCGAAAAGCATTATTTTCATTCTTGGCCTGGGCAGATAGAAGCGCAGGTTTAATATGACCTTGAAATTGATATTTGATTGTTTATTTAACATTTTAACAATTGTGCTTAAACAAAAGAATGTCACAAAAGGCACAATTGTTCATGTAACATTTTACAGATAACGACTTTAACAATGAAAAGCTAGTCGTGTGCTTGTTCAACAATCATTTGTTACTGCAATAGTATTCTTATGAGGCGTTCACACTGACAGAGATTAAATCACTGGATTTTGCCAACTTGCTATAAAATTGGTTTCTAGTATGTGTTTCTACACAATGATCAACCAGTAGTTCAAAAACTGACTTGTCGTTTAGCGCGGTTGTCTAGTTTAGCAAGATTTTGTCAGAAATATTTTTTGACATTTTCAGAGGAAATGCTTAAATAAATCAGCATGCCTAACAGCCTTTTGTGCAGTCCCGCCATTATTTTTGGTTCAGATTTGCATGAAGTTGAACTGCATTGCATTGTAAACGGTCTCTCTAGCTCATGAGACATCAAATCACCAACTCTCATTGCAAATTAAAGACTTCCAGATGTTTTGTCCCTGCAAATCTCTGTCAATGTGAATGCCCCTTCAGGGATAAACCGAATGCAAATGAATACTAAATGATCGGCTCAATTCTCAAATGTCATATTTGCGCTTCCATATAACGCGGAACCATGTTCTTACGGAACCGTGAAAGAAATTCTCATTCGATCCACCAAAAGCCCTCAAACACACATCCATCATGCACTCCAGAACGTCAAACATTGATTCATCCGACTTGAAAACCTTCCAGTTCTTTGGTTTTTCTTTTTCTGAATCCTAATGAACCGTAATGTGATTATGAGGAGTTATACAGAAAACAGTGCGAGTTCAAATATACCAGTGGCGTATCCATGGTGACGGTTTTAGCTGAGCTTAGCATTAGAAAACGAAAACCACGCACACACACAAACTCGTGCTCTTGGTCTACAGAAGAAACAAAAACAGACCGAGAAGGATCGGAGGAGGAAGTGATCCGTAACCACAGTGATACACTCTCGTTTCATATCCTCGTTAAGCTGTACAGACTCGGAAAGAAAGAAGCGAGAGTTCAGAATTTCGCCATTATGAAAGTCATCTTCCCCTTCGCTGTTTCGTTGCACGGCCATTAATACCAACTGAAATGTGCATCTTTTAAAAATAGCTGTGAACCAAAGCTCAGCGGAAACACTGGACTCAATGGTTATGTGATTCTACTTCCTCCTTCCTTTCCTGCAGCAGAAGCTTCCAGAAGGAACCCTCCAGAGAGGAAGCAGTTTCACATCCAGGAGCAGGAAGGAAGGCCTCCGATCGGCCGAGAGGGTGGTGACATCCTCCTGCTGAGTGGATAAGTTTAGGAGAGGTGGTTGGGGCTGTACTATGGGTTTACGTCCACAAGCTGGAACCCTCAAACCGGAGAGACCTTCAAGGACATCGAGTAAACACTCCCGCTCTCCACTTTTGCTTTGTCTATGGAAGGAATTCCAGACCTTTCTTGCTTCCACAGTTCACCCTCACCGTTTCCCAGAATAAATCTTTCCCCCCGAACACCTTGCACTACATGACCGTGCAACTCTTTGCTTTGTCTTTGCGTAGGTCTGTTGCAACGGCAGTAAGATCTGGCCGACTAGGCATGTGTGAGATGCGTTTGGTGGCACGTGCCGATTTGTTGCGCTTGATGTTTTTGTTGTTTTTATTTACACAAGCCAACGTTGCAACGTGGAAAATGTCCCGCACGCTGTTCTCCGACTGCACTGCGGAGCATTCGATATAAGGTGCGGAGATCTGCTTAGCCATAGCTGAACCCTAAAAGAGAAAGAGGACATAATGAGCTTTGATCAGCAATTAACAGTTCGTGAAGTTCTACGATTACTGCTTGCAATTTCATCAAAATTAAGTTCAGCTTTGAGCACTGGAAGATTTAGCTCTTTATCACCCAGACATTTAATGGAGAGATTAGATTAGTAACCCAAACCATTGCAATGTTGCTGAACTGCCTTTGCTGCTAAACGTAATTACTGGTAAAGTAATAAGATAGGCGTTAGATAACGAATTAAAGATCTAAAGTTGAGCGTCTCAATGCCGTCCATCCAAATTGCAAATGCAGTTTAAAAGAGAACCACCCACCTGATCGTAGGACACCGGCGTCTGTCTGTGATTGGACAGCTCCACTAAAGTCGTGAGGTCCGTTCTAAGGTCTGACTTGCATCCGACGAGGAGCATCTTTGTGTTAGGACAGAATTCCTGAATCTCTCCTTTCCACTGTGAGAGAAAGACACAAAACCAACATGGAAAGATGAAACCGACTGGCCTTGATCCAGAGGACAAAAGACAAGAACAAGTGTTTCCTGTTTCCATTCTCTTTGCGGATCACGTTCCATCCCATCCCTTTTTTCATGAGCACAAGAGTATTAATCTTCCTTGCTAGAGGTGAGGCACATACTTCCTGCGGGGATAAAGCTTGCACTGTAATGACTGCTTTTCAGGGTGTGTATCTGTGTGTGCTTCTTCCCAACAATGCTACAGGTGATCTGCATTCCTGTCCTTCCCAAACAAAGCATTTTTTGTTTCGGTGTGGCATTAAATCACCGGATTTAATCTGGCGGGAGACAGGCGGGTACAACACAGCCATACGATTGTTCACACAGGAACACGGACACCCTACATTCCCTCATTCCCATGATCCTTTTGTGCTCACCTCTGGCTCCCAGAGGCCTCAAAGTACTAGCTTATTCCAAGCAGGGACTCACGTGCAGCCTGATCGTATTTCCGATTCTGCGACCCAGTTTTCAACCGTTTTAAGACAATCGGGCTGAACTTCCACTCACATGGTCTGGTTAATGCCAGCATAATACTATGAAGGGGGGCCTAACCGAGTGAAACAGAGCCATAGGCCATTTCAGACACCTGACCCCAGACTGAGAGTCTACGAGAAGACATCCAACCCTACCAAACAAAGGACGACTTTATTGGGATGCAACAAAGAGTGGGAAGAAAACAAAGGACTTGTAGAAGAATTTCTCTGAATCACAGTCAAGGCATTTAAAAGCCAATTAGACTGTTTGGAACCAGCAAGGTCAAGCCTACGGTTCGATATCCAAGAAACTCACAAAATTCAGTGCACCACACCCGTATTTTGCACCAAGACGTCAACTACTTAGACAATAAATCATTTTTCTTTGTCATCAATATGAAAGGAAGGTTGCATGTCTTTAATCAAGACCCTCAGGTAGAGCCCTAAAATCTGATTGGTTGATAGCAATGTCATTCAATCCCTGAAACCTAGCTCTAATCCTAAATTCTGACAGGTTGATGGGAACCCCAACCCCAGTCCTAAAATCTGATTGGTTGGTATCAATATCATTCCAGGAACAACAATGGATGTTAATAAAGGAATATCCTAGTTGTTTAGCTCACATTAAGTGTGTCAGCTCAGTACTACTGGTTTAAAAATGTTCACCTTCTTTAGGACACTGTCCAGGGTTTCCGGCCGGCTGATGTCAAAACATATGATGACGGCGTCCGAATCTGGATACGAGAGTGGTCTGACGTTGTCATAGTATGGGGAGCCTGTAACACAAAAAGGTGGATTGGTCAGGAAGAACAAGTTTGCTTGAACATTTGCACGCTCAGAGAACTGAAGGAGGATAGTGGTTCTGTCTGGAGGGCAGTCAAAATATTACTTAACCTCATTTAACTTTCACTCAGCGACGCAGTACAGACAGTAATTTGAAAGCATTCATGAATTTTTAAACCATTGAAGCTCCTCTTCAGACACACTAAACATGAAACTTTTACAGATAATTGCACGCGTTTGCTTTCCAGAAGGAATGAAAAAGCCTTTAAATTGGTTTTTATTCAAAAAAAAAAAAAAAACTCAGTACACAGAACACTTCCAGTTCTTTGTCACTGGTGCAATGCGGATAGTTTATAGTGCAAAATTATGATTGATAACGATTTACACAAGCACAAGACACTTCTTCAAATCCCTAAATCAAAGTATGAGCAATAAAAATACTGATGCTTGCCTTAGCAATGGCAGTTAATAACTAGACCCTTGCCAGATGTAGCATTTCCCTTCCTGGCTAAAACCGGAGATGTTTTTCTTTTTGAGGACAGTACAATCCAGGATTTACTCTGACAGAACGAAGCATTCCCACCCATCGCTACTCTGCCAGACACGGTATGTAAAATCCACACCGGACAAACACATTTATAACGTGCCAGATTCCAGGACAGAAGTGGTGTTTACGAGAGAGAGAGAGAGAGAGAGAGAGAGAGAGAGAGAGAGAGAGACAGAGGGAAGGGAGGGCTGTTTAGTTTGACAGAATGATAATTCACAGTGCCAGAAGTTAAGTAGAAAAATGTGAAGTTAAAAACACATGCAGCCGCAGGACTTTACAGCTCATATTCCAGCCACAGCCACAGGCCAAAAAACAAGAAAACAACGAGGACAACGTTTTACGGTTTCACGTGATATATTTGCCTTTTATTATGGTTAATTATTTAATCACTAATTTGTAATGTCAAGTAGTAACTACATCTGTATCTAGATCTAATAATCAGTTATTTTGAACAAAAAAACTATACTTGTTGTTAGTGTGGCCTTCTGCCTTTTCTGAGACACACAACAGATGCCCACACACAAGCATATACACACTCTCTGCTGCTACCCCCCAAACAGTTTTCTCTCTAAACAGCTCACTAAACACATTATTTTATTTCTCTGTCCAGTACACACATAACAAACCAAAACCCCGCTGAGCGTGTGTCTGTACAGTATTTGTGTAAGTAATAGCTAACTGCAGTGACACACACACTTGTGGGACAACATAGCTATCACGACACAAACTGTGTGTGTGTGTGTGTGTGTGTGTGTGTGTGTGTGTGAGGGATACTGACAGCTGATGGATTCCCTCTCTAAACATGTGGTGACTACAACCACGTAAAAGCACACACACAGTAAAGAATTCTTGGCCACTGGCATTTTTTGGCTTAGATCCCTCACTGTCTTCTTGATCTACATCAAAACAAAGCAATAAACAGAAACAATTCTCCAATTCTGCAATGTGAATATAAAGCGTAAACTAAGCTATACAAAATCCGCCTGAAAATCCCTTGATGAGTTGCTAAACCACTATTACAAACTTTTACAAAAAGGTCTTTTCGAACTCCACACCAGTACACAAGATCCTCCTGAATGTAATTTCCTCCTTGACTAACAAGGTAAGAATAATTTCAGAGAACATAACGGTTCACATGGCAGGTTTTTTTTTTCCCTGACGGCCCACCACACAATAGCTGCTTTGTGGAGTACGAGAGCAAACCTTTCCTCAAAGGAATGTTAGGCATGCGGGCCCAAATCGCCGAGGTTAGAAATATGATCCAACCGACAATAGCTGACCAGCCTTGAGGAGTAGGTTTGAGAGAGCCTGTCCCGGCAGGAGCCCATTCAAATGATCCCGGGAACGTTTTGTTTTCGGGGGTTAGGTGATAATGAGGTCTTCCCTTGCTGATAACAGTCAAGGGTTGGATTAAGAAGGTTAGATAACAACGTCTTAGGTCAAGACACTGAAAAAAACATGCAATAGCTGAATGATACTTATTTACAAAATTTAAAAATAAGTTTTTGAATGTATAAAGAAGATTAAGCAAACACTTAGATTCATTTATAATTTAACCTCTAAATCTACAAATTCCAAATGCAACCTCAAACGCTTAAGATTTATCTGTATTTCAACAAAAATTGACTATTTACCTACTTAATAATTGTCCCTGGTGTAATTCTGCAGCTTTGTTTTCATTGTCTTTCATCAAAATGTTACTAGATTTGTACAATTTGCAAGAAAGAGTGGACAAGTGTGCTTGCACTGTAAAAAAAAGTTGCTGCCTTAAACATCCAAGTTGATTGTACTTAAAAATGTAAGTCATTTCAACTTAAATTACATTAAACTGACTTTTAAAATGAGTTGAATCTTGTAAAACTAAAAAGTACAACTAAAAAAGTTGAAAATTGCTTTGATGAGTTAAAGCAATGTAAAAACATGTTGTAACTTATTGATCATATCATTTTTTACAGTGCATGCAAAAACAGTGCTAGGGTCTGGTGCGTGGTTTCTATAGAACTGCTAAGTGGTTGCTAGGGTGTTCTGAATAGGTGCTAGATGGTATCTTATTGGCCAAAGTCAAAGAGCACCCAACACCCTAAGCCTCTAGGATATCCTACTAGTAGTGATTTTTGACCATAAAGAACCACTTTTCAAGATCCAATCAAATTTCAATGAATATCAAGCCACACCTTTCATTATTTCCCAATGAATAGCCTATTTCAGTGTAAAATACATCACATTGCAGAGTGTAAATGTGTTAGGTAAGTTGTTAGGCTCTGTGCTAGAGATTCACATTACATTTTTGTAATGGAAGGAAGTATCTATTACAGCCCACAACCTCAGCAATCTGATCAAGGAGTTTGATAAAACATTTCAGCTGCAAAAAAGTGACATCTCACAAGGTCACCCAATCAAAGTTGCCAATTCAAAGACGAATTGTCTCATGACAACGTATCTTTCACCGGCCCAAGGGCCAAAGAGATCGGACGCTTGAGGAACAATGGACTGAATTTGGCACTATAGTTTTCCGAAACAATATGCTTATTGTAAAAATGTACAACTCACAAAGGAACAAAACGATCCCAGAGCAGTGTGCATGTATTGATTGATCATGGTCTGACTGGTGGATAAGGATCCTTTCAGACAGGCATGTCAAGATCCTGGCTTCAAATCTACAGGGGGTTTCTGGTCAATAAGTGTCTGGAAGAGCAGAAATGGGGGAAGGGGTCTGATTCCGCAGAGGATCGGCTGTTAGGGGATATACACATGCATGCTCATGGCCATCGAGAAGATCAGAGAGCGCGCGGTCCCTCGTCACCGGTAGTGTAATCCTGACTTCTTGTGTTTCGTATAACACACAATACATGCACATACACAATTGGGTTTCAGATTTAGAAGGCCTTACTAAACCCTAGAATCAATATACTCAAGAAACCCCTAATGAAACATTCATGCGGTGGACTGACGACGGCACTTTGACATTGAAATAATGAACAAAGATTGCTCGGTTTTGAATTGCCGTAAACAGAAATCATTTTAACAAACGCAACAATGGGCGACAGTCCTAAAAAAGATATTACGCAAGAATTGAGCTCAATCAAAACTAAAACAAACAAAAAGAAACACATTTGTATTCACCTCTTTTGTACTCGACAAAAAAACTCTAGGTTGTACTTTCTCAAAAGCGAACTGTTTGAATTTGGAATGGTACGCATGTATTCTACTGTATCAATGGGTTCCATGGCGGATCAGTGACGGATATCGCCAGCTGAATGGTGAATGGGGTCGTGACTCAACAGCTGATTGGTGGACAATGACAAGAGCAGTCAGCCTCTTGGTTGACGGGGGTGGCAGCTGTTGGAAACAAAGCAGCAAAAAGAAGAGATGCCAAGAAACTATCCATTCGGGCAATTCTAGGAGCAACCCCCGAATTCATCGATTGTTCCCAAGGAAATAAATGTACGATTATTTGAGGGCAAATGCACAAGGTTGCCTAGTCCACATTGTCTCTTTCTTTCATTATCTGGAATGTGCTCAGGTGTGTTTGGAACTTGTTAAATCCCGGACTTAGGCATTTGAGAGGAAAGACCGCACACACGCTGGGGAGACCTTGGAGCCTGTCTCTGACACAATAACTTACACAGTAATGAACAGCAGACTGGAAGCCCACAGCCTGAAACAAGCAACTAACTACATATCCAAACGTCAGTACCAGACGGGCGGCCCTGCCCGCAGACGCCTACCGCAGACATCTGTCAGCTGAACACTTTCCTGTACCTACCTACATCACAAACCAAACTGAACTGAACCACCATGCATTGAATTATCATCAGATATAGCTCTAATTTGAGCTTAAAAATGGCTCTTGATTGAGAAAATAGTTCTGGATTTAAGCAATAACTCTAGATTAACACTTGTCTCAAGTAATTCCAATTTAGGACAGACTATTACTCAGGAAATTGATCCAGATGAATCCAAATGTTGGAATTTGCTCTCAAGATTGTAGCACATTCCTCTAGGGAATAGCTCAAAATGTTATGTTTAGATTTATAATTTAGATTCAGAAAATGGCAGCAGATTTTACTTTAGGTTATCTCTAGGACTGATTCTACCATGCGATAAACGAACTAGCATGAATGCCATTTTTTACCAATGCTGGTTCATGCTGTTCACAAGTATCAAGTTTTGCTGGTTAAGATAGTTAAGAAGCCTAGACTCCAGCATATCAGCATTCAAAAAGCCTTTTTGCTCTGTGCTAGCCTTTCAGCAGGTCAAATTAGCACATGGTTCTTGATTTAGGAAATGACTCCAGACTGGCACATGGTTTTGGATGCAAGAAACTGATTCAGATTGAGAATACAACTATAGCAACAGGAATTTACTATTTGCACATGGCTGAAAAGACCAGCTTAGCTGATTTGGTGTTGGTCTACCTGGCCAGGCTGCAAAACCTAGCTGGTAAAGTTAATCAAACAGCATTTCCTTCCTGGTTTACCCATTTAGGAAGCTTGGTGGCTTAACATATACATGGGGAAGGAAATATTTAGCACATAACTGTTCATTTCAGACCACACACAGCACCAAACAACTTAAAGCCCCAGATACAGGTCTGAATGCATTTACCCCAGATCATAGCTAAGCTCCAAAGAGGCCACCGTCTAAAGCAGTCTGTCTGGCTGGATGCTTTACAGGGCCTGTGATTACCTCCAGACAGCAGGTCTGATCTCTCCTGGGTGATCCGGGTGCAAGCTCTGGAAACGTACCAATACCCTACATTCAGACGGAGCGAGTCAAGACCCTCCTCTAATTTGCCTATGTGGTAACGGCTGTTTGGTTTTGTTAAACGTGTGAATTGCAGCACGACCCCAGCTGTGGCAACAGTTTTGGTTTCATTTGTTTATCCAAAACATCACTTACAGCGACATTCCCAGTGATACCATCCTAACATTCCTTAAAAGTGAGGTGTCCGCGGATCATATTCCACAGATGGGTGGAGTGTGTGAGAGTGTACAAGCAGGGTGTGTGTGTGTGTGTTATTAAACGCTTGGCAGGCTGTCGTACTGACTCAACGACCAAGAATCGCTCATCCGTTCAGAATAAGAAAGAAAAGCTATTAAACAAATCCAGATTTTCCTCCAGGCATAAACGTAAGCGCTAACAATCACATCATTACCCTGCACAACACACTGATGCATCAGAATGATGAAATGTTCACTGGCTTTAGGAATAAACACAACAAGTCTGGACATGTCTTGAAAAAACATCTCGTAAATAAAATACAACTTCTGAAGCTTCATAGGTAAAACACTGACTTTTTAAATTGTAACAAGGCCTGCATTTACTGAATTCATTGTATATTAACAGCCACAATGTTCACAACATTATGGCTTTATATAGTGCATATATATCTATATATTTACGCTGCATATCAATATTCCGGGTGTTTTCAAAGGGGGTCTGTGATGCCACTGAAGGTAATTCGCAAATTAATGTTTGATCTAAAACACATTTTTATTATTATATATTAACTTATTCAATTCCAAATAAAACTTAAGAAGCTAAAGTTCAGCATGAATACAATAAAATGGTAATATATGCATAATTATAGACCACACTTAACACACAACACTCAATTTTATAAAATATGTAACAAGAGGTCCCGCTCTGGTTCTCTATTCGCCAAAGGGTCCTGAGAAGGGATGAAGACCCCTGTACTACAGCATATATTTAGTGTATGTTGCACTTTATAATGCAACACATTTTAACTAAATGGTACATGACAAAAACATGATTTGAGACTCACCTGAGGTGTCCCACAGGCTGAGCTCTATTCTCTGCTTGTCAATCTCAAAACTTGCGGTGTAATTCTCAAACACAGTGGGCACGTAATTCTAGGATAAAGAAATATGAAAATTGCAAGTATTATCAAACATGTCTATTTTAAGAGATTAAAATGTAGATAGATAGACTACAGAAATGAAAGCACATGCCCAAATCTAATAAGGCTCAGTTGCGCACCCACTGGATTTTACGCATCTCACCTCTGGGAAGCAGTCCTTAGCAAAAACGTGGAGCAGAGCGGTTTTCCCACACTGACTGTCCCCCACGACCACGATCTTACATTTGAGGCTCTGACTCGGATCCATTCCGGGCTGAAGGGACAGTTTCTGGATAGATCTTCTCTCCTTCATTGATTGTTTTTACGCGCAAGTCCGCGGAGGAGCACACACGCACAGCTTTCTATAATCACTCTTGGAAAGGTGCGGATTCCCTCTGTCCGTGTTCTGATCTCTCTCTCTACACGCTACACACTCTCTCCCTCTCTTGCAGGGATATACATCAACTGCTTGAATTACAGCCCTCTCACTTTTTGGGTATGTGCTGTGTTTTATATGCGCCTGGTAAACCAATGGCTGTCCTTGAAGACATCCTGAGATCCTCCCCTTTCCTTCAGCAGGGAGAGGGAAAGAGCGCATCCTACAGGCCGTAATAAATATGAATTTGCTTTCAGCTCTATGAAGAGAAAATGTGATGCATCTCCAATGACAAAATGCTCGTTTTTTAGCAGTAGTTTAGTATGATTTCAAACATCTCGTTCCAACTGTCTTGAATATACATACATTTTTGCCCTTCAAAACTACATAACAACAATTCCATCATCATCATCATCACCATCATACAGAGATGTGTTAATGATGTAATAAGAAATTAATAAAAATAACACACAAAAAAAGACACCTGTGCCATTTCTGCTGTTTAATGTGCTGACTCAACTTTTTTCTTGTTATTTAAAAAAATAAACCTACACTGAAATGTGTGACAACTTACCCCGGTTGACTCTATAATACATAATAGACACTATAATACCTTCTGGAAGACACAGACCCAGCGTATATTTATTTGCTATACACATTCATTCCATCAGCAAGTCATTGGCTCTTACAGTAGATGCTGTAAACTTGACAGCATATATTGTTCTGTGGTTTGACAAATGAATTTTTAAGAGTAATACTCCATGTACATTCTTCTCAATAAAATAATGACAAAAATTCTGTTTAAAATATTTTAGATGTAGTATTTCATGCTATCTTCCGATATATTATATATTATATTTCATTTACACAGGAGAAATGTGAAGTAATCAAAAAAATCATGAATATAAATTTGACCATAGGAGCAGGTGTGTGTTTAAATGGGACACACACACACACTAAACTGATCTAATAATCATATCATGTTGGCTGTAGAGCAGTTGCCCAGGTGCGGAGGCACTGGAGCAGAAACAGCCCTTCTGGAAGACAGGGAGCCAGCGTATATTTATCTGCTACACGTTACATCTGCAAGTCATCGGCAGTAGATGCTGTGAACATGTCTGTCTGACTGAGAAAGTGAGTGAGAGAGAGAATGAGAGAGAGAGAGAGAGAGAGAGTGAGAGAGAGAATGAGAGAGAGAGAGAGAGAGAGAGAGAGAGAGAGAGAGAGAGAGAGAGAGAGAGAGAGAGAGAGAGAGAGAGAGAGAGAGAGAGAGAGAGAGAGAGATTACTAACAGACAAAAGCACCAAAAAGTACCATGGTACTATCATGCTTGTTTGGACATGCGCCAAGGTGATAGATAGATGGATAGATGGATAATGGATAGATAGATGGATAGATAGATGGATAGATGGATGGATGGATGGATAGATACTACAGACAGACAGTCAGACATATAGATAGATAGATAGATAGATAGATAGATAGATAGATAGATAGATAGATAGATAGATAGATAGATAGATAGATAGATAGATGGATGGATGGATGGATGGATGGATGGATGGATGGATGGATGGATGGATGGATGGATGGATGGATGGATAGATACTACAGACAGACAGTCAGACAGACATATAGATGGATAGATAGATAGATAGATAGATAGATAGATAGATAGATAGATAGATAGATAGATAGATAGATACTACAGACAGACAGACAGATAGATAGATAGATAGACAGACAGACAGGCAGACAGATAGATAGATAGATAGATACAGTAGATAGATACAGTAGATAGATAGATAGATAGATAGATAGATAGATAGATAGATAGATAGATAGATAGATAAGATAGCTTTTATATTGTCTTCAGTTTATAGATCTCATTTATTCTCTGTGAAGATATACTGCCAATATAATACAATGAGCTGTGTGTGTGTGTTGAGGGAAGGTCATTGTATATTGACACACATTCCTTCAAGTTTGTTTCCGTGAAATGAGAGCAAATATTGACCCAATGTACAGCTAATAATTTGAAATCTACCTTGCTCCTGTTTCCAATGGTAACTGCATGAAAACCGTCGCCTGTAGCATCCGTCACACAGCTGTAACATCTCACATCGCTCTGTGAGGTGAAGCGCCGCGGTCAGACCTGTCTGTGCACATCCCATCTCAAAGATCATTAGATGCGTCAGCAATGATGCTAATTAAATCATGATTTTGGGAGTCTAATGAAATCACCTACGCACTTGGTAATGCCATGTTCTTCCTGGTCAAAGGTCAAAGTCTGAGAGCACTGAAATAAACCCGCTTAGCCATCCTAGCTGAAACACATAAAACAATGTACATATTCACAAAATAGAGTATCCAAACTACACTATAATACTGAACAATTAGCACAACTATCAGTAATGCTAAACAACTTCTGTGTGGTAGGCATCTTTATCAAGCTTATCCATTTGCTATCAGATTAATATCAAATAAGGTTGAGGTAAAGATATTATATTTGTATCTAGAGTGTATATATATAGTTGTTGTTTTTTTGTTTTTTTTTAAGTGTAATGAAAACTCTTTCCTGAAAATGTTAGTGATGTTAAGTACCACTATGTTAACATCTTAAGTACTTTCTAGGGTGTTTCTATGTGATTGCTAAGGTGTTTTGGGTGTTTTATATGCAGGTTGTTTACTAGACAAACTCAGAAGAGATTGCTAACGCTAACTATTAGCAATAGCAATAGTGAAGCTAGCCTTAACACACCAGAAGTGATTTGATTGAGTATCTGTCCAATTTAAACACCTTTCTGTTGGTTTTATCACAGTAAGCGACTTAACATACCTCATACTGTTATTTGTTTGTTTATCCGTCATGTCCATTGACTTGTGTTTAGTGATAATGGCAGATTGTCATGGTTATTCTGCGATGCACGGTGACAGTAAAATGGCCCTTTTCTTCTTAAATTGCTTTCTGCTTCACAGATCTTTCTGTCAATAGTCATTCAGGCAGACACGCTGACATTTTCCTCAGACTAACACTGCTCAAATCCTGCTCGCTTTAAACTGAAGATTCATTTTACTCAAGTGGAGGTGACTGCGAGATGAGATCAGGACTGCGATGAGGCACATTGAAGGGAGAATTTCAAACGTACATCACTGAGCGACAAGTTGATACACATAACATAAGAGAGAACTGTGGGAAAGGTGTTGCAATTTGACATTTCCCCTGAGAAAGACCCTCTAACTCACACACACAAACACACACACAAACACACACACACACACACACCTGTTGGCCGGTCAACTTTAAAAGGTGTCGGCTTGCACTGGGAATGGGAAACAGATCTATCACTTCAGAGGTTTGTCAGTGGGCCGTTCCAGTCTTAACACACAGAATTAGTAGTAACTTGAGATCACAATTGACACCATTTACTTTCTACACAAGTATTACAGTAATACATTCTTAATTTCCACTGAACTTTACCTCAGAAATGTGTCACATTACGGAATGTATTTGTTCCAAATGGGAGTTAATGCTGTTCCGCTTCACGTTGTCAAGACACAGAATATAATGAAGACAAATTTCAACTACCATACATTCTACTCACTTTAAATGAACATTTATGGGTATAACTATATGATCTTATGCTTTTACATCTTATTGCTTTGTTTGTGCTTTTAGGGAGTGCGTAGTACAGAATTATCCTGCGACTGTGGAATGAACCAGAAGCATTTCACAATTATTCCACCTGTCAATCACAGGGTAAGTACAAAAGACCAAAACATGTCCCTATGCTCAGTTTTAAGTCTGTCTTCAGAGGCTGAACTGTTCATTTAAAGGTCATTAACATGAAGCAAAGTTTTGTCAAGACATTATAAATAAACGAACACTGCAGTAAAAACTTGTCTAATGAAATTAAATACAACGTGTCAGCTTGACATATGAGTAACTCCAAAAATTCCCCAGGGTGAGTGAAGTAAATAGCTAACATTAACAATAACTACAGTTCCTGGAAAGACTATGTTTAGGTGCAGTTTATTAAAAAATGATTTGCATTCACAAATTGTTCACTAACTGGACTGAAGAATTTGTTCACAAACTGGACAGAACGATTCATTCACAAACTGGACAGAACGATTCATTCACAAACTGGACAGAACGATTAGTTCACAAAGTGGACAGATGATTCATTCACAAACTGAACTGAACGATTCAAATCTTTTGTTCACAAATTAGACTGAATTAATCATTTACAAATCAGACTGAACAATCCGATCATTTATCTGACTGAACTATTCATTTACAAATCAGACTGAATGAATCCTTCACAAATCGGACTGAACCATTAATTCACAAACCAGACTGAACAAATCATTGTCAAATTACCAATCTGCAGAGCCGGACAGTAACGGAGTACATTTACTTGAGTACAGTACTTAAGTACAATTTTGAGGGATCTGTACTTTACTCGAGTATCATTTTTGGGGAGTACTCATGACTTTACTCAAGTACATTTGAGAGGCAAATATTGTACTCTTTACTCCACTACATTTCTATCCATAACCGTGAGTACCCGTTACTTATAAAAAAAAAAATAATAAAAAAATAATAATAATTCTCGGAAACCCTCAATTTGTTGTTTCCCTCTCAAACGCGATTGGATTGTGCAGGCGTCACTGATTGGGACAGCCTATCAGCAATCACCTTCAGCTTTCCGCCAAAGTCAACTCCATGGTCAGATTTAGATAAAAGACGAAACCATGGACGAAACAATGGATGAAGACGCAGCAGGTCCATCCCGGGAATGTGCCAACCCGTGGCCACACCTCGCCAGACTATTTCAATTTTCTGAACAAGTTAATGATAGTTTTCGCTTCAAGTATTTGCTGTGTTTACCAATGTAAGCACTGTGGCAGTAGTAATGCAATATTTAGAAAATGTACTCTTGTACTCTTGATACTCAATTACTTTTAAAAACAAGTACTTCAGTACTTTTACTTAAGTAGACATCTGACTGTAGTACTTTTACTTGTACTTGAGTAAAATTTAGCAAGGGGTATCTGTACTTTTACTCAAGTAATGAAGCTGTGTACTCTGTCCACCTCTGCCAATCTGATCAACTCCCTGAAAAAAATTAAGTATTTTAATTTCCTAAAAATGATACACTTCACTTCAAGTCTCATAAAAATGAAGATAAAGCTAAATAAAACCATCAGGATTTGTCAAAGAAGCACTTAATCTGGGACTCTGTTGGCAGCTGGTTTGTGCAAGTTTCCCTTAAAGGGATAGTTCGGCCAAAAATTATATTTAACCCATGATTTACTCACCCTCAAGCCGTTCGAGATGCATATGTCAATCTTTTTTCAGACGAACACATTTTCAGTTATTTTAGAAAATGTCTTAGATCTTTCAGTGGTTATAGTGTGAAGCTATGGGGTCCAACTCAAATCCATCCCAAAATGTGCATGCATCCTTCACAAAAGTAATCCATCCGGCTCCAGGGGGATAAACGAAGGCCTTCTGAGGGTAATCCGTGCGGTTTTGTCGTAAAAATATACATATTTAAAACTTCAACGACGCTTCATACGCTACGTCCTACGTCATACGCCAGCATCCATCTCCGTGAACGCGCGTCGACCGCTACCGGAAGCCAGTTATTTTCATTTATAAAGTTTTGGATTGGATTGATGGATTACTTTTGTGAAGGATGCATGCACATTTTGGGACTTGGAGGAGGTGGACCCCATAGCTTCACACTATAACCACTGAAAGATCTAAGACATTTTCTAAAATAACTGAAAATGTGTTCGTCTGAAAAAAGATTGACATATGCATCTCGAACGGCTTGAGGGTGAGTAAATCATGGGTTAAATATCATTTTTGGCCGAACTATCCCTTTAATTGTCTACATATGTGGTATTTTACGCTTTTGATCCACAGAACGTGACAAACTGATTGGAGACTTCATACAGTGCTTGTGAGTTATGCTTGTGTGACAAGACTCCCATAATTCCCTGGGTGTGGACAGTAGTGACATAGGGGAAAGTCTTTTGTTGTAAATCTATCCCTGAGGTCTTTGATGTGGAGTCGAGGATGTGTCGTTTGTCAGTGTCACAACAATAAAAGCCAAATCTCATTACCGGCCCATTCAGATCTCACTGTAGAAAGGCGACTGCATCAAACTGCCGTTTGTTGGCCCAGCATTTCCTCCACAAATATGGGAGCCCAAGATTGAACCCTGAGGTACTCCAGAACGAAGAAGAAAACTATGTGGAGGGAAGCGTCTGTGGTAAATGCCATAAAACTGCAGGTCGTGAGAGAGCGAGTTGACAGCTGCAATGCAGATTTGCGATACCACACACTCAGATAACAGAGACGGAAGGGAGCGCGGACCACTTCCACCCTGGCACACAGGATATGGGATTCAATAAATGCAGCAGGAAAAAATGTAGTGCTTTCAACGCTTAAATGAGCAGTTTTGAAATGTAAAATTGTGCTCATTTCTTATGTCATTCCAAACCTGCATGATTTTATCTCGTCTGTTATACATAAAAGAAGGTGATTAGTACAACTTATAGGTTGCTCTCTTTAATACAATGAATGTGGATGGAGACTCTAAAACGAAAAAAAAGTAACTATTCTCAGTAACTATTTCTCCATCCATCCTTAAGCCAGCCATTCTAATAGTGGGTGTAACTATTCTTCTTAAAGCTCTATTCTTGTTCACTACTTTTCTCTCTATCCATCTGTCTTTGTTTGTATCAGTCTTTTGTTTCTCCCTCTTTCTGTGAGTTGCAGAGGGAGGCGTTCCCTCCGGAGCAACAGCGTGCCAGTCCCCGTTGACGACGGTGGCGGTCTGCGTGTGTTTAAAGGGCTCAGTTGCGGTTCACACGCCGGGAGATCGCATTGGCATGCAGCCTTTGATCCTTTGAGGGTTCTCAGAGCGTCCTCTGGTTTTAGGCAAGCGTGTGTGTGTGCGCGTTAGTATAATTAAGTTATGGTTCACAATTGAAAAGGTCAACGGGGCACGGTTTTGGGTTCTTCTACGAGAACAGTTTCTCACACAGAATTCTGTCAGCATACAAACCTCAATGAGACAAGAAAGTCTTAGAAACTAGGCTGCAAAGAGAGCGAACTACATAGGCAGCATTCTATGATAAGAGACAATTTGATAGAAATATAATTAATTCAAAGGCAAAACTAGTGATAAAACAATAGTTCAATCCAATTAAAATGCAAAAAATTCACTATTTTACCCAATCTTCGTGTTTTAATGCTTATAAGAGTATTATATAGTTAGCTTAGCAACATGCTAACACCATTTCAAAACTATTTAAATCAAGCGTCCTGTTAGCAGACATAACTGTGTAAAGTTGCTGCCGATGTATGTTTCTACATTTCTAGTTAAGTTGTTGCTGTCTTAGAAGGCGGTGGACAACAAGGCAACTCGCTAGGTTTTGGAACGGAGGCGCACTCTCTGTAATTCTCTCCATAAACTCCATGCTGCGATACAGATGCTAACGCTGCATGCTGTCAGGGCCGTTTTAATAAAGGCACTACAGAAGGAATCTCTTTGAACTCCTCTTTTATGATGGAAGTTCCTCATTTAATGATTTCACTTACATTTCCTAGCCGCCTTCACAGGACAAACAGTTTACTCAAACAGCTCGTCTTTAAACGCTGGCCCTGAGCCCTTTATGAAAGGTGTGGCAGCTTTTCTGGAAAAGAGAGATACTAAAATTTGACTAGTATAGTGTGATAAGTTATTTTGTCGTTTTTTATAGTTTACAATAGTTTAATTATTTATGTTAATTATTTTAAAACTCACAGAGTTGCCAAAAGCTGCTAAGAATGTCTTAGAAAAACTTTAGGGTTTATATAAAATGTATTTAAAAAAAATCATATTTATATTAAAATAAAATTGACTTTTTGTAGCGATATATTAAGCATCGCTCACACATAAGTCAATGTATTTTGCTCAACAAGGTGATTCACATGACCAACTGAACCCATTGTGAAATCTGGTTTTGCTCTCACGCAAAATTCCCATCACGTGGATTCACTTGAAAACTCCTTCAAAAAATCGAAGTAGCGCAGAGACAAATGGTGCGTTCAAAAAGATTGTATTTATGAGTTGAACGCACATGAATGGAACCACAAAGTCGGAATTACAAGTGGGAAGCTGGGATTTTGTTGGCGAAAAAACTGTGGATGCAAGGGATGCAGTGTCTGTAGTTGTCAGTAAATTTGTTAATTTACTATAAAACTAGCAAAGTTACATGTGCAAAATATGATATTGTTCAAGTATGATAGAATATATAACGATTCAGTGTACATTACCTACTGTAGATTGACTAAAAACAGTGAAAAAATTGTCAATGTCAATACTAACTTCTCAGGAGGCATCTAGTTACTTGGTGGCCATCTTGTATCCAAGGCAGCTTAGTACAGCTTTCATCAACTTGAATGAGAAATCTTCAAAACCTGGCAACAGTAGTATCATCAATATAACTAATGTATCTTCCAATAACATTCAATTTTCTTCTGCCAGTTCTTTCCTATCAGCTTTCTACTTTCCTAAAAAGAAATGGCAAAAAGATTAAAAAATAGCAGGCCTATACATAATGACTTAAGATTAGCGTTAGCGCTTACCTTTCGCCTGTTAGCATAGCAGCTAACTCCACAAAGCTGGAAATCCAAGAAGTCCCAATCCATTCATCCGATTAGCACTTCCGCATGCCATTCCTCAGTATTTCACCTCACATGGTCTTAACGGAGGTCCTCCTGCATGCCCAGTGGCCAAATGAACGTGATTATGATTTAAAACGTCTGAGCCTGACTCAAATAGGGACTTTAGCCGTTCACACTGACCCAATTCAGATGATTGCCAGGCTTAATGGATGCCTGATTTTGATCTTTGCCAAATATTGTTCCTAAATCACATAAAATATCAGAAATAGCAGCAAAGTTTCCACAAAAATTCAGTAATAATTTCTACGGTTGAGTGTTCCAAAGATATGGCTGGACAATCCATGTTTCAATCCAAATATATAAGCCAATACAACAATTCTTGGATTATCTCCAAACATTTGGTCAGTTGGCTCTTGCAACATCCAATCTGGGCCATCGACAGCGGGGGACAACCGGGAAAGCTGTCCAGGGGCCTGGGCCAGGGCCAATTACTGGTGCTGGGACCCCCTAAGGGCCTCCTATATGTGGGACCCACCCACAAAAAGATGTTGTTGAGAGAAAAAACGATCACATTCAAGCAACAGAACGGCTTGAATTATAAAAGCATCTGCTAAATTAATAAATGCAAAAGTATGTTTACGGATCTATTCTTACTTTTTAATTTAACAAATGGACAACATGTCAGCCATTCATTTCTCCCCAAGTATCACTCACTCTCTCACACTGAATATTTAATCATAAGCCAATTAGCAAGCGCATAATCGTTTATTGAATTTGCAGTTATGAATCCTGTGTACATGCAGGTGCCGCTGCGTGGGCGAGTTTTGCTTGTGATAAATAACAGAACTCTTAATGTTTCTTTTTCCTGCGGCTAATAGTTCTGAGAGACACCTTATGAACAGCACGCACACAAAACCCCAAGAGAGATGAACCACGCAAAAATGATGCTTTTATGCAAATATACGGTGTTGCTTGGTGCTTTTAAACTCGTGTAAGGAGGACTTTTAATAACGCTGTCTCATTTACAGACCATTTGGGAGAAAATATTACAACAGCGAACTGCAAGTCACCAAAACACCACCGTTTTAAATATGTACTGAAACTTTTTACTCAGAAACGTACTAAAGAACTCAATGTAGGCTGTTTCGTATTTTCAACGCGTCTTAAATTGACCTTAAAGGTGACCTAAGTAACTTTTTTATCTTAACCGAACAGCTTCGGAGTCATTGGAATGGTTATATGACTGTTTTCGGGTTGAATGGTGGTCTTCTCGCACCCCTCAAGCGCCTGTGAGACGAAAAACCACCCTTGCAACTTTGGGCCGGCGGGCACTGCACACATATAGCCTACTATCTAAACATTTATATGCTAGCCTTCTGTGTATTATATACCTCAGTGGACATGGCTCCGTGCATTCGCCGGGTTCTTTGAAAACAAATGCACATGACCAGCGGGGGAAGATGGGACGAGCCAACGAGTTTTGACGACAGTGTTGTCAAATATCTATTCCGAAGCTGTAGGGGGAGCTCTATAGAGAAACCCGCGAGCAAAAAGCGAGAAAACAGCGAAGAAATGCATAATGCAGCTTTAATTGAGATAGTTATGTGAATGCGATTTTAGCATAAAATTTCAGCAAAGTATTGTGCCATATTGTGTCAATAATTAACACTCAAGAGTTTGTTTTTGTTGCAATTATTAAGAAAAAAATTATCTCTGCGTCCAAATATACCTAATTTCCTACTATATAGTAGGTGAAAAACAGAATGTGAAATGAGTAGTAAGTCCGAATACATTTAGTATTCATAAAACAATAAAATAAGCAGATAACACTCTTCCAAAATATCCAAATCCAAAAAAATGAATTAAAAATGCTAAATAACCATATTTTAATATTTAAAATGTTGCATATGCACAAAGTTTCAAAATTAGTATACAGCGTATACTGAAACACATCTGGTAAGTCGTAAGCCGGCAACCCTTTCCAAACATGCTCCAGTCGTACCACGTATACGGCAAAACAACATGCCAAAATGTGTTTGTGCTCTGTCAGGAATTCTCATTAAAATCTGTCATTTGAATCAAACCCTCTGTACTGATGCATACTGTGCTTGGTATTCTCTGTAAAAGTCCTGCCTTTCTTTTTCCATATGGCTTTGGCGTATTAGCATCATTATACTAAAACGCTTAGCCTGCAGCTATGGACATTAGCATAGCAAGAAAATCCTGTCCGTTCAGGCCAGCTGCCAGTCGCCTGCAGACGCATCAGTGCGAGCTGTTTTCCAGGCAACTAGAGATGTCTCCAATGAAATCTCTTCTGGAGATAAATCGTCTCGGATAGTTGGTTGATTGATCCAAAAGCTGTTAGGAAAGCAGTATAAACTTTAGGAACTGTATTGTTGTGAAGGGCTTCAGGACATTTGTATGTGCTTTTGACATATGGACTTTTAGATGTATTACGACTGGTAAAAGAAATGGTTCCAACCATCTTTACCCATTTGTTACCTCAGGAAACAGTCTCATTTCTCTTTTTTTCCTCTGCGGGATCTCCGTGCAGACTGGATGGAAAAAAACGGAGGCAATGAAGTGCGTTTTCTGGAGTTTGCGCCATCACTCACAACAAACAACAGCACTTGGGGGATTGCATCTATCAAAACCGGAGAGGAGAAGATGTTCAAACTACCTCTGATCTATCAATCATTTAATTTATAAAACCTATTGAGAAACCGTCATGGGTCATGAGAATGAAAGATAGAGAGATATGGGAGGTAGAGTAACCACAGCAGATAAATTGTACCCATGCAGCTGATCTGTGACCTGCCATTGCACATTGAGACAGTGGCTGCAGCTAGTGCATTTAACCCCAAAAGAGGACCTGAGTGAGAGCAGGACCTAGCGAATAACTCTGCCCATAATTCATAGCAGGGATCAATAAAGGTGCCTCAAAACAGCAGGTACTCCTAATTTTGGCCAAAGGCAACACTGCACAAAGCCTAGGAAATCTCACAATGAAACACAACTCATCAATTAATTTAGCATATTAAAAGAGGATGTTATATATATAATTTTGTTGAAATTAGATCAAATGGCTAGCAGTACTATGCAGGCGTTTTCCCCAAACTAATGCTAATATTGATTTGTAAAATCTTTAAAACCGTTAAGTGCGACCTTCCCCTCAAAAATCAATGTGAGTAAATAAATAATATATTAACAATTAGTTTCTCCCCCCCGCTGGTTACCTTCAGGAATAGTGAATCAAGACCTCTGACCTGCAGAATCATCCGAGAGGCCGCATGTCCATTTCCGAATCTTTCTTTAAAAGGGAAAAAAAAGGGAACTACAGCACAAAGAATCTGCAGGTTTTGAAAAGGGACAAAAATGTTGGAGAGGAAGTCAAAGAAATGGAGAAATGACGAGAGCCTTGGGCAGACAAAAGCAATTAGGATGATGGTGGGGGTGGCCATAGTCGTTCAACATTTGAGAGAGGGAGAAACATATCAATGGGGTGGAGGCCTTGAGTGAGATGAAAGACCCCCAGAGTGAAGGAGAGGCCCCCGAACAACAGGACCCTCGGCACTGGAGTGTGTGCGCGGGGGGGTATTTCTGTGTCCAAAATTGGCCCTAAACCTCTTATGATTACCCCCCTCCCCCTTAAAATTGTATAGCTGGGATGGCTTCCATCACGTCGCTATGGCAACATGGAGTGGCCTGATGAAGGGTTTGTAACAGTATTTCAGAGTCACAGAGCTCAGACAGATGGATCTATTATAAACAGACAGATAGATAGATAGACAAAAAACTTTACAACTGAAATATAACAATGTTTGCTCATGTTACTGTAAAAAAAAAAATCAATTATTATAACAATTGTGTGAAACTGGAAAATTCTATTTATCTAAAATTGCAATTCATTTTTCAATTAAATCATGAAACATATATATATAGAGAGAGAGAGAGAGAGAGAGAGAGAGAGAGTGAGAGTGAGAGTGAGAGAGAGAGTGAGAGTGAGAGAGTGAGAGAGAGAGAGAGAGAGAGAGAGAGAGAGAGAGAGAGAGAGAGAGAGAGAGAGTGAGAGAGAGAGAGAGAGAGAGAGAGAGAGACAGTATGGTGCTAAAATAGGATTAATTTCTTTATGAAAAGTTTGATATTCAGCTGTGTGCTGAAATGCACGTTTCTGGACAGCCGTGTGAGCGAGATGCCTCTGCTGTCCCACAGCAAGGTGGACAGTTGACATGTGACCCCTGTGGAACCAGGGTCAAAGGTCAACAGGGTCACAGAGGGTCAAGCTACAAGTCATTATCTGGCCAAGCTAAAGCACTACACTGATTACAATGACAGATGCACTCCATCTATCTATGAATGAGGTGAATTTCAAATGTAACTTTTTATGTTTTATTTAAGCGTCTCTACCATCATTATCAGTGAGAATTGAATTACATCAGCCACAATGAGTATCAGGTGAACATGTCTAGGCATGTAGAAACACGTCCTGCCGTTGGCTCTGACAGACAGGAGTGTGTAGGACAGCTGGTCTGTCATCACACCCTCGTCCTCCTCCTCTGGGCCCACGGCCACCGGAGTGCCACAATTATCCATCAAACCCAAATCGACAGCATTTCAATCCTGAAAAATAAAGACTGTGAACACCGTCCAGGCCCAAACTGGTTATTCGGAGCTCTAAGCAGCATTTTTCTGATCTCGTCCCATGCAAACATCTTTCCTGACACCTGCTATAGGCCTAATGGCAAGACACGCTTGTCGGTTAATTTATGCGGGACACACTCTTGCTCTCGACTGGCAGGGAGCCGCTGCCCCATATTTTGTCCTGACAAATTCTCCATCTGGCATCAATTATATGACAGAAAACCAGGGAATAGAGGTTTAAACACTTTGAGTTCATATAAACAGTGATATTATCATCCTAATATATGATTTAGTTTTAGATTTAGTGTTATTTGTTACTGAAAAAGAGCATATTTTGAATAGGCTATGCAAAGACAATTTTAAGTCACAAAACTGTTATGACAGTTAATAATGGGGTGTTATTAAAATGGTATTAGTTTTGATTGATGAGGTCGTTTGTATCCAACACCTACTGTCTTAATCACATGGAAATGAGCCAAACACAGACGTAGTCCAATAAAACAGCCTTAACAAAGGTTATGAATCTTAAATGTGTTTGAGAAAGATACTATATCTTTGCTATTAGAAAATAAAGTGGCCATAAAATGTCAACATTTGTCAAAGCAGAACATACCTCAACGGACAGCTACCATATCCATTAATGTACTTCGTCCTCGTGACTCATTAAGCGATTCTGCCGCCAAAATGTGACATTTTTACACAAAATTAGACTAAAAACACAAAGTATCTGTATTTAATTCACGCGCTGAATTAAATATGCAACGAAATTCGTCGTGTAACAATAATATATCGCGTGAAACACTTACTGCAACAGTTTCTCATAATATTCATGTAGCCTACAATTTAGTGTGCACTGCAGTAGCCTAGGCTAGTAGCCTATAGAAAACAGCGGTTTAACGCCTTATTAATGTTAGTACAATGGCGCCCTCTGGTGTTTCGTTGAAGAGTTAGAGTAGGCTATAATGTACCGTGCCTGTGAATTCAGCTCTTTTCTCCTCAGTCTCGTTCTCGTCTCTCTAACTGTCGCTTTCGTATTCATAGAGAGTAGGTGGATAAGTATAATGCATCTATTTTATTCAAGGTTCAACGACGTGATTCTCGTTTTGCTGTTTGTTTGTTCGAATCTAGTAAAGTTATACAGACTTAAATAGGCTAACATATGATCTTAAAAGTATTAAAAGTAAATTTGAGATTTCTGTGGGTCTATAATAAAGGTTAATGGTGAAATACTTAAAAAAATATATCGCCATTATTAGTTTGGCATAGTCTTTTATTATTATTAATTGTTTCCTTTAAAAATGGTTTAAACATTGAAATTATTAAAATATGATTATTAATAAATAATTAAATATATCCCAGCTACATGCATTAAATTATACAACATATTATTAGATATTATCAGATTTTGTGATATTTTATTGAAACTTAGTTTGTAAGCTACGTGAACACACATATTACATTTCTAAGAAGTAGAGAAGATGTGTTTTAAACGATTTTTATCATCTCTGACATCTTTATTTGTCATGACCCCTATTGCTAATGTTTTGTCGAGGTTTATAATCCTACCAGGCCTTTCAAACACATTCATCAGCATTTCCTGTTTTAACATTCCAGGTGAGTTGCGGTTTGCACGTGCACCCGCAGCTGCAGCATCAGTTCACGCGCTTGCTCCGTTAAACCGCCCACATCCCGTCAGGCTCTTCCGCAGGGTGTTTGAATGAAAGCACACGTTTCTTTGTTTGACATCAGACAGGCATGTGAACAAAGACAAACACCTCCGGGGATCCTCCTGTGTGTAATCCGGGTTTGACAGATCCTTTTCGTCTCCGCAGCCTGTCTGAGCAGGTCTTCGTGGAGTTTTGAAGCAAACATCCGTCTTTGTGGATCTGGGTTCAATGATCATGGGAATGTGGGTCAAGAACTTTGACAACATGTAGCAAATCCACACAAGAACATATCCTATAGTTTATAATACAGATAGGCTACGGTATTATATTATAGCGTATTTTCCCCATCTGGTTCTAGGCTATGTGTGTTCGGTTACTGACGATACCGTTTTGAACGGTTGTTTGTGCTGGTGTTTCTTTGAGAAATTGCAGTATTTTGTTCTGGTCCAACACTGGTCGCTATTTTAATTAAAAGTAAAAAATAATAATAATGTAGTCACATAAAAAGTGTACATTTTCAATGTAAATTGAGCTAATTTAGGCCTAAACATTCAAGGTTGCTCCATTTATTTTTTTGACCGGAATGAAAAGTAGGCCGTGAGGGAAAGGATGTGCTTCCAATGTATATAAAAACTCCACAAAATACATGTTTTAAAGTTCTAAGATTTGAAAATAACCTTTATACAGTGCGTGTCATTGTAAAGACTTTTAAGTCATCCCTCTTTTAGCCTCGTTTTCAACCGCGTTAAATTCAAAATGGCGTCTAACCTGCGTTTGATATTTCATTCCCCCTTCTATTTCTCTATGAACATATTTTTCACTGTTTTGATAATTGGAGGAGAACACATGATTTATGAAATGTAGAACTTGAGACAAATGTAGCTAATTACAATTAATTAACCAATCAAATTTAATAAAATGTGATAAATATTCTAAAAGTCATTCTCTCTTTTAATCAGTGGGTTGATTTTGGCTCTAGGAACGAATCTTGCTTTCGGTCACTCATCGTTATGTTTTGTACACACCCTGTTCTCTTCTGAACCGTCAGGTCAGGAATCAATCCTCGCTTAATTGTGCCTGTAGCTCAAATCATGGCTTCTGATAACTGACACCTTCAATGCAATGTAAACTGGTTTGGATAAAATTCTGCTGCAGAAATGTAAGACTTACCTGGCTAAATCTCGGTCCTTAAACATCAATGATCAATGGGAAATAACACTAGAAGGACACAAAACATTTTGTGAGGCTGTAAAATGCAAACACTATTAGAGATGCATTAAGAACCTTTAAACGTCAAGAAACACACATGTGATTCTTCATATTTCACCTGTTTTGATTTGGTCGTTTTCAATTTAACAGGAAACTCAATATGCCAAAAGAGTTTAGTTTTGACATGGAATTAGTTGCACCATCTTAGACCTAAGACACAATACCCACAATGCACCATAATAGCACTGTAATTTTAAGCAAGTTTCATTACACAATGTATTCTTCTTTAATGTAGTCTACAACTTAAATAGTATATAATTAAAATTCATAAAATATACTTTATGTAATCAATAACATAAATATATATATTTTTCATTTTAAATGTATATAAGATTTAATTTCAATGTAATTATGAAACATATTTGAAATAAATATAAAAAAATATCTATAGATATTGTTTTATACAATATACAAATATATTTCATTCCCCCCCCCCTCCACCTCTTTAAAGTCGTCAATCCAATTGGACTTTTATAGTCAATAAAAACATTTAGGACATGGAAAAAACCTTTATGTGTAAACATTTATTGGTTTCAAACTGAGATAAAAACAACTTGCTCCAGCAAACATTTTACAGCCTTTCATAGTCCACACATCTCGCAAACAAAAATAAAATAAGAGAAAAAAAAACGCATTAAAGAGAAGAGGGGAAAGATGTGAGAGAGAGAGAGAGAGAGAGAGAGAGAGAGAGAGTGCAAACCTTTATTCCAGTGACTTTTAATAGGATAATAAATCTAAAAACCCATAAATGGACTGTTGTCCGTCGCCCCAAAGACAGGTAATGAGAAAGAAAGCGATAAAACCTTCCGTTTGGCCACTGCGCCGTTTCCATCAACGTTTAAATTAAGTTAAAAATTCAAAAACACTCAGTCCACATTCTGGAGAGCCAAAAACTGGCACTCGGCCGAAGGAAAAAAAAGACTGGCTTATTTGGATTCGGCTACAGTATAAATTACGCATTTTTGGACGTTGTTTTTCTGGCTTAGTCTTTGTTCAGCGTAAACAACGCGTCCCTCTTTAAAGGCACAGGTCGAAGTGTTCCCTTGTGTCCCGTCTTTAAGTTCATGGGTCAGTTGTAACATGTTTGGTTGCTTGTTTCCATTCGTTTAACAAAAAAATGGCCAAAAAATTCGTACGAACAATATGATGCGTTTCGTGACATTTGCGATAAAAACCCCACAAACAACATCCTCCGGTTTCAGTTTTGCAATCCTGATCTATTCAAAATGAACAACAAAAAAAAAGAATAAAAATAAGCCAAACATCTTATTTTGCCTTCGTTTTGGTTTCTTTTAAATAACAAAGCTAGATAATTCAAATTCGCCTGAAACCGTGAAAGAACAATTCAACTACAACATTCGAAATGTTCTCTTTTTTTTTTTTTTTTTTAAACAAACTAACGTGAAAACCCCATTCGAAAGTAACAAACCCGTTTGGATCAAGCCATAGTGGTGCAAAAAACAAACAAACAAACAAACAAAACCAGGAAGGCGTGTGACTGAAATGGCAGGAAGTGAGCCTGAGGCAATGGTGGTGATTGGTGGAGAGAGGGGGAAGGGGCGTGGCCTCACTGAGAGCTGGATCTGGCGAGCGTGTGCTGTTCATTATGTCCCCTGCTAGTTCTCAGTTTGAATTTGGTGATGGTGCTGTTGAGTTTTTGAAGCGCACTTTGCGCCGCGTACTTCGACGGGAACAAGGCCAGGATGGTGTACGTGGACGCCAGGTCGTGAGGGGGAGGTTTGGGAGGGTCAGAGTTCGTAACGTCCGCTCCCTCTGATTGGTTGGGGGACGGGGTTTCGGGCAGCCATTTTATGAGAGCGCCAACTTTGCTCAGTTCTGCCAGTAAACAGTTCGCTTCCACTCGAGTGATGCCAGCCGGAAGGTCCGTCACCTCAAAAACACGGCCCATGTCTGGACGCACAAAAAGAATGTTACTGAAAAACTGATTGTGTATACTAAAACTCATAGTGATGCATGCATACATATAGGATTTTATATACAGTCAACCCAAAAATTATTCAGACACCAGATATAATTTTGTATTTTTTTGGACACTATAGTTCATTTATGTAAGTGAGGATAGCTTTATAAAGTAAACTGTGACATATTATACCCAAAAATTCTTCATACAGTGGACTACCAGTAAAATGTATACAAATTTGGGACCAAAAATTATTCAGACACTTTTACCTGACCATGTTTTGCTTAAGTGTTTTTTCTTTAATTGCTAATGCGACCTTTTAAATGAAACAGTCTAACAGAAGGATGGCCAAAACCAGTGAAATATCAACTGGTTTGATAACTCTTAAATTCTTGTCATATTTTATTACCATTTTCTAAACTATAGCAAGAAAACATATATGTGTGTGTGTGTGTGTGTGTGTGTGTGTGTGTGTGTGTGTATGTATGTATGTATGTATGTATGTATGTGTGTATGTATGTGTGTATGTATGTGTATATATATGTATGTATGTGTGTATGTATGTGTATATATATATATATATACACACATATATACACGTGTATGTATATGTATATGTATATGCATATGTATATGTATACATACATATATACATATACATATATATATATATATATATATATATACATATATATATTTATATATATATATATATATATATATATATATATATATATATACATATATATATTTATATATATATATGTGTATATATATATATATATATATATATATACATATATATATATATATATATATATATATACATATATATATATATATATATATATATATATATATATATATATATATATATATATATATATATATATATATATATATATATACATATATATATATATATATATACACATATATATATATATAAAACATTTTATATATATTGCAATTTTTTTTTGTTTACACATAAGAGTACGCAAATAGGATTTGCTCCAACCAGGATTTATGTATTTATCCCGACATTTTTTGGTCCCCATAATTGTATTGTATTTCAAAATTGTATTTCAGCGATCAGACTAATCATCACAATTTATCAAAGTTTATCAATACTTAACTGAATATTAATCTGTATTTTCATAATTCATGTTTTCGTACCCGTTTCTCCAGTGCTCATGTCAGTAGACAGTGATTTCTTTGGGGGTCTTCGACTGCGCACGCCGTGCCGGATACCCACAGGACCCTGAGAAAGAGCCGAACGTGAGCTGATGTGTGTGAACAACAAGAAACTCCCGTGTTTAACATGACGATGGGGATGAAGATGACGCACATTAATGTTGTTAGATCACCTCAGTGTGAGAGCAGTGTGTGTGTGTGTGTGTGTTCAACCTGGTGGTGATGAAGATGATGATGATGGTGGTGGTTGACCACATGAGAGCCGTGCATTAGTGGGGGTCTGATGGGAGGGTTATACTGGAGCGGCTGCCCAATCAGAGGAGGATACCTGCCATCACCTGTGAACACACCAACACCAACGTTATCTAAACTCACACCATATATAACAGAATGTACCAAAAGCTATTAGCTAATCGGATTAGATTCACTCGGATTGGCTCACCTTGGCCTGGAGCGTAAGGGCGGGAAAACTGGGGCATGATGGGATAGGGGGCGTGGCCAGGACGAGGACCCTTCAGATTGACCAGATGGGCAGGACCAGGAGATTGCACCGGAGATGGGGAGGGGCTTAGCAGCTGCTGCTGATTATTCTAAAAAGCGAGAGAGTGAGAGGTCATGTGTGTTGCGTCACGTGAGAGTGACGTCACATGGGATCTGATGCAGATGTTTGTACCTGCGTGGTGTCCGGTGGGGGAAGATCGCTGGGCTTGTAGTAGCGGTTTTGTTTCCAGTGCGGTGGAGACGGGGCTCTCGGCTGCTGGCTGTGAGGAAGGCTCAACTGCATCATCACCACTCCACCAGGAGGGGGCGGCGGAGGCACTGCTGGAAATCACAGCACAGATTCAGCAGATTTCACTACACACTTAAACCACAAGTGTTTGACTGGAAATCAGAAGTGATTATATGTATTTAAATATATAATATGTATAATTTAAATAGAAGACAGAAAATATAAGATATGCATATCTATATATAGATATATATACACGCACACATTCGTTTAACTACTTACATTTAATACTAAATATCTACTCTTAAATTATAAATTGTGATTAAAAAAAACATAAATGGTATTAAAATGTATTACTTTTATTAATTAAAGTATATATATATATATATATATATACACACACACACACACACACAGTTTTAATATAAATTATGGATTGTAAAAATATACATGAAAACAGTAATGGTTTTAAAATGGTTTTAATAATAATCTAAATTACAGATTGCAATAAAATACAAATGTTTAATTTTATAATACATATATAATGTGTAAATTTTTTTTTAATCAATATGTAAATTATTAAAATATTAAACTATTTAATAAATATTAATATGAATACATTTTTCTATGAATACTGATACTTTCAAACAGACTCATTAAAACATTTAGACACCACATTGTTCTCTATTATTTGTAATATTTTTGTCTTATATAGTACTATTGCACACATAGTAGCATAATTCTTATATTATTAATTATATTATATATAATAATACATAATAAATATTCATTTATATTTTTATTTATTTATTTATTTATATATATATATATATATATATATATATATATATATATATATATATATATATATATATATACACACACAAATAAAATTCACTATTAATTTTGATTAAAGTTAACCATTAGTCAAACGACTTATTAAAACTTGTAGACGTCACATTATTCTCAATTATTTTTAACATCGTTCTAATCTAATCAGATCTAATATAGTACCATCACACACACACACACACACACACACACACACACACACACACACACACACACACACACACACACACACACACACACACACACACACACTTATTCTTATTAACCTTTAGAACTGTACAGCTTCACTATAGCAGACATATATATTAATCAGTGGCGTTGAAAATACACTGCTTGCTACTGAATTATTCGACAGCAGGCAAAAATGAAATGTACCACTACACACACACACAGGCCAATTAAAGCGCTTTATTAAACAGTGAAAGGTCAAAGAGTGTGTGGGGTCTCGCCTCTTCCTCATTAAAAACACCCTCTTCTTCAGCAACATAATCATCACCTCATCTACACACACACACACACACACTAGCTGAGCGTTCATTAACACTGAGGTTTATTCAAATAAACAGAGTCTTCTCACAGCTTCTGAAACGTGTGATGAACTCTTCACAAACGCCCGTAAGGCACAGGAAGAAAGCAGAATTGTAAACAACATTTAATTAAACAGCTAAGTAAAACATTTTGAAAATGAGAAATAAACTGCTCAAAGCTCATTATGCACTCAACTTATTAACCGAGAGATGTACGAAGACTTAATATCTAATTAAAAAAAACTGCCGTTAGTTAGTAAATGACACTGAGCTTTAGAGGCGAGTTTGAGTTTTCACAATAAAAAAAACCCATTTACATTTAACATTTTGAAATAATAATAATAATAATAATAATAATATTTTACAATTTATTTTTTGATAAAGTCATTTAATTTAGAAATATAATATGAATATACAATTTAGTGTTGATTATGTACCAAAATTTGCCCAAAATACACCAAAAATAACCTGCTATAAGCTAGTCGGTTAAGACGCTCAACTTGGTTTGGAGCGTTAAGGCGGGAAAACTTTGTTTTTAATTATTATTATTTTATATATATATATAAAAATTTGCACCATTATGGATAGTTGTACACTGAAAGCGGCTATGATACCTGTGCACTGCTGGCCTGTGATTGGCTGAGAGCTGCAGGGGGAGGGCACTCGGGGAAACGACATCTGTTCTGAACCCGGCGGCGGGAGGAAGCCAACGGCTGAGCTGTACACACGCGCGCACACACACACACACACACAAACAGGAAGTTCGCATGAGACACACTAGAGGCCCAATCAAATAAGTGATGCCTCAATCCGATTGGTTGAAAGCAAATATTCACTTTTAAATGCATCGACATGTGCGTGTTACCTGATGCTAGAGTGTTGTGTTGGCGGCAGCATGCTGTAATACACCTGCATGTTGCCGGAGGGCGCTGGCGCTTGATTGGTCTGTCCCTGCAGCATGATCTGTTGCTGATAGGCTGCCTGCTGAACGCTCTGAGAACCTTGCTGCATAGACACCTGCCAAACGCACGCGTTACTTCTTCAAAATCACTCCAGGTACTGGGGAAAAAAATGATGAGATTTGCAAAACGCAGCACTGACCTGATACGGAGGCATTGTGGGATACTGCACCATAACGCTCTGAATCTGATTGGCCATTCCGCCCTGAGAGCCGACCAGCGATTGGTTCTGGGTCTGCTGAACTCCCATCATGCCCTGGTAGCTGGGGGGTTGACCGGGCATGACCGTCTGGAAACCTGAAATGACATTTCCGACAGCAACTCTTTAGCATAAACAACAGCGAATCCGACAAACGACGAACAAACAACATCTGGAAGTGAAACATTCAGGACAAAGTGCAGGAACAAAGAGGGGTTTTATGCAACATTAAAGCTGTAAACTACTTTTAAATGCGCAGTTTAATTACGAAAAGACTGAAATCAGTGAAATGAAGTAAAAGACGCTGGCTGGTGTGGAAATGAGCGGGAACAGATGGACGTTAATGCGTGTCTTAGTCTTAGAAAAAGAGTCGCCGAGTGAAGTCCGTGTCATCGAACACAAGTAGTGAGAAGATTAGATGTAAGTTTGTGATGTCTGCAAAATAGTTGGTGATAATAATAATAATAGTCTGTTATTTACCAGCAAATCTGTTAGGATGTCTGAGTAAATGTTGTGTCACCTAATTAATATCTATGAGCCAGACTGATAATGTTAATAATAATCAGTTTATACATAATAGTATTATTATTGTAATATTTAATATTTAAAAATGTAACTTTAATACTCCATTTAAAAAAAAAAAATCGAAAAAATCGAAAAAACATTTAATATAGTTTTGGATTGTAAAAAATAATAATATAATAAATTGTATAATATAATAAAAGTATGTCATATTATTGTATCGCAATTACATATAGTATAATATAGTCTCACATTATTTCATTTTAGAAATGTATATAATTTAATAAAGTTTATTTGCAACCACTGAATTAACACACACACACACATATATATATATATATATATATATATATATATATATATATACACACACACACACACGTTTGTAATGATCAATAATAATAGTAACTATAATTAATTTTTTAAGAGACGTCTAGTAGGGATTGTGTGTAGATTGAGATCTTTACGATGGACACTGACAGAGCATTTAAACGTGAGTGATTCTCACTCCTCTCATCAGATCCAGTAGAGACGAAGGGATGAAGGGACGGCTCGTTCCTCCTCTGAGTGTGTGAGCGAGTGCGCGGCTATTTTTCCCTGCCCTTGCAAGGCCAAAGTGAAGAGAATAAAAGCATGTCGATTTCGACCATACAAGCCCCGCACACACACTCAAGTGCTTGTGAAAGGGGCTCTTTCAATGTCACACACACACTAAAATACCACCTCTGCATCCTTTCTTTAATTCGTTCATTTTTCTTACAGGTTCAGCCAATTTAATTTCTAACCAGGTTTTGAAATTTTCAGGAGGAAATGTAAGTGATCGTTCCCACTCAGCTCTGCATGGTTGCTGCTATGATCCTCTGAGTCACTATGCTAATAAAAATGTATGGCAATTATGCCACTTGATACTTAGTATGATAATAATTAGCTAAATATTCATAAATACTTAGGAAAAATTCATAATTGTAACACAAGTATTTAAAAATAATGAAATATAATTTATTGAAATAAATTATTCAAAATTTTTTTGTTTCTGGAAACACAAAAAATACACTTGCAGAAACAGAGACAAAAATTGACATTCAATAAATGTAACGTTTAACATTTAATTTTGTTTATCTTATATCATTTCATATTTTTCTTTTTTCCTAAAATGCATCGTTTTAGTCTAGGTTATGAATATAGCTTTTGGTGACTGGATAACTAGTTTTTATTCATTTAATTATTATCACGAATATAGCTTTTAGTGACTGGGTAATTCATATATTTTTAATGAATATATATATTTTTTATGAATATATATATATATATATATACATATACATATACATATATATATATATATATATATATATATATATATATAAATAAATATTTTTGCTTGTTTGTGATCAATAGAGCTTTAAGTGACATTTATTATTGTTTGTAATAAATATAGCCTATGGCAATTGTGTAATAAATCAATAATTTATTGATTGTTAGTTAGTCGGTTTTCTGCTGTCCAGCTCTCTAGCTCAAGATCTGTTGAATTTAAATGTGATTTATGAATATATTGACAATGTTCGGTAACAAAAATTCAGAGGTCAAAGGTTGAGGAGTGAGGGCTGGGAAAAGAGACCGGTTCACTGTGAGAATGACTACGAATCTCATACAGTGACACGGCCCCGTCTCCCAGCGCTCCAATCAGAGCGCAGCGACACCAAGCCCTGTTTCTGCTGACACTTGGACAGAAAGTGAGTGTGTAGAAGCTGTGTTTGTACCTGTCTGTTGCGGTGGCAGTGTCTGACTCTGGGGGGCGCTGTAGTGTAGCGGCGGCATTGCTCTGTAGTGTTGGCTTGAGTGCGAGTACTGACCCGGAGCACAGTAACACGCCGACACCTGCACACACACACCATTAATGTCCGATTATTCTGGCTGCACAGGTATACATTTGACTTATATATATATATATATATATATTTTTTTTTTTATGTAATATTTAATTGTAAAAAATTAGGTGAGAATTTTTTTTTTATTATCTACATTTTAAATGTGATCTACATTTATACGTGTATTTGAAAAACACTCATTTTTTTCTTAGAAATGGTCTAAAATGTAGCTACTAAATTACATATTTTATTCAATTATGTAAGAAAAAAGTACAAAATATATTATAATCTACATTACTTTAAATGTGATTTAATACTTATTTTACAATTTTAATTTTCACAAATTAAAAATAAAATGTATATAATATATATATATATATATATATATATATATATATATATATATATATATAGTTCAAGTTCAAGTTCAATACCTTTATTTGTTACTGTGTGTGTGTATATATATACACACACACACACATAAAAGTAATTATTTAATTTAATAAACATTAAGTAAAACATGAATTTTTTTTAAATAAAATTATAAACTATAAAATCTGATTTTATAATACATATTTTACATTTATGAATTTATTTAAAAAAAAACTTTTGCTATATAAATATAACAAATGCTATAAAATGTAGTTATTTAATTTTATAATAAATGGTATTTACCTTTATAAAATTAATTATGTGTTAAAAAAGTACTATTATAGACATTTTATAATTTACACTCTTGTACATATTTTACATATAAATACTGTATATATTTTACTTAAGTTAAAAGTAATGATGTATAATGCACCATAAGCGTGTGGCTATACCTGCTGCACGGGCTGCTGCATGTATCCGTGTGGCTGTAGGATGGGTTGGTTGACGGGTGTGGGATGGGGGTAGGGATGGCCGCTCATGGGCTGTCCTGTTGAAGGAAGCATGTAGCTGCTGGGCGGATGGTTCTGGAGCACCAGGGACTGTGGGTAGAGGCCCGTGTGGGGGTCCGGACCGTCACCTGAAGGCTGCCGAACTAGATTCATCTGGCTGAACTGTGCACTTAAACCGTCCTGTTGCTGTTTTAATGCACAAACACACACACAAAATGTTTCAAATTCACTTTTATAACAAATATTTTTTTACAAATCAATTATCTGAGAAAAACGATAAAAAAGATTTTATTCGATATTTTACACACACACACACACACACACACACACACACACACGTAAAATGTAGAAAAAAGTGTGACTATAACAAAGCTATGTAGGAAATCATTGTCTACTTATGTAATATTTATTTTAAATTATTTAATCAAGGCCTTGTGGGTTGGTAAAAATAATATTAACCAATTGTCCAATTTTACAATTTAACATATATATAAAAAAAAAATGCTAAATTAAAATTGGGTCATTTTTCTAATCAATTTCTCTCATTTGAAACCCAAGAGTCCATCGTCATTTGATTACGCAACTTAATGGGATATATTTGTAAAAGTTGAAGTGGAACACACGCTGAAGGTGTCATGAGATCATGGGAGTCTATCAAAAACTAAACCAGGGCATCACAGCGAGGACTTTAAGCTCAGATCAAAGTCCTGCCCCTCATCCTCCAGGACATCACCACTGGCAGACATCTTCTTATTAAAGTAGTAACAACATCTGGTGTGGTTAATTATTCATGTGGTCTGAATTTGTTAATGAGGGTGTTATATTTGGTAGAAACAGGTCACACAGTGAGAAATATGACAGAAGTGACCCAATTCAGTCATTAGGCTCCGCTGGGTACAACAAATCACATGGGGCTCGTTTTGAAACTTCGGAGAGATTCATCAATGAAACTGACGGAACAGAGTTTCTTTTGACATCCAGTTTCTGATCACAGGATGCCACAGAAAATGGAAATGAATAAACCAAAAAAAAAAAAAAAAAGGTTTAAATGACTAAAGAGAAGAACAGGGACAAACCAAAAAAACAACAAAGAAAAAAATAATTAAAGACTGAAAAATAGAGAATAGACAATAGGGAGAAAAAAATAGGACAAAACATTAAAGGGGCCATATGTAATAATATTTATTTATATTGTATATTTAACTTGTTTCAAAATAACAAGAAAGATCTAATAGATAACTGAATAAATAAATATAATATATAAAATAATACACTATGTAAAATATAATACAATTAAACACTTTTTGAAAGTTTAAGAGCTGTGAACATGTATGTATCGTAGTTGAACTCATTTCAAATGAACAAGAAAAATTGAATAAAATAATAATAATAATAATAAATAAATGTATAAATTATATAAATTAATATAAATATTTTTCAATATAAAATAAAAACATATAATTGAAAACATGAATAAATACATTAAATACAAAAGATTTTAAAAGTTTAAGAGTTGTGAATATTAGGGTATGAATGTATTGTATCTTGAAATTATTTCAAATAAACAAAAAAAAGTCTAAAATATATTATTAAATACACTTATTAAATAAAAAAATAAAAAAATAAATAAAGTTCAAGAATTGTGTATTTTAGGGTATATTGAACAACAACATTCAACCAGAAAACATAAAAATATAATTAATTAATTAATTATTTAAAACATTTTAAATGTGTAAGAGTTTATCATATATTGAACTTTTATTTCAAATGGACCGAAAAATTCTTTCCATGCTTTCCAAGATACGGCCTCTTTAATAAATCGAGGGAAGAGAAAAGTGAAGTTTAGCGAAGGACATAGTGAAGGAAGAGAGAAGTACCACAGTGTATTGTTGAGTGAAAGCAGCAGGCAGGAGAGGAGGACAAGAGACCGCAGCAAACTGCACAGGCTGAGCAGACGACTGCAGAGACACCGAGAGAGAGAGAGAGAGAAGAAGAAGGAGAGAAGAAGAGAGGATGATCGACGGGATCAGGCCACAACGACAAAGAGAAAGAGAACAAAACAGCACTGAACGGAAAAGGAAGGGCAGAATGAATGAGAACGGAAGTCACGTCATAGAGTAATAACATTGTCAATGTCAATGTTCTGATTATAAAGAAATATGAACCGATAAAAGACAAAATTACAATTCATGTGATGAATGTAGATTATATCAGTGAAAAAAAACTGCCTATTTATTACCAAACCATATTAAATACCATATTTTATTTTTATATATACCATGTTATTTTTTGAGCTATGAACCATAACCAATATGATAAAATGTATACAGTTTTACATGTGAGAATAAAAAATAAATAAAAAAAATGTAAAAAAAAAATGTTTTTTTTTTTTTTAATTGTACAAGAATAATTTTGCCTGATATATTACAGTTATGAGAGATAGTGACAGCTGATAATTATTTTACACTACGGCCAATAACAATATGATGATGAATATATTACAAATTTATTTAATTGTATATATTTAAATACTGTTTAAATATTATGAAAAACTACAATAATTAAAATAAATGTAAATTACAAATTAAAAAGATAAATTAAACAATATAACAAGTAAATAAAAATATTATTAAAAAGAAAATTTTAACTTACCCCAAAAAAAGTAAGAAAACAATTACTAAAAATAACTAAATTAAATAAATAATTTAAATACAAAAATATTATTTAACAAAACGGGACAAATTAAACTAAATTATTATATAAAATAGTTATTTAAATATTTAATATTAAAATATAAGACAAAGTAAAAAAACTATATAGTAAAATCTGTTTTCCTGACCTGTGCAAGAAGGTGATTGGCTGGCGGAGGTTGAGGGGGAGGAGGAAGAGGCGGAGGAGGAGGGGGCGGGAGAGACATGGGCTGCTGGCCCCGCCCCTGCTGTGATGTCATGGCAGGGTTGTAGATCAGCGGGCTGCCATCGGGGTTAACAAAAGGCTGACCTTTGCGGGACAAAAACCATACAAACAGTTACAAAAACACTAGCGCAAAACAGCTACATTACAATTTTTACTTCATTCGTGCAACACTGAATTAGTAAGGAAAGTTAGTATGTCGAATACGCAGCGTAACCCCCATCGTTTGAAGTAAATGTTGGTCAGGACTCAGGAAGTACCCACCTGTCTGTGGATTGAGCAGAACGCTGCCCGGTGGGATGGCGGTGGTGTCCAGAGGAACGATGTAGAAGCTAGCGTTGGTATTAATGTTAGAGTTAGTAGTTGCGCTCTGAGAGACCGGGACGGTTGCGCTGCCCCCGATGGGCACGGCCGGAAGAGGGGCCGCCGGGGTGAAGCCCCGACCGGGATGGGGAACAACGGGGGCGGGTAACGGCAGCTGAGCAGGCCGAGAGAGCGACCCGGAAGAGGAACCTACGCTACTAGAGGAGTCTGAACCTGAAGGAGGGTGAAGAGCGAAAGAGTTTTTACTGTCAGGTGGGAGATGAGGAAATGAATGAAGAGGGGATGATGGGCGGGGCTAAAAACAGATATGACAGGAAATTATGTCATAAAGAGGAAGCGGAACCATGAATGGTGGTCCAAATAAAAATCATGCCAAAAAAAAAAGATACATCTAGTGATGTTTCCTCCAGATATTCTTTTCAATAATCAGAATTCTTTAGTTAAATTGTTTTATTATTAATTAATTTGATAAAATATTTATTATTATTCTTTAATGAAATAAAATTTTTTGTTAAAGCTGCAGTCCGTAGTTTTTCCTCTTTGTCGCCACCTCTGTTCGAAATCTGCAACTGCAGTTATTCACGGAATTATCAACTTCGGCACGGCACAGCGCGGATGAATCCAATGTTTTGAGGAGAATGTGCGGCTGTCAGTCGCCGCTCCAGTGTGGAAACTGTCATTCGCAATCACAGATTCTACTATTTGGAAGTATGACCAACATAAGAATTTTCACCGGAAAATGTCACTGGAAAAAAAGCATTGCAGTAAATCTAACGATTGATATCACGTCAAACCGTTTATACTTTGTTCTCAAATTGTTAATGTTAACAACATCAGCATTGCGTGACAATATTTAATGCCCTTCCGATGTTTATCCTTGTTTTCGCATGGGTCTCTTTTTTCCGTAGCCACTCCGAAGTCCGAAGTCTTTTGCATTTTACAACGAGTGAATCTCCAGCTGTCACTGGTGATTGTCGTTTGAACCTTTCTGGATCCGCCATCAAATTGATAAGTTTAATTATATCAAGTGCTGTGAGAAAAGGCTATAAATCTCCACCTCCAGTATCCTCACACACAACATAGCCTACTAGCCGAGACTCTTCTTTATGTGTACAGATGTGACGGAATGACGCAAAGACATGCTCGAATTTCCCGAGGAAATCCACCAGTACCACTGGAAAACATTATTACAAGCTTACCGTTTTGAATCGAGCTAAGGCAAGCAGAGAGTTTTGAGCACTGGCTGGTTATGTACTTGCTCAAAAATGTATTTTGGATCATTTTTAACCCCAAAAAAGTTACAGACTGCAGCTTTAATAAATTGTTATTCATTATTATTATGATTACAGCTACTTTTTTTAAAACATATTTATCCAGAATAGTCTCATACCGATGAAAACTACTTGAAACCTGATTGTTCAGACTGAATCTGATTTAAAATAATATGATTAAAATAAAAATAAAATAAAGTTAAAATATGAATCTGTCTGCAAACCACATACGTGATTTTTGTAAGTAATTAAAAAACAATTAAATAAATATACTAAATTTAGATTTGACAGTGAATAATAAAAAAAAACGACAAAATTTCTTATCTGACGCATTTATATCTGGATGAAACCACTGATGTATAAGAGCAACAGAATGTGTGATCATTCAGAGGGCTGTTCAAACGTAACTGGCCATGAGGAGAGATCCAACGGTTGCTGAACGGAAGAGCAGTCCCATTAAATATTAAAAGTGATAAATATATATTGGCTTCGACTCCTTGAGCTTCTAAATGCCAGAGCATAAATAACCAATGAATCCAGAGAGCAGACGGCTCTGAATATGAATGTGTTCTCTTAGCTGTTCCTCGATGGACATGAAATAGGTGAAAAAAGAGGGCAGAGAGATTCACCACACACACACACACACACACGCAATACATGGCAGCTTAAAGCACGAACACGAAATGATGAAACAAAAAATGGTCTTCAAAAGAACAAAACGGTGAGCATAGGAAAGCAGGACTGGGATAGTGAAAGTGAAGATACACACGGTCAGTTCATGTAGTATTTGAACAAGACAAACTGGAAAAGATCTCAAACTACAATAAAAAAATGTCAACCTCTAAAAAGTTGGATTTTAGGGTTCATGTTGGAATTACTGTAAATTTTGGGAATTCGGAATCTCTTTACTGACTGGTCCTATTTGACCGCTGTCAAAAACATACATATATACATATATACATACATACATACATATATATATATATAAAAATTATGTGTAGCAATTAAGTATAAAGTACAATACGAACAGGCCTTATGAGCATTGCCATAGAAACAAAGCATTTCTGAGTCCGAGGAAAGGAATCGATTGGAGCAGAATCTCATGTCTCCTAATTACGGTAATTCCGACATAAACTGTAGTCTGTAAAAAATTATATTGGCTTCATTTAAAAACCACAGACATCTAGGGATGCACGATATATCAGGGACCATGGTCAATCTGCATATACTAATTTTAGTATCATTGTTATTTAAAATTGTAACTTTAAACCATCTGTATTGGTCTGATTAGGCTGATGTACAAAGCAGTTCATAGCAGACATAATTATTTATTTTTAACTCACACTAAACTAATTATAACAAAAACTTAATTTTCTCTTTTTCTGTGCCAGGTTTCAAAACTACTTGTTATCCATTGTTTTCAGCTATAAATGTAGCTTGACTTTACTAATTTTACTTTTAACTTGTACTATAGCCTGAACACTTTATTTTAAAATTAAGATGAACTGGCTTTTGTATCATGTTCAGAGTGAAACAATATTCAGCGCAAAAAAAAAAAAAAATTATATTAGGGACTATCAAGATTATCAAGAATTACACTGGATGGTGAAAAGCATTTTAATATAACAGGAAGTTGAAGGTTTTAAAGACCTTGATGATGCAGAAATGGAAAGTCGTTTCAGAGGCAGGAACAATTATTTATGATTTCTACAATTTTCATATATAAACGGAATATTTATACAATTATATATGAAAAATTAAAGGGGAGTGGCTTAAAATAAGGCCTTGATGATGTCAGCGGTAACGGTAAGTCGTTTCAGAGGCAGGAACAATTATTATATTTTGTTGAAAAGATGAAGGGGAGGGGCTTAAAAATAAGGCCTGATGATGTCAGAGGAAATGGAAAGTCGTTTCAGAGGCAAGAACAATTATTTCATAATAATGAAAAATTAAAGGGGAGTGGCTTAAAATAAGGCCTTGATGATGTCAGCGGTAACGGTAAGTCGTTTCAGAGGCAAGAACAATTATATCATTATGATGAAAAATTAAAGGGGAGTGGCTTAAAATAAGGCCTTGATGATGTCAGCGGTAACGGTAAGTCGTTTCAGAGGCAAGAACAATTATATCATTATGATGAAAAATTAAAGGGGAGTGGCTTAAAATAAGGCCTTGATGATGTCAGCGGTAACGGTAAGTCGTTTCAGAGGCAAGAACAATTATTTCATTATGATGAAAAATTAAAGGGGAGTGGCTTAAAATAAGGCCATGATGATGTCAGCGGTAACGGTAAGTCGTTTCAGAGGCAAGAACAATTATATCATTATGATGAAAAATTAAAGGGGAGTGGCTTAAAATAAGGCCTTGATGATGTCAGCGGTAACGGTAAGTCGTTTCAGAGGCAAGAACAATTATTTCATAATGATGAAAAATTAAAGGGGAGTGGCTTAAAATAAGGCCTTGATGATGTCAGCGGTAACGGTAAGTCGTTTCAGAGGCAAGAACAATTATTTCATAATGATGAAAAATTAAAGGGGAGTGGCTTAAAGGAGAAGTTCACTTTCAAAAAAACTTTTGCTGATAATTTACTCACCCCCATGTCATCCAAGATGTCCATGTCTTTCTTTCTTCAGTCGCAAAGAAATTAAGGTTTTTGATGAAAACATTCCAGGATTTCCCCCCATGTAATGGATTCTATTGGGACCCAAACGGTAGAAGGTCCAAATGACAGTTTAAGTGCAGCTTCAAAGGGCTTTAAACGATACCAGATGATGAATAAGGGTCTTATCTAGCGAAACGATCGGTCATTTCCAAAATAAATAAAAAAGTTTAAGTTTTATAAGCACAAATGTTCGCCTTGCTCTGTTCTGTGATGCGCGTTCGTGACGTCACGTAATACGCAATTACGTTGAAAAGGTCACGCTTGAAAAATTTCTGTCCTGAAGAAAATGTTCTTTTTGGCTTTTTAATATTAAAACACCCAGGATACGCACACGAAATGGGCATTTTAAACGATAAACTGACACAAATACATTTGAAAATGTGTATATGGTCCTCCTCCTGAACATTTGTAAACACGTCAAGCGTGACCTTTTCAACGTAATTGCGTATTACGTGACGTCACGAACGCGCATCACAGAACAGAGCAAGGCGAGCGTTTGTGCTTATAAAACTTAAACTTTTTTATTTATTTTGGAAATGACCGATCGTTTCGCTAGATAAGACCCTTATTCATCGTCTGGTATCGTTTAAAGCCCTTTGAAGCTGCACTTAAACTGTCATTTGGACCTTCTACCGTTTGGGTCCCAATAGAATCCATTACATGGGGGGAAATCCTGGAATGTTTTCATCAAAAACCTTAATTTCTTTGCGACTGAAGAAAGAAAGACATGGACATCTTGGATGACATGGGGGTGAGTAAATTATCAGCAAAAGTTTTTTTGAAAGTGAACTTCTCCTTTAAAATAAGGCCTTGATGATGTCAGCGGTAACGATAAGTCGTTTCAGAGGCAGGAACAATTATTATATTTTGTTGAAAAGATGAAGGGGAGGGGCTTAAAAATAAGGCCTGATGATGTCAGAGGAAATGGAAAGTCGTTTCAGAGGCAGGAACAAGTATATTTTGATGAAAGATAAATGAAGACAAACACCTTTTCTTTAAAATAACTTAATGAATCGTTCGCAAACGACTAAAGGTAAATAGGCATAGTTTTGATTTCATGTAGGTGCAAAAAAAACGAACAAAATCTTCTATATTGTGCATCCCTACAAAGTCTATTACCAAGTCCCTAGTTAGACAGTTAAGTGAATGAAGGTGTGTTATTTACTGGTTTTAGACAGTTTCCCCATGCTCTTGCTGCTGGCCGTACTGTCTCCTCGAATCAGCAGGCTGATGCCGCTGAAGCTGTTGGCTTTAGTCATGGCGGGCTTCAGGTTTCTGTGGGAGCTGTCTGAATCCGTGCTGCTCCAGGGCCGAGAATCCGAATACTTCAGCTCGTTCTCAGAGCTGCTCTGACGACTGTTTCCCGAGCGCCCGTCTCTCAATCTACAAAAACAACGACTCACGGATTAAAGCCCGACGATAAACAAACACGGCTACCGTTTACTCAAAAGCGCAAATCTTTGTCTCATAACTGGTATGTAATTAAGCTAATAAACAAAGTACACAAATAAACTCTACCTGAATATCTGTCGTCTTTGCTGAGTGTTTATGAAAGTCATGTCCTCTTGAATTCTAGAGGGAATTTAACCATTGCAATTATCACATACTGTATATAAGACAACAGACAAACACGAAAGCAATAAAGAAGCTCCCGCATGTAACTCACTAGTAACTGTGTTATTAATATTTTTACCTTTTATCAAAAGGGAAATGTTCTTGTCCCTGCAGATAAAAAGACGCACATTAAAAAAAAAAAAAAAACACAAACAAATAAAACAATATATATTAACTAACAATGAGCAATACTTTTGTTACATTTTTTAATTGCTAGTTCATGTTAGCTCAAATCCATTAAATAATATTAACACACACTATCAGTAAATGTTGAAATTATTAACTTAGATTAATAAATGCTTTAGAAGTATTTGTCATTGTTAGTTCATGTTAACTAACGCAGTTAACTAATATTAACTAATAGAACCTTATTGTAAAGTGCTACATATTATATATATTGTTACTTTTTTAGCTTTATCTAAATTAATAAAAATTTTGATCAAACTACATTTCTAACATTTATATTACAGCTAAAGCACAAAACATTATTTATGCTCAAATGAACTATTATATGATAAATGATAGACATTTCTCACACAAAGTTGTGGTTTATACTAAGTAATAACTAACACTACTTATAAAAAACAAAACTTAATAACAGGTTTATAATAAGATGTGTTGTATTTTGGTGAGGAGACGCACGTCTTGGGCAAAGATCCTGTCTCTGGCGCGCTGGTATTCCTCCTCTCGCTCCTCTATTGATTTACTCCGTCTGTCATCCTTAAGTCGCATCCGCAGCTAAACACACACACACACTTACACTTTATCTTCAATACCATATTGCGCAAATTATTGTACACATTTGTTGGTTGTTGGATTACTTCAATCAGAAGTTTATTTATTTGTAAGTAATATATTTAAGTTAGAATATATCTCTTACCCTGCCATCCTCCTGGTCCAAGCTGGAGTTATCTCTCTTTAAGATGTACCGCTTTTGGAAATCATCCGTTTTATCATCTTTAATGTGTTCAGAAAACTTCTGATCTGGTCTGTGAGAGAGGAAAAAAAAAAAGTTACATTAAAACTTTAATAGTTATAACAACTGAGGCTAGTAACCATTAAATCCACACTTACATTCTAGTATTGTTGGTTTTGTTGATAATTACTGATTTCCCAGTCTGATCGACATTATGGTCCAGCCCAAAATACGCCGCCACCCTGTGAAGGAGCATCCTGTGGTATGATGTCATCGGGGGGAACTTCCTCTTCTGACTTCTGTGGGGGGGAATCAATCAATAAATTAATTTAAGGATGATAATATTATAAATATAACTATACTTATTATAAAACCTAATATTTTATATTTATGTGCATTAATCCAGTTTTAATTGAAAACGGTATTGTGTAAACGGCCCCTCAATCAATTTAATGCTGATACATAAATACAGTTTTATTATTAACATTTTACATTCAAATCTCAAAATTCTGAAAAAAAATAAACTGAAAATGTACTCAAAATGGCCAAATATTCAAATACATTTTTGTACATACATTAAAATAGTATTTTTTGGTAATCAGCCTGGCTGATATTTCAACCTAGAACTGATATGCATAAAAATTAAGAAAAGAGGGGGAAAAAAAGTTAAACATTTAAATTTTTAAGTAATTTGCTTTATATGTATATATATATATGTGTGTGTGTGTGTGTGTGTGTGTGTGTGTGTGTGTGTGTGTGTATGTATGCATGTATGTGTGTAAAAGAAATCACGTCAGTTTAAACAGTTCTTTATTTTTTGGCTCGACTTACTCAATGTTACTAATGAAGTCCAGAATATCTTGCTCGAGTTTCAGCAGCATCATTCTGTCCCTGTAAGAGCAGCATTCATTAGCATTTATTACAGCTCATCAGCATGATGAGAATCCAGCGCACAAGTGCCAGAGCATTCAAATGTGTGCCTACAAGCGCCGCATCGATCCACATTAACAACCAAGAAGAGATGCAATACTTGTTCAAAAAGTAGTTTTCTTACACTTTTTAATAGAAATATTTAAGTAATAGTTCACCCAAAAATGAAAATTCTGTCAATTACTCGCCCTCATGTCGTTCCGTCAGAACACAAAGATATTTTTAATGAAATCTGAGAGATTTCTGTCATTGAAAGTCTATTCACCCAAAATTCTGACACTTCAAAACACTCATAAAGACATTGAAAATTAAATCCACTTGAATCGAGAGGTTTAATTCAAGTCTTCTGAAGAGACAGAATAGCTTTAAATGATGAACAGATTTAATTTAGGCTATTTTTCACATAAACATTGATTAGTAAACGTACATGATGCATTCAAATTTGGTCATGGAAGCTAAAGCATGAGAACCAATGAGGTTCATTCTCATGTGTTACGCAGCACGTTTGAGCTTCAGCAAGAACCAATGAGGTTCATTCTCGTGTTACGCAGCACGTTTGAGCTTCTGTAAGAACCAATGAGGTTCATTCTCGTGTTACGCAGCACGTTTGAGCTTCAGCAAGAACCAATGAGGTTCATTCTCATGTTACGCAGCACGTTTGAGCTTCCGCAAGAACCAATGAGGTTCATTCTCGTGTTACGCAGCACGTTTGAGCTTCAGCAAGAACCAATGAGGTTCATTCTCGTGTTACGCAGCACGTTTGAGCTTCAGCAAGAACCAATGAGGTTCATTCTCGTGTTACGCAGCGCGTTTGAGCTTCTGTAAGAACCAATGAGGTTCATTCTCGTGTTACGCAGCGCGTTTGAGCTTCTGTAAGAACCAATGAGGTTCATTCTCGTGTTACGCAGCGCGTTTGAGCTTCTGTAAGAACCAATGAGGTTCATTCTCGTGTTACGCAGCACGTTTGAGCTTCAGCAAGAACCAATGAGGTTCATTCTCGTGTTACGCAGCGCGTTTGAGCTTCTGTAAGAACCAATGAGGTTCATTCTCGTGTTACGCAGCGCGTTTGAGCTTCTGTAAGAACCAATGAGGTTCATTCTCGTGTTACGCAGCGCGTTTGAGCTTCTGTAAGAACCAATGAGGTTCATTCTCGTGTTACGCAGCACGTTTGAGCTTCAGCAAGAACCAATGAGGTTCATTCTCGTGTTACGCAGCGCGTTTGAGCTTCAGCAAGAACCAATGAGGTTCATTCTCGTGTTACGCAGCGCGTTTGAGCTTCAGCAAGAACCAATGAGGTTCATTCTCGTGTTACGCAGCACGTTTGAGCTTCTGCAACAACCAATGAGGTTCATTCTCGTGTTACGCAGCACGTCTGAGCTTCAGCAAGAACCAATGAGGTTTGTTCTTGCACGTCAAGCATTTATGTTTGCTGATCAATATTTATTTGTGAATAAAAGCAGAAATTAAATCTGTTCATCATATAAGGCGACTGTGTCTCTTCAGAAGACTTGGATTGAACCCGCTCGATTCATATGGATTTAGTTTACGATCTCTTCATGAACTTTTTTTAGTTTTGGGTGTAGAGAATTTCAATGGAGGGACAGATAAATATATTCATTTGTTTTACAGAAATGAACAAAAGTCTTATGGGTTTTGAAAAACATAAGTAAATGATGACAGAATTTTCATTTTTGGGTGAACTATCCCTTTAAAATGATTATTAAAATATAATATCTAAAAATATATTATTTATATACAAATATTAAATAGAAAATGACCCCAAAACAAAATAAACTGCAAATGTCCCCTTTAAAGTGACCTAGGTCACTTTATTTAAATAGTCCGCTTTAGACATTCTACTAACTATAACAAAAATTGCAACTACATGTCAACTAACTACAAGTAAATTTGCATCTACATGTCAACATGTCTGTTGGGGGAGCATCAGAATAAAGTGTTAGCAGATATTAAGCAGACAGTCTACTAATACTCTAATGACTGCTAGTTGACATGTAGTTGCAAAGTTGCTTTGTGTAAAATGGCCTATCGAACTAAAGTGACCTACTCTAGAAATAAAAAGCACATTTAAAAAAAAAAACACAAAACGAGCTCAATGAATCGACAGGAAGTAGCAGTAGCAGTAACATTCAGATGAGGGTGTGTTAATGAGACGGTGGGGGGGATTTTCACACACCGGGGGTTGTTCTTCAGCGTGTTGACCAGAAACTCGTGGAGGTCTATTCCCGTGGAGTCTGTGTATTCCTGACTGGGATCTGAGAGAGAGATGGAGAGAGATTCATCACACACATTCTGTTGCATCCATCTGGCCTGTGAGAAAACACCTCCTCTGCCAAAAAAACAAAGACACACACACACACACACACCTCTTGAGAGTGTCTTCTTGGACAGTCGGTCTGTTTTCTCTGGCTTTTCTGAGATTTTCTCACTGTCCTCAATTTTGATGGAAGTTTCGTCTTTTTCAAAAGACTGACTGAGCTCGATATCAATCTTTTCCTGTTAAAACAGATTTAGAAATAAGACATTAACAATAGCAAAAAGTGATTCATTCAATTTCATTCAATTATAGATATATTTGATATGAACACATTTCCATTTCCCAAGTTTCTAAAAACAACAAACACCTTTTTTTGATGATTAGAAGAAAAACAACAGCTCATTTTTGTCATTATGAAGTGAGGAGGGTAATTTAAAGCTAATTATGATCTCTTTCCCTTAGCTGCAACTAATCAGAGGAGTTTGATTAAAATACTTTGCCAAAACAATTAGCACAAGACTTGTAATCATCTCAAGTAATAAAGACTTGCCTCCTCTCACATAACAATCACAATAGAGAACAACAATGTTCCAACATAAACCCTAGACTATAAACTACCTATACAAACTTTTAGATTAGTAATTTATGAATTTATGGATGGTATCACAATTCTGTCTATAAATAAAGAATAAAAATAACAATAAATAAAAAAACGAAATCAAATTTCCCACAATAATATATAGTATATAGAGTACCAATAATATATAGGTGAAGAAATATATTTTTATATATACTATATAGTTATATATACTATATTGACAATAATATTGATAATAAAAAACAGCATGTTAAATCAAATAAAATGTGTGTGTGTGTGTGTGTGTGTGTGTGTGTGTGTGTGTATGTATGTATGTATGTATGTATATATATTTTGTTTATATATATATATATATATATATATATATATATATATATATATATATATATATATATAACAAAACAAAAAAATTTAATAAACAAATCAATAATTTTAGTTTTAAATTAGTGGCAGGCTGATATATCCACTGACATTTGGACAAAAGTCACAATAAAAGGGAAAAAACTAATCCAAATTCCACACATTATCATATAATTCCACAATAATAATAATAATAATAATAATAATACATAACACTTATGTCACAAAGCACTAAATAAATAAATATTTTTTGTTCAAACACAAAAACTTTAACTTTACCAAAATAATAAAACAAATAAAAAATAAAAAATAAAATAAAAAAGTGATACTTTTTTAGGCCAGGCCTATTCAATCCCACTTCATGAACGATTTAAACAGAATTTAATTTTGCTCATAAATTATGCTTATTGTTCATTCAATTATGTTATGGTAAACTGTATTCAACTGACCCTATAACAGTTAAAAACTTTCGATAGTGATAGTACAAGAAGCGCATGTTCATTATAGTAAATGTATTCCATTCAGGTGCGCAGCTTTTAGGTTTAGAGGGTATTTTGGCCTGTTCTACTGCACATGAATTTATATTTTATGAATGGGATTTACAAACTCCCCTGAGGAGAAAGACGAAGGATTGTGGAGGTTATGAGATCATTCTGCCCTTCTGTGAGCTTTGGACTCGATCCCACCATGATCCTTCACTCTGATGCTAAAACTCGGCTTTATTTCAAACAGAGAGCGAGAGAAAGAGCCGGCCAAATGAACAGCAGTGGCTTTAAAGAGATAGTTCACCCTAAAATTATAATTCTCTCATCATTTATTCACCCTTTCGTGATCCCAAATCTTTTGACTTTCTTTCTTCCGAGTACAAAAGGAGATGTTTAGCTGAATGCTCATGCTGCTCTTTTCCATATAATGAAAGTAAATAGGAAGCAGGGCTGTCAAGGTCTAAAATTGTTTGGATTTTGTACATAGTAAATGATGACAGGTTTAATTTTTGGGTCCTTTTATATTCGTTATAAATCGTTAGGCACTGTTTTTCGTTCTCTGGCTTTTTTCTTCACTCGAACGAGGACAAAAATGTCATGCTACACGAGGGACGGCGAGAGAGAAGACGAATGGACAGATCGTGAATGAGCAGGTTGTGAAGGGGGGGTTCAGAGAGATGAGAAAGGTCTATGAATAGAGACCCTCTTTCCTCGGGGAGGAAGTCTCATTCACTCGTTCAAGGACGTAAACTTGATTAAGGACATTTATTCGTCTTTCAGACGGTTTGTCCACAAAGACCTTGAGTTCTTTTCTTCCTCACCTGCTCTCGCACTGCATGACTTCCGATTAAAAAAAAAAAGATAAAAACGAAACGATCGGCTGGGTTTCTTAACAAAAACGTCATTTAAAAGCAAGGTTGTCAAATGTATTCACCAAATATTTCACTTTTCTCTTAAATATTATATGGTCAAGTATTGACATGCTTATAAAAATAAATTCAAGCCAACAATGAGTATGATATAACATGCAATGTATTTGGTTTACATCTCAAATGTTACATCAGTAATGATAAAAAAAGAACAATATATGCTTTACTTTTGAAAAACTTAAATGAATATACATATAAATATGATGAATATATCAAATGCAATTATTATTTCTTTAATAACCAACACACAAAGAAAGTTGCAGCCTTGTATACAAAGAGCTGATGGTGTTGACCGCCTACAGCGAGCTCTAGGCTTCCTAATAGCGGCTCTGAGCTGCACACTAACCTAATAAATAGAACAAAAATGGGGTTTGGATAAGAACAGGCAATTATAGCAATCCACTGAGCTAGGCAGCTGAGACAGGAAAATTGTATTTGGTATAGATGATGGATGAAAGCAATCCTGTGCTGGGGACGCGCACACCTTTAATAAACGCACAGCTCTATAAAACGTGCACATATGCGATCGGCTCGCGCAAAACGTCTTTATAACTAAGAGCAGCGTTGATGTTTTGACAGCGTTATTGATGTGGGAAGCACTGGAGCAAGGACATCGGTTTGATCGGAGTTTAAGTGCTTTGCTATGAAGCCACTAAGGGAAATATAAAAATCAAAGAAACAAAATTATATTTCAATGCTTTTGGCTTCTATCGCAAATGTATTGCGATCCACAGAGAAACTTTGTGTTGTCTTGCAAAACTACCGTTTTCTCACGAAACAAACGCGCTCCCCTTAAAATGTGCATTTTCTCGCCAAAAATCTCTTGAGAAATTTTTTGTTGTCTTGCAAAACTATTGTGTTTCCTGAGAAAATGTGTATTCTCTCGCAAAGTATTACATTCCCTGAGAAACTTTGCATTCTCGCAAAACTATTGCGTTCCCCGAGAAAATGTGCCTTCTTCTTGCAAAACGTTTGCGTTTTCTCGCAAAAACACGAGCATTCTCTCGTAAAACTATTGTTCCCCGAACAACTTTGCGTTCCCTCACAAAACTATCGTGTTCCCTGAGAAACTTTGCATTCTCGCAAAACTATAGCATTTTCTCACAAAACTGTTGCGTTCCCCGAGATACTTTGCATTGTCTCGCAAAACGGTTGCGTTTTCTCACAAGACTATTGCATTCCCAGAGAGACTTTCCATTCGCAAGCAGAACTTGCGTTTTCAAAGCAATTGCATTCCCCTGAAGAAAATTTGCGTTCTCTCACAAAACAATTGCGTTCCCAGAGAATCTTCGCGTCTTCTCTCAAAACTAACGCGTTCCCTAAGAAATTTTGCATTGTCTCGCAAAACTATCGCGTTCCCCAAGAAACTTTGCATTGTCTCGCAAAACTATCGCGTTCCCCGAGAAACTTTGCATTGTCTCGCAAAACGGTTGCGTTTTCTCACAAGACTATTGCATTCCCAGAGAGACTTTCCATTCACAAGCAAAACTTTTGCGTTTTCAAAGCAATTGCATTCCCCTGAAGAATATTTGCGTTCTCTCACAAAACAATTGCGTTCCCAGAGAATCTTCGCGTCTTCTCTCAAAACTAACGCGTTCCCTAAGAAATTTTGCATTGTCTCGCAAAACTATCGCGTTCCCCAAGAAACTTTGCATTGTCTCGCAAAACTATCGCGTTCCCCGAGAAACTTTGCATTGTCTCGCAAAACTATCACGTTCCCCGAGAAACTTTGCATTGTCTCGCAAAACTATTGCGTTCCCCGAGAAAATGTGCCTTCTTCTTGCAAAACTTTTGCGTTTTCTCGCAAAAACATTAGCATTCTCTCGCAAAACTATTGTTCCCCGAACAACTTTGCGTTCCCACACAAAACTAGCGTGTTCCCTGAGAAACTTTGCATTCTCGCAAAACTATAGCATTTTCTCACAAAACTGTTGCGTTCCCCGAGATACTTTGCATTGTCTCGCAAAACGGTTGCGTTTTCTCACAAGACTATTGCATTCCCATAGAGACTTTGCATTCTCTTGCAAAACCATTATGTTCCCCAGTGAAAAAAATGCGCTTTTGCAATACTATTGTGTTCCCCCAAGAAAAATGTATTTCTCTCGCAAAACATTTGTACCCCCGAGAAAATTACTTCCCTCGCAAAACATTTGCATTTTCTCATAAAAACCTTTGCGTTCCCCCAAGAAACGTTGCGTTCGCTCGCAAAAGCACTGAAATATTGTTTGTCCTCCCACCTCATATTATTTCCATCACAAAAGATTTGTGAGCGAATGCAAAATCATGGAAATATAATTTTTCCTCACTTTTTTTTACCATCACAATGTCCCCTAAGGGCCTTCATACTTTGTAGTATGAACGGCATGCTATTTTTATTTGAAATAGTATGTGAATTATTAAGTAAACTAGGTCACATGACCTAAAAGGTAAGGAGTATGCTATTCAGAACACACACACACGTTTACCTGTTCTTGTGGCAGTTCTCGGAGCGGAGGTGGAGATGGTTCCTCACACACCGCCAAGCTGCGAACTAACTTTAACTTGCCGTTGGACTGGAGGAGAGTAACCATGGTTACCAAAACGTCTGGCACTCATTTGCAAAAAAACGTCCAACAACGCATGACTAAAAATATACAAGCACCATTTTGCAACGTCTCAGGAGACTTTTCAGAGCTCTGGGAGGGGTGTGTGTTAATTAGAGGTATGTTTATTAAAACCAACGCTTATATAAACACATCTGAAACCCCTGAAAGTCTGAAAATCTCGAACGTAATATTTTTTAGAAATAATAATAAACACAAGAGACAATTTCTTGCAGGCAATGTCAAAACAACCAAAAAGAACACGGTTTTAATGCACAAACTCAACGAAATCACAAAAACAGCGGCTGTTCAAAATGCAGAGATAAACCGACATCAAGAGCAGAGCAGAATTCGACACTAGGTGGGAAACTCTCCAGAGGAGGCGCTTGGGTTTTACAAACCCCCGGCATTTTGGTTCATGCTGCAAAAGTGCTAAACGCAGCATCCCCCCCAAGCACATTTATTATTCTTTACTGACTCGAGCAGGGGCTTTTATTCCCACAATGCACTGCCGAACTCTCTCTCTCTCTCTTTTTCTCGCAAGGCACACAGAGCACAGGCAAACAAAACAACCAACCAATCAATCAGGAAAAAGCAACAAAAAAAAAAAGCGAACCAACTCATGCTGTGATCATACCGTACCTTGGACCGTTTAATGCTCTGTGCTGATTGGCCGAGCTGTTGTTAAAAAGGAAAAAAGGAGGAAATTTGGATCATGTTATTAAATATTTAAAATACACAATTGTTTGTTAACATATGACATGCTTAAAATGTATATTTATTTATATATATAGTATATGAACAATAATGCATTAATTAAAATAATAATATAAATATACATTATAAAATATAATTTGGTTTCAGACTTTAGGAGATACAATTATGTAGTTTTTGTGAACCCTAATTTCAACCAAACTGCCATTGCAATCATGTAAAAATCTTAAACATATGTTAAATTTAGCTAAAAGCATCATTTTTTTTCACTATTAATGTCACCATTGTTTTTATTTATTTTTATAAATATTCGGCATGGATGCATTAAAAAGATCAACAGTGACAGTAAAGACATTTATAATGTTTTCTAGATTTTAAATCAAATAAATGCTTTTATTTTTATATATATATATATATATATATATATATATATATATATATATATATATATATATATATAAAATAATTCAATGTATCGCCCAGTCCTGGAAATTTATGGCAAATCCAGAAGGTCAAAAAGTTGAGTTATGCATGTTATTGCAGGTAATATAAAGGAGTGTGTGCACCAGTGAAGCAGCTAATTGTGTGGGAAAGGAGAGAGAAATGAACAATGAGAGAGGAATAGAGCTGAGATCAGCATGTGTTTCAATGCACCTGGCCGCTGCCCTTTCTCATTGCACCAAGAGCAGATGGTGGCAAAGTCACACACACACACACACGCGCACTCACACACCCTGAGGGTTTGCAGATAAACCAGCAGGATTTCAGGTGCAGATTAACTGTCCTTCCTCTCTTTACTGGCATTGGCCAATCACACACCAGCTTGGATTCGATTGGCTGATTCTACTCATCTTGTTGTCTTATCTCTGTCTTTAAGCAGAGACAATGGAAACCACAGCAACAGCATACCGCTCAGTGGTCATTAACATCCCATAATAAGTCATTAGCAAGAGGCTACAATCTCATTTTCTGTTGGCTTTGGATTATGTTACCCATAATGCACAAGTTTACCTGAGTTTGATGTGAGGAACTTTGGTCTGTCTCACACTCCTGGGCGTGTGTGCCATTGTTCTGGGGCGTGTGTTGGGGGTCGTTGAGGATCGCGGGCGATTCGGCCATGTGCGGCCCGTCACTCTCCAGAACCTTCATAACGTCACAACTTCTGGTGTCCAGAGAAGATTCAGACATTATCTTCAGACGCAAGGCCGAAAATCACCACCTGTGAGATAAACAGACAAACTGGTGATTTAGTTGACAGCGTAATTATGTTGATTTCAACTTGTGATGTTAAAATTACTGGTTCTTTGCTACCGAACTGATGTTAAATTTGTAAAAGTGTGACACAGGTTGGGTGAAATTACGAATTCTGTAATGCCAAAGGCTCACATCATGAATATTAATGATGTCTGAAGCTGCTTCGTAACCTTCCTTAAATGTGCATGCGTCATGTATCCTAATTAATATTCATTTCCCATAGTAGTATACGTTAATTAGCCAGCTGACTAGCCCGAATTATAATCATATGCCTTTCAGCCAATCAGTTAAGCCTGCAGGCTAATGTCAATATACATAATTAAAAATCATAAGTGCATTTTTTCATAGATAAATTTGCACCTATAGTTAATTTGATGTGAATAAAATTGAGGTTGCAAACTTAAAGCATGCTCAATGGCATACCAAATTTTTCTGTATAGTTGCCGTAGGACTCAATTCGGTACTTAACTAAAAGGATTAGTTCATAAAAATTATTAATCATAAGTTTTGTTAATGTCATGCTTTATGGAACACGCAGTCACAAACAAATTAATATATGCATGAGGCATTCATAAAAACTTTACCATAGTAGGACTCGTAATTTCACCACATATGGCAAAAGATTATCTCATGAATATTAATTAGCTGCTGACGTTACAACTGGAATTGAGCAAATCACGTAAACTAATTAACATTCACGTTCCAAACCTTTTACTTTGAACGATTCATATATCTAATTTGTTAGAAAAGCTTGCGTTAAAAAAACAAGCAGTGCAGGCTGGTCGAAAAAGAAACGCAAGAAAAAAGTACTGTATGTTAATTCTTTGAAGTCTACGTTTTAATTATAGTTGTTTAGATTGTAAATATTTGCGCAAACGTTAATGCCTTTACAGTTTTTGGATATCAATATTGAGAATCGTCAAATTTCGCTAGTTAGCCGCCATAACTAATTTGACGCAAATTAAAATGACGCAGTAAATTCCAAGGAATTCATCGACGTTTTTGTCGAAAAAAAGATGCATTTACGTAGTCTGTAACTATGAGTTCCGCGAGTTACATAACTATTGAAATCTAGGTACGTGAAAGAGAACTGGGTACTTCTATCCACCATTTGCGTCAAATGTAATATTTTAACAAATTATCATGAACTAAAAACATTTTGGTATTTTATTTAAACGTAAACATTTTCGCACAAACGACATCAGTGCGAATGTTGATGTTTACCGGCTGTGCTGTTTTCAGGACTGGGCAGGAACCTTAGGGAGCGTAGGACCCTGGGGCCTCCGGAGGCAGAGGGGCGGACTGAGAGACGGACAGGGGGCAGCAGCAGTCCCATGACCCCCGTCACCAGCGCTTGGGTCGGGTCGCCAAGCCACGGCTCACGCTCCGCATCACCCTCGGACACCTGTCACACACACAAGGACAGAGGTCAGGGGGGGTCGAATACAGCGAGGTCAAGAGGTCAGGGACGCATGGATACAGTAGCATCGGTGAGGGAGAACTGAACTTGTGTGCGGGTTGTTTGATGGAAAGTCTAAAAGGTCTTTCGGGAGCAGAAGCACTGCAGCGCTTTTAAAAAAGTGTCAGGGTGGTGACATGAATATGGAGAACAGTCTGTGCCGCAGAGAAGCAGGGACATTAAAATACACTGAGAGGAAGTCACATTTAACGCTGAACCTTATATGCATTTTAAGCATTTCAACCAGCTATAAGGAATACTAAGCCGATAAAAGTATTTAAAAGTATAGTGTGTTGATTGGAATATAAAAATAGTAGTTTTTTTTCACTCAAAGTCAATATAGCTCACGCATAGGTCTTGTGATGTTTCGTCTTTAACCTTCCTATGTAGTGCAATCACTTTAATTAACAGATTGAGATCAATTAACTTGAGATAAGCCCTATTCATCTTCGAACTGAGAAATTTCTATCTTACTAGTCAAAAAGAAAGAGACTTATAATAAGAAAAGGCAAGTGACATTTGGTGCAGTACTTGTCAAGGCGAATAAGTATTTAAAAACAAACCAAATGTATTACAAATCCTAGTGTCACAAACAATTACCATTGGCATCAACTCAAGAGTTGCGAAATTAAAAATCCTACTATTACGAACAATATGACTGCCGAAATTATCAGTACTACAAACTCAACACACGTGGTGAAATTACGAATCCTACTATGACAAACAATTAGTAATACCAACTTAATTTGACTGGAGTAATCGCAAATCCTACTATGACAAATCTTTAGTAGTACCAACTCGTTTTATCACTACTATGATGACCGATTAGCATCGGTAGTATCCAAGCAACACTAACACAAGAAAAAAAAAAACATTAAGAATGATTATCATAAAAAAGTAACATCACAGTCGATAAGTCAAGAAATATATGAATATTTAATAGGTCACAGTGTTACGTAACCTTTCTATAGGTTCCGTTCACAAAACTTAAAGGGATAGTTCACCCAAAAATGCATTCTGGGTGAATGATCTCTAATATTTTTTTCTTTATTTCAGCTTTATTTCGACACCAACCCTGGTGCCAACTCAATACAGATGACCAAATACCAATCCTACTAATGAATGTTTAGTTCATTCAAATTATTTGGTGTTCTGACAAGTCAAGAAAATAATGAATATTGATAAGTTGTTTCATAATAATCCTATGACGTTAAAGTAACGCCTTCCCAACAGTAGGATTCATTCATTCAAGCTTGAGTCTGAATGAACTGAGCATAAGTGCCAGTGTTCGCCTGGGCATTAATGACCCAAAAACACCCAGCCTCCGCCCCCGCCCTCGCCTATCCTGCCACCGCCAATCTAGAAACCTGTGCCAAGTTGTGACCCACCATATATCTCGAGGTCAAACGGGCCTGACCTGCCTCAGTCATCCCGCAAAGTACGCCAACTGGGTCCAAATACACTGTACAATCTGACCAAGGTAGAGTCCTTCTTACCAAACCATCATACCACGAAACACACACTGATCAAAATTCAAGCGATTAGCATCACGCGCGATTTGACAGTGGCGCAGGTGGCGGCAATGACAAGAACAGGTGGGTTTGACCACACTCAAGACAACAGCCAGACGGTCCCTCAGAATTATCCGAGACCATGCCATGACTTTTTCGTGAGTGTTTGTGCACAGGTCACTGGCATGATCCCACATCACCGCAGGAAGTAGGAGTGGATAATGTGTCTCTTGATCTTCTCTGGGCTCAGAACAGACCAATCTGGGGCGCAGGGACAAAGGGCGGCACAATTGCGCACCAACTGACGCTTTCAAGGACAATTATGACTTATGAGAGGCGCTTTTCCTCCCACACATGGATTGAAACACCTACTGTTGGCAGGAATTACACGAGCGCTGTTCATAAATATACAAGCATCTCTCTCGCTGCAGGCTAATCTCAGCGCTGCCGTATCTTTTCCTCTGAACACAGCGTTTATGTCGAGGTGAAGTGAAAAATCCGAATCTGCATTTCAAAATACGCCCTCCACCGCAACTACCCTCCCCTCCTGCACGCACAACTGTTTTCGCTCCATATTCAATAAGTTCTTCCGAGCATCACTAGAGAGAAAAGACTCCCCGCGGATCTCGGCGGCTGCATATTTTCACAAACTTGACAGTACAGATGTCCGAGTTTGACACTGGAGGATTAAAAAAAAAAAAAAAAAAAAGAGAGAAAAATCAACCACAGCAGAAACACACAAACACACCGGCTGTCTCTCAAAAACTACACAGCTGACTACCTAGACAGCATTTTTGGGTATAATTGGTGTGTTTCCAGTCGATTGATGCTCAAGAATAACGTATGTTGCCTAAAAAAAGTATGCTAAGTATGATGACTATAAATGTTGTCTAGATAGGTAGTGTACTGGATACGATATATAAGAATGCCTATAAATGCTTTCTAGCTAGGCAGCTCACTAGGTACAAAGCCCCCACAAAAAACAGTCAAGGTCTCAAAAGGTAAAATACTAAACTACTGTTGTCTAGATAATTTTCAATATAAAATGCTCAAAAATGTTGTCGCGTTAGGCAGCTCTCTTTGGTACTGTTGTCGAAGGTAAGATTTCTAGAAAGGCGGCTAACTAGATCTCATGCCCCGAATCGCCATTTAGTAGGGGTACAATTCCCAAAATGGCTGTCTAGAAAGGTAGTGCACAACAATGTTGTCTAGGTAAGTAAGGCCATCTAGGTAGACAGCTCGCTAACTTGGTTTGATGAACATGCTGTGTAGGAAGGAAGCTCACTTGATACAATGCCCAAAACTGCTGTTTAGGAAGGTAGCGCACTAAGTATGATGCCCACAATTGCTGTCTAGGCATAAAAGCTTTTGATGCTTGCAAATGCAGTCTAGGTAGGCGACTCAATAGGTATAACTACCTAAAATGCATCCAGCTCACTAGATTTGATGGCCAAAAATGCGATCTGTGTAGGTGTATAATAAGGTTTTACATTCACATTTATGCATTAGCAGATGAAAATGATGCTCAAAACCGCTACTTAGGCAGCACAAAAGGTATAAGGCTCTAAATGCATCTAGAAAGCCAGCTCACAAGGAATAATGACAAAAAACGCTGTCTAGGAAGGAAGTGCACTAAGTATGATGCACGCAATTGCTGTCTAGGCAAACAGTTAATAAGCTTTTGATGCCTGAAAATGCCGTCTTGGTCGGTGGCTCAATTGGTATAATGCATCTAGGAAACCAGCTCACTAGATTTGATGGCCAGACATGCTGTCTGGGTAGGCGTATAATAAGGGTTTATATTTACATTTATGTATTTAGCAGACAAAAAAAAATGATGCTCACAGTATGATGGCCACAAATGCTGTCTAGGCAAACAGTTAATAAGCTTTTGATGCCCAAAAATGCAGTCAAAGTAGGCAGTTCACAAGGTTTTATGCCCAAAAATGCTGTCTAAGAAGCAACTGCACTAATTGTGATGCACAAATGCCATCTAGGCAAACAGTTAATAAGCTTTGTTGGCATCCAAGTAGGAAGCTCACTAAGTACGATGCCCAAAAATGCTTCCAAGGTAGTTTACTGGGTTTTGAGACCGTCATAACGTCACTAAATCTGGGACGGACACACAGACTTTATTCAGACGAAACTAAAACACCAGCCCACAAACAAATACTCATTTTTCCAATTTGTCTCATAAACCACAAAAAAACAAAAGACAAAAAAACAGACTAACACATGCAAAGTAAAATAAATAGACAAACACAACCACAACTTTTCACAAAAATGCATGCAACATCATCTCGCTTTAACCTTGTTGTCCGAGACAATAAAGCCCATCCGAAATTTCCCGTTATCAATTATTAATCACCATATTTCAGGAAGCAACGAGCACTTACCCTCCTGACAAAAGAAGCGCACCACCGTGCCGGGCTCCAGGCTACACATATTTCACTTCACCCCTGTTTTAGACTAATATGCAAATGGCCCATATTTCTGGATAAAAGCGTTGCTAATGGTTTTCCCTCTTTTTTCCTCCTCCCGTCACAATCCGTGTTCTCAGTGTGTGGCCGCTGTCACAGTCGAGCTATTCTTCTCCTCTCCTCTCCTCTCCTCTCCTCATCAGTTCATTTACACGATTCGCCACATTAACGATATTAGCCGGGCTGCCTTCGGCTGTAATTTACACCGACACAAACACCCAGCTTTCCGCTGATAGCCGCCTCGGGCTCTTTTTTAAATTATAAAATAGAGCAATTACAAGAATGTCATTACAAAGTGCGCGCGCGCACACACACACACGAACAGAGACTGCAATTTGCTGACATGCAAATTTAGTCACAATGAATTTAACCAAGGTTTAGAATTAATATGGAATTAGCACTAAAAACTAATTCAGATTATTTTATCACTTTTGCAAACATTTATTTGAAGACCAAGCTCAAATGTTACAATGTTTTCCATTTAAAGCGTTTCATTGTAAAAAATAAACGTAGGAAATTTCACGTAACTTTACGCATTTATTTTTATGTTCACCTCAATTAAAATGAGCAAAAAAACAAAAAAAAACACCAGCATGCAAATCAACACGTTCAAGACTTCACACACACACCTGCCTGTCGTTCATGATCCGCTGCTCGGCTCACATCATTAGTTTCCATAGCAGACCGAGTGGCATCAAACGGAGCGCGCTCAGTGCAGCTCTGCTCTCCTCCGTCTGAGCGTGGAGCGTTCGCGTACCTGCCCAAAGCCATCGCTGCCGCAATCCTTCCTGATTCTCCTCTCTCTCTCTCACACACACACACTCTCCGCCAAATCAACAGCTGGCCTTTGTGATGTCACCCCTCCCCTGGCCAATCAGAACGCCCTGAGGGCTGGGTGCAGTATGTCAGCGCTAAGCAGGGCTCCACCCTCGAGAGCCAATCAGATGGCCCCTGTGGACCGGAGAGAGAGGCAGACGGCGAAGACACACACACACACACACGACCAACTGTGGCGAAGTGCCACTGTGGGACAGTCTGTCAGGGTAGGAGCACGCCAGCACTGCAAATCCACCTTATTCGGTTGCAAAGGGTGCATGTAAGCTACCCATCGAACTCAGTGCCGCAGTCGCACACACGCCCTACTTAAAGTGATGTCCCCTTGTGCCTCAAATCTCCACATTTCCGTGCACATTTTTGCGGGAAAAAATAATACCTGATGGTTAGGTAGAGGTAGAGGGTGGTTAGGTAGACGCCCCTGTTTAACAAGCAAGCGCCCTTTCCATTGCTGACTGACGCAGGGACGTGAGGTCATTGAGAAAAGTGGGTCACGGAAAACGAGTTACGTATTACTGTTGGAAAGTCGCCCCAAAAACAAAGGGCAGGTAAAAAAAAAAGGCTTTGAATATGAACGAAAGGTTAACTACAGTCAAACAAACAAGCTTTCAGACTTAAAAATCTCCAGACAAAACGAACAAAATGCTGTCTATGCCCAAACATGCTATCTTAGGTTTGACGCCCAAATTTCATTCTGTAGGCAGCTAATTGGGTATGATACCAAAATTGCTATCTAGACAGGGAGCACGCTAGGTTTGATGTACAAAAATGCTGTCTAGATAGGAAGCTAACTAGGTAAAATGCCCATAAATGTCGTTTATGTAGGGGGCTCAGTAGCTTTGATGGCCAAAAATGCTGTCTAGATTGGGAGCTCACTAGGTTTGATCCCCAAAAATGTTGTCTAGATTGGGAGATAACTAGGTTTGATCCCCAAAAATGTTGTCTAGATAGGGAGATAACTAGGTAAAATGCTCATAAATGCCATTTATGTAGGGGGCTCACTAGCTTTGATGGCCAAAAATGCTGTCTGGATTGGGAGTTCACTAGGTTTGATCACCAAAAATGCTGTCTAGATAAGGAGATAACTAGGTAAAATGCCCATAAACACTGTCTAGGTAGGCAATTTACAAGGTTTGACACTCAAAGATGCTGTCTAGATGGGGAGGTCAGGAGGTTTTACCCCCCAAAATGTAACTAGGATTTATGCCCAAATTTCAGTCTACTTAGGCAGTTCACAAAGTAGGCCTATCTGTGTAGATGGGAAGCTCACTGGGGTTAATGCCAGAAATGTTATCTAGCTAGGCAGCTCACTAGGTTTGAGGTCTAAAAATGCTGTCTAGGTAAGGAGTTGACAAAGTATGCTGGCAAAAAATCCGCCAAGGTAGTCGGCTTTCTTGTTTAATGATTAAAAACTCCGTCTAGAAAGGAAGGCCAACATGTTCGATGCCCAGAATGTCATCAAGGTAGGTAGCTCACTAGGCTTGATGCAGTCTACTAAGACAATTCAAACCAAACATGCTTCCAGACAAAACAATATATCCAGACAACACTACAAATTAACAAACAATCATAATCTTGACATGATGGTGACTGACTGTGACAACAAGTACCGCCGTTTTCGCGTGTAAAAAAAAGGAATAAAAGTCGAACTGACAGTTGCACAAAGCCAGTCAAGTTAAAGTAAAACTCCCCATTCACCAAGCGTCTCCTTTCAGTGAAAGAGAAAATCTGCAAAAATTCCAGCTAAACGCCGCATTACATGCCTCTCATTTGCATAACAAAAGACCAGAGGGGGGAGGACTGGCACTGCTGGCTAATTGTAGCCCAAGATGCCGTTAGCCTGCGGAGGAAATGTGACAGCCACGTTTATTCTGCTTTCCCCCTGATGGTGTCTGCAAGAACGGTGGGAATAGCCTCAGGATAAGGGTCGGGATTTGCAGACACCTTCTAATAAGCATGTTGGGGGCAGGGGCAGTTAGCGTTCTTCTGGGCTATCTTGACCAAAAAAAACCCCCAAAACATTACCTATGCAAAACAACAAGAATAAATGAAAAAGATATGGATTACTGAAGCAGCGGAGACAGCGAGAGGTAGCAGCACAGTAGTAATTTGTATCGGATATTATCTCATTAGGGAGAAATGTCCAGCTCCACACTGATTACCGAAAGATAGAACAGGTCAATAACTCTGTAGCGCCCCAAAATACCACAGCGCCATAATTCACCAAACTAGCCATTATTCTCATTAATACGTAGGGAAGAGAGAAGGTCTGCTGTCCGCTGGCTTTTCCAGCCATGTAAGAACAGAATGAGAAAACGTGTTGACATTTAAAGGTGACCAGTCACAACGGTCATTTCTCTGGTCTAGTTGACACCTCTGGACAGCTCTGAGACTGGGATGCTTCAGAGAAAAATGAGTCGGCGAGAGTTTTTTTTGGAAATCTGGATGCAAGACCCTCTCAAGGCGATAAGAAATCTTACCTGAAAAACATTAAGTGGTCCTGCTCTAGAGTCACAGTACTTATTGGGTGAACAGGGTGCAGAGGGTGAACGGGTAAAAACTAATATTTCGCCAAAAAACGTATCAAGTTGATTTTAGCCTATTTCGGGTATCAATTGAACTATATAAAACACTCTGCCCTCATTAACAAGGTGGTTATAGCCTCTTTTGGGCACCAATTCAACTTTATATCACTGTACTCTCATTAACAAAGTCTGGCTCTACATTCACACTACTTATTGGGTGAACAGGGCGCACAGGGTGAAAAGGTAACATTCAAAACAATAACTGGCATTTGCTAAAAACCTGGTGGGTATGGCCTATTCTGGAACAATTCAACTGTATATAACAGCATATAAAAAATAAAAAAAATTGGCAGAAAGATTCAAAGTACTTTTTGAGTGAACAAGATGCACAGGTATAACAGATAAAATTCTATTTATTATCTCATCTATGTATTTTTTAACTCTTTTGGACACAATTTAATTGTATATGACCATACTCTCATTAAAGTCTGGCTCTACATTCACACTACTTTTTGGGTGAACAGGGCACACATGGTGAAAAGGTAGCATTCAAAACTATTACTAATATTTAGCCAAAAATTATGGAGTCTTTTGGACACCAATTCAACTACATATCACTGTATGTAAAAAGTAAGGATACACTGGATACTCCTCAACACAAATGGCCGGCTTAATGACAGGACTTAATGGGTGAACAGGGCACATATGGTGAACAGGTAATGTTCACAATGACAGGAAAATTTAACAAATTGATTTCCTTTGGACACCAGTTCAACTGCATTTCACAGCACTAGTTTAATTTCTTAACCCAAATGGCAGTCCACCAAGCAGCTACTAGATAAAAAGTAATTAAATAAAAGTCATCTCATTGTCTATAATGAATGCGGTGCTGCAGAATGAAGTGATGCTCAGGTGAAAGGGGGGCGAGGGGCGCGCAGGTGAGAATTCTCCTGTGGTGATGCAGATGAGCTTGTACGAACAGGAGCTCGTGGATCATTCCTTACCGCAGCGCCTCTCGCGCACGAACATTAATATTCGGCGTGACAGAAACAGGCCGGCGGCACAGGAAACCAGGACGCCTAACAATACACCGCATGAGTGTTTAAAAATATATATAAATAAAATAACAGCTGAACAATCGCAAGGTCAAAAAGAACCCCAGCGCAAGACTATGCATCATGTCAGCGCTTTACAAGAAAAATTAAGTTCATGTACCAGATACAGGTTATATTGTTTGGCTGCTGGAATATGGTCAAAGATCTGGATTTGAAATGCAAAATGCTGCAGATTATAATATCTGTGATATTACGTGACCTTGAGTTGTCACAGTAATTGATCTGAATTAGGGCTGCACGATAAATTGTTTTAGCATTGATATTGCGATGTGCGCATCCGCTATATGTCACATCACAGGATGTGCGATGTCAAGACGATCATTGATCTGTGGTATGTACGGACCAGGCAACACAGTTCGAAACGCACATCATTTTCGAAGTTTAACCATCATAGAGTGAAATATTATTTGCATTGGTTTTAGCTTCTGTCAGTTTAAACATTTAAGTGATTTTAAGCCAAATTGAGCGCAAGAAAGAGAACTCATTTTGTAACATTACGTGATTCCGTTCTCTTCCACCTCTAGTTGAGCGTGAACGGACACATACATGCGAAGTTAAAATACCAGTCTCGGTGTGTATCCTCGCAGTTTGGCTAACTAAAACATACACAATTGAGAAAGAAAACGTATGCGTATCATTATATTGGATCCGTGCATTCGGTCTTAAAGTGACAGCAGCCTAATAAACCTGCTGATGTCCGTGTCATTAATGTTAATCAAATAACAAAATGCAAAGAGAAAATCACTTTTGTAGCTTTAACAATGATTAATTCAATAAAATGTATACAGTCGAGACTGATTTGATTTGATTATTCAATTTCTGTACCTAAATACTGTTAGACTTACCTGAAAAACCTAAAGCACTGTTTTTTCATTTGTACCCTTTGCTCTATTGTATTCATCTGATGATTGTAATTTGTTGTAATTTAATTTTCTATGCAGATTCACTCCCCTACAAAATCACCCGAATCATCAATTCATTCTTTCCAAATAGAGCTATTCAAGGCATCTGGTGAAACTGTTTTCATGTCGCACTATACTGTGTATACATATTAGGGCTGCACGATGTATCGTTTAAGCATCGATATCGCGATGTACGAATCCACGATAGTCACATCGCAGGATGTGCGATGTCAAGAATAGGTAGGCTATCGTAGTTGATCCGTGATTCACTATCCGTACGGGCCAGCTTCTCCCCGGCCCTTGTGATTCGCGGATTAATTGCAGTTTAACCATCACAGAGTGAAAGTTTATCATTTGCATGTGTTTTTAAGTCCTAATTGCGTAACGCGTGCCGTAGGCTGCACGTCCGATTCGCGAACTAATGACTCCTTTGAACCGATTCACTTTAATGAATGGTTTAAACAACTGATCTGTCCAACACTGAACTCACGAGACGTCTGAATCGGTGTATAACAAATTGGTAACACGTTACAATAATGTTCTATTTATTATACTCTAGTTAACTACATTAGTTAACATTTACTATTAATAAACTGCACTTCTACAACATTGTTAATTTCAACATTTAGGCTATAGCCTACATTATTGAAATCAAAAGTTGTATTTTTTAACATAGTTAATGCAAATGCACTGTGAAGTAACATGAACAAACAATGAACATCTGTATTTATATTAACTAAGATAAACAAAGATTAATAAATACAGTAACAAAAGTATTGCTCATGGTTAGTTCATGTTAGTTATTAACCTAATACATTAACTAATGTTAACAATTCAAACCATATCCTAAAGTTACAAACAAATCATTTACTCAGAGCACCTCTTAAAATGAGAACGTAAGTGTGCTTACCCCATTTTTGTTTGTAAGAGAAAATTAGATCAGATTTCATATCGCAATATGTATCGCAGAAAAATAAAATATCGCAATGTCATTTTTTCACAATGTCGTGCAGCCCTAATATATATATATATATATATATATTAGGGCTGCACGATTTATGGTATTTTAATCGCGATAACGATATCTGCCTCTCTCGATTAATTTTAAAAAATCGTCGCGATATTTGCCCGCTCGTTTTTTATCCTGAAAACGCTTTTTTATTAGACTTTTGCATTATCTTGCATTGTAAACAAGTCCCCACTAGCACTGATGTTTGTGGTTGCCAGATCTGAACATCTTAAATCTCCCAAATTACCCAAACAGAGCTTTTATCTTACATTTTATGCCCCGTGTTTTACTTACTCGGTGCAATCTGGCAACCCTGCGCGCGCGCGCTTTACACTGCGGAAAAAGCACAGATCTCCACAGCGATATTCAGTTTGCATGAAATTGTTACACAGCCAGTCTGTTTCTTCACAAGCCACTTGTGCCGGTTGTGTGACTAAATATGTTTCTAAATGAGTTTCGCTGTTCTATTTTTTGAAGTTTAAGTTTTTACCAGTTTTCATGATGTGAATCAGTTGAAAACGACAGCCACTGACCGTTTTCAGTGTGTATCAACAAGTAGACTATTTTTCTTTGCAGTACGAATTTGCTGAGCGATCTGGATCTGTACGTTGTCTCATTTTCAACCGAAATGTGTCGCTTAGAAGATCTAATGTGAAGACGCATCACAAAGCGCTCATCTAACGTTAAATCATGCCATTTGTATTGACTTGCTGTCTGAGGAAGTTGTAGTTGGTTAAATGAAGTCTGATGCTGATGGTTTGAAATTAACATCGCTGTCAAATCACTGGCCAATTTGGCATGTTATTATGTTTACTGATTTTGCTGGGGAAATTCGTGTAAACCAAATCTGCGCGGATTTTGCGCAAATACTCGTGCAAAACCGTTAACTGTCTCTTCTCTTTCTCTAGTTTCTCAAATGAGAATAATCGTGATTAATTATCGCGATTATAATTTTGAGCAAAATAATCGTGATTATAATTTTAACCATTATCGTGCAGCCCTAATATATATATATATATATATATATACACACACACACATATACATATATACATATATACATATATATATATATATATATATATATATACACACTCACCTAAAGGATTATTAGGAACACCATACTAATACTGTGTTTGACCCCCTTTCGCCTTCAGAACTGCCTTAATTCTACGTGGCATTGATTCAACAAGGTGCTGAAAGCATTCTTTAGAAATGTTGGCCCATATTGATAGGATAGCATCTTGCAGTTGATGGAGATTTGTGGGATGCACATCCAGGGCACGAAGCTCCCGTTCCACCACATCCCAAAGATGCTCTATTGGGTTGAGATCTGGTGACTGTGGGGGCCATTTTAGTACAGGGAACTCATTGTCATGTTCAAGAAACCAATTTGAAATGATTCGAGCTTTGTGACATGGTGCATTATCCTGCTGGAAGTAGCCATCAGAGGATGGGTACATGGTGGTCATAAAGGGATGGACATGGTCAGAAACAATGCTCAGGTAGGCCGTGGCATTTAAACGATGCCCAATTGGCACTAAGGGGCCTAAAGTGTGCCAAGAAAACATCCCCCACACCATTACACCACCACCACCAGCCTGCACAGTGGTAACAAGGCATGATGGATCCATGTTCTCATTCTGTTTACGCCAAATTCTGACTCTACCATCTGAATGTCTCAACAGAAATCGAGACTCATCAGACCAGGCAACATTTTTCCAGTCTTCAACTGTCCAATTTTGGTGAGCTCGTGCAAATTGTAGCCTCTTTTTCCTATTTGTAGTGGAGATGAGTGGTACCAGGTGGGGTCTTCTGCTGTTGTAGCCCATCCGCCTCAAGGTTGTGCGTGTTGTGGCTTCACAAATGCTTTGCTGCATACCTCGGTTGTAACGAGTGGTTATTTCAGTCAAAGTTGCTCTTCTATCAGCTTGAATCAGTCGGCCCATTCTCCTCTGACCTCTAGCATCAACAAGGCATTTTCGCCCACAGGACTGCCGCATACTGGATGTTTTTACCTTTTCACACCATTCTTTGTAAACCCTAGAAATGGTTGTGCGTGAAAATCCCAGTAACTGAGAAGATTGTGAAATACTCAGACCGGCCCGTCTGGCACCAACAACCATGCCACGCTCAAAATTGCTTAAATCACCTTTCTTTCCCATTCTGACATTCAGTTTGGAGTTCAGGAGATTGTCTTGACCAGGACCACACCCCTAAATGCATTGACGCAACTGCCATGTGATTGGTTGATTAGATAATTGCATTAATGAGAAATTGAACAGGTGTTCCTAATAATCCTTTAGGTGAGTGTATATATATATATGAAAAAAAATTGCACAATGCCAGTTTTTTCTGCAGCCCTAATCAGAATCTGCAAGGATCAAAAAGCATCTGGTGACTAACCAAACTAACAATGATTTCAAGCCAAATATTTAAAAACATAAAAAAATCAAAAAATAATTAAGTAAAAACAGATCAAATGTGGATGAGAGAAAGCAGGCCAAAACCAGACACATTTTCTCAAAAACATATTTACAATTATTCAACAAAATTTTGTACTGAAAAATGAAATTAAAAAAAAGCAAGTAAGCAGCTATCTAGGGTTAATGTGCAAAAATGTAGAATAGGAAAGCAGCTCACTACTTATGACACCAAATAAAAGCTGTCTAGATAGGGAGCTCACCAGATTTGACGCCTAATATGTCAAAGTAGGCCATTTACTTTTTAAGTGTTCTAACTGAAGAGCCAATATTGAAATTAGGTATAAAAACCATTTCAAATAGCATTGTACCATAGCATTATATAGTACGTATACTGTGGATAGTATGCAATTTTCTTGTATGCATTGAATACCAGGATCATCTACTATATTTGCCTAAAAATATGAAATACACAACTAAGCACACTGTTCGGGATACTGTATCCCACAATGCAACATGCTCGAATTTCCTTTTCCAGCATGATGAGTGCACTACAAAAAAATATCTACAGCAATTTTGGGAAAAATATGCAAGAAAAGTGCGGGGGGGGAGGGAGGGAGGGAGGGAGTGCAGGAAAAAAGATTAATATTTGCTATGTTTGAATATAGAAAACCTGTATCAGAGTCTAAAATCAGTGCAAATGAAGAGGTTAGATAAGAGTCAATCGTAAAAAATAACATTTCATAATTAAAAAAAAAAAATTAATAACAAAAACACTTATTGTCTTGACACATCTCCTCCTGGTGGTGTAATCACCTGCAAAGGCCCTTATGAATGAAGCCTAGAGCTTCATAAACTAAACCCTAAAGCTACAAAAACATATCAGCACTGCTTTATTATGAAATAATAATAATAAAGCATATCAAAGCATGAACATATCTGTGCTTTATAAACCTGCATGTTTATTTACTCTTCATGTGCCTGATCTCTCCTTGGCCCTTGATATACAAGATCATTTATCACATTTACTTCAAATAATTATACGAGGAGCAAAACACACAGGCTGTTTAAAAAACACTCTTTGACGCGAAAACGACACATTGTCAGTCATCTGAGGCGGATATTTGCTTTGAAATCATTAAAATGAGACTAAAACACTGTGGTGTGTTAGCACACATGGTAAAGCTAAATGAGTTTAAACACACATACAGCTTTTCCAGATCATGCAAATTCACAGGAATAACACCGAAAATCGTGATATTAAAGGGTTAAGGGTGGTAATATGCTTGAGGCTTACCTGTAAGATAGATAGACGAATAAATATTTGAAGGAATGAAGAGAAATAATGAGTCTAATGGCTGCTAAAGGCTGAAGTCAAAGCTGTCGGTCTGTCAGCGGCATTGAAGACACAATATTCAAACACCTGGAAGGGAAAATACAATTAAATTCGATGCAGTAACAGGTGTATACCGAAAGAGGGCGCAGAGTGGCTCAAGAATTTAACTGAATGAGAAATAAATCTATATTTTTTATCATAAATTATTATTATAAATAAAAAAATACAATATGTTTATAGCCACTTTAATTTGAGATGTAGTAAAGGTTTGCAAGGATTCAAAGATTGATAAAAAATATTATAAACAAAACAAAACCCCAAAATAATGAATCAAATTATTATAGAAAAGCAATTTAAGATATAATATTCTCATACAGTGTATTTATTTAATTAATAAGTACAAATATTAAGCTTTAAAGAAACGTATGAGCTTACATTTAATTGAACTTCACATGAATTAAAAATACAAAAAGAGTAGTTTCTTAAACAAAAAATAACATGCAAATAATATGGAAAGTAAAGAAATTACTAAAACAAGTTTATTATATATACATCGAACACTTTAATATTATAATTTAAGCAAATACATTTTAATATTTTTATTTAAATCTTAAATCTTTTTGTTTTTCATATTATCTTTATTATAAACGCTTTAATAATGCAATATAATTGTTTAATTTAATCTAAAGGCGAATAATATTTCAATATGTCATAATTCATAAACTAAACATTAATAATAGTAAATATGTAATTTTTCTTATTGAATTTATTGAAAGTGTAAACTTTTTCTTTTGAATCTTAATGCCACGTGACACGAGATTAACCAATCAGTGATCAGGACTCACGTCCCGGAAGTACTGCTATGTTTCTACTCTTCTCCGCTCTAGGTTTTGTATACATTTCTAAGATCCACAGAAGGGTGAAAGAAACTCAGTGAGTGACATTTACTCTTAAAACTCACTATATTTGATTAAAAATGCACTTTTGACTGTTTAAAAAATAGTAGAACATCGAGGCACCTTAACTTCTTAAACAAACACATTTGAAGTCGCCAGACACACTTAATTAAGCGTTAGTTGGTAGTAAAATGTCTTATATGCCAAAATATTTTCAGTAACAAAACAAAAATAACATTATTTTGACTACAGATATATATAGTTTCATTTCCAGCAAATTGCCACTCGTCGCGCGGATATGACGCACAGCGTGTTTTGTGACGCAACTCACTGTATTGCCGCGAAATGTCAAATCATGGCTGTAGGAATTCCGAAGTGACCGTCTCATGGTGAGTGTGAAAAAGTAATGCTGCTGTATTATATTTTGATGTATTTGTTTTGTTTTCTTAATGTGTGTAATTTAGTAAACAACAAACCACAATGCATCTCATTTAATTGTATGAATCTGACTGCATGTATTTGTAATATACAGAGAATGAAAACAACGAGAAGTGAAGTCAAAAGAGGTCCAGAGGGGGGTTCCCTACATGGCAAGGATGCACTTCAACTCCTTCCACAGAAACTGCAGGAAAAGCTGATGCCCTTCCAGAGAGAGGGTGTCTGTTTTGCCCTATCAATGGATGGACGGTCAGTTATATATATTAATCTATGCCTTTTGTTTTGTTTTTGCTCATAACACATTTTTTCATCTTGATGTCCAATTCTGTTCTTTTCTTTATTCCGACGTGTATCAATATACAACAAATTAGCCAAACAAGATATAAACTTGGACGTTAGAAACGAGTGGCACTTGTATAACATAAATGTACATCTTTCGATACAAATAAATGAAATGTTAAGACAAATCTCAAACGCATACATATATATATACACATACATTCATGTAAAAATCATGTAATGATTTTGAAAGAATTCTCTTCTGCTCACCATGGCTGAATTTATGTAAATTTTGTACATTTTTAACTATATTCAAAACAGTTATTTTAAATTGTAATAATATTTCACAATCTTACTGCTTTTACTGTGTTTATGATTAAGAAATGCAACCTTGTTGAGCATATAAAAAACCTTTAAAAACGCAATTATTCCAAAATTTTGACCTGTAGTGTAAATATTTTCATGCATCAAAAATAATTAAATAAATCTAAATAAATAATAATAATAAAACAAGTAAAAAAAAAAAAAGGTAATTCCTACAATATTCAATCATCTCAATAATTTAGCCACATTATTATTTTTCATAAATATTAATGAACTAATATTTAATTCCAGTTCACCAGTTAAAGGGATAGTTCACTTTGAAATTAATTTTTGATATGTTTTAGCTTACCTCAAGGGCATCCAAGATGTAGGTGTCTTTGTTTCCGCAGTAGTTTCAATTTTGATATTTTTAGGTCAAACCGTTCTTGTCTGTCAGTCATATAATGCAGGTCTATGGTCACTGTCTCAAACCACAAGCACAGAGTCCAAATTAAAACAATTCCCCATCGTCCAAATTAAACAATTCCCCATCATAAGTACACATTGATGGCCTAAGACACGAAACGAGCGGTTTGTGTGAGAAAACGAACAGTATTTATATAGTTTTTAGCTCTTGAAAACAGCACACGTCCAAATGGTCTGACGGCGCGGGCGAGTATAGATGTATACATAGATGTCGCCTTGGCTACTGCAGTTCATTGGAACGAAACCGTAGCAAAGCGACATCTAGTGTATATATCTATGCGGGTATAGATGTATACACTAGATGTCGCCTTCGCTACTGCAGTTCATTGGAACGAAACCGTAGCCAAGGCGACATCTATGTATACATCTATACTCGCCCGCGCCGTCAGATCATTTGGACGTGTGCTGTTTTCAAGAGCTAAAAACTATATAAATACTGTTCGTTTTCTCACACAAACCGCTCGTTTCGTGTCTTAGGCCATCAATGTGTACTTATGATGGGGAATTGTTTCATTTGGACGATGGGGAATTGTTTTAATTTGGACTCTGTGCTTGAGTTTTGAGACAGTGACCACAGACCTGCATTATATGACTGACAGACAAGAACGGTTTGACCTAAAAATATCAAAATTGAAACTACTGCGGAAAAAAAGACACCTACATCTTGGATGCCCTTGAGGTAAGCTAAAACATATCAAAAATTAATTTCAAAGTGAACTATCCCTTTAAAATTGAAAATTGATTGGCTTTATAAACAAAGAATTTTGGAATAATCAATATATAGTTTCAAGTACTGAAATAATATTTCTAAAAACAAAAACAAATGAACCATTTTTTAATCCACTCAAAAACCTACTTGTCAGATTTATTTATGATAAGACATGAAAAGATGGTCTATTGCTTCAATATCATTACTGCAAAGACTATTTGGTCAAGATTAAATCATAACTTTTGAAAGTCAGGAAGCAGAAGGATAAATGTTTTTATTTCAAAATGAATTATTTTGCTTAGTAAATGGATATTTTAGGTGTTTTGTTCTCAAAATCTTAACCACTAATATCATAACATTTACACTGATGAGCCAAAGCATCATGAGCAGTCACAGGTTCAGCGGATATTATTGATCATCTCCTAACAAGGCCACATATTAAGGTCTGGGTAGATTAGATAGTAAACAGACAGTGCACTACAATGCAGGAGAAATGGGCAGGAGCGACTTTGATAAGGGCAAAATTGTTATGGCAAGGCAACTGGGTCAGAGGATCTCTGAAACGGCAAGACTTGTGGGTTGATCCCGGTCGGCAGTGGTGAGAATACCAACAGTGTCCCAGGAGGGACAAACCACAAACCGGCGACAGGGTGTTGGGCGCCCAAGGCTCATTAGTCTGAGCCAACAGAAGGCCTACTGTGGAACAAGCCACAAACAATTTTAATGATGGTTATGGGGGGAATGTGTCGAAAGCGCCTACAATGGTCAAGTGAGCATCAGGACTGGACATGTGGAAGAATTTGCCCGGTCCGTTGAGTCCCGTTTTCTTTTTCACATGGACGTGTGCGCCGTTTTCCTGGGGAAGTGATGGCACCAGAATGCACTGTGGAAAGGAGTGTGATGCTGTGGGCAATCCTGGGTCCGGCCATTCATGTGGACGTAAATTTGACACGTGCCACTTACCTAAAGTTGTTGCAGACCAGGTACACCCCTTCATGACAGTGGTGTTCCCTGATGGAAGCGGCCTCTTTCAGCAGGATAATGCACCTTGCCACACTGCACACATTGGGTGCTTCTCATGTCTTATTAGTGCATCCTTGTTTCCTTTCCTCGGTTCCTTTCCCCATGTCTCAGCTCCACCCCCTTAGGATGCGAGGGAAGGATACACCTGTGTGTGAAGCTTCCTCGCTCCTCATTCCTCGCCTCCTCGCGGTGCAATTAGAGAATTGGGATGTCATTCAAGATGGCTGAGTTCAATCGGTTTTCAGGTCACAGGCTTGAGGAAACAAGGAAGCATCAATTTGAGTATTGAGAAGCACCCATTGTTCAAGAATGGTTTGAGGAACTTGATGAAGAGTTCAAGATGTTGCCCTGGCCTCCAAATTCCCCAGATCTCAATCCAATTGAGCATCTTTGGGATGCGCTGGACCAACAAATTTGGTCCACTTCGTCTTGAAGGATATTCTGCTAACGTCTTGGTGCCAGAAACCACAGGACAACTTCAGGGCTCTTGTAGAGTCCGTGCCTCGGTGGGAGGCGCTGTTTTGGCAGCACGCAGAGGACCAACAGCATATTAGGCAGATGGTCATAATGTTTTGGCTCATCAGCGTATGTATACCTTTTGTACCCCTGTGTTTCTTATAAACTTGGTATTGTTGCATCTGGTATCTAGAAACAGAACAGCTCTCTTTATATTTCACTCTATGTCTGTCTGTCATTCTATCTCTTAACCTGTGCCTGACTTAAGCAGGTGAGAATCTAATTTACTCCAGATCTGTCAATCAATGTTCTGGGTCAGACAGGGTCAGTTAGTCGACTCTGCCGAGGGGTCCCGGATCGATGGCAGGACACACAGAGTTCTGTTTGGTGCAGACAGGGTCAGTCACTTAATTAGGCAGACATTCAGCGGGACGGATATGTCAGAATCCCAAAGGAGTCACAGTGGCTGATGGGATGGATGTAGTTACAGATTTATTTATTTTTTCAATTTGTTCAATAACTTTATTTAAGGGAGAGAACAAAACATAGCCAATTACTGATCGGATTATAATAATGAACAAAACCCATAGAAAAATATTTTTTGCTATTTCAAAATAAAGTATATATGTGTATATATATATGTGTATATATTATATATATATATATATATATATATATATATCAGAATAACAAAAGTTTTAACAAAAATTATATTGATAACAAAAAGTATAAAAATAACTATAACTATGTATTTGTGTTTTAATAGTGTGTGGTGTTTATTTGTTTTATTTGTTTACTTTTTTAGAATATAAAAATATTTATTAACTGATGATTATTATATTCATGAGCATATATATATATTTTATGCACTTATTGATAACCCAAACTTATGTGTATTTTTACAATTTTTTACATCCACAAACTGGCAGCTGTTCTTTAAACTTCCATAAATAATCATATTTTATTTTCAAGAAATGGCTGAAGACACATCTTTTTCGGCAGCACTTGATCCATTAATACTAACACTTTCTCTTCTATTCTATATCTATTTATAAAAAAAAATAAAAAATACATGTACTGCGTTAGATTAAACTGCGAAGGGTCATAGCACTTGCCTATTGTTAGTTTAACTGCTTCTATTGTTTTCATTTGTAAGTCGCTTTGGATAAAAGCGTCTGCTAAATGAATACATGTAAAATGTAAATGTTAGAACGCTGGAGTATAACAATAAGCTAAAACATCAATGTAAACAAAGACGAGAACGGTCCAAGATCAACTGAAACTGAGCAAAAGGCTAAAGCAAGGAACAGGTGAAACAAATCAATCATTCAATGAGTTGCCATGACAACAAATGAGATCTTTCTAGAAACCAAGGAAACAGGAAACAAAAAGTCGAGAGTTTTGTCCCAAAGGACACACTATACAGTACACTATACTCTATGTACTTATGCACTATGTACTCATCTGTGTAATGTGCGAATTTTATACGGTTATTTTTTTCATTGGAATCTGATAGCCCCTCCCACCCGCTATGTAATTTACATGCAACAATATGTAATAGTCGATTCGAGTGTATGAATTGTCCAACATTCCACACTTCGTTTTTTTCTGTTAATTTAGTGCATCATCCGAGTTTTTAAAGATTTATTTTTGGAATTTTCAGTGTGAACCCACTACTCGCACTATCTATACTTAAAAATGTCATAGAACAGTGCATAAGTACACGAATTGGGACGTATTAAAAAATGAACGTTACAACATAGTATTAAACGTACAAATAAATATACATTTTTAGAATATTTACTTTTATTCTTACATCCCTTTAAAAATATATATATTAACTGATGACTATTATATTTATGAGCAAAGCTGATAAGAATTTTATTGTGCCATTTAAAAAACAAAACAACATTTTATGCACTTGTCGATAACCAAAACCTTTTGTTTTTGTGTATTTTTACATCCACAGACAGACAGATGTTTTGTTTTCTTTTAGCTCTCATAAATAATGCATCTTTTATTGAATGTATTATTGAACAAACAGCTCTAGAAAACACTCGAACACAATTTCCCACTTTCCACACTGACGGATTTGGCGTAATGTGTTTGTTGCTGATCCTTAAGTTAAGAAAACCGTTAATAATTGTAAAGGTATTATTCTAAGTGTTTTCTTCCTTTATGGGGTCTGGTGCATCTGGCTGCAGAATAAACAAGCTTTTATTGACTGTAATCAAGTCTGACTGTATTCAGTGGGCCGACACTAATTTCCTCTTTAACTAGACAGGTACGGTTTCGCACAGTGCCAGCTGCTGATGGATAACTCTCTTCCATAAATAAATATCATTTTCTTCACTTTAATTCTCTTTGTTTAACATTAGATGGTTTGATGATCTGAAAACGGTGTGAGTACCATATCCCATGATGCAACTCGCTCGACTTGACCTTCCATTTTTTTTACATACAAAATTTTTTTTTAATGAATTTAAAATATCTGGATGAAGTTATGTGACTACAATGCAGTAAAAATAGCGTGTTAAACATTATGTAATGTAGACGTTTCAAATAATAGAAAATATTTACCAATATTGCTTTTTTTTTTTTTTTTCAGGATTCTTTGATAGGTTGCAACCGATTTTTAATTCTTATTTGTGCACTTTGGCAATAACAAAATGGTTATTAGAATACAACAAATACAAACACATGTTATTATTTGTGATATTATACTTATGCAAAGTTGTTTTGCAATCTAATATTGGATAAAATGATTATCGCTGTGTTGTCATGTGACTTTTTCCAGTTTTACTTTTAATTCTCTTGCATTTTTAATGCAATTTTATATATAATGTCTTTTTGACAATCAAAAAGTCAAATAGGTCTATGGAAAGTAAAGTGTATTATTAAATGTTTAAGTCTCAAATCAAGTCTGCATTTATTTGATCAAAAATACAGTAAAACAGTAATATTGTGGATTTTTTTTTTTTTTTTTTACCATTTAAAATAATTGTTATTCCTGTGATGCAAAGCTGAATTTTCTGCATCATTACTCCAGTCTTCAGTGTCACATGATCCTTCAGAAATAATTCTAATATATGCTGATTTGATGCTCAAGAAACTCAAGAACAGTTGTGCTGCTTAATATGTGAAAATATATTTTCAGGATTCTTTGATAAATAGAAAGTTCAAAAGTATGAATAACCAATAAATCAAATATTAATTTCTTTCCATAAAATAATATCTTGCTGACCCCAAACTTTTGAACGGTAGTGTATATCATTCTAAATGTAACTTTCCACTCGGAGGCACTTTAAGTTAAGATTCAATAGGATTCAAAAGATTTAATATTCATTAATTTGGATGCTGTGTCTCTGTTCAGTGTCCTGTGCTCTCTGTTGAATCTAGACATTATTAATAACAGAAAGAGCTTAGAAGTTACGACATCAAGCCATGAAGCCAACATCAGTCACCTCTATGAAGCTATCGCTTTATCCGAACGGGCGTGTGGTTCGTCCTTTGTTTTTTGTTCTTGAATCTAATTTAGCGATTAATTTCCCCTTGTGTAGCGCTTTGATCCCGCTAATCAGTTAGTATGCGTATTATGGCCCCAGATAATTGCTCTCTAATTAAATATGTAATCTCCACTCCAGCCAATAACCCCAGAAATCCTCAACTGTAATTACTTTATCCGTACAGAGACTCTCCACCTACAGTCTAATGAATCAGGACAGGCGTCCACACGGCTGTGTGTCATCTCCAATGACTAGCCACTTTTCATTTAATGTTTTTTGCCGTGGGAAATGAAGGTGGTTAGTTACTGTTTACTTTTCATATTAGACTTGACTGACTTAAGAGAAAATCTCATTAACGTGGATAATTTGCGAGCAGCGCCGACGCTGAAACAGTTAATTGATATTTGCTCCAAGGGTTTATTTAACGTTGACTTAACGTTGGCACGTTCTTTTTGAGCGTTTTATTTATTCGTTTCTCACTAATGTCAAAGTTTAATGTCAGATCATACCTCGTTATCCTCTTCCCCACCAATTATTGGACTGTCCTAGTTTAATTCAGAATTTCAGAAGTAAAGTTGGTTGCAAATTGGTTTGGTCTAAACAAACCGTTTTTCCATGTTGTTTTTAGTGTCAGGTTGTTTATCCGAATGAAGTGTGTCACTTTTAACTGCCTTGTCTTGAAGTATTTGAACAATGGCAATAGATTACGATAAAAATACTTAAAGTAACCAGCAGTGTTGGTAAGTTACTCTAAGAAAGTAATGAATTGCTTGGAATTAATTACATCTTCAACAGAGTAATTCGATGTATAATAAAGTCCTTCTGAAGCGAAGCAATGTTTTTGCAAGAAAAATATCCATATTTATAACTTTATAAACTATAACACATCTAGTTGCGTGGGGTCAGAGGTCACTCTTCCGCCGGAACTAGACCTCTTTTTGAGCATTTTACTTATTAGTTTAATATCAGATCATACCTCGGTTTTTTTTTTTTTTTTTTTTTGCTTATGTTGAAGTTAAGTGTCACATCATATTGTTATCCTCCTTCACACATGATTATTGGAATATCCATATTTCATTCAGAAATTCTGAAGTAAAATCGGTTGTTTTCAGTGTCAGGTTGTTAATTCAGACATGAGACATGTCACTTTGATTAGGAAGGTATTTATATAAAACCTTTGGTTGTCTTCAGTCGCGAGACTACAGATTTGTCGTACTTGGTGGCGTACAGTTGCGGCCACTGAGAACTGAGGCAGGAAGTGGAAGTATTTAGTGGTGTTTGTGTTTGTTTACGTGTTTGGAGAGTCTGTTTCGTTTAATCGTGTGAATCTTTACCTTGCGGTTGGAGTAGATGTGCCCCTCATGTAATAGAATACAACCACTCTGTGTTTTCTAAACCATTGATTTCCGTTTTTTCTCTCTCTTTATCTCCCACCTCTCTCTCTGCAATTCAATAATCCCCTTGAAACAGAATTGCTTCTTTTTTTGTTACAGCACAGCCAAACCACACACTGAGACACGATACTTGCTCAGATGATGCAGTGTTTTAAGCTGCGCTGTGCTGTTTATAGCAAGATTTCATCAGCGGCTTGTTACCAGTCGAGAAGATAGATATCCGTGGTTGCTTTCATATCTTGAAAGCACAAAAGGTGAACGGCAGCCATTACTTGAAGTATTAGATCTAAGGCTATAGATTATGAAAAATCACTGTGGTAACCACAGTTTACTCTAAAATAGTCAATTATTGTTACTACTGTAAAATCATATAGTGAATTAATTTGGGATCTCATTCAAACAGCTTTTTGTCTCATTTCTCATTGCTTTTCTAAGAGATTACACGAAGAATTTCGTCTGGTAAAATAGACACAAAAGATCAGAATAATATAAAGACTTAGGAGTGAGCTCTTTTGATCAAAACAAGCACCTAGCAACCACCCAAAACACCCTAGCAACCATTCAAAAAACCTTTGCAATCGCATAGCAACGTGTTAGCATGGTTTTTGCATCTTTTTTCTTCAGAAATAAAAAAAAGTTAAAGGATCTATAATCTACTAACCTTTAAGCCATCCTAGGTGTATATGACTTTTCAGCCAAAACCAATCAGAGTTATATTAATAAATATCCTGACTCTTCCAAGCTTTATAATGGGAGTGAATGGTATCCAAAAGCCCCAAAAAGCGCATCCATCAATCATAAAATCCATCCATACGGCTCCAGTGGGTTAATAAAGGCTTTCTAAAGCGCAGTGATGCCTTTTTGTAAGAAAAACTGGCTTTCCGGTAGCGGTCGTATGCGAGTCTAGTTCCGGCGGAAGAGTGACCTCTGACGCGACGTATGGCGTATTGACGAACGAGGAAGCGCAGAGGATAGAGCAACACCGGTCACAAATTAGAAGTCTAAAACGACAATTTTTAAAGAGAAATGTCGGAGGAGCTTGAGTTCGTTGCCCAGCTCTTGTTTGAACCGCGAGAGGCGTCTACTCTCAACTAAGCTTACTCTACTCCTACATCCTACGTCATAGGCCGGAACTTGACTCTCTCGCGAACATGCGGACAGACGTTACCAAAATAAAGTTATAATTATGGATATTTTTCTAACAAAAACCCATCACTTTGCTTTAGAAGGCCTTTATTAACCCCTGGAGCTGTATGGATTACTTTTATTATGGATGGATGTACTTTTTTGGGCTTCAAAAACTAAGATACCATTCTCTCCCATTTTTTTTATATAACTCCGATTGTGTTTGGCTGAAAGAAGAAAGCTATATACACCTAGGATGGCTTGAGTAAATTATGGGTGAACTAACTCTTTAAATGTCGTTTTTTGTTTACAGTGGGGGCTAATGCTAAGTCTTACCACGGTTTTACTGTAGTAACATTCAGGTGTTCATAAAAGTAAAAACAAAGCATTTCTACAGTGGTAGAAGTCATCTAGACTGGTTATACTGGTACAGCGTGTATTATTGTTGTTTATTTTAAGATTTTTCTCCACAGATTAGCATTATGCTAATTTTGTTCTCTGTGCGTCACAAGAGCTAGAAACCCACTTTTATCAACGGCGTGCTAACGCGCAACACCCTCACGTCAAAGATGCTAATAAAGCCGTAATGCACCAGCGTATGGACTACGACTACATGTTAATTCATCATATTGGATGATGAAATGCTATGCGAGGGCGGATTAGCATACGCCGTGCTGACACAATTACTGCGGTTTAATGAGCCCTGAACTCTGAACCACCAATCAAAGCGCTACACCATCAGCCACCATGTGCCACACAGGAGCCAAGCTATATCTGTCTCTGTATCGAGCGCCGTGGCCGAGACGATCGATAGATATTGATCTGAGATGAAGGCTTGCAAAGAAGTGATACTGTACGGCCGCTTATAATTGCATCAGAAGTGCAAATGAAGGCATGGAGGAAGATTAAGAGATTATTCAATATTAGGCTTGTAATGAAAGTGGAATAACAAAGCGAATTAGTGCAAATTAAGTTGTCTTTACTAGTTCTGTCGGTGGCCTTCATGTCAGGGGCAATGACTCAAGCAAAAAAACAGCAGGTGTGAATGGACTGTAGGTTTAAAATTCCTTGAGAAGGTATTAAGGATGTGCTGAATATACATTTTAACATTTGACTAGTTGGATTTGTTGGTTAGCTTTGATATATTTTCACGATTGTGAATTAGGAAACTTCACAAGCTGAAGCAGTAACATTTAAAAACATGCACGAATTAAGTTCACGGTGTTGTTGACAGGCAAATCAGACGGGGCCATCCTTCAGGACACAGCGGTGCATCGGTTGCAAGCGCCGTTATTTAAAGAACAGTGATTAATGTGTGAAACGGCACACACACACACACACACCTGAGAGCCACTCGAGGCGTGTGAGAGCGCATTACACAGCGCTAGCAAGTGCTCCAACAATTTGAAGGCAAGAAAAAATAAAACCCCACCGGCAGGACAGAGGCTGTTAATCATCCTTTCACAGTAAGGGAGGAGAAAACAAGATGAAATGGCCATCATAGCTGTCTCTCTCTATCTCTCTGTCTCTCACCTCTTTATCTTTATTTGCTCTTCTGTCGCTCCTAGACATTTCAAGAGGTCACTTTATTCTGTTATCGATACTGATAAAAAATATCATAAGGTTAAATTAGCTTACTTTTATGCCTTATTACCTTTAGTAATAGTATTTGTGCCCTTTCAAAATGCAGTGACATTAATACTATGGTACCTTTATATATAATGCTGTTTTAGTGGGGTTTGACCCTGGAAATAAACCAAAACCCTTAGGAGTTTTACTATTTAAAAACAAAGAAATTCTATAGAGATTCTAGACTATCATTTTCAAAAAACACACTAATGCCATTGTACTTTTTGTTTATTTTCAGTATATTTAAAAATGTATTATATTATTTCATTTATTATTATTTATTCATTTATTTAAAAAAAGGAATTGGCATTTTTGTTCATTTTCACATTTATATATATATATATATATATATGTATATTATGTGTGTGTGTGTACACATACACACATTTATTATTATTCATTAGGGGTGTAACGATACCCTCATGTCACGATTCGATACATATCACGATACTAAACTCACGATACGATATTATTGCCATACTCCAAGACATGATTAAAGGTTAACAAAAAATTTACTGTTTATTAAAATCCTTAATTTGATATTACTTTGTGTGTGTAAATGAACAGGCTTGGACTTGGTGCTGGAAACCCAATGCACAGGACAATAGTAAGACTAGAATAAAAATATTGATGATTCTGAAGCTGAAAATACAGAATTAGATGAATATGCTTGCACTCTTTCACAGACTAGATATATTCAAAATAATGTAGTGTTTACTGGTAACATAAGACATTTGACATGACCAGGACCCACAAATATTCCCTCATTGCATTATTATACATTATATTTAGTAGTTTAATGTAGTACTGAGACTAAAACTAAATTTTTCTCACACAGTAATTTTTATTTTGGGTGAAATATACACAATACATATTGTTGCATTTTTGTATTGCGATATATTGTGACACGATATATTGTTACACCCCTATTATTCATATTATTATTATTATCAGTAGTAGTAGTAGTAGTAGTATTTATATTAATTCATTATACAAAAAGGTATTGTCACAATATGTTGCTTTCATAATAGAACAACAATTCTAGTACTTTCAACATGATGTACTATGATGTCCAAAAAAACCCCACTAATACTTGATACTTTTTGTTTGTATCAATGAATCAATTAAGATGGATTTGTTTCTAAAATCGTTACAATCCATTTTGCTGCATTAGACTTCTGTGTATTGTTTGGAAAATGCGCTGTATTTGTACACTGTATGCAAATTTCGCATCAGCATTAGCTAAATGCGCTGCTGTCAAGGGAGCACGTTTATAATGACCATCCCGTACGTCATCGCCAACCGAGGCGTTGCTGGAATCCGCATTAATAAACCAAAAAGAGTAAATAAAACAAAACAAAAAACAAAAAAAGATGCAAAGCTCTTTCATTTTGTAGCCCTGCGTGTATCTGCTTCACTTCTTCCCAGTAAATCCTTGAACATTGCCTGACGCATGAGCAATTAAATTTTTTCCCCTGAAAGAATCCACAGAAGATCAGTGTCTCTCGGCATTACTTTAAAAAAAAAAAAAGAAAGAAAGAAAGAAAGTGAGATGAAAAAGAGGAAACATCTCCCCTCTAATGAGTAGATCCGCTGTTTGAACAATGGATACGGGCGACTCGCGGAGCACTGTGACATTTCAGGAACGGAAATGAGAAAAGTCTTGATGCTTTGCTTTCTTACTGGTATCACCAGGATATAGACAAATGTTGTGGGCTGTTTTACCATATTTATTTGCATCTATCTTCAGGTGGCATTCGAGGAAGTTTTAGATCTTAGCAGATTTATCATACACTAAACACCAGGCAGGAGATGAAATTATATACAAGATGTTCATAAAACACTTTTATGTTATTTTCTTTTGAACAAGTGTACTATGCAGAGATGTAATAATATATATATATATATATATATATAAAAAAAATTCACAAGTCAACAGCCCTTATAAATAATATATATATGGGCTGTTGATTTAAAGGCCATAAATGCCCCTAAAATTAAAGATTGTGGAAAAAATACCCCTGTAAGAGATTTTTATCTTATATTTATCTCATATGATAGTTAAGCAATATCACACGAGTGATGTTTCTGTCCCCAATAGCATGAGTGCAAATGTGATATTGATTTTACTCAACAGGTCAATACATAAGAAGTTAATATTGTTATATTTTAAACTCAATATTTACTGTTTTTGCTCAATTTTACCAACAAAATATTACCTTTAAAGCCAGAACAGAACTGTTGTGTGTCTCATTTCTGAATGAATCCGCGTTTTGAGCGAATCAATCGGGTGAACCAGTGATTCAAAGGCCCATTCATAAAGAGAGCCATTTAGTTCATTCCTGAATGAATCAGACGTTTGAACTAATTGAATGAGTAAATGAATGACTCAATTACTCATTTAGACATTTACAACCTACTGACAGTTATTCAGAGTATAATTTCATATATCCATATTAATAAAAAAACAATTAAAGGGATAATTCACCCAAAAATTTGAATTGAAAAATTCTGTTTATTTACATTTACTCAGGCTCATGTCATTTCTAACCTGTCTGACTTTTTTTTTCTTTGGCTGAACATAAAAGAAGATATTATGAAGAATGTTGATTATGTTTTGGTTACCATTGACTTCCACAAGACATTTATGTGTAATAAATTCTATGTTGAATCTAATAATTGTAATTTAATTATTTTATTTTATTTAAAAGGAATAAGAATCTTTTTCCTGTTATCTTTATTATAAACACTTTAGTATTGTATTGTGATTATTTGATTTAAAAGCAAATAAGATAAAAAAAATGTTTTAAATGAAAGTACAAATATTTTAAATATTCTATTTTCATATTTGTAATTGTTTTTATACTTTGTATAAATCTTTTTATACTTAAACTCTTCAATATTTATTTAATATTTTCAAATAATGTTATATTTGAACATTTGATTTCATATTTATTGAAATTGTTCTAAATATTTGAAAGTATAATGTTGAGGTAATACAATAAAGTCGGCTTTAATTCTAAGGGTTATGGAGCGGGTGTAAAATGGTCACATTCTTCACATTTTTGTTGACTATTTTTAAATGAAAAACGTAAGGCTATGAAAGTGTACAATATGGATCTTTTTGTTGCTGCTTTGATTAGGAATCAAGCGGTTTATATCTTCAACGACAACATGCTGAGCTCAGGATGTTGGCTAAATTTAATTTAGAGGAGCAGCTTGATTGATTCAAGGCCTATATTAGTTGTTTATTGGGGTCTAAAATGAATGGCCGTTTTAAATAAACCCCTGTATGCTGCACTAGGGCTCCACACGGCTCTGCTTCGGGATTGAGTTTTTCCAAGCTGTCTGGCCGCCAGTGTGAAATTGGTCGTCGAGTTCAGGTGTGCGGGAAATTATATTGAGCAATGTGCACTGGCTAGGAAGCCCAGCTTTCACAATATTGCCTGGATCAATACGTGCCTCTCCGGACATCGGTTTAGGGAAGAAATTAAAAACGTGATACAGAGGGTAATTATTTCGAGAACGACTTGAAGATGTTCTGGTAGGTCAACGTCACTGAACTCTGAAAGCGTGAGTTCGATATGCCTTATTAGTTTTCATTTCTCTTTTGCAGGTGTATGATTGCAGATGAGGTAAGAGCAATTTGCTTTTCTCTACTCTGATCCAATTCGTTTTCCCAGAGACTCCTGAGACCACTCACCATTTTTGCCATCAGATGGGGTTGGGAAAGACGATCCAGGCCATTTCCGTGGCGTATATCTTCAAACAGGAATGGCCTCTGCTCATCGTGGTACCTTCATCTCTCAAATACCCTTGGATTGAAGAGCTGGAGAAGTGGCTCCCTGAACTCGACCCCAGAGACATCAACTTGGTGGAGAGCAAGACCGATACAATGTACGACAACTTCAAGTTCAATAGAGTACATCAGTTGGAAAGGAAGTGAAATGACAATCACATTTATTTTCTCCATTGAGAAATTCATTCTTGGCGTTAACATCTTAAGTGATTTATACTTAATATTTAATTGAACGATTTAAAATTTTTAATAAATGATTATTTGTATTTATTAATTCATGTAATTAACTATTTGCTAAGCGCACACCATCAGGAAAACATTGCATTGTATTTTAAGTAGGGCTGTCAAAAGATTAATCGCGATTAATCGCATCCAAAATAAAAGTTTGTGTTTACATAATATATGTGTGTGTACTGTGTATAATTATTTTGTATATATCAATACACACACACATGCTTGTATATATTTAAGAAAAATGTGTAATTTATATATAAAAAAATTATATTTATATATAATATAAATTATATATAAATATATACAGTATATGTATGCAAATATTTCTTAAATATAAACATGCATGTGTGTGTATTTATATATACAAAATAATTATACACAGTACACACACATATATTATGTAAACACAAACTTTTATTTTGGATGCGATTAATCGCGATTAATCTTTTGACAGCCCTAATTTTAAGTGTTTTATTTTTGTCCAAACATCTGGTAATCTTCTTAAAAACAGCAGATTAACATATAATCTAAATATTAAATACTAATCGCATGAACATCTTAATGTTGTTAAAGTGGAGAAAATGTAATGCCTTGTAAATGTTTGCTACGTTCAAACACCCAGTGGGCATCTTGGGCAATCGATCGTTTAAGTTTGTTTTGCAGTCCCTGACACATCGGTTCGTAATTCATTGGGATCCAGTGGACCGTACTAGGGAACGTCTGCGCTGGTGGCCGAGAGATTTTTTTGCTCAAAATGAAAGATTGATTCTTTCAGACTGTGTGTGAGTTTAATCATAGTGGCAAAATTGATTCATGAAATTTATGACCGAGTCTGACTTTGAAGAAGCCTCCGGAAAAGTTAGGAAGAAATCTCTTGATTTCTTTTCTCCCCTCCTCTTTGTGTGACACATTTTTATGAGTAGCTTTAGAAAGTTATGAACACCATTCTTGCAGATTTTCAGCCTGTGGAAATACAAAACAGAAGTCAAATCTGTTCAGTGACTACAAAATTACACCTCAATACAAATTACACCGCAGACGTATGAAATCAAATCACCTCCCCGGAGAGATATTAAACAAATCCTAACTTATCTCGCCTTTTTACGGCTTGGAATCTTCCGTGAAGAATACTTTAGCTCTATCTTAGGATACAGAGAGAGCTTATGAGAGCTGCTCTTCCCTTCCACAGAGGATGCTGGGATTGATTGTACAGCCCATGCAGTCAGAGGGTCATGTTGTCTTTTTGCCTGTTATTGACGCTTCTAAAAAGAGGCTCACAAATTGCTCTGTTTACCCTGAGAATTCTGGCCCGAGGTTGAGCCGACCTGTAAAGTCATTACCATGGCAACATCTCCCTCCGAGCTTGATGAAGGCCTGTCAGCATGGTGAATGATATTTTAACTCTAATGGCTCATAGTGCACAAACATCATTTCCTCTTAGTGTACGGCTGGGCGTCTTTACACAGTCTGTAACCGAAAACCGTGAGGCTAAAGATTGTAAAATGCTTTTACGACCTTGTGGCTCCAATAAAAACACGAATAATTTAAACTATTATAAATATGTCTACGTGTGCACAGTTTCTGTTGTGACGGATTTGTAAGTTACGACTTGCTAGTGTGTTTGAGCAAATATTGGTTTTGTTTTAGACAAAACAGTAGTTGGCAGAGGCTATTTACACTAACTCTGCCCAAGACACGGGATTGTCACCAGTAGCAATAGTAGGTAAGGCGCGTGGAAGAACGTTTTGAGGCGAATCGACCCGTTTTCGAATTCGCCGAACTTGCTCTACTCCTTTTCCCCATCAAATATCAGATCGGAAAGGCAGTTATTTTCAATGAAAAATTAGGAAAATATTCGAAAAGTGAATATAGTGTCTAATGTGAGTTTATTAATAAGGTTTTTTTTTTTTTTTTTTGGTTAGGGGTAGGTGTAGGGAATGCTTTATTGTCCCAATAAGGCAGCATCATTTACACTCTATATTATTATTGCATACTGTTTAATGTACAACAACACTGAGGTGCAAATAGTATCTGCCACTATTTATAAGTATAAATAACATCTAAGTACTATTTACATTTATAAATGTGTAAATAGAATATATCGCTAATTTCACTTGCTGTATAGTATCTATTGCTATTTAAACTAAGTGTAAATTGCATCCGTCGCTAAGAAAATATGCTATTTTCACTTTGTGCAAATAGCCGCTGCCAGAAAGTAATGCAACGTGCAAACTGACCAGATTCGTTTATAGTTATTTTAGATTTTTTTTGCCAAAGCTCGTTTGGCCAACTCAACGGTATTTTGAGGCATTTTTGCCCGTTCGTTTTTAGAAGCAAGCTAAGTTTTTGTAAACATCAACATGGAGATTAAATTTGAGCTTACCTTGTATATATTGTGTATAAAAGCGAATTTTACAACGGAATCCTCAAAATGTCTGTAACTTGACGCATTTCCAAGTACGTCTGGTGTTTTTAAAACAGTCTGCAATAAAGGATGCTGTGAGGCTAAAATGTATAAATGTAAACGTTTTAATCATACATAAATCCAATTTTTTTTTTACAAAGTTATTCAATATTACAGTAAATAAAATTAGATATTGTTTAGTAAATTGCTCTTAGCTGAAAACTCATTGTTTTCTGATATTGTGTATAAAAGTCTTTAAAGACAACAGACATACATTCACTATGCAATTTTTGTAATGTGACATTTTCTAAATGGAACCGGGTGGGACTTGATTTAATCAGATTGAATTGTGAAAATTTAACCATGATATTATTGGTTAATATTATTTTTCCTGCATCCGTCACCATCATCAGAAACTTGTTTTAGAGATGGAGACCTGCCATTTTGTTTTTTTAGTGTTACATGCATTGATGACTCTTACACAAAAAGACCAGGTAGTTATTGAGGAAGGGAATATAAATCCGTTGTACATTTGAATTTTTTTTTTTTTTTTTTTCAGGAGTATCAGCACTAGCAAAGTGACAATACTGGGATACGGGCTGCTCACGACAGACGCACGCCCCCTGCTGGAGGCCCTGAACAAGCAACGTTTCGGCGTCATCCTGGTGGATGAATCCCACTACCTGAAATCTCGCAACGCAGCTCGTAGTAAAATACTGGTGCCAATCATTCAGAACGCCAAGCGTGCCATCCTTCTAACTGGCACCCCGGCGCTGGGCAGACCAGAGGAGGTACGGTTTCCTCCAAATCTGTTTGTCATTTGCTTTGATTTATTAAGCCATTTGGTAATATGCAGCACGGTTTTGTTTGAGCTAAACCAGGAGGAGATCTTGTCATTAGCTGACATATTTCCCATCCTCCAGTCATCGCTCATGTCCCGCAAAATTGCAAGTACGATAATAACTAAAAGTTTTGATAAGTTTCCCCCCTGAATATTATCACTTAAGTTATTAAAATCATTTATTTTACCATTGTACTACTTCACACTATAAAAGGATCGGGTTATTAAATGAAGTTCCCTGTTCGGCACGTGAGTTTACGTGAGAAATAAACATGTGAAGTCGTTCCCATTTCTTTTTTAAAGTGACAGCTTGGAATTTGTCACGCAGTTACTATCTCGCTGGTCTAATGAGCCACTCGCAGCGAAATTAAATTAATCAATCAAACAAGAGATCGTTTTCAACGTTTATCCTTTTGTACGACACAGCCCGGTAATTTGGCACCAGTGACATCCCATTTCATGTGGGTTTTGTCCACCTTGTTCTGTTTGCTACGATATTACGCTGGCCGTGGGTGTTTATTTAACCCAGTGACCTCTATTGAGGGGGAATATCAATACCAAGGGGTGATGTGAGGAAAAAAGAGGGGATTTTAAGTGATTTTAGAGCCACAGCTCTGAATGAGAAGGAAAAGAGAGAGAGAGCTATCTTTCTGAGGTCTCAAAAGCACAACGCTCATCTCTGCTGTTATTACTCTGTCCAGAGGTGTGCCAGCAATATTTGTAGTTTGCACAAACACCCTTGTCCTCGCACTGTCTCGCTCTGTTCCTGTCTCTCTTCCTCTCTCTCTTTAGTGTTTTTGCCCAATCGCCTTCTCTTTTACATTGTCTGTCTCTTTGCTTTCATGTCCTAATCTTTATTCATGGTAGTTTTAGAACCACAAGAATCAGGCCTCTGAATTCTAATAGATTCTAAACGGGATGGACACTGTATTTAAATTGAAACAATAAAAATGATGGTACAATAATAAGTCACATTGTTCTGCACATGGATGTCAATCGTTTAGCTGCAGAAACATTGAAAATACGTTTTCTATATATTTCTGGTGAACCGAAAACAAGGGCATTGAATTTTCGGTAACACTTTATTTTACGGTGTCCTTGTTACATATATGTTACATGTACTTACCATAGTAATTACCGTAAATTATGCATAATTACATGCAACTAACCCTCAACCAAATCCTAATCCAACCCTAACCCTATAGTAAGTACATGTAGTTGCTTAATATTACTCAGTACTTAAATATATAATTACACTGTAACAATGGCACCTTAAAATGAAGTGTAACCGAATTTTCCTATTTATTTATTTTTGGGCATTTAATTTGAGGCTTACAAAAATTATAATTCAACAATATGTCGTGTTGTTGCATGCATAGATGTTGACTTAGTTAAAAAAAAAAGTTTTTGTTGTTATTTCTAGTTGAAATTCTCTTTAAATTGTTTGTTAATCAAGTCTTACTAATCGATACGTAAAACCATTGTTAGGAGAAGAGTGAATTTGTGTAAATGTTCTTAAAACCATTTTTACAAGCAGAGTGGATTTTGTGCAAAATGTTTATAAAACCTGAATAATGGGCAGAATAAATTTCTTAGCAAATTTTTCGCAAAACCATTCTTACAAGCAGAACAAATTTGTGTAAACTTCGGAAAATCATTCTTAAAGCTACACTGTGTAGGATTTTCTCCCATCTAGCGGTGAAATTGTTTATGACTACCAACTGAATATTACTTTCTAGCCCCTCCCATTCCGAGGGCGTTTTAACTCCTACGGTGGCCGTATTATTTCAAATCTGCCGGCAGTCGCGAGTAATCTCCCCCTCGCATTCGTCACGGTGCCACTGAGTGTAAAAACGCGAAAGGCGAAGCTTGAATGTCCAGGTATGTCCCTCTTTGGCTAATGTATTTTCAAGATGGAGGCGCAACATGGCTGCCGCCATTCGAGCGACTCGCTCGTATGTATTCTAAATGGCAGATTCTACGCTTACGAGAATACTTGATTAGTTGGTAGAAGTAATTACACATTAATGAGCACATATCATTTTGAAAGAATAAAGTGTTTTTGCTAAGAATCAACTTAAAAAATTACACAGTGTAACTTAAAAAGCCTAACAAGCTTAAAAAACCTAAAAAGCTAAGCAAATTTCTTTGCAAATTGCTTGGAAAACCATTCTTAAGGGCAAAGCGAATTTGTGCAAAATGTTCGTAAAACCATTCTTACTGGCAGAGCGAATTTCTCTGCAAATCATTCGCACAACCATTCTTACAAAAAATAATTTGTGCAAAAAAAAACATTCTTATGTGCAGAATTAATTTCTTATTCTGCAAAACCATTCTTACAAGCAGAGCAAATTTGTTTGCAGAACCATTTTTAAGAGCAATGTGAATTTGTGCAAAATGTTCATAAAACCATTTTTACGGGCAGAGCGAATTTATTTGCAAATTGTTTGGGAAACCATTCTCAAGAATGGAACGAATCTTTGTGCCAATCGTTCTCAAAACCATTACGAATTCTAATCGCAAATCATTACGAAAAAACATTCTTACGAAAAAAACCATTATGTAAAAATCATTTGTAAAAACTATTCTTACGAGTAGAACAAATCTGTGCAAATTATTCATAACAAAAATTAAGAACAGACTGAATTTCTGTGTAAATGGTTCATAAAACCATTTTTTATGTAAAGTCTTTCATTCAGTTCAGTGCAACAGTGACGAAAATGGTTTCATGAACATTTTATATGAAATTCATCCTGCTTGTTTTATGAATGAGGCCCACTGAACAAACTGTAATTCCACTCTTCACAGCCTCGGTTTCATTCATGTCGTATTATATATTGTGTTTACTCTGAATTGTTTTTTAAAGCTGTACTACCAGTCACTGACGGCCAGTTAATTGACCAATACATTACACAAAGGCAATACTAAAGGCTTCATTTTACATTCTGTTTACTTTCCTAGTATATTGTGAGAGCTGCTATTTTCCTTCTTGAAAATGTTCACGGGACAAAAATGTAAAGACCTCTCAAGATGACCCTTGTTGTGTATATTATGGGAGTCTCATCCTCTATTGCTTCCCTAATTTCCCTGAAACGTCTTGCTGGACTTCTTATGAAAGACAGTGTTTTCTTAATTCATCAAGATAACCGCTGTTTAGTTTATGCTTACTGAGCATAATGGGCACTGTGAGACTTTCTCTTAGAGGAAACCCATTTGCAATTTATGAACTTAATACCTGATTTAATCAGCTTTAATCAGCAAGAGTATTCATTTTCACCCGCTATAAACAGAAATCTGCTGACCGATTTTCAATAAACGCATGATTGCAAAGGTCCAAGGTCAGAACTATGAAAATCTCCCTCTTTTTAATGGTATTTTTTCCCATTTGGTAGTTGCTACTGTTAAGTTAGTTCTGTAAATGACATTTATGATGTCATATTGTTTGATGTTTTGACATCTTGCTCTCTCTTTCAGCTTTTCATGCAAATTGATGCTTTGTATCCACGGAGATTTGGAACCTGGAGCGACTATGCCAAAAAATACTGCAACGCACACTACAAGTAAAAACTTTTCTTTTATTCCGCAATATAGAATTCAAATGACAAATTAATAAAAAGCATCAATGCCATGCACAATCCAAACAGTAAACATTCCTACATTTATTTAATTAAAAGACTTGCAACTAGTTGTTTGACGCTAAGGCTCAATCCCAATTCACCCCTTGGCCCTACCCCTCCGTTTTGCGCGTTCCTGTGAAGGGGTAGGGTTGTCTCGATTCTCTTTTGGTTGGAGGGGTAGGGGTAGGGGGAAGGGCCAGATAGCCCTTGAAACGAAGATTTTTCGGGACCACACTTAAAACGAAGGGGTATGAGAAATGTACCTGCATACACCGGCTACAGAGGCAACATGGCTGCCAATAGTCATTTTCTTTATGTCACATTCAATCTTGTGTTCATATTTACGGTCATGTTATTCAAATAAACGGTTGCAAAAAAATCGCTAAAATTCGTTAACAATATGACGCGTGTAAAAAGCAAAAGTTTGAAGCGAAGTGGGACGCACGAATGAGGCGAATTCGCGTCCACCGCGCCGCGCTAAACGCCTCATTCGCGCCGCAAGACCTCCAGACGCGCCAGAAGCTCTGGCGTTAGGCGTCGAAGATATCGTCATCTCCGTTGTTTTCTGCGAACTTCAGAAGAAAAATGCAAAAAAATAGCTGTACTACGCAAGACTACAGCTGACGACGGCATCTTGGAAGTTTGTGATAAACATTGCCGCATCTCCTGTAACTTAGCTAGCAACGACGTGTAGTAGTGGTGTCCCATTTCTTAGGGGAATATTTTCACCCCTACGCCTTGCCACTCTGTTTCAAGGGTTAGGGGTAGGCGAAGGGGCATAAAATAGAATTGGGATTGGGCCTAAATCTACACACCATTTTATTATTATTATTATTATTTACTATTACTGATAACAATAGAGTTAAATATTTTTTCAAAGATTTAGTTGTGTGGAAATCTTTTAAGTTCTGCCAATTTTGTTCCATCCTATGATTTTTCCATCATTATTTATGTTAATTATATATTTTTTCATGTTTTTCAGTATTTCATGAAATTGACTTGTCAACTTCCATCTTAGATATTTTTTAACTAGTCTTATCACAGTGCATTCTGGGATTGTTTTCTCGAAGTATACATGTGACACTTGCTTGACAATTGGTAAAGAAAATAGGGTTGCACGATAAATCGGCCACTATATCGTTATCGGGCGATATATGTTCATTTTTAATGTTATCATTATCCGCCCCCAAAATTTTATTTGGCCGATATATTAAAGCCGATAAATAATGTATTATTTCCTTCAGCTGAGACACTTCAGATGTTCACCATGATGGTTTAAAATATGATTGGAATCACTTCAAAAAAGAAAAATACAGTTAAGTGCAACGTGCAGCCCAAGTCTGTCATATAGATAACATAAAGTTATTATGAGAACATTATAATTGTGTGCTTGCGACATTGATTTTGATGGTGAGACTTTTGTTTTTGTAATTGGGCTCTCAAAAATTATTCAAAAATGTGAATTTAGATTTATCGGCCAATATATCGGTTATCGGCTTTCAAATCTAAAGAATTATCGGTTATCGGGCAACATTTTCATATCGGTGCATCCCTAAAAGACAATGTAAATACCTTTTTAAATAGATGTTACACTTGTAACACAACTCTATGATGCTTTGAAATGTAGACAGCTGCCTAGGTTTTGGTTCAGAGCTATGATTTGTTTATGTGTGTGTAGTAGAAACATTAATGTGAAGCTAAAATATGAGTTGTCATGAAGATGAGAGGTGTTCAGAACATCTGAGAGGAGATTTGTTCCCCTGTTCTTCTTATCAAATCTACAGTGGAGAAATGAAACGACAGCGATTCACACAAGGGTCTCCGAGTACAAATTAATCTACCGAGTAAAAAGCTCTGCCACTCGAAAGCGTGCCCACAAGTTCCTGTCAATCATTCGTATATGCAGCAGTAAACATAAAATATTCATAATTAAATCGCTCGTACACACACACATTTAGGACCGAAAAGGTCTCATTACAATGATAATGTCTGAGGATTGTGGTGAAATGAGGTGGATCTATCCAGCAGAAGTGCAAGTAAAATGCCTGTGGGTTTTCTTGTGCAGGTTTTTCGGGGCCAGACGGCAGTGGGACTGTCGTGGCGCTTCTCATTTGGACGAGTTACACCAACGTCTGAGTGAGATTATGATTCGTAGACTCAAGAATCAGGTGCTGACTCAACTGCCACCCAAAATACGCCAGCGAATTCCCTTCGACCTTCCTAAAGATGCCGCCAAGGTATGCAGTGAACGTTTCAAAACAAGGTTCTCAAGTTCCCACAGCTTCACAGTTCAGAATATAAAAAGTTATGTTCATGAATATGTGCCATGCTAATACATATGTTTTTTTGTTGTTGTTTTTTTTTATATCATGGTTATCTTGGAAGTTAGTGGCATGGTATTTATCAAAGTAACCAATATTACATTTTTATAGTATTAAACTAACACAGTTAATAGCCCCAATAATAATTATAATTTTATCATTTAATTTATGATTTTACTTTTATTCATGAATTTTTACTAGTAATTCTAATAATAACTTAAATCTAAAGAAAAACTTGCATAAAACAAAACATAAAAAAATAGAATTTCTGAATAGTTAAACTAACAGAGTTGATAGCCCCAATAATAATTATGTTTATAATTTAATTTATGATTTTACTTTTAGACATGAATTTTTACTAGTAATTCTAATAATAACTAAATAATAATAATAATAAAAATAAAAAATTTAAATATAATTTTTTTAATGTATTCATTATTTTTCTATTGCTTCAAGTAATAATACCTTGAATCTAAGTAAAAACTTGCATAAAACAAAATTTATGATTAAAACATTAATGTTTGCAAAAACATTTTTAAGAATTTGATAAAACATTTTATATAATAATTTCACTTGCATAAAATAAAATAAAATATTTTGTCTAGAAATTATACCTAGTAAAAATACCTTAAATCTAAAAATAGTTAAAAACTTAAAAACAATAAATAAAAAGATTACTTTATGAAAGTAAAAAAAAAAAATTAATTTATGATTTTTTTATTTATTTATACATAAATTAAATTAATAATACTTTAAATCTAAAAATAGTCAGAAGGAAACATTTGAATAAAAGTAAAGAAAAAAGAAAATAACATAAGAAATTATCATCCCTGAATCGTTTTTTATGTATACATTAATTTTACTAGTAATTAAATTAACACCTTAAATCTAAAAATAGTTCGCAAAACACTTGAATAAAAGAAAAACAACAAAGGTTACATTAAAAAAACAACAGGCGAAAGAACAAACAAATACAATTAGCAGTTTCTTATGTTAGAAATGGCATTGATATCATCCATTCCAAGTAGTTTTTCTGCTGTCTCTCTCTTTCTCCTTTACACTTTTTTCCATCACTTGCTCTGAACTAACAGAACAATAGCAGATAAATATAGTGATTTACCCCAGTATAACCGCCCCGTGCCTGTTGCTAGGCAATAGTATCCGATTAACACAAATTATCATTTCATCTCACTTGTCTCTGA